>NW_026019911.1:603988-1263838 GCF_900185275.1 Solanum verrucosum | reverse complement strand
TGCCCCCTAATCTGCCTCCTCGGGGACCACCCCGTATACCCTGGTGACCACCCCTACGGTCCTGTCCCTGGCCTCTGCCTCTAGCTGGAGGTGCTGGCGGATGCCTAACTGCCTGTGGAGCGGGTAAGGCTAACCTGCGATGGGGACACTCGCGGGCCCAATGATCTAATCCCCACACTCATAACACCCCTGGGACTGTCGACTGAGAGCTGGAGGTCGGCTACCCCGGCCAGAAGAACCCATCTGTGAACTATCTGGCCCCGACTAGAACCGGCACTAAAACCAATATGGCGGTGCTGATCACCCTCTGATGCCTGGAGAGCAGCCTGGAAGGGGCTACTAGACTGACCCGACTGAAACCTCTACTGGGATCTATCATAAGACTCTCGGGGTCTGAAACGGCGCCTATCATGGCTATCCTCCTGTCTAGCTCTCTTGCCGCTGCCCCCTTGGGCCTCGCGACGGAGCTGCTCGATAGTGGGGCATGGTCCACTACATCCAGAAATGAGCGGCCCACTGAGACTAAAGACTGAGTCTCAATCCGCAACTGTAGTCTCAAACCCCGAACAAAACAACGAACCCTCTCCTCCTCAGTAGGTAATATCATGGCGGCATGCCTGGAGAGCTCGTGAAATCGGGCCTCATACTCTGATACTGTCATGGAGCTCTGCTCTAACCGAGCAAACTGATCTCTGAGCTGATCTCTGATGCTCCTGGGAATAAATCGGGCCAAGAAGGCCTCTGAAAACTCAGTCCATGTGACCGGTGGAGACCCAGCTGGCCTGGTCTCTAAGTATGTACGCCACCACTGCCTGGCGGGACCGTCTAACTGGTAAGCGGTAAGTCTGCCCCTCTCGACTCCACTAAACCCAAAGTCTGTAGCCGCTCGCGGCAAGTAACTAGAAACTCGTGGGCATCCTCCCCCACTGCCCCAGAAAACCTCGGCGGTGATAGTCTAAGGAACACCCCGAGCATCTTCTGCTCCCGTAGTGGCATGACGCCCTCCCAAATCGTCAGGCTGAACAACCGGTGCCGCTAGCTGCTGAACAACCGGTACCGCTGGTGTAGGCTGACCCTGCGGTACTGGAACGGCTGGAGCTGGGGCCTGCTGCATACCCCCAATGGCAGCTAGTATCTGTACGAGCATCGCCTGTATATCTGGAGCTGCCACAGGCTCAGGCGGTGGCTGGGCTGGTCCCGGGCCCATCGGCTGCTGCTGTGCTGGAGCTGCTGGTGGCTCTATCACCGGCTCCGGAGTTTGCTCTCGGTCCTGGGCTGGTGCTGTAGCTCTGGCACGACCTCGAGGTCGGCCTCTACCCCTAGCTGGGGCCCTACCACGCGTGCGAGCCATCCCTATAAAAGAGTGGTACAAGTAAAATTTCAGAAACCGATAAGACATGCAATGCACGACAGTGATACAAAAGCGACACGTTCCTAAAGACATCATGTAGCCTCCCGAAGATAAGTAACGGACGTCTCCGTACCGATCTGCAGGACTCTACTAGACGTTAGCTCTGTACAAGTGAGACCGACGAACCTGGGGCTTGATACCAATTTGTCACGACCCGATTTACCAAGTCATGATGGCACCTACTATAACCCGCCAGCAGGTAAGCCAACCCGTAACCCGGAACAACAAGTAATGGGTCTGAGGGTAGAAATTAAACAAGAGTAGGCAAATAACAATATAAACAGGCAGACACAAACCAAAAACATATAAATAAATAAAGATCCCTCCCAGAACCTGGAAGTCACTAGTACAGAGCTACTACAAAATGAGTACAAGTCCCAAAACTGGACAACAGAGACTAGACTGTCTCGAAAGGAAGAAGACAAGTCTATATATACAGATGGAGACTGAAATAGTACAAAACGCCGTGTGCTCACCCCCGTCTCCGGATAAGTCTACTCCAAGCTCGATGAACGCTGGCTACTAGTGCTCGGACCTGCTTCACAAAATAGATGCAGAGCGTAGCATGAGTACTAAAACAACAGGTACCCAGTAGGCATCATCGGCTGACTGAGCAAGATAAGCAAAAGTAAACTGAAATGCAAATAAAGGGTCACATCAAGTGCAAAGAGTAGTAAATGGGGGTATGTACACGAGCGTATAGGCAACAAAGACAAGCAATCTAACTAACTCCGCCGGGCTCCCATAAACCCGACGGGTACGCTCGTGCACAATAAAAGAAACCACCTGCACGGACCCCCATAAGCCCGGCAGATGCACTGGCAGTTGAAGTAAAATAATGGAGCTAGAAGGTCTATCACAATATTACCAAATTCCGAACTTTTAACTGAACCATTCCCAATTATATTCCAAGATCTCATTACGTCCCGGACTTTAATGGGAATCTCTCCAACCTCCAAAACCTCAACCTACAGATGAGAGTAATCAAGACTAAACTAAAGCTTTAGTGAGGAATTGGGAATACACCACGTGCAAGCTGGACCACGGACTCGAACCGGGTACTATAGCTAATGAGTCAACCTATATGGGATGGACCACGGACTCGAACCGGGTGCTGTAGCCAAAGGTCGGGCACGGGTGGGCTGGACCACGGACTCGAATCGAGTACTGTAGCCAAAACCAGATCACAGGTAAGCTGGACCACGGACTCTAACCGGGTACTGTAGCTAAGCCTGGACATAAGTAAGCTGGACCACAGACTCTAACCGGGTACTGTAGCTAAAACCAGATCACAGGTAAGCTGGACCACGGACTCTAACCGGGTACTGTAGCTAAGCCTGGACATAAGTAAGCTGGACCACGGACTCGAACCGAGTACTGTAGCCAAAACCAGATCACAGGTAAGCTGGACCACGGACTCTAACCGGGTACTGTAGCTAAGCCTGGACATAAGTAAGCTGGACCACGGACTCTAACCGGGTACTGTAGCTAAGAATCAATATCCAACCATACATCGCGGGAAATATCACCAAACCGATTACCATAAATAATCATTTTAGTCCGACCCTCATATATCGCAAATCGCCGAGGAAGTATCCAATAATGAGTAAGCTAGACCACGGACTTTAACCGGGTATTTGTAACCGATAGAAAAGCAGGGCATTATGGATACAAGGTCATAAGCTGAGTTACCGCCTAGCTAAGGCTCAGACTATCAGACTCAAGTCTGCTATATTAGTCTACAAGGAGTTGACCGTCCGAAACGACGTCGGAAAAAGTTCTACTGCCCAACGACATCTGAAACCTCGCAAGTCTATGGCAACACTAGTCTAAGCCTAGACTAAGGCCAAATATACTTCAAATCAATATTATCATATACACCACAAGATATGGATATTCAATAATATCAAGAGACATGCTGTCATAATCCAACACTTTCCCGAAAGAAGGTCTAAGGCAGGAATTATAGAAATTTAGCATGCTCGACACCCAAACCCCTCCATACTCAAGCAAATCAATAAACAAATGCCTAAACATGCTCAATCTCACGAGAGAAAACCATAGCCTACCTGAAAGCCGATCACGCGTGCTCCAACTCACGGTACTGGATCTTTTCCTCTCCGAACGGTCTCCAAATGCTTCCCCACTAACAAAAGGTTAATCACCTCGTCATTACGAATATATTGACACTAAAATTATATTTTTCGGAGACGGACCCAAAATCGGGTCTAAAATGGGATTGTGGGGCCCACAATTAGAATCTCAAAATCGAATCCGTGGAAACGTCCCAAATACCTTACTAAACTAATACCCCAAAATTTTAGCACAAACAGATGCTTAAAACACCGCAAATCAGCCACAACAATTAAAAGTAGCAGCCCCTAGTTCACCAATTTCCGGAAAAACGAGGCCCTTTCAACCCAAACAGATTATACCACGACGATCCTTGCGAAAAACTCTACAAGTTAGCCTCAAGAATGACTCAAAACGGACTTACGATGATCAAGAACTCACATTTCAAAATTCAACAACAAAACCATCCGGAAATCACCCTGGCAGTGGCTAAAAATCGATTTCTTACCTCAAATGAAGCCTCCCCTCGCGTTTCTGAGACCACCGCTAGATTCCCCTCGAAATTCTCTTGAAGTTTTCCTTTTGAATCACTTAATTTGGACTCAAAATGAAGGAGCAATCTCAAGTTGAAGTTGAAGGAAAAAAATATGGACGAATTTCGTCTTAAATTCTGGAAATTTCCAGATTTCACTCCTCTGCCATGTGTCGTCACGTGGCTCTGCAACGTCACCGCCGCGTCAAAATTCTACAACCCTTCAAACTTAAGTTTCGATGTTTCGGACTCGTTCGGAGTCGGAAAAATACAAACCTTATATGGAATCTGATTGGAAATGATATTTCGGACTCAACGGTGAAGGCGAAATTTCCATTTGGAGCTCGCTTCGATGAAAAGTGGGTCCCACACCCAGTATCATTTTGAACCAGATTCCACAATTGCCCTCTAAAGCCTCGGGAAGTGAACAAAGGGTCGTTCTAGACCAAAATCGATCTTCCGAAGCTAACCTAGCTGTCAGAATTTTCATCTGAGCACGTCTTCCAAAAAGGTTGACCAAAGTCAACTTTTCAAGTCATTACATAATAAGTGTTAACTACTCAGTAGCAATAAATGACAGGAATATAGATAAATCACTAGTATTATACTGGCGAATGTCAGGGATAGAACTAACCCCAGGAAGTAAAATATTTACAACTAGATGTAAAAACTTATATGTTCTAACAACAAAACATAAAATAACAGCAAAAAATAAAATAGATAAAATAAAAATAGAAGATCCCTTTGAAAGAATAGTTACAGTCATAGATAAAAACGATTATAGTTATAATGAAATTGATATAGAAGAAGATTTAGAAATAGTAAAAGAAAGACTAAGCACATCGAAAAGGATAAACAATGAGATACCCCAAATATCATCAAAAATGAGTACCTCAAGGAGAATAAATAAAACCCCACAAAAATCAATAGAAGAATATATAAAACCACATCATTACTACATAACGGGAATAATGGAACAACGAAAATATTTAATATTAATAGATACAGGACGAGAAGAAAATTATATTACAAGAGAATTAGTGACGGAAGATGAAATAATAACTATTGAACAATCATGCTCCGAACTACCAAAAGCATTAATGTATACTGAAGAAACTACAGAAAAGGAAATAATCATCGGAGGAGTACATATAGTAATAAAATTCAAAATATATCAAGGAAATGAAAATATCATTTTAGGAATAAAATGGTTGGAACAAGTAAAACCATATAATCTAGAAGACAAACAGTTAACAATAAATTATGAAAATAAAAGAGTAATAATAAAAAGGACTTTGGTATGATAAAAATATGAAAATATATATACTTGCAAAGATAATAATAGAAGGATATTACAACCGATATTATACACTAATGATAGATACGGGAGCAGAAGCTAATATATGTAAATACAATTGTTTACCAGAAGATAAATGGGAAAAATTAAAAACACCGATAGTAGTAACGGGATTTAATAATGAAGGAAGCATGATCACATATAAGGCAAAAAATATAAAAGTACAAATATGGGATAAGATATTAACTATAGAAGAAATATATAACTTTGAATTAACTACAAAAGATATGCTATTAGGAATGTCATTTTTAGAAAAATTATACCCACATATAATAACAAAAACACACTGGTGGTTCACAACACCGTGTAAACAAAAAATAGGAGCAAAAAGAGTAAATAATAAAAAACGAAAAACAACAGAATGGATAAAAGGAAGTGAAAAAATTACACAAAAATTAGAAAATATAAAAGAAGAAGACCCTAAAATAGAATTAATTATATTCTCTATAGATAAAGTAAAAATAATTCAAGATAAGTTAGAATTATTATATAGTGAGGATCCTTTACAAGGATGGGAAAAACATAAAACAAAAGTAAAAATTGAGCTAATTGATAATAACAGTATAATAACCCAAAAACCATTAAAGTATAATTTTAATGATTTAACCGAATTTAAGATACATATAGATGAATTAATAGAAAAAGGATATATACAAGAAAGCAATAGTAAGCATACAAGCCCGACATTTATCGTAAATAAACATAGTGAACAAAAAAGAGGAAAAAGTAGAATGATTATTGATTACAGAAATTTAAATGCAAAAACTAAAACATATAATTATCCGATACCAAATAAAATACTAAAGATAAGACAAATACAAGGATATAATTATTTAGGAAATTTGATTGTAAATCAGGAATTTATCACTTAAAACTAGAAGAAGAATCTAAAAAACTAACAGCATTCACTGTACCACAAGGATTTTATGAATGGAATGTATTACCATTTGGATATAAAAACGCACCAGGTAGATATCAACACTTTATGGATAATTACTTTAAACAAATAGAAAATTGTGTAGTGTACATCGATGATATATTATTATATTCTAAGACATAAGATGAACATATAAGATTATTAGAAAAATTTATACACATCATAGAATATTCAGGTATAAGTCTAAGTAAAAAGAAAGCTGATATAATGAAAAATCAAATAGAATTCTTAGGAATACAAATTGATAAAAAGGGAATAAAAATGCAAACACATATAGTACAAAAAATAATTAACTCAAATGAATAACTAGACACAAAAAAGAAATTATAATCATTCTTAGGACTAGTAAATCAAGTAAGAGAATACATACCAAAATTAGCAGAAAATTTAAAACCGTTACAACAAAAATTAAAGAAAGATATAGAATATCAGTTTGATAAAAAAGACCAAATACAAATACAAAAGGTAAAATTATTATGTAAAAACTTACCTAAACTATACTTTCTAGATGAAAACAAAAAATTTACTTATATAATAGAATCAGATGCGAGTGAAAAAAGTTATGGAGGAATATTAAAATACAGGTATGATGACACTACGATAGAACATCATTGCAGGTATTATTCAGGAACATTTAATAATATAGAAATAAAATGGGAAATAAATAGAAAAGAATTATATTCAGTATATAAGTGTTTATTATCATTTGAACCATATATTGTATATAACAAATTTATTATAAGAACAGATAATACACAAGTAAAATGGTGGCTAACAAGAAAAATACAAGATTTGGTAACAACAAAAGAAATAAGGAGATTGGTATTAAATATATTAAATTTTACATTTACAATTGAAGTAATAAAAACTGATAAGAATGTTATT
Source organism: Solanum verrucosum (assembly GCF_900185275.1). Lineage (NCBI taxonomy): Eukaryota > Viridiplantae > Streptophyta > Magnoliopsida > Solanales > Solanaceae > Solanum > Solanum verrucosum. The sequence continues at coordinate 1,256,643 of NW_026019911.1, read as the reverse complement.
GCAGATTACCTATTACGACAAAGCTACTCAGACTGAGACTGAGGAAGAAGATACAATCGAAAAAATACTCAAAGTTATTACTACACTTTGTACAAAAGTGGATAGTATGGACATGAGATACAAAAGCTAAAGACTAATGAAGATAATCTGAAGTCTAAAGCTAGTCAGCAGCATGACTATAAAAATGCGGAGCTACGTCGAGCAGAAGACGGAAAAATGCCAGAGCGAAAAGAAGACGATGGGAAACTCCTTAAAACCCATAATGTTTGTTTAAATACAGCTGCAGGTACAAGTAAACAAGTTAGCGATAAACAGCATAAAAATGTGAACTTAAACCAGCTATTTGCAAAACCATTTACCCAAAGGACACCTAGACATGTGTCCATAGAACCACAAACATCTACATACACAGATAGTTTGCAAAACCAAAATTAAAAAAAGACATATAACTACATTACACGAACCTATATTGAAAATATCCACAAAATCCAAACCTATTTAAACCGCAACCCAGATCAACTACAAAAGAACCAAACCAAGATTATTTGACACAAAAGTTACAAAGATATAACAAGTTAATTGCACAACCGAAAACTAACGCTAATTTAGTAAGAACATGTTACAACTACGGACTGTTAAATACCATATACACATATGACGGAGAAGAAGTTAGTGGAATATCAGAACTACACAAAACATTCATCACATACAAAAGAGTTACGAAAGGAAATTTATTTTATGTAAAATTCTATACAGCACCAGCGGAGATATTATACGAAAAAATAAAACCTCCAATACAGGTTATCAAGATAGGATTAACTAAAGATATGATTATACCCGAGGATATCGGACAACAAGTAGAGATATGCAAAATAGAGATACCAAGTTTTTATGCCAACAAAAGGATAATTGGTATATCAACAATTATACAAGAGTTAGCAAATAATTATTTAAACGGAAACGCTATATGGAGTACTATGCAAGAGACCAGTTAATGATTTATTCCCATTCAAGGGAGCTAAGGAAAGCAGATATGGATGAAGTCCAAAGATGGATTTTATCACTACTAAAGCCAGAAGAACGACCTACGACACGAGCACTAAAAGAATGATTTATTTCAGCAGAATTATTAACCAGATATTGCAAGCTAATTGGTCATAAATACCCGGACCATATATGTTCAAAGTGCAACGGAGAAGATAATATAATTCCAGACGTCCAACTGGAATAATCAACGAGGAAGAAAACAAGAAGGAGAAAGAGATATGAACAGAAAAAGTTATGTATAAAATAATGTAAATGTAAAAGTCATAATAGTTGTCATAAAGTAGGTATGGGTCTTTTGTACAAAATATGACAAGTGTATGTGGTAGATAGTGTACATTATTAATATGTGCAAATAAGTCGTAAAGAGGATAGTGGTAGACAAAATAAGAACTATTCATGAATAGTAGTAAATAGTAGTGGACATGTGTAAAAAATGTGTTAGGATAAGTATTTAGAATAGTAAATTTTTATGTCTATATATAGACTTAGTAGTAAACATTGTAGAAGGGGGCAATGCCTGATAAATAAAAACTCTCCTTTCAAAAAACTCTCTTAAAGATACTAAAATACTTAAAAGTTAATGGATAAATCTGAAATCCAGTCAGATATTTCATATAGCATGGCTAAGCAAGAGGCAAAGGTATATTGTTCAAAAAATATGCGGAACTAATTTCATATATTCCTGAATATCATATATATGATTGAATAAATTTATGTTAGTTATTATGCATTAGAATTATTTGAATCATGATTTCTAGTTTATTAGCACACTGAAAACAGGGAGAAAACTTCTATACTATGCCATCCTAATGTTGAAACTGGTAGGCGAGGAAAGCCGTTTAGGGGAGTAAACAAAGTTGAGGCGCTGATAAGAAGAAAGTATCTGCTAAAGTACGATGCTAGTAGTGACAGGAAAACATGATAAAGATAATCTAGTTCATAATGATCTAATATGAATTTAATCAATTATGAATATGATAGGAAGGAATAATTTGAAATAAAAAACCTGCATAATAAAGAACATGACTACATACATGCATGATGAAATGATAAAAAACTACGAAACTTTAATCCTATATGTACTTAAAAATATAGAAATAATCGAATTAAGAAGAATAATATGGAAAAAAATATTTAATGATTACGAATCAGAAGATATATTAAATCAAGAATGGTATGAAATAGACCTACATGATTTAGACTTCGAAAGAATAGAATGGTATGATTTAGAAATAAATTCAGATTAAAATGAACTACGAATATTTACAATATTGGATAAAATCTATGGAAGATACAAAACTATTAGAACAATTAATGGAGGAAAATTTATATATGTACCAAAGAACCGAAGATATGTTATATCTAGAATATATCATAAATAATATTAAAGAAATATTCAGATTAAAACAACTATCGGAAGAATATTACAATAAATATTATTACATTTTACCATGAATTTCACACTACCAAAAATTAACATTAAAAAGATATCAAGATTAAGACACTTAGCAAAAGAACACTACAATAAAATCTTTAAAATAAAATACTCACCTACCACACTACCACTTTCATGATTGTATGTAGTAGTATGGGATGCTATTTACACATGGCACGAGTAGGCTTAAACGATGCTAAAGTGTGTTCCCTAAGCCTTAGGGCTATTATGTGATTGTCACCTATATGTTTGTGTGTCTCTTAAATGGTTTTATAAAGAATGTTGACTTAGTATGTTATAATGTAATGATAAAACCCTTGTCTATGGTAACTCTTAGGAACACTTAGGTGTATATGAAGAGGTTGTATGGGCGGTCACTTCATTATTCACTTAAGTGTGACTTAGGGTGACTTGAGATAGAGTCTTAAATGGTAATGACATAATTACTTTACTATCTTGTTTAAGTATTGTACACTTGTATTAATTGAGTTGTAAATGATGTGAATATGGTCTTAATTGTGAATGGTGACTTGAAATGTGGGTTTATGCTTGTGGTTGTAAAGGTTTGTTAAAGAAGGTCTTAAAAGCATACATTCCTTGTAAATGTCTGTTGTGCATGTTTTCTTGCATGGTCATCATACTTAGTACTTATTGTACTAACTCCATATTTCTCTATTGTTATAAGTGTAGGTGGTGGGAAGTGAGGAGATCTTTTGAGGAAGCTTGGGATAGTGACTCTTCTCAAGAAGCTTGGTATGTCCTCATATATTCGAGGACATAGTTGTTATCTTTCTAGTATTTCCACTTAGACATTGTATAAGACTTATATTTTCTATTGTTGTAAAGGGCCGTGTCCCTAAGATGTTCTATTAGTGTCTAAGATGGTACATGAGACTTAGAAATTCTACTTCTTTACATTTGGAGGAGTTTATGAGTATTATGGAGTTGTTTTAAAATGTGTTCTTATTCCTTACGGTTTTTTTATTACCGAATGCGATGAATGAATGCTAAGGCTTGTATAAGACCTCCGAGAGGTCGAATATGCATGTAACGGCTAGGGGGTGCTCCCGGGTCGTTACAAACTTGGTATGAGAGCATTAGGTTTTGGAAATTGTCCCTTAGGATTCAAAGTCTCATATGCCACGTCTAGTAGAGTCTTGTTCATCGGTGTGAGTCGCGACACATCTATGAGCGAGAGGCTATAGGACGGTAGAAGTTTCACTTCTTTCATTAATCTTGACGTCGTGCCTTAGAGTTTGGTCTATAAGTGTCATTTTCCTAATCCATCTATTGTGTATATAGGAAATGAATACGATGGCTAACCGAAGGAGAGCGGAAGAAGGGGTAGTTGATGAGGGATCGAGTTCCTCTCCAAGGTGTGCAAGGTCTTCAAGATGACCAAGTCCCCATTGGCAATCAAGAGAATGAGGTTCCGGTGGCTCCTCCGGCCATGACTAATGAAAGGATTAGGGCGGCTTTTCTAACTCTAGCCCGAGCCATGACGGCTCAAGCTAACCGAGATGTGGGGCCTAGGGTGAATGCTAATGAGAGTACGGCGGCCTCAAGGTTGAGAGACTTCGTGAGGATGAATCCTCCTATCTTTTGGGCTCTAGAATTGGAGAAGATCCCCAAGGATTCTTGGATGAGATTTACAAAATTGTGGATGCTATGGGAGTATCTTTTAGAGAGAAAGCGGAATTGGCTTCATACCAATTGAAGGAGGTGGCCCAAATTTGGTACACTCAATGGAAGGCAAATAGGCCGGAGCAAGCGGGTCCTATAGAATGGGAGGAGTTTAAAAAAGCATTCTTGGGTAAGTACTTTCCCCTAGAGAAGAGGGAGTGCAAAATTGAGGAGTTCATTAATCTTAGGCAAGGTATTATGAGTGTGGAGGAGTATGCTTTGAAGTTCTCTATGTTGTCTAGGTATGCTCTATCTTTGGTGTCTAACCCTAGAGAAGAGATGAGTATGTTTGTTACCGGTGTATCCGACTTGGTGAAAGAAGAGTGTCGTACGGCAATGCTCCATGGTGACATGAACATCTATAGGCTTGTTGTGTATGCTCAATCTATTGAGGAGTCTAAGATGACTAGGGTGAGGAAAGATTTAAAAAGGAGTAGGTATGAGGATCAAGGACAACCTAGGTTTAAGAAGAGGGCTCCAAATCAAGATTTATCAAGTGCTCCTAAGGTTAACCATGAAGGAGGTGGTGGTTCTCAAATTGCTAAGCCTAGTTGTTCCACTTGTGGAAAGAAGCATTTTGGGAAGTGTCTATCCGGCACTAGTGGTTGCTATGGTTGTGGGAAAAATGATCACAAGGTGAGAGATTGTCCTAATAATGTGTCTAAAGGAAGGAATGCTAGGGAAGCTCCTTATAGTGGTCCTAATGTTGATGGTCAAGCAAGGAATCGTTTCTATGCTCTCCGAGCTAACAAGGAAGTAAATCCGGATGAAGGTGCCGGTAAGTCATAATTTCTAGTTTTGTGTTGGTTTAGATGGATTTCTCCCAAGTGGGGGATGGTATGTTGAAGGATGAGTTGAGGTGAGTTTGGATATTCTTGTCTCTTTCTTCTATTCCTAATCAAGCTTGAGTCATTTGATTGTAGAAGCATGATGCATGGTTTTTGGAGTCTTGTGTGGAAAAGAATGAGTTTCTATATTCTCCTTATAATGATGCATGCTTTAAATTGAGTTCTTAATTTAAATAAGAAAACGAGGTTGATGATTGTTGTTCTCCTTATATGCATAAAATGGTGAGTTGCTAAAAGTTGTTAGAGTTGATTAGTTGAGCATGCTTAAGTGTATTATTTATGTGGTATGATTGTGTTTTAATGAGATAATTGCATATTGTGTTCTTTGATGTTGTTATGAGCGTGAGGTACTATGGAGAAGGGAGTTCCTCCAAATAAATGAGAAGTGGAAAAAAAAGTTTGAGGCATGTTCAGTTGTAGGTGTGATTCCTACTTCCATAAAATTTGAATGAAGTGGTGTTGTAATGGCTTGTTATGTGGAGTTGATGTTTCCTCCTTGATGAGTGCTTTCATATTGATATTGTATGATTGTGGTGGGCTGATAGTCTTGAGACATTACCCTTAATGTTTTAAAGTGTCATTCGAGGACGAATGTTTCCAAGTGGGGATATTGTAACGCCCCTCAAAATGAAGTAGGATAAAGTAGAGCCTCACATGGGTTTTGTTCATTAGTAACTTGTTTAAATGTTGAGTTTTGACTCTTAAGGTCTAGTTTGAAGAGTTTAGTGAGTCAACGTCAAGGCACGTGTTAGACTCCATGCATTGAGACCTACTCTAGGTTGGTTGAGGGTGCTAGACAAGGAGCCAAGCCAAAAAGGGGCAAGCCTTAGCCAAAAAGTCAAGGCTTTCCCAAGTTGGCTGCCCACTGCCCCAAAGACCACGGGCACCAACACGGCCAATGGTGCCCTAGACGGTCCGTATACTTGGGCGTGAAGATCACTTGGTCTCAAGGGAGGCAAGGCAACTTTGCCTAGGTGCTGCCTCATCTTCACGAGCTCCACCACGACTCGTGGTGTGCACCACGGATCGTGGGAGCATCCGTGAAGATGCCTTGGTCCCTTGAGGGCTTGATATGGTGGAGAGGCCCACTGGTCAAGGGACCACGAGCACCACCACGAGCCGTGGTACCCTTCACGACCCGTCCAAGTGGGCGTGGTCCCTGACGGGGCTGCCCAAGTGAAGGGATTTTAAGTAAATTCTTTTTAATTGTTTATTATGTGGGGTTGATTTTAAATGGTTTATATGATAAATATATAAGGTTTTAAGTCTTTTAAAAAGTCATTTTACTCTTTTTTCCCAAATTAAATTCCAAAGTTCTTCTCTCTCAATATTTCTCTCTCAACTCAAGGAAGAAGGAGAAGTGGAACCTAGGGTTTTAGATTTCAAGCTTTCTTCATCAAATTTTCATGGGATTCATCAAGTCTAAGGTATGGTGACTCTTGATCCTTGATTATCCTTTCTTTCAAGGAGTCCATTCAAAAAGGATTTCAAAAATCTTCAAAGAACAAAAAGCCTAATTTCTATTCTAAGCATGGGTTCATTGATAAATTGTTTTCAAAAGAATTATATTAGTGAATTAAAGTAGAATTGATGATTTTATATGAACTTCCTTCAAGAATCCATGTTTTCACTAAAACCCTAAATTTGCTATGAAGTGGGTCTATTTCTATAAATTCAAAGTTGATGGAATTATGTGTAAAGTGAATTGTATTGATATATTTTGTGTTGTTTAATGTTTATTTATGATTAATTGTTGATAATGGATGAATTAAGGGTGGTAAGCCTTATGGGTGAAGTATTGATGATTTTGGTTATGGCTTTGGATTATGGTAAGAAAGCTTGAACTCTCTTTATGGAATTGATTGTTGTTGGTAGGTTGAACCCACCTTTGGTGGAAGTGTTATATCTTATTCTTGTGTGGTATTATTGGGAATTGAGGCCATCAAGGGCAATATATGAGTGTTATTATATTGTTGTATTTATATATATATATGAGGCTATATGTAAAGTTCTATATGAAGCTATATGTAAAGTTTGTGTGAAGCTATAATGTGAAGATGTTCTAATGGTGTTAATGTGATAATGTATAAAGTGTTATTATGCTAATGTGAAAGCATGTCTCTCTCGAAATGGTGATATGTGGTGATGATGGACTATGATGAGTTTTCATAAAATGATGTTGTAGATCATATGCTAGACTTGAGTATCTTGTCTTGTGTCATGGAAGCTTGATTATATATATGAATGTTTGGTTGGGCTATGCCTTCCTATAAATGCTAAAAGAAGAATTCTAGGCCAAGACTTGAATTGGTAGTCTTAAGCATAGTGCCTTTTTATGAGTCTAGCTTTTCTAAGAAAATGTATAAACTTTAAGGATGGGCCTTTGGGCGATGTTCCCTTCTTGGGTGAAATGATAGACTTAGAGATGGATGGAGCCGGAACGGCATGAGAATCCTTATCTAAGAAAGTCAAATGAGCTATCCTTATGAACCTAGATTGGCTATGACTAAGAAATGGGGTCTTTCTTGGGAAGAGGTACTATGAGTTGGTTGAACTAGAAAAGGAACCCTCTCTAGTACATATGTGATTGAATACTCTATGGAATCCAAGGCTAAGCACCGAGTGGATGTGGTTAGGATTGTGGCCTAGTTGAGCATGAGATTAGGCACAATGAACATCCTTGGACATCTCTTAAACCATGTGCCAACATGGGTTGCTTCTAGTTCTACCCTTGGCAAGTAGAACAACCTCCACGGAGTAGGATAGACACCGGATTCCATACCTTGCTAGTGTGGTCTATGTCGGTTAAGGCCTATTTATATCATGTTGGATGTGCACTCTAGTATTGGATAGGCTCTACAATGTGTAGGTAGTAGTATGGGATGCTATTTACACATGGCACGAGTAGGCTTAAACGATGCTAAAGTGTGTTACCTAAGTCTTAGGGCTATTATGTGATTGTCCCCTATATGCTTGTGTGTCTCTTAAATGGTTTTATAAAGAATGTTGACTTAGTATGTTATAATGTAATGATAAAACCCTTGTCTATGGTAACTCTTAGGAACACTTAGGTGTATATGAAGAAGTTGTATGGGCGGTCACTTCGTTATTCACTTAAGTGTGACTTAGGGTGACTTGAGATAGAGTCTTAAATGGTAATGAAGGAATTACTTTACTATCTTGTTTAAGTATTGTACACTTGTATTAATTGAGTTGTAAATGATGTGAATATGGTCTTAATTGTGAATGGTGACTTGAAATGTGGGTTTATGCTTGTGGTTGTAAAGGTTTATTAAAGAAGGTCTTAAAAGCATACATTCCTTGTAAATGTCCGTTGTGCATGTTTTCTTGCGTGGTCATCATACTTAGTACTTATTGTACTAACTCCATATTTCTCTATTTTTATAAGTGTAGGTGGTGGGAAGTGAGGAGATTTTTTGAGGAAGCTTGGGATATTGACTCTTCTCAAGAAGCTTGGTATGTCCTCATATATTCGAGGACATAGTTGTTATCTTTCTAGTATTTCCACTTAGATATTGTATAAGACTTATATTTTCTATTGTTGTAAAGGGCCGTGTCCCTAAGATGTTCTATTAGTGTCTAAGATGGTACATGAGACTTAGAAATTCTACTTCTTTACATTTGAAAGAGTTTATGAGTATTATGGAGTTGTTTTAAAAAGTGTTCATATTCCTTACGGTTTTTTTATTACCGAATGCGATGAATGAATGCTAAGGCTTGTATAAGACCTCCGAGAGGTCGAATACGCATGTAACGGCTAGGGCGTGCTCCCGGGTCGTTACAGGTAGCGTACTCGTTGGAGTTAGCCTTTCACATTCGGCGGATCACTGATTATCATCTTGTTCGCCCTTTTAGCTTTCATTTTTACTTAGAACTCTCTCACCTTAGGCATTGGAACTTTAGCGCGCCCAATCTACTTTGACGAATCGCCATTTCAACTCTAGTTCATCGACCTACCTTGAATATTTTCAATCATGGACAGTTTCAACTTCAATGAGGTTAGGCCAATTGGGTGACCCACCCTTTTTGTTAGTCGACTACCAGTTGGGAGTTTGTACTACTCTCAATGTTTTTGGCCTTTTTTTTCCCATGTATTCACCCGTGCCTTGTCCTTCAGCCTTTATAACTGCAAAACATCAAATTATCATCAGAATATGACACAAATAGGAATTGAGGAAACTATATGTTGAACTAAAAAGACCTAAAACATGAGTGGAAATCTCCTACTCATCAACTCTTTTGCATGTCCTTAAGTAAATCAAGAAAATATTTAGTTTAACAAGGGTGTCTACAATAGTTCTCAATGTGAGTTAACATGCAGGTGTCACCACAAGACTACTAACAAGCATATGCAATGACTCAAACATGTTCAAGAAGCTTCAAATGATGACTAATCGATATCAATACAAGCTCAAGCTCACTCATGCTCTCCAATAATGCAAAATCATGCTTCAACAAAAGCATTTAAGTGCCCTCACCTAAAACTGTGTCCATTCTCTCATAAATCATATCAACAAAGAAGTTAGAAATTAATACAACTCTCACACTCTGAAAGAGAAACACATGCAAGTTTTGTCTCATAGGTTTACTCATATTTTACAATTATCACACAACCTAATTTATGCAAGATCTCAAGGGTATTTTAAGGCTTGTAATGGGGCAGAGGGTAAATGTATGGTCAATTTGGCTCAGTGAATTCACCTTTTCAAAGCATTGTTGTACTGATCTTCACCTTTCTCAAGTTATTTTCATTCTTTTTACTTGGAGACTCGCACCTCAACTTTTCACTCAAATTATTGGACACCCTTTTTATTTTGTCGTACATTAGTTTATATTTCAATTTTCAAGCTGTTGATCCTCATTTAATTTTTTTTATCAGGAAAGGTTCCTTCTTTTTGGAAAAAATGTCAAGGTTTGAGCCTCACTTTTCTTTATTTACTTTCCAGTTGAGTTTCTCTTCTCCTTTCTTTCCATACCCTCAGCTTAGGATTTTGGCTTAAGTTGGATATTCAAACAAACCAATGCTTAGAAAAAGATTTATGGGTGAGAAATTTTGAACAATTTGGCTTAATAGATTTCAACAAGGTTGACAACAAATAGTTTAGGTTCAACTGGGGCCAAGATGGTTGCACACCCTCACAAGGTAGTCACAAAAGGTATGAGTAATTGGGTTTCCTCTCAAAATTCATGCCCAAGACCATTTCTTGAATTCACAACAGCTAGACCATTAGACTAACAAGACAAATTCTATGATTCAACAAGCATGTTTTTAAGTACAAACTCACCACACATAGTACTTCAAACATAATTATTTAGCATAGCTCTACAATATTAAGAATCTTGTGTGCGATGTTTATTGCAAGGCTCACATCAATATGCAGCTAGGCAATATAAGAATAAAAAAGATCGTTCAAAAGCAAAGCCACACCAATTTCTTCTTGCAACATCAACACAACACACCTTTATCATCATGAGTATTATCCAAGACATCGATATGAGACGCAATCGATCCTCAAACATCAACAATGAATACACAAACATTATCAATAATTTCAAAACTCCAAAATTATGGGGTAATGGGTAGAAAGACAAAATTGATTCAAAACCATCAACTATCATAAAAACCTTATCAAAATACTACAATATATCAAAATAAAGCTCAAATAACACAAAAACAATCCAAAAATGGGAATATAGGCACATGTGGCCTCACCCCACCAAAAAAAATTACCAGTGTCCTCAGTGCTATTAAAAGTCATTATGGGAGGAGAATGAGAAAAATATCCCCTTAACATACTATGCTTGTGAAGTACTCTGATCTTGATGCTCGGAGGAGACGACATCATCTCGGGCATCAGTACCCGGCAAAACTAAAAGAAAAGGCTACACAGTAGCATCAATCGGTGCATCAGTGCCCTACACATCTGTTGGTGGAGTCTGAAGAAAACCCACTAGTACCGTCTGTTGAAGTCTCCATATGAGATCTATCTAGTGTAGCCTACACTATCGTCTCCTCAATGTCCTGTAGCTCTATTGAATCTCAATTATCACATTCTCATTGTCTCTCATGAACTTTTCCTTATATGTCTCCTCAACAACATCATCATCACCAACATTATCCTCAACATTGGTTGGCTGCTCAGTTATGCTAGTAGGTGCATCAGCTCTCAGCTCAAAATGGGCCACTATCTCAGGCATCTCAGTCAAGGGAACCTCACCCTACAATATAGTGATATTGGTGGACCTCAGGTAGTCCACATCATCCCTAAGGGTGGCTACCTCTCTTCTCAACTCAGCAAAATCTGTGGAGTTGTCCTCACTCTTCTCTCTAGCCTCCACTCTAGTAGTGGTGAGGTTGTCCAACCTCTCCCCATACGATGCTAGAGTGGTCTAGTGTATGACAATATCACCCCTAACAAGGAAAATCTCATCCTCAATCACCCTCTCAATAATCTTATGCATCTGTCTCTATCCTAGACACCTTAGCATTTGTAGAACGAGCAAGGTTACCTATCTAGTATATCAAGACCTGGGTCAAGGAAGGATGGGATGCATGGGTAGATGTAGATGAGGTAGAGAAAGTGGATGAAGTAGAAGTACGGGATGAGGCTGATGAGTACATGATTGCTCTAGAGAAGGAGTAGGATGAGCAGCATCGACCTCAAGAAAAGTAGGATCTACCATAGGAGTAGTGCCTGGTAATGGCGGATTTCTATGAGTTATGTCATCTCTCAAATAATTTGCCTCAATCCTACAAATGTCGTTGGACGAGGCATGAGTTGTAACACCTCAAACTTGGAAACAGGTTAAAGTGAACTAATGAGAAATTCCACAAGCCTAAAATAGGCGAGGGACCCTTTAACAGACCCTAAACGGTCCGTTGAGGGCACCATTGGTCTTTTAAGGCAAGTGGATTGGCTGTTTAGGGTTGCCTGGACTTGGGGTCACCTGGACGGCTCCCTAAACAACAAGTATAAAGTTGTAACGACAATTTAGGATAAGTTGCCCAGCCATCCAAGGTTGATAAAGAAAGAGCATTTAGTTTCTTTCTCCAAAATTGATATACCAACTTGTGAAAATTTTCTTTCTAGAAAGATTACACGTAAATCATTTGAAAAGGTTATTTGTGGTCTAGTGGATGTGAGGGTAACATCTAGTGTTACATATTTCATTACACTTATTGATGATTTCACGTGCTTTGGTTATGCTTATCTGATTTCTCTTAAATCTGAAGCACTTCTTTAAAAGAATTACGAATGAAGTTGAAAATCAATTCGATAAAAGCATAAAGGCTTTAAGAACTAATAGAGAATGTGAATATTTTTCAAACAAAATTAAAAAATTATGTACTGAAAAAGAAATTACAAGACTCTTAACTAATGCTTATACACCTCAACAAAATGGTATAGCCGAAAGACTAAATAAAACATTGTTGGACAGGAAAATGTCCATGATGGCACATGAAAATTTGTCTATCTCTTTCTAGGGAGATGCATTATTGAACATGACCTACATAATGAATAAAGTGTATTCGAAATTAGTATCTTCTATTCCTTATGAACTATTGATTGGCCGGGAAAAAACCTGAATGATGTATAACCTTGAGATAATGTTGCATATTTTAAAGATTATTTTGGTGAGTTTGTTAAACTAAGTCCAAAAGAATTATACATATTTATAAGATACTCTGAACACTCCAAAGATTATTTATTGTAGAATCGAGGGATGGGAGTATAATGAAATCGAATCACAAGATTTCAAATTTCCAAAAAATGATTTTTCCAAAAAGGTGAAACAAAGGATAGTGAGTCTCTTTACAAAATGATGAATTCAAAAGACCAGATAATGTCGTCGCAGATACTTGATAAACCAATGGATCAAGAAATGGTTCCTGGTCCATGTGGAAGTTTTGAATCTCAAAATTCTATAGAGGAATGTGACCATCAACTATGTAAGAGTACCATAAAAGTTGTACCTAAATGATCTTATGAGATTGATGACTCTGTTTTCTTGGTATCTTCCACATATTTTGTTGAACCTAATTCTGTGATTAAAGCGTTATCAATACCTAGAAAAGATCAATGGTAAAAAATTAAACAAGAATTAAAGTCAATGAAAATCAATAAAGTTTGAAATCTAGTTGACCTTTCTAGGGGCATAAAGTTATAGCGAATATATGAATTCTCAAAGTTAAATGCAAGAGGATGAGTCAATAGAATGACATAAAGAATGATTGGTGGAAAAAAGGTATTACTGAATAAACTGGAATAGATTTTGAGGAAACTTTTTCACCGCTGTGAAGTTTATCTCTATATGATAACTTTTGGCTATTGTTGCATGTTTGAATCTAGAATTACACAAAATGGATATGAAAAATGTTTTATCAATGGAGAATTAAAAGAGAAAATCTTCATGGAACAAGTTATAACTTTTGTTGTTAAGGGCCAATTTATGGCCTAAAGCAATCTTCAAGACAATGGTATAGTGAGACAATTTTGTTTGATTTCACCATGATCTATGAAGACCATTATATCTATGTGAAGAAGTCCAATGGAATGTTTGTATTTCTTTCTCTTTACATGATATTTTATTAGCAAAAAATAATATGAAGTATGTAGAACCTGTCAAGTCATGACTCAAAATCATTTGATATGAAATAAATGGGTGAAACTGACTTTATATTGGGTGTTAAGATTTTAAGAGATTGTTCCCAATAAAATTTGAGTTTATAACAAATTATATATATATATATATATATATATATATATATAGAGAGAGAGAGAGAGAGAGTATATATATATATATATATATATATATAGAGAGAGAGAGAGAGAGAAGATTTTGGAACTCTTATGAATGAATAGTTGCAAACTCATGGATACACTTGTTGAAGGAGATGAAACTTAGAGCCTTGAAATGTGTCCAAAGACTGAGAAAGAAAAGAAAGAAATGTTTCAAGTTCCATATTCTAGAATTGTTTGGTGTTTGGTGTTTGATGTATGCTATGATTTATACTCACTTAGACATTTGTTATGTCATAGGTTTGGTTAGCAGGTATCAATTTAATCCTTGAGAAGATAATTGAAAAGCGGTATATTTTGATACCTGAAGGGAACTGTAGATGATTCACTATGCTATAGTGGATATGATTAATTTGTAAGAGATTACACAAATGTTGATTGAGCCAGTGATCAGTGTAATAGAAAATCGACCTCTGATTATGCTTTTTTACCTACTGATGGTGTTATTTCATCAAAAAGTAAGAAACAAACTTGTATAGATCTTTCAACCATGGAATCTAAATTCATAGCTTGTCTATCTGTAGTGCAAAAAGTTGTTTGGTTAAGGAGATTCTTTTAGCATTTAAATATTGCAAAGAATTCTAAGGATCTCATGATTTTATATTGTGATAGTCAAGATGCTTTCGCATATATGAAGGATCCTAAGTATCACAACAGGACCAAACACATTAACATGAAGTATAAATTTATGATAGACATAGTAGCAAGTACACAAACAAATATACAATACATTTCTACACGTGAAATGATAGTTGATCCTTTTACAAAAGTGATATCTAGAGACCTATTTGAGAAACATGTAAATGCTCTAAGTTTGCATAGGATATGATAATATTTATGTCTTGTAAATTAATTTAGTTGTTATAATATTCTCATCATTATAAGACTATTGAATTTATGTTCATATATAATACGCATGTGATAATGTTTTAAAAATAAAGTGTGTCAGACAAGTAGTGAGATCGACTTTCTCACACGAGCACTCTCCTCTTACACCAGAAAACGTGAAGAGATGATTTTTACTAACATGTGATGAATTTTTCTATTAGCCAGATAAGAGTCTCTCTAAGAATAAAAAATGAGTTTGAGGATCATTGAAGAGACAACCTAGGGTTAGACATCTAGAGGAGTCTAGATCAAGATCTTTGTGATGTTGAATAATTGAAAGAATGAGACACATGCACCAGTATAAGGTGAAAACATTATAGCACGTGCTTCATACTACATGTGATAATAGACCAATGGGCTGATGAAATAACATTTCCATGCTTCTTCATTGTGTGAGACCCTGAAAGTTATATTAACTTTTCGTTGAAATACCCTTTGACCTTTGACTCTTTCTTAAAGTTTCAATCAGTGTTGCTACTTTAGCATATCACTAATAGCCATGAATGATTCGACAATGCATTGTCTAGGAAATCAGTTGATTTGAAATAGATAGTAGTAGAAAGGGAAGATGATTAAAATGGAAAATTTTACTTGTATACACAAGCCCTCTCTTACACTAACCATATAGGTGTCAAGTATAATTGTGTATATAAAGTTACATATGAACTCGAGTTCACCACATTAAGAGGATTAGGGATCAGATATGTAACTAGTTAAGTGGTAAGTGATGTCTAGGGTATTGTGAGTAATAACATCGTCATAAATATGGAGAATTCTTTCACATGTGAATTGATTCCTATATGAAGCTTGTCAAACATTATATGTAAGCTCTTGATTCTCATAGGTGGCACGAACTATTTGTAGAATAAGTTTGGTATCTTGTAGAAGTCGCACTGGCTAGGGTCTTGTCCATTATGTGCAAAGTGGGAGATGTTAGATTTTGGGTCTTTGGTCGCCCATGTGAAATGACCCGACAATATCCGATATGTTTCAAAAGAGGATCAGACTAAAAATAACTTCTGATGAGAAGTTACTGCAATTTGAATTTATGTGGGAACAGTTTTATAGGAACTGGATAAAAAAAAAGGGCAGTCCCCGTTTCCTCATGAAAACAGACAACAGAAAGAGTGAAAAGGGAAATTCTAAGGATTTATGATCTCCACGATTAATATCTACAACCTACAAACGCATTTAGTTTGTGACATTAACTTTGTTTCCAAGTGAATTAAAGTGGATTTTGCAGCAAATCGTTCTGACTTGTGAATCTTACACTGGTGTAATAAACGGTACATGAATGAAGTAGTATATCTTAAACAAATACTAACAAAAAAATTTGTCACAATTGCTTGTATAGATTCACTCCTATGTATTACTAACCAACAACAAAGGAAGTAATAGATAGGGCTTAAAGGAAGAATGCACTTAGAGTCCCTCAAAGTTAATTGCGGAGAAGCATAGAAACTCCGTTTTATAAACATCGTGAAGCATAAGAACTCTTTGGGTAATACTGCTTGTAAAATGAAAAAAATTAGGAGACTCCTACTGTGATGCCGTTAACTGCCTGGAAATAGAATGCCATCACTGCTGCTTACTGTCTTTAACGAAAGGAACTTTTGGTAGTTTCTGAAGAACCTTTTCATCCAAATGGCTGTACTGTCTCTTGAGTTCTTTTTTGGCCTTCTGTGCATAGGTATCTACTTGATCTTCATGTTTCTCATAGAACCATGGTACTGTCAACATCATAACAAATACTGTCCAGAAAACAAATATTCCTAGTTAGTTATCATAGTGAATTGCTGGTGACAAGAACTTATCCTAAACTTCTTAATCTCTTCCTCATTTGAACAATGACAATCTGTTATTCTGTCACTACTGCAGAGGCGGAGCCAGTAGTAGGAGGTTGGGGGTTCTAAATTTCCTTCCTCTTCCTTACCATTGAGCTGTCATTTTGTTAAATGTTCACTAGTTATTACTTAATTTTTCAGTACAAATATAGGGTTTGGGTTCGTCCGAGCCAACGAACCCGTCCGAGCCAACGAACCCCCTCCTAGCTCCGCCCCTGGTCACTAGATATACTAATCAAGAAAAAGAGTTAGTTCGTCCAACTAGAGATCCATGTGTGTCTATTGCATTTACACAAGTATACATAGAAAGTTTTACAATATAAGATCATGAGCTGGAAAATAAGGGAGGTATGGAAAGATCAATAGAACTTACAGATGTAAACAATGGTGAGAAAATCGAACCAGCTGCCAACAATAGATACAATCCACAAAGCTAAAATAGTCTGCAGATTGACATAGTGGGTATTAATTAAGATGAAATTATTATAAAGGTAAGAGAGAGATAGTGGGAGATGAGAAAGGTACATAGAGAAACTTCTTCAAATCCTTTCCAGAAGCAACTTCCCAGAAAAGAGCAAATGCCCAATTGAATCTGTCCCTCAAAAGTAAAGCAACTTGTGTCCACAACTTCTCTGGCAATATAATTTCTGGAAATTCCATAGGAGTCCTAACATTGATCGATCGAGTACAAATGAATATACTTGAATAGGGTGGGAGAGGCGAGAAGCATAATAACTATAAGCATAATACTGCAAGTTTTAAGTCGTCAAAGTACAATTTTTGAAGAGAAAGTGATGTTTTGGAGGGAAATTAGGAAGAACTCACTTGTTGACAAAGTGGGAGATATTTGACCAAAAGAACAAGATGGCCAAGGTAAGTATGAGGGAATGACATATAAATGTGAGCAAATGATAACCAATCCATTCAAATAGAAGCCAAATGACAGTAGCAGCAGCAAGCATCCCAGCTGAAATCTGCTTGTTCCTCCACAGCAAAATATCAGCAGCTGACACATGCAACAATTTTTTTTACAAAAAAACTAATCCTCAATAGACACCAGGAAAGAAAAGAAATATATTTTGCACATATATACAAAAAGTAGTTGTTATTTAAAATATGCTATAATGATAATCCCGCTAAGGGTAAACATAAAAATATAAAATTTAAAGATGTGGAAAGATGTTATGAAGAGTCAAACAAAAGAAGATGGAAGAGATTGAGCTGTACGTTTGCCACCGCCTAGAGCTGCATGGACAGGTTTCTGGCGGCCAAAGAGGTGAGACTTGTCATTTGTGGGTTGTCGAAAGTCATCCCCATCGGTGGATGACGAAGAAGAATAATCACGTTGATCTTTCGCTGATGATTCAGGAACAATTTCTTCCACTGGATCGGACATGACTAAAAATATGTTTAAACTTGTAATAACAAAACCTTAATACTTGGATTATATATGCATGCAATTACCAAAACAACAAATAACTCTGAATAGTGAGGGTTGCTTGGATTAATGATGCATCACTTTTTCCTCTTCTTTGCATCTTTCTATGTGTAACAGTCTCTCTCTTGTTAAGGAAACATTCAACAGAGGGAGTAGCGGAAGGGCATAACCATATATCTCCCAACTTTTTCTCTCTATGCACACTTATATGAGTCACACTTGTCCAATATATATAACTTTTAATTATTTAGATTAAATTAATTTAACATGTATTTTAACTATGACTATATTTTGCGTACCAATATTGTTCCCTTTTACTTGTCATAACTTGTTGAACTTAAATACATATGAATATTTTTTTCCTTTAAAAATATTATTTATTACAATTTCATTAGTAAATTGCATTCTTAAAAAAATGATATAATTCCTGAGAACTCTTGATGTGAGGTTAAAATACATATTTTTAATCATTATTTGTCTCATATTTATTATTTATATTTGTCCTTTCTGAGCATGAATTTTATGAATTGTGCTTAATAGTGTATTTAATTTGTAGGATTGAATTGATGGAAAAATAAAGAAGTTTGGAGCTAAAAAGAATTAAAGATGGAAGATTGAAGAGGAAATTAAGCAGACAGTTTAATAAATTAATTTTAATATAATAATAATAATATTTTTTATATATGGGCAAAGTGCTGCAGAATGCGAATTTTGAAGGAATTAAACATGTGCCACGTGGCAACTATCCAAGGCGAGACGATGAAGTGTTGGAGTCGGCTACTGTTCACGTGGAGTTCAACTCCTTTTAGGTTTTGAGTTCCTAATTTATTTTGGACTCAATTATTTTATTCAGGGTTTCCTACATCTATAAATAGTCCATAAGAATAATTATTAGGGGAGGAGGATATAATGTAGAAATTAACTTTTAATTTAGGGTTTCATCTTTTCTTTCTCTTTTATTTATTTTACATCTTTTATTTGAATGATTCGTTGTAATTGATCTATGTCTATGTGGAGTTAAACTTCTCGTTCTTGGATTATATTTACTTACAATATGATTGTTTAGTGATTTTGATTCGGCATGATTTGTTTATCATATTAGTTGTTCTTATATTCTTGTGATTACTATTTTGATGCTTGATCACCATTGAAATAAACATATTGTCTGAATTGAACTCAGGAGAGGAATAAGAGGATAGACCGTGGAACATAAGGAGCTTGTTTAACTCTAAATAGCTAGGGTTGATTCGTATCTAGGATAGGGATATACCTAGAAACCTCGCTTGGGTCACCATACATGAAGAAATCGTAATGCTCGATACTTAATCCATCCTATCCCCGCTCAACAATGTAGTTAGAGTGTTATTTATCGTAGACAATTAGAGGTCGGGAGACCATGATCATACATTTAACCTTGTGATTCAATAACTAGATAATCAAATAAGCTGATGAAATTGATGCTAAACATGATTGTTAGTTAAATTATAATCCTAGATCGATTCATTCATTGATTATGTAAACATCTATCTTTTCTTAGTTAATTGCTTTTTAGTTATTTTATCTTTATTTTTATTTTCGTTAACATATTTTCATATTTGAAATCCTCCTCTTAAATAAATAATTAGAATTAGTATAATTTAGTAAATAGTTAATTGATAAGTCCTTTGGGTTCGATAATCCGGTTCTTTTAAGAGCCACTATATTACTTGTACGACCACGTACACTTGCGTGTGCAATTGGAAGCAACAACTCCATTTTACATTCACTCTAAAACTCTTTTAAAGAGAGTCAAATTCATACCATATTGTCTATTTAAAAACGTAAATAAAGAAAATAATTGCTACATACTTTTTTTTTTTTGTGTCAATACGGGCAATAGCCCATTAATTAGTAAAATCAAGAGGAGTATCTTAGCCTAGGTACAAAAGTCCCAAGCTCCAAACAAAACAGACAAAAGATATATTTCCTAAGCAAAAGAGGAAACTAGGCTAGACTCTTCCAAACATAGGTGATGTAGCAAATCACAACTACAATCCAATATTCAACTTCAAGCACCCCATCAGACCCGAGGCAACTCCGGCAGCTTCAACTAGTCTTCTTGGAGGCCACTATGGTGATGTAACTTTGATGGGCTTGAGCGAGATCCATAGGGGCATTAAAACTTCTCACAACTGTCATGGATTCAACATTAATGAAGACTTCTTCAGCTCCACCAACATATCAGATAATTGCTCTTGAGATAAGACCAATCGGACAAATCTTTAACTCATCTTGACCTTTAATGAAATTTATGTTCATCATTGCCCTAACTTGTGCAGGCTGAGCTCCAGGAACTGATACCACTGCCTCTAATCAGGATTGATCAATACAAACCTCCTCAAATGTAAGCTAAGAGGCAAAACTCACCCTACAAGCTATAAGTATTTTCGTTTGTGTTCCTGTAGTGTAGATCAAAGTTATTATCGCATTGTACACATTCATTACCCTTTTGTTGTTACCATGTTAATCCTGATGCATCACCCTAATTCTAGGCATGGATTTGTTACATTCCTATTATGCCACAACCGATTGTAGAGCTAGGATCAATCGTTTTTAGTTTCCAAGCGAGACAGTCTTAGAAAGGAAGGGTAGTAACTCAATGCTTGTAGGTCGATTCATCTCTTACCTTAAAGCTAGGAAAATGATTTCTAAAGGGTATATATATATATATATATCATCTTGTTCGGGTTAAGGATTCAAATTCCGAAACCCCAACTATTGAGTCTTCCCGGTAGTAAATGAGTTTCTAGTAGTGTTTCCACAAGATCTTCCTAGAGTTCCTCCCGAAAGGGAAATCGACTTCGAAATAGATCTCCTTCTAGATACCCAACCTATTTCTATTCCTCCTTACATAATGGCTCTAGATGACCTTAAGGAATTGAAAGAACAGTTAAAAGACCTTCTAGATAAGAGCTTCATCAGACCAATATCTCTCCACGGGGTGCTCCTGTTTTGTTTGTTTGAAAGAAAGATGGTTCTCTCAGGATGTGCATTGACTATCGTTAGTTGAACAAATTCACAATCAAAAATAAATATCCCATCCCCAAGATTGATGACTTATTCGACAAACTTCGGGGTGCTAGTTGCTTCTTTAAGATAGACCTCATATTCGACTATCATTAGCTTAGAGTCAGAAATAGTCACATCCCGAAGACACCCTTCAGGACTCTGTATTGTCACTATGAATTTGTAGTTATGTCTTTCGGACTAACAAATTCTCTTGTAGCTTTTTGGAATTAATTAACAAGGTGTTCAAATAGTATTTGGACTTGTTCATCATTGTCTTTATTGATGATATCCTCGTTTATTCTCGGAAAAATGAGCAACAACATCCAACTCATTTGAGAGTGGGTCTGCAAACTCTCAAAGATCGTCATCTATTCGCTAAGTTAAGCAAATGTGAATTCTGGTTAGAGTCAGTTAGTTTCCTTGGTCATGTGGTATCCAACAACGGGATCCGAGTGGATTCTCAGAAAATTGAGGCAATAGAACACTAGCCCAAACCTACCTCTCCGACTGATAGCAAAAGTTTCTTGGGTTTGGCCGGTTACTACCGGTGTTTTGTTGAAGGATTTTCATCCATAGCTGCCCCATTGACCAAGTTTACTCAGAAAAAGGTCAAGTTTCAGTGGTCAGATGAGTGTGAGAAAAGCTTCTTAAAACTGAAGACCATGTTTACTACAGAGCCTATGTTGACTCTACCAGATGTCTTGAACGGGTATGTAGTTTATTGTAATGCATCCACGGTCGGCCTAGGTTGTGTATGGATGTAGCAAGGTAAGATCGTAGCTTGTTCTTCTAGATATTAAGGTCTATGACAAGAACTACCCAACTCATTGCAGCTGAAGTGTTTACCCTAAAGATTTGGGGATACTACTTGGATGGTGTTCACAGATCATAAGAGCCTCCAGTATGTGTTCACCCAGAAAGAGTTGAATCTTCATTAGAGGAGATGAATTGAATTACTCATAGACTATGACATGAATGTTCTCTACCATCTGGGTAAACCCAATGTAGTGGTTGATGCCCCCAACAGACTATCCATGGATAGTGTGACACATGTTGAGGAAGAGAAGAAAGAATTATCCAAGGATGTTAACTGGCTTGCTTGCTTAGGAGTTTGCCTGATGGGAACGTCAGATGGTGGTGTGATAGTTCAGAATGGGTTAGAATCTTCATTGGTAACGAAGGTTAAGGAAAAACAGGATAGTGATCTTGTATTACTTTAGTTGAAAGGTGCAGTTCATCAACACTTATATGAGGTTTTCTTCCGAGGGGAAGATGGTGTGCTTCGTTACCAGGGTCGCTTATGTGTTCCTAATGTGGGTGAGTTTGGGAAGCAGATCCTTACAGAATCCTATAATTCCAAGTATTCTATTCATCCGGGTGCCTCTAAGATGTATCGTGATCTACAGGAAGTCTTTTGGTGGAATGGCATGAAGAGAGACATAACAAATTTTGTGGCTAAGTGTCGTAACTGTTAATAGGTTAAAGTCGAACATCAGAAACAAAGAGGTGTTACTCAAGAGATTAGCATTCCTACGTGGAAGTGGAAAGTGATAAACATGGACTTCGTTACCAGTTTACCTCGTACTTGGAGACAACATGGCTCCATTTGGGTGATAGTGGATAGAGTGACTAAGTCAGCTCACTTCTTGGCTATCAAGACTACAGATTCATCAGAAGATTATGTTAGACTCTACATCAGCGAGATAGTCAGGTTGCATGAGCTTCCCTTGTCTATTATCTCAAATATAGGTCCTCAATTAATATCTCATTTCTAGAAATTGTTTCAGAAAGGTCTTGGTACTCAGGTAAACCTCAGCACATCATTTCATCTGCAAATGAATAGTCAGGCAGAGAGTATCATGCAGACCTTATATGACATGTTTAGAGCTTTTGTGCTCGATTTCAAGGGTAATTGGGATGATCACCTACCTCTCATAGATTTTGACTATGATAATAACTTACATTCCAATATTCATATGGCCCTGTATGAGGCACTAAATGGGTCCTATTGGTTGGTTCAAAGTAGGTGAAGAAGCCTTGATTAGGCCAGATTCGGTTCATGAGGCTATGGAGAAAGTTCATCTCATCAAGGATAGACTAAAAACAACTTAGAGTCGTAGAGGTCATATGCAGATATAAGGAGAAGGGACTTAGAGTTTGAAATCAATAATTGGGTTTTCCTGAAAATGTCACCCATGAAAGGGGTGATGAGATTTGGAAAGAAAGGGAAGATCAATCGTTGGTATGTAGGTCCTTACAGAATCCCAAAAAGGATTAGTTATGTAGCTTATGAGTTAACAATGCCAACAGAACTAGCAGCGGTTCATCCAATCTTTCACATTTTCTTGTTGAAGAAGTATGTGGGTAATCTGGCATCGATAGTACCTTTAAAGAGTGTGGATGTGAAGGATAGCCTCACCTATGAAGAGATTCCGGTTGAAATTCTTGATCGTCGAGTTTGTAGGTTTAGAAATAAAATTTACTTTATTAATGGTTTTGTGGAGGAGTCAGTCCGAGAGGAAGCTACTTGGGAAGCAGAAGCAGCCATGATGGCCAAGTATCCTCACCTCTTTCCTTCCGATTCAGTTTTAGCTTGAGTTAATAGTTCCTCTCCAGTCTTTCAGTTAATCTTGTTTATATTTAGTCCCAATATCCCGTCCGCTCAGTTATCATTGCATTTCAGCTCATTTGCATGATTCATAGAACTCAGTTCAGTTTGATATTTGTTTCTAGTACTCAGTTGGTAGGGATTTGAGCTCTTTCCTCCAAACTCAGCTTGTTTAGACTTCAATCCAGGACGAATGATACCAATGGGGAGATATTGTAACACCTCAAAAATCTGAACTAAGATTGAACAAGAGAGAAAGGCAAACCACAAAGGGGTCCATAGGCCATGAAAAGGACCACGAACCGTCACCTTGCTCATGGTTGTGCACCTAGAAAAAGGTGAAAGACCATAGACCACTAAACGGTCCGTGGAGCTCCACATGAGCCGTGAAGTGGCCCGTGAAGGGGACATGAAACCATCATTGCTACTGTGAAGGACCAAGGACCACTAGACAGTATGTGGAGTTTCACACAAGCCGTGAAGTGGCTTGATAGACTTTGAGGTTTGGGTCAATTTCAAAAGATCATACCTTTCAGCACAAAATTATTTAGGTCGCCCATGACTTATCAAATTAAAGGACGTTGAGTCCTCTTTCCAAACGCCACCAAGTTTGCCTAATTTCAAGCCCAAAATAAAAAATTATGCCCGAAATAGTGAAGCCCTATCGGGCAGAGCATCTTCACGACCCACTTGACGGGACGTGGTAGTCTAGATAGCCCGTGAAGTCTGTCTTCAAGTCACTTCGTCAACTTTTAAGTCAGGGGTCGCATTGGTCTTTTCTCCTATGTGTTTGGTACTTAAACTACATCATTTAATGCTTAAACTATGTCGTTTTACTCAGTCTAAGACTAATAATATAGTCAGAAACTACCTAGAACCCTCACTCTCCTAAAATTATCCAACTTAGAAAGAAAAGAAAATAAGAGGCAACAATTTCTCCCAAAAACAAGCAGAGGTTTACTTCAAGTTCAACCCCAAAATCCAAAGGATTTCTCTGTAGTTTTCATAACTAGGTATGTGGGATTTCATTAGTTGGTTCCTTTCACCCATTAGGTTCCTAGAATTCAGTCAGTTCTTCAGTTTCTCTATAAATTGCTCGGACCTATGGTTCCTAAATCTTGGGAATCAATTGAAAGTTAGTTGTTATAGTTCTATTGCACTGATTAACTATTTAACCAGAGAATTAATGTAGTCCTGTGAATAGAACTCAGAACCCTTGTTTGTATTCATCATCATCATTTCATGAATTTTACTTGCTAGGCAAATCAGTCAGAAAATCATGCTTCACAATTCGAATGACATATCTTTCAGTATATATATGTTGCATTCTCAAATAGAATGTCAGTATTTTGAGATACTCAGTACTTTCAGTTGCATTTTTCTATACATGTTCAATTGGGAGTAGACTTAGTACCGAGTTGGACTAGGGTTCAACGTACCCTTAAAAGTCCCAGAACTACGTGCCAACATAGGTTCAGAAGTCCCCTTTGTTGGGCATCAGTTTTTAGTGATCAGGCCACAATCATGCCTCTATACCTCTGACAAGGTATATTTGGTCCTCTTGATGGGGCGTATACATTGGACTCCATGTTTATCTTACGTGGTTTATGTCGGTTAATAGTAGCTCCCGCAGTCATACTCTTAATGCATTAACCGTGTTATCAACATTTACTTCAGTATTCAGTTCAACATGTTATCTCCATGATTAGTACTTGGTCATTGCATCTAGCTCAGTTTTCAATAATACTTTAGTACAATTTATCTCCATGTTCAGTCTATATTGTTCCGTTTATATTTCTCTGCTTAGTATCTATATCCTACATGCTCAGTATATTCCATATACTGGCACATACTTTTTCACTACATCATTGTATGATATAGGTTCAGGCGCTCAGCATCTAGATCACGCTTAGTTTGACTTCCAGCCCATACTCAACAAGTTTAGTTGTGAGTCCTCATAGTTCAAGGACGTTTCTTTATGCTTTTGGTTTAGTTAGCTTATTATCAGTATTTCACTATTTTAGAGTTAGTTGGAGACTTGTCCCAACAACTCATCAATAATAGAGGCTTTCAAGCATAGAGTCAGTGTTCAGTTGTTTTGGGTTGTTTCCCATGGATTTTCAGTTATATCCTCACTTGGTGTTCTTTCAGTTTTGACTCACTTTACAGTTATGCTTCCGCTTTCTTAGTTTTATTTCAGTAGGCTTGTGATATGCATGACTCAGGGTTTGCTTGTGGTCACTTGTGATCCTAGGTCTCGTGTTACGTCCAGGGGATAGCCTTGGGGTGTGACAGTATAACTAATGCAAGTATTGTTGTACATTAGGCTAAAATAGTGTACCAAATAAGGTACTAATAATAGGCAAAGCTAATACATGCATTATTTTTCTATTACACTCTACCAAACAACATGTTTCTCTCTTTATTACAACAATTTTTTTTTTTGAATATGCAAACTTAAATCTATATATCAACAGGTATATTATAACCAAATGTGTAGTTCCCTTCCAAAAGTATTACAAACTCACATCTTTCTCTCTCTTTCTGAAGCCTATAAACAGTGAAGTACATCAAAGATGTCATGTATTTGAGCTAACACATCATGCTTACACCAAAAAATAAAGTGGATTAGATAGTTCATTTTGATCTTCGTCAAACTATTCTGCACTTTCTCAAAGAACCTCTTGTTCCTTTCGGCCCAAATTGTCCACCATATGCATGTTAGAAGATTCTTCCATCCCTCCTCCTTCTCTGCTACATTGATGTCCTTGTTCCAGCTACTAAAAACCCATGTGATACTTCCAGGTTTTATCCATGTGACTCCTTTTAGACATATGAACATTCTAAATAGTTGCTCTGACCAATTGCAATGAAAGAAAAAATAGTTGATTGTCTTTGCTTGCTCCCTAGACAATTTTTTTTGTCTATAATAACATGCCCCATCATTCATGCTATTCGAATCTATGTATAATAGTGTCTACAATGGATTCCATGTTCTTCTTGGAATCTGGAAATGACCTCATTGTGCTAGACCACAATATCAAACCATTAGAAGATTTAGAGAAGGATCAAGTCATAGGACGATGAATAGGAAAATCTAAATCAATGGACTTTGATTTTCCTTTGTCTTTCTTTGAATTCCTAGAAATATCTGTTTTGCATATAACTTCAACTCATTAAATGAAAGTTGAAACTTAAGAGTTCATTGGGTGAGCGAACTCCGATAACATGTTTTTCTGTAATAATATGAATTTTTTTATTCTACAAGTCTCCTTTGAAATAGGGAGTCTTATTACAACAAAAAGAAGTCTAATCCTTATGAAACTAGAAAACATAAATCCTATTCTAGAAAAAATAACTATAGCTAAACCTAATCCTTATAAAACTAAAAAAATTATATTCTATGATACAATACAGAAAGCTAATAGGTTTGATTTTGTGATATCTACTTTTTAGGTCATACGTTGAACTTTTTCTTATATATTCTATGTTGGTCATTTTTCTTTTAAACTATGCTTCACTTCAATGAAGTGAGCACTTCGCTATACGCTTCTTGGTTCAAGCGAAGCAAGCCTTGTTTTTTTCCGCTTCACACTGCCTTGAACATGGCATTAACCTACCCAAACTTGTATGGATTGGTCACATCATATTTTATAGGAGTTTTTCCACTGTAATAAATAACACAAAGATAATTTTACTTTGATATACATGAGCTGACATCTCATCTCCAACCTTCTTTGGTCTTTTCCACAGTAGGGTTTAGTGGAGACCAACATCGAGGTTACTAGGCGCTTGAGCAACCAAAATTTTTTACCTGCACACTATATCTTTATGTTGAATAAAATAAATAATATATAAGGGTATCAATTGATCACCCTATCTTAGAAAGTAATTTCATATTAAAGGCAATAAAACATTCATGACTCAAATTTCATAATTGACAATTGTCAAACTTAACAAGATATTACATTTTAGCATGAACAAGACCTAAATAAGACCTCGTGTTCTATAATTTCCCACTCAGATATCTAATAAACCTATTGTACATCAAAGCATAAACATAAGTTATTATAGACAAGACATATGCTTGACAAAATGAGTCACTCTGAATGCCTAGACTGCAATTCTATACCCAATTATTCATTGCTATTGGAGTGTCCAGTCTGGATTGAATTTAAAAATCATAACAAACAAGATACATAAGAATCTAAATATTTCAAAGCTTATCTAAGCTATAAACTAGAGGAAGAGAAGAGATTAAAAGGTTGGTGTTTAAACATACCTATCTCGCAAGATGGTCTCCTGACAACTCACTGGGGTATATATGTGTGTCCATAATTTGCTTCATTTTGAGATCCTCCTCATACTTCTTCAATATCTTGTTCCACATATTCTTCTATCATAAATGTAATTTATACATATGATCATGATCTGGTGTATACAATCAAACATAGAATAAGAAAAAAAAATCACAAAACCTTATACTAAAGTTTTGCGCGATGCATAAGATAGAATCCAAGAATGCCTCCAAAAATAGTTCTTGACATTATTCTAACTTATACCTATCTAGCCGATTTCATTTATCTCTCTTTCTGCTAGTCTCCGTCCCCGTCTCTGCCTCTACCTCCACCTCTTATTGCTTTCCTTAATTGTGTACCCTTTGTACCCTGAATCCCAACTCTCAGATTATTGACTCAGTCATATAATAGGGCTCTTCCAACGTGGACCACAACTCATTCATTTGATAGGGCTCTTCCAATGTGGGTCGAAACCCACTTATATGATAGGCACTTCTAACGTTGGCCAAATAAACAAGTTTTTACAAGGATTATCCTTATTTTAATGATGGTATTTAATTTTTGTCCTTTAAATTGATAATTTTAATTTAATAAAAAATTGTAGATTAAAGTATTTTTAGTTATGACCTAATTTTGCAAAGAAGAAATTTAGAAATTTATTGTCTTGTTCGGCATAAGTTATGTAGTATCTAATTCGAAGAGTATAAGCTACTTGTTCAACATAAGTTTAGAGATATTTTATGATATTTGACAAAAGTTCCCTATGATAAGTTATGTCTCTAAGAGATAACCTTGTGGTTCTATATAAACTAAGCTATGTCGTAGCTTATAAATTATGAACTTTTTATGGTATACTGTTCTGAAATGGAATATATGTCTTGTAAGACATAATTTGTATGTTGCGAAGTTTGGCTTGTAGATTTTTTCCTCGTAACTCATAATTTGTGTCTTGCGATTTTTTTTAATGAGAAAGGTATCTTGGAACCAATTTTTTTTATTACTTAATATGTTGAAAAATAAATAATAAAAAATCATTAATTCAAAAGATAAAAATTTAAAACTACCCTAAAATAGAGATATTCATGCTTGAATGACCCACAAAAAAAATTCAAAAGTGATGGGCTTTTGAACGCTACATGGACCGCCGCTAATTTTAGTTGGAACTCCAATTTGTCATTTTCTATTGTACAACAATGCAAAGATCAAACAAAATTAATATTTAATTAATCATTTTAATCCAAAATAACATAATTGTCACTTATAACAAAAAAAATTATCCCTTATGCCTTCTTTATTGCAGAGCAAGAATATTTTGAGTGTTCCTCACTTTCAAAGATGACTTGTTGAATCACAGATCTTTTATAAAATATATATTTTTTAAAATGTGATAAATCACTTTTTATAAGAATATTCTAAAAGAAATAAGAGTACTTTTTATTTATTTGAATATAACAGATTTTTCTCCATTTTAACATATTCTAAAATAACTTCGGTTAATGAAAGACCACTAATTAAGAAATTAACTTATAACCTAATTAAAAGTGCATACCATTTTCTTTTTTCAACATCATTTTTTTCACTTACTACGAAATTAGTTTACGAACCTATGATTCTAATAATATATATACATGTATTTTTCACTTTCATCATTATTTTCTACACTAATGAAGAATTTCACTTTTCATAAATTATCCTTGTTTTCAAGTTATATATATTATACCGTGTATATATTCTGGAATATATTTATTATACCATATATATTTTTATTATATTGTATATATAATTAGAACTTCACACATAAAATATATCATGTATGTCTTTATTATACTATATTCATTTTACACTGTATATACATATAATTAGATATACACACATAAAATATATCTTGTATTTTTTTTATTATATCATGCATATTTTTATTAATATTTATATATTAGTTATACAAACAAAAATATATCATTTATTTTTTATTATACATGTGTATTTTTATTTTATTTTGGCATTCTCACTATAATGACACTCCACATCATTTCTATGTAAATGCATTTTTTTATTTCTTAGAGCATTCCTAAAGTGACCTCTACTCATTGATGACTTGTTGTGACTAATAGCTTGGTCACCTAGTCGTTCATTTGGTTTTTATGCAAGTTTCTGTGTTTTGGAGCTTTTAAAACTTGAGTAGTTCACTTCGGTAAAAACTTCAAGAAAATGGCCTTGAAATGCAATTCTGACGGTTCTGTTAGCTCCTGAATGTAGTGTTTGGCCTAGAATGACCTTTCATGTTGATCCCAAGGCTTTTGGCCTAATTCTGATCCCCCTTATGAAAATTGACTTAAAATAGGCTTGGGTGTGAGACCCACTTTTTTTAGACGAACTCGGTTGGAAGCTTTGACTGCTCCATTGAGTTAGGAATATCGAATTTGGTGCGGTAGCATATCTTGTTTGTGTGCATGAGGTTCTGAATGAATACTAAGCACCCCGTCAGGATTTTTGAGACTTGGCCAAACAGGGTTATGTGTATCAGCTGGTACAGGCCTTGGTGCTCTTTGTGTTGGTCGGGCCCTATTTCACGTTTGTGAAGGACAAGTTAGATGGCCTCCACAATCGCGAGGCCTTGGTTGTGATCACGAAGGCCATGACATTTTACCCTTCGCATTCACAGCCTGTTGGTCGCGATCGTGATGAAGAGCTGACCCGTGTTAACCACCCTTTGTCAATCACGAAGGTCAAATTAGTATGCCGTGATTGCAATCCTCTCTCCGAAAATCACGATGCATTGTGTGAAGACCAGTCACAATTTCAGCAACATTTATATATTGTAAATGTGATTTTGAGAGTTGTGGGATTACAATTCTGGTGATTTGAAGCTTGGTATATTCGAGGATTTCAGGGCTACCTATTGGTGTGATCACCAATTGTGAGGGAGTGCTTGTTAGAGTTAAAAATGGCTCCGAAAAGGCTGCCCAACCTTTCTTCCTTTTATCCATAAATTCTTGGATGTTGATGATTTCAGATGTTCTGAGCCCTGAATTGTGTCTCGTTTTGGAATACAAGTTTGGAGAGCTAAATAGGACCTTTTGGCAGAGCCAATT
This sequence comes from Solanum verrucosum, assembly GCF_900185275.1. Lineage (NCBI taxonomy): Eukaryota > Viridiplantae > Streptophyta > Magnoliopsida > Solanales > Solanaceae > Solanum > Solanum verrucosum. The sequence goes on along the minus strand of NW_026019911.1, from coordinate 1,225,592 downwards.
CAAGAATTTCTCGTGTGAATCCTATATTTCCCATTTGGACTCCAATTTTTGCTCCATATTTATTTTATATATTTTTATGTCTAAACAACTGTGTTAATGTTGTGATTCTATTTTTCATAGTGTTAAAGCGTTTGGAGAGTGTTCAGAAGAGAAAAGCTTCAAAATAGTGATTTGGAGCATGCATAATCTGCCTTAAGGTAGGCTACTTCACGTTTCTTAGATTGAGCTTCAATACATAATTGTATGTTAGTGTGTGTGAATTTGGGGTTGATACCTCGTTGATCATTCTTATCTTACTAGAAATCATGTTTTAGGCATTTTATCGGGTTTGTGGAACTATGAGCATGATGGTTTTGGTAGCTTAACATCTTCTTACTTTGTGATGTGTTTGGTTGTTGTTTATTGATGGTATTAAGAATGATTGGCCTTAGTCTCGACGTACACTAGTGATTGACATAAACTTACATAGTTTAGAGCTAATAGATCCTAAAATATGTTCGGTGTAACTTCGAACAACTTGACTTCCTGTAGACTGATATAGCTGACTTGGGTCTGATAGTGTGATCCTTAATTAGCTAAGAACTCAGCTCAACTTGACCTTTAAAATTATGGTTTTATCCTTATAATCGACTCGTCGTGTACACGGGTTATTTGGGCTTATCAGTGATTTGACATTGACTTATGTAGTAAAAGCCCGAGTGGGTCCCTGATAAGTTTGAGGTGGTTATGTGTTATGGTTTGGATCGGTTTTGAATTTGTAAAGGAATCTTAGAGTCATTTGAGTTCATTTTTCATGGCTTGACCCACATACTATATCATTGCTCTTGTTTCAGAGGTTCCATGTACATCTCTTTCAGCCTAGTTCACCCGTCGCTTGTATTACCCCTTTGATCAATTTCAAGTCCTGACTTGTGATCCCGTCCATTTTGATCCTATTTAAGTTCTGACATGCTTACTCTATCTTAATGTCCCCTTTGACCTTAATCATGTTCTTACTGGCCGGCTTTATCATAAATCCCCTTCGATCTGATTAAAGTTCTAAATGGGTGATTCTAGTGGTTCCTTTTGTACCTTTGCTGCGATGCTAGTCCGAGGAAGGTTGTGGCAGTTCTGGAGATATCATCATGTTCTTTATTAATTCTTAGTAATTGTGTATACTTGTCAAGTTTCTGGGAAAGTTTGGGTTTTACTTAAAGTTGTGCACGACTGTACACTTTCGGTCTATGAGAGACCAACTAATTTTAGTTAGATGTAATTTCTTGTTTTCTGTTCTTGGTACACTCGTGTGGTTTTCTTTAGAATTTATCTTTTTAACCTCTATGTGTGTTTAATTCTACCATTTCATATTGCCTTTAATTTTCTTGCTCAATCAACCTATGATGCCTATTGCGTACCAATTTTTTGATACTCATACTACACTTTGCATATGTTTCTTGATTTAGGTCCAAGCACTTGTTAGTAGTGCTAAGATAGAGCCTACAACAACTTCAACTTCAAAGGCAGGTGAGCACATACTTTATGGACTTACTTAACTTCATCTGTGTTTTGATGGTTGCTTTCCTTTCTCTCTTATTATTCCTTTTAAACAATTTCTTTCACCTGGTTTCTGCCCCTATACCCATGACTTATTGTTCCAGGTTATGGGTTGACTTACCTACTAGTCAGTTATAGTAGGTGTCATCATGACTCGATCAATTGGGTTGTGACAAGTTAGTATTAGAGCGCTAGGTTGACCAATCTCTCTTGTATAGAGTTAATGCCTAGTAGAATCCTACGGATTGGTGCTGAGACATTCGTATTCTATCTTCTGGAGGTTGTAGGGTGCCGTTAAGAATTTTCTCTTTTTTATCGCTTTCATGCAGTGTGTGTCTTATTAATTCATGGAATCTCACTTGTATGATTCTTTTGTAGAATGTCTTGTGTCGTTTGATGGGAAGGGGTTGTCCACTCAGGCCTATAGGTAGAGACCTAATTACGGGTAGAGGATGTCCTGGGCAGCAGGAAGGAGCTGAAGCACCAAAAACTGATAGGGAGAGGACTCTAGAGCCTACAGTAAGCCATAGACAGCTAATATTCCTTCACAGTCAGTAGGGCCAGAGTCAACCCTACCACCACCTGTACCAGTTAGGATTCTCGATCTCCCAACCATTATTCAACTTTTGACAGTTCTTGAAGGTATGCAATAGGCCCTAACTATTGTTGCACGAGCACCACAGAATAAACTTGCATCAATGGCACCTCGGCTTCAAGCACCCCCTTGGGGTGCCTATCCCATGATTGCGGTCGGAGCTATGCAGCTAGAGGAGCAGAAGATGCCCGAGGTCTTCTTAAGACTATATCCTCTGAGGTTTCTAAGGACTATTGGAGATGTTGCCTATGAGTTTCTCACTACTTATCGTGAGGGGCTATTCACTTAGGGCTTGGTTGAGTTGAGACAAGCCGACTTCATTACATATCAGTTTGATAGGTCAGCCAGGTAGTGAGGGTGTTTTTATCTAGAGGCGAGTCAAATTGGGTCTCCTTCGATTTCATGGTCAGAGTTTTCAAAGGTCTTCTTGGGTAGGTTTTTCCTACGGAGCATTAATGATAGACTTCGAGATCAATTTTTAAGGTTGGAGCAAGGCTTCATGACTTTGTCTGAGTACAATATGAGGTTTCACAAGCTCTCCTGACATGCTACTACAATCTTTCCTACTGAGGATGAGGGAGTTTGATGATTTGCTAAAGGTTTGAGACTTCAATTGCAAATTGAGACCTAGACTATGGTTTCAGCGGGCCGTTCATGTGTGGGTGTAGTTGACTATGCATGTACTATCAAGCACCTCTATCGTGAGGCTTATGGGGAAGCAATAAGAGCTCTAGGCATACGTGTAGCTATAATGGGGCCCATTCTAGGCCTAGGGACTTCTTTTATTAGCCCCACATGTGCTTTTAGTACGGCTAGTCTAGTCGGCATGTTCTTGCCTCACTTCAGGTTTTAGAGGGTGACTTGTACAATCAGTGAAATATCGGCCTAAGTTAGGGTCGAGGTGGTTAAGGTGCTTCAGACCGTGTTGGTTGTTCGTATATGGACCAATCTTTACACGGTTGCTATGTTTGTGGGGAGTTTGACCATTGTTATATAGAGTGCCCTCTGCATAGGATGAATGTATGATATCTACATGCAGCTTGAACAAATCCAGTAACAGCACCTCCACCCAGAGGTGGAGGCCAAGGTCAGGATTGTTAGGGTGGTCACCAGGGTGCAGGCGGTGGTCCCCAAAGAGTTAGGTCAGATTGTAGGATATAAGCTCAGGGTAGAGGTGGGCAGGCCACTTGTATGCAGCTCCAAAGAAAGTAGTTACTTGGATCGAATTTGGTGATCATAGATACGATTCTCTTATGCCATCTGCCCACTTCATCTTTATTTGATACATGCTCTACTTTTTTCATATATGTATAAGTGTTTTATGGTTCCCATTTGAGTATGAGTTCAAAGCCTTTGGCAGCGTCATTGTGTGTGTCAGTCTTGGTTGGTGAGTCTTTATTAATGGATCAGGTGTTTGATCTTTTTTGGTTACTATCCAGGAGCGTGACATCCAGGCTGGCCTTATACTACTTGATATGTTTAAATTTATTGTTATTATATGCATGGACTGGTTAACCCCTACCGCACGATCATGAATTGCTTTTCTAAGATCGTTACTTTAGCAATGCTTGATTCCTTTGGTGGTGTGGTAGGGCTCTTGAAGCTACACACCAATTGGATTTATCTCTTTTATTTGGGCAAGGCGATTTGTAGCTAGTGATTTCCTATCTTATTTGGCTTATGTGCCGTATGTGAGTAGGGAGGTTCCTTCTATTGAATAATTCACTATTGTCTATGAGTTTGTGTATGCGTTTCCTAATGGCCTACTTTGCTTTCCCCCAAAGCCTGGTATTCATTTTCCTATTAACCTTGAGTCGGGGACTCATCCTATTTCTATTTTGCCTTACCGTATGGCCTCCTTAGAGCTTAATGAGCTTAGTTTTCAACTTCAAGATCTTTTGGTAAAGTATTCATTCGTCCTAGTGTGTCGCCTTAAGGTACCCCCATCCTATTTGTGATAAGGAACAAATCTATGTGGATGTGTATTGACTATAGGAAACTGAATAAGGAGACGATGAAGAATCGTTACCTCATGCCTCATATTAATGGTTTATTTGACCATCTTCAGGGTGTTAGGGTGTTTTCTAAGATTGATTTAAGGTCTGGTTACCACCTGTTGAGGATTAGGGAAGTGGATATCCCTAATACCACATTTAGGACTCTTTACAGTCATTATGAGTTCTTTGTGATGTCTTTTGGATTAAGTAATGCCTCTACAACCCCTATGGGCTTGATGATACGTGTATTCAGGCCTTACCTTGATTCTTTCGTCAAAGTGTTGATTGATGACATTTTGATATACTCGGAGAGCCAGGGAGAATATGAACAACATTTGATGATTATGCTCCAGACTTTGAGCAATCAGTGACTTTATGCCAAGTTCTTAAAGTGCGATTTCTGGCTTAAGTCCTAGCATTCTTGGGGCATGTGGTGTCCAAGGATGGAATTATTATAGATCCCGTGAAGAATGATGCTATTCGTGATTAGGCTAGGCCTACCTCATTCACTTAGATTCGTAGCACCGTCAGATTCGCAGGCTACTACAAACAGTTTGTGGATGGTTTCTCTACCATTGCAGGACCTTTGACCTAGTTGGCTAGCCTTGATGTTCCATTTGAGTGATCTGAGGAGTGTGACTTGAGCTTTTAGAAGCTCAAGGAGTTGCTTAACATCACTCATATAATGACTCTTCCAATATAGGGTGAGGGCTTCACAGTATATAGTGACATATCCGATGTGATTTGGGTTGTGTATTGATGCATCGAGGTCGGGTTAAAGCTTATGCATCATGGAAGCTTAAGCTACATGAGATTTGGAGTTAGCAACAATAGTTTTTGCGCTTAAGATCTAGCTAGAGGGCACTACCTGTATGGAGTTCGTTGTAAGATCTACATTAATCAACAATTTTTCCAGTACATTATGAGCTAGAGGGACCTAAATTTGAGGCAACACCGTTGGATTGAGTTCCTGAAGGAATAAAACCTCTCTATTCTCTAACATTTGGGAAAAGAAAATGTGGTAGGTGATACCTTGAATCAGAAGGTGGTGAGTATTGGTAGTCTAGCCTTCCTTTCTAATGTGGAGCGACTTTGGCATTAGACATTTAGTCTTTGGCCTATAGACCGATTTGATTAGATATTTCAAATTCTAGGCGGGTGTTGGCCTATGTAGGATTTCAGTCTTGCTTGTTGGAGTGGATTTTTTGTAACCAATTTGAGGATAAGACTTTGGCTGCCCTTTGAGATTGAGTGTTTGAAAGTGATGTCGTCAAGGTTATGTTAGATTAAGATGGGGTGTTGATATTTGTTGTTCGTATTTGTGTTTCGAGAGTTGGGGACTTGATTCCGTTTATCCTTTGTGAGGCCCATGATTCTAGATATTCAATCCATCGGAACACCATGAACATGTATTGTGATTTGAGGCAACACTACTGGTGGAGCAGTTTGAGGAGAGATATTTCTAACTATGTGTCTCATTGCCTATGTTGCTAGAAAGTAAAGGCCAAGCATATGAGGCATGGTGGTGAGTTTTAGAGATTATCCATTTCGAATTTGAAGTGGAATCACATCCCATGGACTTTGTTGTTTGTTTGCCTAGGACTTATAGAGGTGTTGAAAATATCTGGGTCATCGTTGTTCGATTAACCAAGTCAACACACTTCCTTCCCATGCAGTCATTGTTCAGTGTTAAAAGGTTGTATCATATGTATATTTGGAAGGTGGTTCTTCTTCATTGTGTGTCTGTATCAATTATCTTAAACTGGGGTTCTCAGCTCACTTCTAGCTTTTTGAGGACATTTCAGGTGGTGTATGGCACTCATGTTGACCTTAGCATAACTTTTCACCTAAAGATCGATGGGCAGTCAGAGCTTACTTTCAAGTTCTTAAGGATATGTTGGGGCCTGTGTTTTGGACTTTAGAGTTCAGTGGGACTAGTTCTTGCCTTTGTCGGAGTTTGTGTACAACATCATCTACCACTCTAGTAATTATATGGACCCGTTCAAAGAGTTCTACGGTAAGCGTTGTCACTCTTTGGTTTGTTGGGTTGCGTCTTTGGAGCCTAGGCTACATGGTACTGATTAGCTTTTAGGAGGCCTTAGATATTGTGTGGGTGATTCAGAATAGGGTCAGGAAAGCTTAAAGTAGGCACCAGAGTTACGCCGATCGTAGGTGTTGCATTGAAGTTTGCGGTTGGTGACAAGGTGTTCCTACGTGTGTCCCTCATGAACGGGATGATGATGTTTGGGAGATGGTCCAAGCTTAACCTAGGTATATTGCACCTTTTGAGATTTTTTGGATTGTTGGTGATGTTGTTTATGAGTTGGCCCTACCTCCTACTTTTTTATCTATTCACTTAGATTTTCATGTTTTAATGTCCCGCTAGTATCTTCCTGTTGAGTGTCATATGCTCCAATATGACGCGGGTGCGTTGGATGACCATTTGACCTTTATGGAGGAGCCAGTTTCTATTCTAGCCAAAGATGTGTGACGGTTGCGCTCAAGAGCCATTTTTGTGCTTAATGTCCATTGGAGGCATCACCCAATAGAAGAGGCTAACTGGGAGATCGAGCATGAGATGCGAGATCTATTTCTCAACTTTTTTTAGCCTTCATGTACTTCTTGAATATGACTTTTGCAGACGAACATCCGTTTAAGTAGTGGATGTTACAATGACCCTCCAAGTCATTTATGGGTTGATACCTTCTTTTTCTTGTTTGGAGCGTTCATATAGAGACCCCAAGTCATTTAAGACTTGTTAGGACTGGCAGCTCGACTACCTGGTCATTCTTTTGGCTTTTTTTCAAGTTGTGTGTGGTTTGGAGCTTTTGAATTTTAAATGGTTGATTTCATGCAAAAGTTCAAGAAGATGGCCTCAGAATACAATTATGGTGGTTTTGTTAGCTCTGGAATGTCGAGTTTGATTTTGAAAGACCTTTTGTGTTGATCCCAAGGCTTTTGGGCTAATTCCTATCCCCCTCATGAAATTTGACTTAAAATGAAGCTTGGGTGTGGGACCTATTTTTTATCAAGATGATCTCAATTAGAAGTTTTCACTGCTCCGTTGAGTCTGGATTGTCGAGTTTGGTGGGGTAACATATCTTACTAGCGAGGATAGGGTTCCAAGTGAATCCCGAGCATCCCATCAGGTTTTTTGAGACTTGGCCAAACTAACTGATGTGCATCAGCCAGTGCAGGCCTCAACCCTCTTCACTCGCAATGCCTTGTGACTAATTCGTGAATGACAAGTCAAATGGCCTCTGCAATCACGACACCTTGGCCACAATCGCAAGTGTTTGAGAACTTTTTCAAATCATCAATTTTTTCATCATCTTCTATGTGACCGCTATTGCAGGCAATATCCATGTATTAAACCGCCATATTGCGTGTATAATGCATCAATTGTTACTCCATATTTACGTTCTTATATTTTCATTCCATTTCTACTTCTGTTTAGTGAGCAAAGCATATTTAATTTCTTTACAATAGCATTGACACAATTAATTCTCAAAAAACAATAGTATTGACACAAACATATAAGAAAGATTAGTGAAACAAATCAATCATAATATATCAATAACATAAGAATTTCAAAATTACATAAATATTTTACATCCATTCGAAGAGAAATAACCATATCATATTCTAGAAGTAATACTCTATGAGGACTCAAGTGATCTATGTTGGTAAGATACATCTGGTAATCTTCTTGCCTCTTAAGTGAGTAGGCGCCACCTGCAGTAAGTGTCATGAAATCATTTTGAGAGATTCAATAACAGAGGTGCCAAAAATGTCATGAAAAGCACCTTAAGGGGTAAGTCTATTAAGCTAAGAGACTACAAAAAAGATTCAAATATCATATGTTATCAGAACACCATGAGTTGAAAAGAAAGCAAAAATAAAGTATAGGCCGATTATTGCTATTCAGTAAAAAAAATTAAGCTTTCAGTAGTATGAACTACTGCAACAAGCTTTATCACTCACATATAACTTAAAGTTCTAGGAGTAAATATCATTAAAGCATCCGACTGACATACCAAACTGAGTGCCATCAGGACTCCACATTACATGGTTAACTAATGCAGAATACTCACTTTCCATAGATGTCTGGTTGTTATTCAGATAATAAATTGGTAACTATGAGACTTATAATCCATGCATACATAATAAACAAATGTGAATAGAATCAACAGTTTCTCTTAAAATACGAAAGCATCAAACACACAAAGAACTTCCTAACATATGAGCATATTCGCAAGCCACAATTTCTAAATTATTTGCGAGCAACAACTTCTAAGAACTTCCTAACATATGAGCAGTCAGAAGAGGTCCCAGATACTAAATACTTGTAAAAATTAGTTCCAAACTTACAAAATACACAATGGTTATCACAAGTAAACTTGTAGTCAAGAAAGTTGAACACTAGCCATAACATAGAAAGAGATAATAAAAGAAAAAGGAAAACAGAAAATGCTTGATACTCAAAACTATTGCACGAAATATACATTTAAGGAGCTTTAATGTTCTGCCCGATTGATGAATTGTAAATTTTCAATAGCATATTCTGAGAATGATAAACATGTCTATTGTTGTTAAGTTGTGACGGAAAAGAAAGCTCGGATGAAACAGAAAATGCAGGCATTCCAAGAAACAGAAGTAAAAAAACTCAAAGAGTCATTATAAAAATCATCCCATAAAACTGTGTTAGGAATAGTTGACAACTAACCTTTGGAGGAAACCTATCAATGAAGTCTTTATTAAATATCTTCTCTATATCCATACTTGAAGACATTCGACCTTTCACCACCTTGGTATACGATCTTTGAATTTACTACATGAATTGTTAATATAAATATCAATAACGTTAATAACATAGTATAGGATCTGATTTTTGGAAAGTAAAAAAATCTGATTATTCACAGAAGAGTGCATTGGTAAGTCTGTTTATTCACAAATATAGAGTAAGAATAAGAACAACCACCAATAAACTCCATTATCAAAATGTTGAATAGAAATCACAACATTCACAACAATGTGACCAGATCCATCCCCTCCCAACTTCGGCGAGTAGGGAGCCAGTCAGCTATCCACCGAAGTGCATTAAGGGGACTCCATCAAGTCCACCGAATTGGCCATCAAGTTTGAAAGTTGTTCAGGCATCATCAGCGAGCTTAAGCTCCTTCAGAAATTCACTGAATGCATTTGATGACGTTAGTTGCAGATCGCCGAGCATGCCTGAAATAGAAAGGGCAAGAGTTTTTTCAAGTTTTAAAAGAATGCTTTTAAACTTTTTGAACTCTTTCACTTCCCAAACTCCTCATACCCTTGTTTCTTTGATTTTGTGACCTCATTTGCCTTTATTATCTTGCTTCGAGTGTATTGTGGTGCAAGATTTTCAATCACATGCTCGTCTACCTCGATATTGTGCTTTGTGACCTTCTCTGATGTTGGTATTCAATGAGTTAGTGATGCTTTCGATATGGGTCTTATGTTATATTGTTCTAGTGGTGTATGATTTGATTGGGTCTTGCTAAATGTTAATGATTGAACTATGTCTATGAGTTAGGATAGTTGGATTTATGCCTGAAATTGTTAAAATTGATTGTGAAGGTTAATATTTTAAATTGATGACATAAATATGTTAGGTCTTGCTTGAATTGAGTATGGGTGAAGTCTCATTAGCCCAGTGTTGTTTCGAAGACTTGTATTTTCTCAATGAAAGATAGAGTGACGACTTTCTTAAGGGAAAATCGTAAATTCAGGCAATACATTGTGAAATGTAGGGGAAGTCTGAGTGTATCATGTGGGTAGATTTTAAAACTGATTGGGTAATGGGTATTGTTGTGTATTGATGTTGAACTTGTGAAAATTTGGGCTGAAATTACCTATTCGGCCGACTTGTCTTAGCTCGTCGTTGAAAGGATACATGAAGTTATTCTATTTGAATTGATAAAATGAGATTAAGAGAAAAAAAATGATTTCCTACATTTTTATTTTTTAAAAGTGATTTTAAAAGAAAGAAAACAAGAATAGGGTTCTTTCATAACATTTTAACTAGGAAGAAGATGTGTTTAAAAAGAAAAAAAATATAGTTATTCGAAAAAAGGGCATTTTTGACCCATTTAGTAACTATAGGGCCATTTCTGGACCAAAGTATTGACAGCAAGGACATTTTTGAACCAAAATTTTGACGACAAAGACAATTTTGAGCCAAATTATAAACGAAGGACATTTTTGTTGATTTCACATAGTTTAGGGGCATTTTTGACCCTTTTCCCAAGATGATAAACTCCATGCCCACGTGGATTCACCATGTTAATTTATTATTTTGAATTATAGTGAATTCAACTTTTCTATAACCAAAGTAATCCTAAATTGTAATATTGGGAATTTGAACTTTTCATTTTAAGTAATTTTAAGTCTTCTTTTTAATTACCATTATGGGAGTACTAAAAGGCTTCTTATTATTGTGAATTTAACTTGTATAAATAGTACTATAACATTCTAAAAAGCACTTTTATTCTAACTAGGGAAAAGGGTTAAAATTGTCCCTGAACTATGCGAAATAGATCACTTACACCCTCCGTTATATTTTTGAATTTAAAATACCTCCGTCATTATCCCATGAGACCACAAATACCCTCCAAGAGTTAACAGATATTGGAAATAATAATTCAAAGTTTGAGTAGGAATTCTAAGTTGTTTAGAATTTTTTATTTATGACATTCACTTATTGATGTTTAATTATGATTTTTTAGTTAGAGTGGTTTCTAGTCTTAATTTAATTTGTTTTTTTACCTTATAAATAGGGATGGTACTAGTTACTTTCCATACATAGAAATATACAAGAGAATAGATAAAACTTGAAGTCAGAATCAAGAACCTTTGAGTTTATAAATAAAGTATTTTCCTTCAAATCGTTATCAGAGCTTTTACTATCCTGGTAGAAGATCTAAGAATTTCCACTACCGGTGGGCGGCTATGACCTATATATGTCGCCCGTTTGGCCAATGATCGTGTTGACAAAGGCTTTACGAATGATATATGCATGTAAAAAACATGCTAGGAGAAAATACTAACACAAAAATATTGCAGATTTAAAGAAGTGCAACCAAATACAAGAGGAAGAAACTCTTCTCTAAATTAAACGTTAGAGAAAGTCAAAAACAAAAATAAAAAAATAACAAAAAACAGGAGTTGATTGTAAGTGCATCAATGCGAGCTGGAGAGAGTATACTCCAACACCAAAAAAAAAAACAGTTGGTGGGAAGGGCATCAACGAGAGTTGGAGAGAGAGTGCTCCAACAACAAAAACAAAAAAAACAAAAAGAAAAGAAGTTGGTGGGAAGGGCATCAACGAGAGTGGGAGAGAGAGTGCTCCAACACCTAAAAAAACTTATTAAAAAATGTGTTGGTGGGAAGGGCATCAATCTTGGAAGTTGGAGAGAAGTGATCCAACACAGCCAAGAGAAAAAATATTGTGAGTTGGAGAGAAAGTGCTCCAACACTTGAAAGTTGGAGAGAAGTTCTCCAACATAACCAAGAAAAAAATATTGTGAGTTAGAGAGAGCGTTTTCTAACACTTGAAAGTTTGAGAGAAGGTGATCCAACACAACCAAGAAAACAAAAAAATAAGAATTGAAGAGATGCCTCCAACAGTTGAAGATTGAAGAGAAGAATTCCAACAATTGAAGATTGAAGATTGAAGAGAAGTTCTCCAATTCAACAATAATGACAAGAATAAAAGGACAAGAGTATACAACTTTAAATTACAGGAGATTGTTGGAAATAATAATTCAAAGTTGGAGTAGGAATCGTAAGTTGTTTAGGATTTGTTATTTATGGTATTTACTTATTTATGTTTAATAGGGATTTTTTAGTTAGAGTGGTTCCTAGTCCTAGTTTAATTTGGTTTTTACCTTTATATTTAAGGATGTTACTAGTTATATTCCATACACAGAAATATGCAAGAGAATAGATAGAACTTGAAGTCAGATTCAAGAACCTTTTAAGTTTATAAATAAAATATTTTCCTTCAACAACCAAATTTTTTAATGACGTGGCAAACCGCCAACTAGGATTCCCACTAACCCATCATTCATCCGACCAAATCAAACCTAGTTTTTTTAAAAAAAATGAATCATCTCGATCAAAGTTTCAAGCAATGTCAAAAGGCTCCATCAATTCAATTGAGGAAGTTGTGTTTGTAATCATTTAAAATTTATTTAAATATAAATTTATAAAATGATTCAGATTATATTAAATTCAATAATATATTAGTCCAAATAAATATTATAGATTAATATAATTGGATTAATTATTTAAATTCAATAAATTTGAATTTAATTAAGGCCCTCTCCATAAAGCCCATATGCCATGTCACTTAAATCTGATTGGCCGAAGGAAATATTGTTCCAATCGCAACTCCTCTATTTTTAAACTATAAATAGGAGTCTTCATAATTCAGAAAAGAAAACCAAGAATTCAAACAAGAAGCTAGAGAAAGCTCATGGATCAAAAGCCGCAATTTTTCTACAAGTTCAAGAATTGAAGAATTGAAGAATTGAAGAATCCAAGTGTTCAAGTTCAAGGTTTGAAGAAGTCAAGATCAAGTTCAAGATCAAGTTCAAGAACGATTAAGATCAAGACTACCAGATTCAAGATCAAGCTCGAAGCAATTGAATTCAACTAGAAAGTCAAGAGCAAGATAAAGTTCAAGTCAAGATGAAGTTCAAGATCAAGTCCAAGTCCAAGTTCAAGTTCAAGTTCAAGTTCAAGATCATGATCAAGATCAAGATAAATCCCAAGTTCAAGATCAAGCTCAAGATCCCTTGAATTATATTTGAAAAGGCGAATTCAAAGGAATCATAGAGAATGTAACACTTGCACATTGAAATAATAAAATAATTGTTGCTATAAATTTCCATTCTTGATTATCGTTTTCTCTACGCGAATTTTATTGTCTACAAATTCTGGCACGCCCAGTGGGACAATCTCTACCTCTCATCTCAACTTTTCAAGCATAAAAAATTATCGAGATGACTTCTATGAAGAACAACTCTCGATCAACTTCCTCTAAGGCCACTAGCTTCAAGTTCTCTACTGAAGTTGAAGGCATTCTTGGTGTTACCTTTGTAAGTTTCGGAGCTGTTACTAGAAGCAAGGCTACTACACTAGGACAACAAACACTTCAATTGTCGTCCCCATCAACTTCTGTCTTTGGGTCTTCGACTCCAAAAGGAGAAAGTGTCTTCACAAATGCTTTAGAAGGAGGAGTGTTGCTGAAAAGATCAAGATGACATTGGCTCTACTTGAGCGATCTGGTTCCAAGAACTCTACCACAAGGGAGAACTATGATTCAACTAATGAACCATCTCCACATGCATCGCGAAACATGAGTGCACTGAAGATTAACTTACACGACAATCCATTCTACTCTCCTACATCTCCAATGATCATGTAACTGATTGTGACTGCTACTTCCTCTCCTGAGGAACAACTCGCAAATCTAACGAAGTTGGTTGAAGGATTGACAAAGCATGTACAACACCAAAAGTCTCGAATTGATAAGTTGATGGATAGGATGGAATAACTTTTAGATGGAGAAGCGAGCCATGCGCCCGGAAAGGATGTTGAAGTTCAAGAGATCGGAGATACTGCAAAAAAAGCACCGCTTGTTAAAGAGATGCCAGATTCTTCTGAAGGAATGATCCCACTAGATCGCTTGAAGGAGTTTATTAAAGGCACTATCAAAGATAAGTATGAAGTCTCCACCAAGTCTTCTCATATGTATGCTAAGCCATACACTGCTAGAATTGATAACTTCAAAATGCCTGCTAGTTATCAACCTCCCAAATTTCAACAATTTGATGGTAAATGAAATCCAAAACAACATGCTGCACACTTTGTAGAGACATTTAATAATGCTGGAACCTATGGAGACCATCTTGTCAAACAGTTTGTCTGCTCTCTAAAAAGAAATGCCTTTGATTGGTACACGGATCTCAAGCCTAATTCTATTGATAGTTAGGAGCAACTAGAGCAGGAGTTTATCAATCACTTCTATAGCACAAGGCGTACGATGAGCATGGTAGAACTCACAAATACTCACCAAAGAAGGATGAACCAGTTATAAATTTCATAAATCGATGGAGGAACGCGAGCCTAAATTGCAAAGATAGGCTTAGTAAAGCTTCTGCAATCGAAATGTGTATCCAAGGAATGCACTGGAGCTTCTTTACGTCTTACAGGGAATAAAACCAAAATCCTTTGAAGATATAGCTACTCACGCTCATGATATGGAGTTGAGCATGTCCTCTGCTGGAAAGGATATGGCGTTTGTACATGACCCTCGCAAAGGAAGAGACAAGAAGGAACCCAAGAGATGGAGAAAATTTTTGCCCAAGAATGACAACAAGGAATCAATGAATGTTAATGTGTCACCGGTGAAGTTCACTACGAAGGAAGGTAAGAAGCAAAGTGTGAGAACGAATTTCCAAGCGCGTTCAAACCAAAAGTCAATCCTAAGGGAAATGCAAGAAAAGGAATACCCCTTCTTGGATTTCGATGTTTCTGAGATTTTTGATGAATTACTCGAGTTAAATTTCATTGAGTTGCCAGAGATGAAGTGACCTGATGAAGCTGAAAAAGTCGATGACCCGAATTATTGCAAGTATCATAGACTTGTGAGTCACCCTTTTGAAAAATATTTTGTCTTCAAAGATAGAGTGATGTGATTGATTAGAGAAGAGAAGATTGTCCTTGATGATGAGAAAACTAGTTCTAACCAAATCTCAATCACATTCGACTCACTCAATCCGATTCAAATATGTATCTCTGAAAAGCATTAAGAAGAGTCATTAGAGCTAGACAAATCTCAAGTTGATATAGATGGTGATGAAGGCTGGATTTTGGTGACAAGGCAAAGACGCAACAAGTGAAGCTTACGAAAACAATCATGTGCGCCACCGATTAGAAAGAAGATGGTGAAGAAATTGGTGAAGCAGAAATCAATCAAGCGCCCAAAGAAGGCAAAGGTAGAAGTGCACCACTACCAGAAACCCCGATATCCTGTAACTCTAGAGGAATTCTTACCAAGTTGGTTACACACAAAGTCTACTCAAGAAAATGTTGAGGCAGCATGTTGTAATGCTGATAAAGAAGAAACAATGAAGGTGTCTCCAACTGACAATGAAGGAACAACGAGAGAATCCTCACCAAAAGTGTCTCCTAGGGGCGAAGAAAAAGTAACAAAGGAAATCTCGTCAATGATGTATCATTCATCTTTTGAAAAGCCTATTCAACCTTCTTCCCAAGAAGCACATACATGTGATACAAAAATCACATTCACATATAATGATCTTCTATTTGGTGAACACTACACAATCGTCCTTTGTATATAGTTGGTCACGTGCTAGAGAAGAAGATAAATATAATCTTGATAGATGAAGGATCTGGAGTCAACATTCTGCATATCCACACATTGTAGGAACTCGACATCACGACCTAAGAACTTAGTGAAAGTTGTTTGTTAATGGAAGGATTCAATTAAGAGGGACAAAGGTCCATAAGCTCCATTAAAATTAGAAATCCACATTGAAGATTTGAGATCAAGCGCATGGATACACGTGATCGATGCAAAGACTTCCTACAATATATTACTTGGCAGGCCTTGGGTACACAAGAATAGAATTGTCTCATCTTGTTACTATCAATGTTCGAATTATCTTGAAGACGGGATTGAAAGGAAGATAGTTGCAGATGATAATCCATTCACTGAAATTGAGACGTACTTTACCGATGCAAAATTCTATTTGAAGAGTTATGTTGTTAAAGGGAAAAAATCTAATGATGTCAAATCAACCAAGTCTGACAAGATCACAAGAAAAAAAATCGATACGGCTGTCGGGAAGGCAAAAGTTGAAACTAAAGAACTTTGTCCCAAACTCAATGAAAGGAAGACCATGTCTTCAAAGAAGAATCTGACTTCTGGACTTAGCTATGTTCCAAAAGTAAAGAAAGAAGAAGTTAAATCATCTAACCTTCGCATTAAGAGGACTAACTCTTCCTATCAGATGGATTGATGCAATAAACTTGCCTTCAAAACTGCCAGGAAACACAATCGCTCAAAATCAAGTGTGAGATACAGGATAAGGTTTTGATCCTAATGCTTACAAGTTATTTGTGAAGGCTAGATACAACCCTATTGAGCCATCAATGTTAGGGAACCATCAGTTGATAAAACCAGGAAAGCACGTGAAGGCCTAGGCTATAACAAATCACCGCCAGTTCGCATCTCCATAAGAAGGGCGAGCAATAATCATATAACTTTTGAAGTTGATGTCAGTGCTCCCAATAGAAAGCCTTCCGTCTTTGATCGACTCAAAGAATCAACTGCAAGAACTTCTGTGTTCGAGAGATTAGGTCCATTGAAGAAGAAACACAACAAGCATCGTAAAAGTTATCTAAAAGTGACAACGTCAGTTTCATCTATGATCCAAAAGGATTTCAAAATTTTGATTCCTTCTAGAATGAGGCGGCGAGTGGAACTTGTGGTTTCGTGTAAAGAGGAACTCAAGGAAAAGGCTCACACTGTGGTTTACACCAAGAAGCACGAGGAAGATGAAGAAAGTGTAGGCTCCTCATATCATGTTACAATCTAGAATGAGCACGATTGTTTGCTTCAAATGAAGATTGATGAAGAGTTAGAAGATATTGTCTGGTGTTGTCATATATCTGTCAATGACAATGACCCTCTAGAAGAGGAAAATACTGGAGATGCTCCACCAGAACTTGAAGAAGGAGTGAAGACCACAATAGATCATTTAAAGGAAGTTAACCTTGGCACTGATGAAGACCCAAGACCTACTTACCTGAGTGCCTTTCTAGAAGTTGATGAAGAAATCACTTATATGAATATATTCAAAGAATATAGGGATATCTTCGCTTGGAGTTATAAAGAAATGACTGGCTTGAATCCTAAAGTAGCAGTCTATCAGTTGGCAGTCAAAAACGGCGCTCGTCCTGTTAAGCAAGCCCAAAGACGTTTTAGGCCAGACTTGGTTCCATTGATAGAGAATGAAGTTAACAAACTCATTGAGGCAGGATTCATTCGTGAAGTTAAATATCCTACATGGATTTCAAGTATTGTTCCTATAAGGAAGAAGAGTAGCCAAATTCGAGTTTGTGTTGACTTCAGGGATCTCAATAATGCATGTCCTAAAGATGAGTTCACTCTTCCCATTCCTGAGCTAATGATTGATTCCACCACTGGTTATGAGGCGATGTCATTCATGGATGGTTGTTCTGGCTATAATCAAATCCGCATGGCACCAAAGGATGAAGAACTCACCGCATTTCTCACACCTAAAGGTATTTATTGCTACAAAGTGATGCTTATTGGTTTGAAGAATGCTGGTGCTACATATCAAAGGGCTATGCAAATATATTTGATGACTTGCACCATAAAAATGTTGAATGTTATGATGACCTGGTGGTAAAGTCAAGAAAAAGGAGTGATCATTTGAAAGATTTAAGAATGGTGTTTGAGCTGCTTCGAAGATATCAACTAAGGATGAATCCATTGAACTGTGCCTTCGGAGTTACTTCTGGAAAGTTACTTGGCTTCATTGTGAGACATTGAGGAATTGAAATTGATTAAGCCAAGTTTAATGCAATATCGAAGATGCCCGAGACTCGAAATATTCATGAATTAAAAAGTCTCCAAGGAAGCTAGCCCACTTGACGAGGTTCATCTAAAATCTAGCAGGACAATGCCAACCATTCAGTCATCTCATGAAGAAAAGTTCTCCTTTTAATTGGGACGAAACATGTAGCGATGCCTTTAAAAGTATCAAGTCGTATCTAGCGAAACCTCCAGTTTTGGCAGCCCTATACCTGGAAAGCCATTGATACTCTACATTGCGGCACAAGAAAGGTCTGTAGGAGCCCTATTAGCTCAAGAGCATAGTGAAGGCAAAGAAAAATCTCTTTGCTACTTGAGTAGAACGATGACACCAAATGAGCTAAACTATTCGCCAATTGAAAAATTGTGCTTGGCGCTAGTCTTCTCAATTTAAAAGATGAAGCATTATTTTCAAGCCCATGTTGTTTGTCTTATTTCTAGAGCAAATCCATCAAGTTTGTTATGTCGATACTTGTCCTTATTGACGACTAGCATGATGGTACCTCCAATTCCAACAGTTTGAGACCGTGTACATCCCTCAAAAAGCTGTGAAAAGACAAACATTGGCAGATTTCTTAGCAGACCATCCGATACTGGATGATTGGGAGTTAACTGATGAGCTTCCTGATGTAGATGCAATGTTAATTGAAGTTTAACCTCCTTGGAAAATGTACTTTGATGGAGTTGCACATCGTGGCAGAGCTAGTGCTGGCGTAGTGTTCATCACTTCACAAGAAGTGATTCTATCATTCTCCTTTACTTTGAAGCAATGTTGCTCCAATAATGTCGCTGAATACCAATCATTGATAATTGGACTTGAGATGGCTGTTGACATGAAGCAATTAAACTTACAAGTCTTTGGTGACTCTCAGTTGGTGATCAACCAACTCTTGGAAAGTTATGAGGTGAAGAAGCCCGAATTGCGTCCTTATCATGATCATGCTCAAAAGTTGATAGGATGGCTTGGAGATGTAACCCTTCAACTTGTGCGTAGAACGGAGAATAAGAAAGTTGATGCATTGGCTGCTCTAGCTTCAACGCTAACCCTTCCTGATCAGACACAAGTGACTATTTGTCAAAAATGGATAGTACCACTGCCAAATGAGAAAGAATGTATAGAAAATGAGCTTGATCATCTTGTCGCCATTTATGAAGCCGCGAAGGAAGATTGGGGACAACCCATTATTGACTACATGTGTTATGGGATACTTCCAGAAGATCCAAGGAGAAGGATTGACATTCGTTGTCGTGCACCTCGCTTCATTTACTACAAGGACAGATTATATAGAAGATCATTTGAGGGTGTACTATTATGATGTTTGGGAGAGGAAGAAGCAATTCAAGCTTTGCAAGAAGCACACTCGGGAGTATGTGGATCACATCAATCTAGACCGAAACTCCACTTTCACATAAAGAGGATGGGGTATTATTGGCCAACCATGGTGAAGGATTTCTTAGATTATGCTCGGAGGTGCGATGCTTGTCAATTTCATGCGAATTTCACACATCAGTCACCCGAAGTATTGCACTCAACTATTGCATCTTGGCCATTTGACGCTTAGGGATTGGATGTTGTGGAACCACTACCAAAATCTTCTGGTGGACACTTGTACATCTTGGCTGCAACAGATTACTTCTCAAAATGGGCTAAAGTTGTCGCTCTTAAAGAAGTGAAGAAAGAGAATGTTGCAAATTTTATCCGAGTGAATATCATTTATCGCTTTGGCATCCCTCGCTACATAATAACAGACAATGGCAAGCCATTTGATAACAAGTTAATGAACAAGATTTGAGATCTTTTTGGCTTCAAGTAGCGTAAATCTTCTATGTATCATGCTGCCGCCAATGGTCTTGCTAAAACATTCAATAAGACTCTATGCAACGTCATGAAGAAATTTGTCTCCAAGTCCAAACGGGATTGGCATGAAAGGATATAGGAAGCTTTGTGGGCATATAGGACAACATACCACACTCCAACTCAAGAAACACCATATTCACTTGCTTTTGGAGTTGAAGCAGTCATGCCACTCGAGTGTCAAATACCTTCCTTAAGACTTGTTATTCAAGAAGGGCTCACTGAAGAAGAAAATGCTCGACTGCGTCTTGCTAAGTTAGAAGAACTTGATGAAAAGAGGCTAGAAGCCCAACAAAATCTTGAATGTTATCAAGCTCGTCTATCTCGTACTTTTAATATGAAGGTTTGCTTGAGGTGCTTCCAAGTTGGAGACCAAGTTCTCACGGTAAGAATACCCATCATCACTTTGCACAAGTCTGGGGACGAATTTACCTCAAAGTGGGATGGACTGTATGTCGTACAAGAAGCATATTCACATGGTGCTTACAAGCTTGTTAATGCAGATGGCGTAAGAATCGGTCCTATTAATGCAAAATTTCTAAAAAGGTAATACCCTTGAAGTAAAATGACGCTCCTTAAGGTACGAGCCTAAACTGCATGTCACTCCTGGCCCGCAAGAGTATAAACTGTGTACGGCACAATTAAAAAAAACACTCACTCCCCCAAAACTACGTTATGACTTGATCCTCTTTACTGAGGTACGTAGGCGCTTAGAATATATCCTAAGTTCAGTTGCATGAGTGTCAAAAAACCACATGTCCCACTTGATCTGTCACATGACAGTCAAACTGATAAATGTTTTATTTTATCTTTTGTCTTATCAAACTTTAGACTTGTATGAAGTATTGATTGGTTAATAGATGGGGGAAAACCCTTATAAAATATGAGTTTCTTTAACAACATGCTTGAAGTTTCTTTAAATTTAGCCAAGTTTGCAAGTTGAAGTCTTCAAATCCTCCAAGTATGCAAGTTGAAGTTTTCAGATCCTCCAAGTATACAAGTTGAAGTCTTCAAATCCTCCAAGTATGCAAGTTGAAGTCTTCAAATCCTCCAAGTATGCAAGTTGAAGTCTTCAAATCCTCCAAGTATGCAAGCTGAAGTCTTCAAATCCTCCAAGTATGCAAGCTGAAGTCTTCAAATCCTCCAAGTATGCAAGTTGAAGTCTTCAAATCTTCCAAGTATGCAAGCTGAAGTCTTCCTATCTTCCAAGTATGCAAGCTGAATTTTTCAAATCTTCCAAGTATGCAAGCTGAAGTCTTCAAGTCTTCCAAGTATGCAAATTAAAGTCTTCAAAGTCCTCCAAGTCTGCAAGTTGAGGTCTTCAAATTCTTCAAGTCTACAAATTGAGGTCTATAAATTCTTCAAGTCTGCAAGTTGAAGTCTTCAAGTCTGCAAGTTGAAATCTTTAAGTTTGCAAGTTGAAGTCTTCAAATTCTTTAAGTCTACAAGTTGAAGTCTTCAAATTCTTCAAGTCTGCAAGTTGAGGTCTTCCAATTCTTCAAGTCTGCAAGTTGAGTTCTTCAAATTGTTCTTCAAGTTGAGGTCTTCAAATTCTTTAAGTTTGCAAGTTGAAGTCTTCAAATTATTCAAGTCTCAAAGTTGAAGTTTTCAAGTCTTGACACCATAAATTACCTTTCTTAGGGCAAGGATTTGTATCTATCCGCTTTCGAAATACCATAAAGTTACCTTTCTTAGGGCGGGGATGTGTATCTATCCGCTTTCGCCTTAAGAATACCATAAAGTTACCTTTCTTAGGGCGGGGATGTGTATCTATCCGGTTTCACCTTAAGAATACTATAGATTACCTTTCTTAGGGCGGGAATTTGTATCTATCCGCTTTCGCCTTAAGAATACCATAAATTACCTTTCTTAGGGCGGGGATTTGTATCTATCCACTTTCGCCTTAAGAATACCATAAAGTTATCTTTCTTAGGGCAGGGTTATGTATCTATCCGCTTTCGCCTAAAGAATACCATAAATTACCTTTCTTAGGGCGGGGATGTGTATCTATCCGCTTTCGCCTTAAGAATACCATAAATTACCGTTCTTAGGGCGGGAATATGTATCTATCCGCTTTCGCCTTAAGAATACCATAAATTACCTTTCTTAGGGAGGGAATGCTTATCTACCCGCTTTCGCCTTAAGAATACCATAAATTATCTTTCTTAGGGAGGGGATGTGTATCTATCCGCTTTCGCCTTAAGAATACCATAAATTATCTTTCTTAGGGCGGGGATGTGTATCTATCCGCTTTCGCCTTAAGAATACCATAAATTACCTTTCTTAAAGCGGAGATGTGTATCTATCCGCTTTCGCCTTAAGAATACCATAAATTACCTTTCTTAGGGCGAGAATATTTATCTATCCGTTTTCGCCTTAAGAATACCATAAATTACCTTTCTTAGGGCGGGGATATGTATCTATCCTCTTTCGCCTTAAGAATATCAGTTGTATGACAAAAATTAAAGTTAACTTCGAAAAAATCACCTAGAAAGATTCTGAAGGTATTAAATCTTGAATTTCTAATAAGTTGTAGAATTTTGTGTCTAGATTCTAAATAATCAAACAACTTGTGATTTTGTCGTTCCTACATCAAGACACAAGAGTTTTAGTAAAGTCACACAAATCTGAAATTTTCAACATGACAGAATTTAAAGTTAACTTCAAAAAATCATCTAGAAAGATTCTAATTAAATTTCGGATATGTTGAATACCTTTGTGTCTAGATTCGAAATAATCAAGTGGCTTGTGATTTCGTCGTTCCTACATCAAGACATGAGAGTTTTAGTAAAGCCACACAACTCTGAAATTTTCAGCATGACAGAATCTAGAGCTAACTTCAAAAAATCATCTAAAAAGATTCGGAATGTATTAAATTCTGAATTTTAGATATGTTAGAGACCGAGAAGTCTAGTTTCTGGAAAATCAAACCATTTATGATTTCGATTTTTCTACAATGAGATATGACTTTTCTACGACAGACGTGTCAAGCTATAAAAATGACGAAAATCAGTAAAAGGGAGGAAATTTATCTTGAATTATGCCCCTTTCGTC
The DNA here is from genome assembly GCF_900185275.1 of Solanum verrucosum. Lineage (NCBI taxonomy): Eukaryota > Viridiplantae > Streptophyta > Magnoliopsida > Solanales > Solanaceae > Solanum > Solanum verrucosum. The sequence goes on along the minus strand of NW_026019911.1, from coordinate 1,202,874 downwards.
ATAGGCTTGTAGCTCACAATCTATAATTGAACATAAAATTGTGTAGACAATGTGTCTATTTATAGATATCATGTGATGGAAATAAAATTCTTCTCCTAGTCCAAATACAATTCCTATTTGGTTAGGACAATGGAAAAGATATATGAATTTGAAGTTGAGTAGGATTACAATTCCTAATTCAATTACAATTTTATTTTTTCTTTCTTGTTAGGGGTCTTCCGTCTCCAAAATAGACCCAAATTAGGAGTCATTCTTCCGATGGGAAGTGGTAATTATCAAGCGGTGGTCTCAATTTGAACGAAACAAAGAAAGATTGAGGCAGTCGATTCTTGGGCAAACTATCTGCCAAGCCAAAAGGAGTGGGATTGTATCTCTTCCCACTTAGTTATATCACTTTAATTTATATATATATATATATATATATATATATTAAAGTGGTATATTAAATTATGCACTTGTGTGTGCCCGGTAACTAATTATAATTTAATTAAAAATACTTCAAGTCTAGTTTTTAAAAGATAAAATATCTCGACAGGATTTGAAGCAGGGGCATTTGTAATCATTTAAAATTTATTTAAATATAAATTTATAAAATGATTCGGATTATATTAAATTCATTAATATATTAGTCTAAATAAATATTATGCATTAATATAATTGAATTAATTATTTAAATTCAATAAATATGAATTTAATTAAGGCCCGCTCCATAAAACCCATATTACATGTCACTTAAATTTGATTGGCCGAAGGGAATCCTGTTCCAATCGCAACTCCTCTATTTTAAAACTATAAATAGGGGTCTTCATAATTCAGAAAAGAAAACCAAGAATTCGAACAAGAAGCTAGAGAAAGCTCGTGGATCAAAAGCTGCAATTTCTCTACAAGTTCAAGAATTGAAGAATTCAAGTGTTCAAGTTCAAGATTTGAAGAAATCAAGATCATGTTCAAGATCAAGTTCAAGAATGATCAAGATCAAGACCACCGGATTCAAGATCAAGCTCGAAGCCCTTGAATTCAAGTAGAAAGTCAAGATCAAGATAAAGTTCAAGTCAAGATCAAGTTCAAGATCAAGCTCAAGAGCCCTTGAATTATATTTGAAAAGGCGAATTCAGGGAATCATAGAGATTGTCACACTAGCACTTTGAAATAATAAAACGATTGTTGCTATAATTTTCCGTTCTTGATTTTTTTTTCTTGACGCGAATTTTATTGTCTACAGTGTTCAACGAGTTGTATTCACTTCTGAGCGTTGAATTCACTTCTGAAACTTTATTAAGACGCATCTGTGCAGTTTATAATCAAAGATGTAAATGCAAAAAAAATTACGTCTGAGATAAGTTGTTGTACACAAGTAAATTCCATAACCATTCACATTGAAATTCAATCTGCTGAGCAACTATAATGATTATTTAGGACTAAGAATTTGCTTAGAATAGACCGAATTTAGAATGAAAAAAAAGGTAAGATAATAAAGCTTGATGTTGTGTTCAACGGGTTGTTAACTCCATTTGATGGAGAAAATTCATTTTTTCTCTCTCAAAACTAGGTTTGATTTGGGAGGATGAATGATGGGTTAACAAGAATGGGTTAGTGGCAATCCTAGTTGGACGCTTAGGTGGAGGATTAGTCCCACATGGCTTGCCACGTCATTAAAAAAATGGATTGTTAATTTTTGGAGGGTATTTGTGGTCTCATGATATAACAGCGGGGTTTTTTTTTATCCCAAAATATAACAGAGGGTATAAGTGATCTATTTCGCATAGTTCAGGGGTAATTTTGACCCTTTTCCGTTCTAACTATGCAGTATAACTTTTTGTTTAATATGAGGATTTATTTGATAACTCTATCCCATCACCTACTTTTGCCATTTTGTGGGTTCATTGATCCATTAATTTAGATGTGAAAATCATTTATAAAACTCTTTTCCACTTTGAGCTATAGACATTTTTCCTCTCACATTCTAAGTAATGTCCATTTTATGCTTTATCTTATTAATCCCCACCACATGTGTTCTTTTTTTATTGTTTTAGTATTCGGAACTCACTGACCCGATTAAAGAAGAAATACTTTTTATAAAAAGTTTCTTTATTTCACATTTTTAAAATTCGAGATCTCTTATTAAGAATGGAGAAACTTCGTCTGTATAACCACATTCCTTGATGTTTTTTAAATTATGCTTATGAGTTGTGGACTTACTCAAAGCATAAATATAATATAGAGATCCTTTAAAATTTCTATCATTAGTTATATAAAAAAAAAAAAAATCTACTAAGTAGTTATGTTGCCCGCTAATTTAATTATCAAATCCTATAGATATATTCTTGTTTGAATTGGCATTTATACTTCCTCTATCTTTTTATGCGATAGAATTTTTGTTTTAATCTAACTATAAAATGATATCTTCTTTTTTCAAAAACTATGTAATCTTATTCCATATTTTACCCTTAATCACATGCCGAGAAAACTTCATACTTTTACCCGAATAAAGTAAATAAAAGAACGTGGTAATCAGAAGTCTTACTACCCACTCATTTAAAGGCCAAACGCATACACAATTCCTCAAATTTGCCCTTATTTTTTCAATTTGGCTCTTCATCTTAGATTTGTTCTATTTTAACCCTTAAACACCATTTTTATCTATCACTTAAGCATGAAATTCTAATTTTTATGATTTCTTTATAATCTTCGATTGCTGTTTCTTATTTTAAAAATCGAAATAAAATTAACGTAATATCAATTTTTTTGGAATAATTTTTTTTTGAAATTCACTGTATTTTTGCATGAAAATAAATTGACGAAAGTGCTTTGATTTTCTTTCTTAAACATTCAACTAAATTAAACAACATGACATATATATTTTTTTTCATATCATTCAGGCTATTTGAGTTTAACACAAATACTCACTTAGTAATTTTTAATTTAACTCAATATGAATTAAGAAAATCATCTTTAATACGAGTAAACAATATACTCTTGTTCATTGCTAATAACACTACTAAAAAAATGCTAAAACTCGACACACTTCATCAAGCTGTCAAAAAAAATTTAAGAAAGAAAATCAACATAATTTCGTCGGTTATTTTTCACACAAAAATATAAAAAAATAACTCTCCAAAAGAAACTATTATTATTATTATTTTAAAACTTATTGTTTGCTTTGTTACTATTTAAATTTGTTATGAAAATTAACGGACACACGTCTATTTTTAAAATAAGAAACTGTAATTAAAGAACGTAAATAAAAATAAAGAAATAATAAAAACAATATTTTGTGTTTAAGTGGTACATAATAAATTGACTTTAAAGGGTTATATGTGTCAAAATGAGGGCAAGTTTGAGGGTTATATATGTGTCTGGCCCTCATTTAAAAGAATAGCTTCCATACTTCCATATATTAGTTTAGTTTATATGTTAAAGTTTTCTTTATTTAATTATATGTTGGGCTAGAGAGAGTCAACCATGGCCATTGGGCTAAGGAGGTATCATTTGGGTCGTATCAGAATTTCGAAAGGATAATGCACTATTACAAAAAAATACATCTAAGATATAAATTTAATCGATTTGACTTTTACGTTCTTAACACTTAATCGTTAAATTTTAAAAATTATAGGTCCAACATATATAATACTAGTAGTTTTAAATTTTAATATACACATTAGTTTTAACTATATAAAAATGTTACAGTGCTATTTTTTTTAAAAGAAATTTCCAATGTAAAACACACTTGAAAATTTTAAAAAATTAAAACAAAAACAAAAGAAAAAATGATTGAAACACCAAAAGTGTTACCCGATAATCACTTAGAGGTGTGTTGTTAAAAAATAAGATAGATATAAAATTTAAATTTCTATTTTTGCTTAGAAAGGTACACCCATTCATTATCATATTATTTTATATTCCTTTTATCGTGGGTTCACACCTCCAAAGTGCAATGGAGGTTGAAGGCCGAGGTCAAGTACGTTTCTTCATCATAGTTGACCCATTATTATACTTCCTTCTTCCGTGGCCATCTTCTCTGTTTGCCGATGTGGGATAAAGTTGGGTTCTATCTCACCCTTCGTGTACATATTAAATTCAAAATGTTGAAATTTCTGTGAAAATATTTTTCGTTGTTGAATGGATTAGTTAGTAAAAAGAAACTTCAAATTAGCTAATTATCACAAGGATTATAGCTTAGACAACAATAAGAGACAAACACACTTGAAGATATGCTCTCAAGCTATTATTACTTCACGTCTATTATTATACCTTGCAATGTTACTAAACAATCTATTAATTCTATGTTTTTTGTTAAGGAAATCGCATTTGAGAACCAAATGTTAACTTGTAATGGATTTGAACATTTTGAAGATTACAAAGTAGTTTTTTATTGTCTTTTTAGTGCTAAAAATTGAGATAACTAGATGATGAAAATCTGAGAATTTATCTTATTAATATTTAATTTTTAAAAAAACATAATAGTCATTTTGATTTAATAGCTTAGACTTATTTTTCTAATTAAACGTGCTAAGAAAAAATACCCAAAAAATGATAAGTCATCTAACTCTGCTGTAGACCTTCAAACAGAAATCAGGCATCAGTTTTAGTATATTTTCAAATAGTTAGTTAGCTATTTCGTTCAACTCCATCGAGCATTGTTGCTGCAAAGTCAACTAAACCCATTATTTTTGGCTCGCTCAGCCTATGTAAATATAAGGGTGAATAAATCACGCCTTTTTAAAAAGAAAAAATAAGCTACCTCAATGGTGAGGGGGTTCGGCAGACCCCTACCAGCTCATGTCTTGAGCAAAAAAAATTTACAAGAGGAGGAATATGGTCTAATTCTCTATGTGAAATAATGAGAATGAAATCTCATCCTTGTACAAAAAATGCTCTATGCTTAGGTTACTAAAAAAATCCTATCTATAACAAGATAGTCATGATAAACATTCTGAGCCGCTTGTCCCCGAGTGATAACAACACTTATATAGAGTAGGCTCCAGCAGATCATGTCGAGAAATTGAAGTGTCCTTTCCTAACTCTAATTCTAATATTTGGAAGACCATCTTGATCACGCATATTTCTAATTATTCTATCTAATATAAATTCGCATCTAGAGGAAGTTAATTTTAAATTAAGATTTACAGAATTAGGCTGGAAAAGTGGATTGGAGTACTAGTTTGGATATTTTGTCCAGACGTTAACCCATCAGAATTAACTGCTGAGTTTATTTGTTGGACTAAGCAAAGGACGAGGTTTAGCAGGACACTAATAATAGGCAAACTAAAATATTCTCATTTCACTAGTCAAAGAAATTATTTAATTCTTCTTTTTAGAAGGAAAAAAAAACGGTGGAAATATTGTTGGGTGATGCTTTCCTCGTTTCGTCTTAGTTGTAATAACAATCTACTCCTTAGCATTGGTAAGATCTCTCTCTAACCCTCCCCCCCCCCCACCACCCGGTAAAAGTCGCCACGTTTTTCTGATGGATTTTTTAGAGACAGTAAAGGGGAGGTCATTCAGAATGTGTCAGATGAGGGAGGGAGACACCAGAGGAGCTACCGCCAATAAAGTTTTCACCCTCCAAGTCATAAACCAACCACAAAAGGATGATATACACATTAAAGGAACATTGAGATACTCTACACGTACAGTAGTAGGAGCTTTCATAGACTCCAAATAAAATCCCACAACCAGCACCAGCACAAGCACCAACCCCTACATCCCAAAATAGTTTCTCGATCACCAACCAGAAATGCTATGTTATCAAAAGTCCAAGACAATCAGACAATCACATTGACACTAAAAAGTTGATAGGAACAATTCCGTCCAGACCTAAATGACAACAATCAGATAATAAAAATTGACATTAAAAGCCTTCCAGTTCTTTCATCAACATAACAGAAGTTGGTGGGTCACCATATAATACCCTGTTATGTCTACTTCATCATAAGTTATAGCGAATTTAAAAAGGAATTCAAACGATTCATGGCATGATCCGACAAGCAATTTCTCAAACCTAATATTACAGGTACATTATAACATCTCTCATCCGTTCATCTATGAAATTTAACAACACATGGGTCCAGTAAAGTTGAGGCAGATAATTGAGGCTGAAACTCAAGCTAAACACGTTCTTTGCAACTATCACTCCCCCCCCCCCCCCCCGAATAAAGTAAAACCCAGAAATTTCAAGTTGGTCCTAACAAAAGCACCCAATAAGAGAAACATGTCGCACATCCAAACATGGGCAAATTTTACACAAAAGCATAGTTCCACAATTAAGTTTAATTTATGAACTTTGTACCATATGTTATGGCCATTGATAATGAAGGGTCAAGCGCACCGAAGTCTAGCATTTCACCTGTAAATACACGTCGTTTATACATTTTCCACGATTGCCTCCACCTGACCTCGCACCAGGATTGCGAGCAAATTGCAGTCGTAAGTTGACAGAATCATGCTCATGCTCGTCGAGTTTATAACCTACAAGATTTAGTTTTACTAGATGTTAGCATGATTAATTAATAGAGAATGATTGTATATATTAATGTATATCGGGTTGTAAATGAGTGTAATTATAGATATTTATCGTAGTAATCATAGAGAATAGTATTGTGATAGAATAGTGGATTTGGAGGGATATCATCGCAGATTTAGAGGGATTGAATAACTTATCTCTAGGGATAAAAATAACAGATTTTTAGGGATGTGTAATATGTATACTTTCTATATAAAGGAAAGTCTCTCACTTTGAGAGGCATTCAGCAAAATCTTGACATGGTATTAGAGCCTTCTTTTGGTTGTCTTGTTTCATAGAGTTGTTGTTCGAAAATATTGCTTTTGTTGACCATTAGTTTTTAACACCTAGGACTCTTGGTCTTGGTCATTCTGTTATTTTCTTGAATCATAGTGTTTCTAGTTTCAATTGCTATTCAAAAACATGAATTCATATCAGTTTGAATCCTTAAGTGTTCGTTTCATGAGAAAAAAAAATATTCTTCTTGGGAATTTTAATTTCCATTATTTGTCACCTGAAAAGAACTATGGGGTCATATAGATGGTACTGATCCTGCACCTACTGATCCTACCAAGTTAGTTGAATGAAAGATTAAAGATACTCGAGTGATGACATGGATTTTAGGGTCAATTGACCCTCTTATCATTCTTAATCTCATGCCTTACAAGACAGTTAAGGCTATGTGGGATTATTTACAAAAGGATTACAACCAAGCTAATAGCGCAAAATACTTTCAGTTAGAGTTTGAAATTGCTAATTACTCTAAATGAAGTCTCTCTGTTGAGGATTATTATTCTAGATTTCAGAACTTATGGGCTGAATTTACAGATTTTGTTTATGCCAAAATACATCTGAATCATTGTTTTTAATTCAAGCAGTTCATTAGCAAAGCAAGCGAGATCAATTTTGAAGAAATTATGATGGTGTTTGAGAGTGTCCACTCTAACTTGATGAACTGTGATCCATCTCCCTCCTTGGATGTTTGTTTTAGGGAATCACTTCGTGAAGAGTAGCGTCTTGTCACACAAAACGCTTACAAGCAAGAAAATGATGTTACTGTTGCATTTGCTTCTCAAGGTAAAGGAAAGGGAAGGGTTATGACTAGAACTCAATGCTACATTTGCAAGGAACATGGTAATATTGCTAGAAATTCTGGTAAGAAGTTTTGTAATTATTGTAAACAACAAGGACACATTATAAAAGAATGTCCCACACACCCTCAAAACCATAGGGTCAATGTTTTTCAAGCTGGGATAAATTGTTCCACTATTGTTAACTCATCTTCAGGACAAGTTCTTACACCTGAAATGGTACAACAAATGATCGTGTCTGTCTTTTCAGTATTGAGATTACAAGGTAAAGGCGTTACATCTATATTTTGGATTGTTGATTCAGCTGCTTCCAATCATATGACAAACTCAACAAGCATACTAAAAAATATCCTTGAGTATCAAGGTCCATCACAAATACAGATTGTCAATGGTAGTAATTTACCCATTACCAAGGTTGGGGATATTACTCCAACTTTTAAAAATGTTTTTGTTTCACCAAAGCTCTCAACTAGTCTTATTTCAGTGGGACAATTGGTAGATAACAATTGTGATGTGAATTTTTCTTGTAATGGTTGTCTTGTGCAGGATCAAGTGTCGGGATGATAATTGAAAAGGGGCCTAAAGTTGGAAGATTGTTTCATATACACTTTTCCATTCCTCATGTTCTATCTTTTGCTTGTACTTCTACAACTAATAAGACTAAGGTTTCACATAAGCGTCTAGGACATCCAAATTCTATTGTGTTGTCTCATTTATCAAATTCTTGTTTATTAAGGAATAAAACTCAATTTTCTGCTGCTTCCATTAATTGTTCTACTTGTAAATTAGACAAAAGTAAAACTCATCCTTTTCCTAATTTTGGTAGTCGTGCTAAAAAATATTTTGATGTCATTCATAGTGATGTTTGGGGAATTTTTCTAATTGTTTCTCACGTTCATTTCAATTACTTTAGGACATTCATAGATGATTATAGTCAGTTTGCTTGGGTGTATTTTCTTCGATCCATATTTGTGGTATTTTCCATGTTCAAGTCATTTTTGGCTCACATTGAGACTCAATTTTCTATGGGCATCAAATTATTAAGATCTGATTTTGGTGGAGGATATATGTCTTATAAATTCAAAATTTTCTTTCTTGAGGAAGAAATTGACTAACAACGCTCCTGTCCATATACACCATAGCAAAATGGGGTTGCTGAGCTTAAGAATCATCATATTTTAGATGTCGCTCGTACTTTATTAATTGGGTCCTCTATCCCATCCAAAGACTGGGTGGAAGTTTTTTCTATTGCTATCTATTTAATTAATAGATTTTCATCTAAAGTGCTTAATCTTGAGTTTCTATATTATCGTCTTTATCACCAAAATTCTAGTTATGATAATTTTCATACATTTGGTTGGATTTGTTTTCTGCATCAGCTCCTTCTCAGTGTAATAAAATTTATGTTCAGTCTACTAAATGTGCTTTTATAGGTTATATTACTTCATTGAAATATTTTATTTGCTATGATCCATGTTCTGACAAATTTCATATTTCTAGAAATGTTGTTTTCTTTAAAAATAAGTATTTCTTTTCTACTCATGTTGAGTTATCTTCTGTTTGTTTTGAGGATTTGTAATCTTTTTAAAGTGGTTCAAAGCTGGATTTGTGTATTAACGACATCGACCAACTTTACCCTATCCCAAAACTGATCAACCACCTGAGACTGCACCACAACTAGAATATGAGAATTCTTCAAGGTCTGATCCTACTGAGCGTACTCGATGATCTACCAGAGTATCTCGTGCTCCTAATTGGTATGGCTTTTCCTATACATTATCCACCATTTTTGTTCCAACTTGTTACTTACAAGCTTCCAAGAATGAATGTTGGCAAAAAGCAATGGAGAACGAACTTTTTGCCCATAAAGAAAATAACACATGGGACATTGTTTCATGTCTTTCAAATGTCCGTCCAATTGGATGTAAATCAGTTTATTCAATCAAATTTCATTCTGATGGAACTCATGACCAATACAAAGCTTGGTTGGTTGTTCTTGATAATAGACATGATTATACTCTGGACTATTAAGAGACTTTTGGACCAATATAAAAAATTACTACGGTGCTAACAATTATTGCCATTGCTGCTTCACAAAATTGGCCTCTTCATCAAATGGATGTCAAAAATGCTTTTCTCTATGGTGATCTTAAAGAAGATATTTGTATGAAAGCTCCACCTGGTTTGTTCTCATCACTACATCATATGTATGCAAGTTGAATTGGTGTTTGTATGGACTAAAACAAGCTCTAGAGCTGGGTTTGACAAGTTTCATTCTAGTTTGCTACAATTTCTTTTGAGTAGAGCAAATATGACTCGTCTTTGTTTCTTTGAAAAACATCTACAAGTTGTGTGCTTCTTTTGGTATATGTAGATGACATTATTATCATAGGAACAAATTCTTTATTAATCACTAATCTCCAACAGTAGCATAAAGATTCTTTTCATATGAAAGATCATGGTACTCTTACATGTTTCTTGGATTTGGAAGTTCATAATAATTAATTCTTCAGGTGTGTTTCTAAACCAACACAAATATACTCAGGATCTGATTTCTTTGGCTGGTCTGAAAGATTGCTCATCCGTAGATGCTCCATTTGAATTGAATGTGGAGTATCTCGTGAGGAAGGCGATCTTATTCCAGATCCAGCTATATTTTAATAATTAGTTGGGAGGCTCAATTACCTTACTATTACTCTGCCTGATATCTCTTTTACAGTTCAGCAAGTTAATCAATATATGCAAGCTCCTTGTAATCTCCATTTGGTGGCAGTTCATCGCATCATTCAGTATCTTCTAGTAACATCTACTCGTGGATTATTCTCTCCTAGTAATTTTCTTATTCATCTTAATTCTCTTAGTGATTCTGATTGGGTGGGATGTCCCGATACTCGTCGTTCAGTCATTGGTTGGTGCATGTTTCTTGGAGAATCATCGATATCTTGGAATAGTAAGAAGCAAGACATTGTATCAAAATCATCAATTGAGGCTAATTATCGATCTATGTCTACTGCTTGCACCGAGGTTATATGGCATCGTGGATTAGTTTCTAAGATTGGATTTCTTCAATCTAATCCTACTCCTCTCCATTGATAATACAAGTGCGATTCAGATTGCTACTAATATGGTGTATCAAGAGAGGACCAAGAACCGCACTCCTTCGTATTCACATCGAAGTAGATTGTCATTATATACGAGAAGTTGTAGATAAATGAGTCATTACTCTTCCACACGTGTCCAATAATCTTCAAATAGATGATGCATTTACAAAATCCATGGCATAGCAACGCCATCAGTTTCTAGTAGGCAAATTGATGTTTCTTGATCCACCAACATCAATTTGAGGGGGGATGTTAGCATGATGAATTAATAGAGAATGATTGTATAAATTAATTTATATAGGGTTGTAAATAAGTGTATTTATAGAGATTTGTTGTAGTAATCATAGAGAATAATGTGATAGAATAGTAGATTTGGAGGGATACCATAACAAATTTAGAGGGATTTGAATGCAAGTTTAGAGGTATTGAATAGTTAATCTTTAGGGATAGGAATAATGGATCTTTAGGGATGTGTAATATGTATACTCTCTATATAAAAGAAAGACTCTCACTTTGAGAGGAATTCAAAAAAAATCATTTAGCAAAATCTTAGACACTACACCGTCACAACAAATTTCTCTTTCATGGACGACTCGAATGTACACCAGAAACATGTGATATTGTACAAGTTGTCCGACAATTGGGTCTGGGTTTACTTTCAAGCAAAAAAAGTTCAGCATGCAACCAGTTCATGAAATGACGAGGCATTCCCCATGTTGTGGCAAAGTCAAAGGGACATGTAGAAGTTTTTTGTCAAGAGCTCTAACAACAAAAAGAGAACTTGTCGAACCACAATTTGCACTTTGTGAGGAGATAAACTAAGTTCGAAATGTAAAAAATTCGTGCAACTTACTGTTATTTATTTTACTGCATTTACACGGTCAAAATAACTATTCAGGTGAGGTTTGTTCACCTTAGAAAGTGGCCTGAGATTTAGGAGTTTGTTTAGTGAAACAAAACATTATAAGCTAGGAGTTATATTAGTAGTAGGTAATATATTTTCTATAGAGAAAAACATACGTTCTATTCTCCTCTTGTAATTTTGCAGCCATATTTTTCTATTCAACAATAGCTTTGGGCAGTTTTGGGTCCTCCTTCAAAGTTCCTTTCCTCTAATCTTTTGTTATATGGTATCAGATCTAGGTTGAAGTAGGAATTTTTTTCTTTTCGGTCTTCTTGTCTATCAGCTTACTCTGTTGGAGAAGTTTGAATGTGTGAAGGAAAAGTTTCATCGTTTGTAGCAATGGAAGCCTCAAACGGAGGAAATACTCAATAAGGAATAGAAAAACTTCACCAAAAAAACATTCAATTTATGGGGGTTATATTGTCAATTTGTGGCGGTTTAAGGACCCTACAAATTGAATTGTGGCTCTTTTCAAAAAACGCTACAATTACCCTTGCCACAAGCATATTTGTGATGGTTATAATACACCTCCAAGACATACTCCACAAAATGACTATTTAATTTGTGGAGGGTTTTTTGTTTCAATTTGTGATGACTTTGAACCTTCACAATATGATCTCAATCTTTAAAAAATTAAATAAATATTTTACATAATTTGATTTTTGGAGTCTTATAAAATTATTATCATCGTAATAATAAATATGAATTACATCAAGCCTTCGAAATAATATGAATAAATAATTTTAGTAAATAACACATTTCATACAAATCAAATTTCATTAAACAAATTTATATTAATAAGCTTCACAAGTTTAAACTAATGTCAAATTAAAGTAATACAAACTTGTGTATAATAAATTAAACGTTACAATTTTAAATCCTTTAAAATCCACATCAAATAAACATAAAAAAAATTATATGGAATTTGAGTAGTTGTCATCCAATCTTTTATTCAATGGCTATGGATAATAAGAAACACGGTAAGAAACATACGAGTAGAAAATTAAGAAAAATAAGAAGAAAATTAAATAAATTATATCCAGAATATAAACAACTTAATATCACAAAGACTGATAATGAAAAATTAGATCAATTAATAAATAATATATCTAAAATAGAATATAAATATATTCAATACTTAAAAATACAATGAATAACAAGAATAACGAATATAGAGAAAAACTTAATGAAATAATTATAGAAAAACGACAAGAATTAGAACATAGGCAAAATAGACTTAACATTAATATATTCGCAGGAATTTGTCACAAATCTATAGTAGCACAAAGAAAGACTATTTTATATCTAGAAATACAAATAAATAACTTAGAATATAAACTACAACATAATTTATAAATGAATAAAGAAGATACGCAATAGATGAAAAAACATATGAAAATTATGACGGATTAAAAATAAAGATAATATTTTCTAATCTAGGAAGAAGATATAAGAAAATAGGTGACAATATAAGTTTAATGTTAGAAAAAGAAACGGTAAAACTAGAAGATAGTTTAACTGCTATGGTAAGAATAACAAAAGAAAATGAAGAAATAGATAGAAGAACGGAAATTGAAAAAATAAAACAACAAGCAAAAAAGGAAGTACAACAATTAGAAGAAGTAAAAAAATACTAAAATAATAGAGCTAGAAAAAGAGCTAGCAATATTAAAAGAAATGTATGAAATTAAACAAAAAGAAAAAGAACAAAAAACAAAATTAGCAAATGAGATAATTAAATTTAAAGAAAAATTGCAATTACAAGATGAATTAGGAGAAAAAGAAGAAAATAACCAAGATAATCTACCCGAAATAAGAGTTGATGAAATAAACGATGATGATCTAGAACAACATTTGGAAATAAGCGAAACATATACGGAACTTTTAGCAAACATAGATAATACAAAGAATTTAGAAGTAAATACAGAAAACGTAGACATGGACGAAAAACCTAGCACATCAGGGGTAAAAAGCCCAAAAAATTTTAATCCAAAATATTATAATGAAAATTATGAACAATATGATAAAGAAAAAACTACATGGGATAAAAGATTAAATAAAAAATGGATGCCTAAACCAATAACTGGACAACATGAATTTTTAGATTTAGACTGTATAGCAGACATAAATAAAACAATCCAATTATGGGTAGGATACATATCAAAACAATGAATAGATAACAAGATAGTAATAGCAGAGGCACCAGGATACATAGAAAGGACACTTATAGGAACAGTAAAATTATGGCTACAAAATTTAACAAATGAAAGCTTAACAACTTTAAGAAATAATAAAAAATTTGATGGTGGAACAGTCACTACAACCATGGAAATATTATATAAATATGAAATAACTATAAGAAATGAATTTAGTAGTATGACAACAGAAGTAGAAGAACAAAATAAAGAAAAAAATCATAAATCGGAATCTAATGACAAAATTAGCAATATGTAATATGTGTTACATAGATGAATATACATGTGCATTTAGAGAATATTATTATAAAGGAACATATAGCATAGAAGAAAGTAAGGAAATAAGAAAATTATATTTTACAAAATTACCAGAATCTTTTAATTCAAAAGTAATAAAAAGTTGGAATGAAGCAGAATTAACAGATACCTTAGGAGCTAGAATAAAATTCTTACAACGATGGTTTATGGAACTATGTGAAAAACATAAAGAAGAAATAAAAATGGAAAAAATATTAGTAAAAAACTTGGCATGTTGCAAAAATAAGACAGCACCTCAATTTGGTTGTACGGATAGGTATTATAAAAATAAAAATAAATATAATAAAAAATACAGATCAAAATATAAATATAAAAAACCAAGAAGAAGGTACTATGTAAAAAATTACAAAACCAAAAGACCATATAGACCAAAAAGAAAACTAACGAAATGTACTTGTTATAATTGTGGAAAATTAGGACATATAGCTAGAGATTGTAAATTACCTAAAAATCCAAAGAAAAAACAAATATCAGAAATAATAATAGATGATGAAAAATATACACAAATAGAATACGTAGATCATGAATTAGAAAGCAATGATAGTATATATGAATTATCGGAAAATGAAATAGATAATGACATAGAAATAGAAAATGAATTCTATAATATAACAAATGACTGAAGCAGATATACAAACAATAAATAAAGAAAAACATCAAGACGAAGAATATTTAGAACAGAAAATAATATTTGATAATAGTATATTTGAACAAATAAAAGGAAAAGAATTAGACCTAAGTGTAACAAAAATATTTGAAATACCAACAGTAAGAAACTGGTTTAAACGACAAAAAGAAGAATACTATGTAGTAAGTCAAAGAGAACATATCATAGATTGCAAATACACTAAAGGAAAGGCCAAAATACCAATAATAAATAAACGAATAATAAATAAAGAAATACAAGATATTAAGGCTAAAAATCCAATTAAATATGTACATTTAGGAGGAACAGAAATATTAATAAAAGCATGTTTTAGAGAAGGAATAGATACACCCATAGAAATATACTTAGCGGATGATAGAATTATACAACCCATAGAAAAAAAGTATAATAAGTGCAGTAAGAGGTAACCTCATATACCAAAAATTTAAGTTTATAATAAGTGCTAACTACTCAGTAGCAATAAATGACAGGAATATAGATAAATCACTAGTATTATACTGGCGAATGTCAGGGATAGAACTAGCCCCAGGAAGTAAAATATTTACAGCTAGATGTAAAAACTTATATGTTCTAACAACAAAACATAAAATAACAGCAAAAAATAAAATAGATAAAATAAAAATAGAAGATCCCTTTGAAAGAATAGTTACAGTCATAGATAAAAACGATTATAGTTATAATGAAATTGATATAGAAGAAGATTTAGAAATAGTAAAAGAAAGGCTAAGCACATCGAAAAGGATAAACAATGAGATATCCCAAATATCATCAAAAATGAGTACCTCAAGGAGAATAGATAAAACCCCACAAAAATCAATAGAAGAAGATATAAAACCACATCATTACTACATAACGGGAATAATGGAACAACGAAAATATTTAATATTAATAGATACAGGACAAGAAGAAAACTATATTACAAGAGAATTAGTGACGGAAGATGAAATAATAACTATTGAACAATCATGCTCCGAACTACCAAAAGCATTAATGTATACCGAAGAAACTACAGAAAAGGAAATAATCATCGGAGGAGTACCAATAGTAATAAAATTCAAAATATATCAAGGAAATGAAAATATCATTTTAGGAATAAAATGGTTGGAACAAGTAAAACCATATAATCTAGAAGACAAACAGTTAACAATAAATTATGAAAATAAGAGAATAATAATAAAAAGGACTTTGGTATGATAAAAATATAAAAATAATAAAAATATATATACTTGCAAAGATAATAATAGAAGGATATTACAACCGATATTATACACCAATGATAGATACGGGAGCAGAAGCTAATATATGTTATTAGAAATGCCATTTTTAGAAAAATTATACCCACATATAATAACAAAAACACACTGATAGTTCACAACACCGTGTAAACAAAAAATAGGACCAAAACTAGCAGAAAATTTAAAACCATTACAACAAAAATTAAAGAAAGATATAGAATATCAGTTTGATAAAAAAGACCAAATACAAATACAAAAGATAAAATTATTATGTAAAAACTTACCTAAACTATACTTTCTAGATGAAAACAAAAAATTTACTTATATAATAGAATCAGATGCGAGTGAAAAAAGTTATGGAGGAATATTAAAATATAGGTATGATGACACTACGATAGAACATCATTGCAGGTATTATTCAGGAACATTTAATAATACAGAAATAAAATGGAAAATAAATAGAAAAGAATTATATTCAGTATATAAGTGTTTATTATCATTTGAACCATATATTGTATATAACAAATTTATTATAAGAACAGATAATACACAAGTAAAATGGTGGCTAACAAGAAAAATACAAGATTCGGTAACAACAAAAGAAATAAGGAGATTGGTATTAAATATATTAAATTTTACATTTACAATTGAAGTAATAAAAACTGATAAGAATGTTATTGCAGATTACCTATCACGACAAAGCTACTCAGACTGAGACTGAGGAAGAAGATACAATCGAAAAAATACTCAAAGCTATTACTACACTTTGTACAAAAGTGGATAGTATGGACAACGAGATACAAAAGCTAAAGACTAATGAAGATAATCTGAAGTCTAAAGCTAGTCAGCAGCATGACTATAAAAATGCGGAGCTACGTCAAACGGAAGACGGAAAAAAGCCAGAGCTAAAAGGAGACGATGGGAAACTACTTAAAACCCATAATGTTTGTTTAAATACAGCTGCAGGTACAAGCAAACAAGTTAGCGATAAACAACATAAAAATGTGAACTTAAACCAGCTATTTGCAAAACCATTTATCCAAATGACACCTAGACATCTGTCCATAGAACCACAAACATCTACATACGCAAATAGCTTGCAAAACCAAAATGAGAAAAAGACATATAACTACATCACACGAACCTATATTGAAAATATCCACAAAATCCAAACCTATTTAAACCGCAACCCCAGATCAACTACAAAAGAACCAAACCAAGATTATTTGACACAAAAGTTACAAGGATATAACAAATTAATTGCACAACCGAAAACTAACGTTAATTTAGTAAGAACATGTTAAAACTGCGGACTGTTAAATATCGTATACACATATGACGGAGAAGAAGTTAGTGGAATACCAGAACTACACAAAGCATTTATCACATACAAAAGAGTTACGAAAGGAAATTTATTTTATATAAAATTCTATACAGCACCAGATACTTTCTTCTTATCAGCGCCTCAACTTTTCTTACTCCCCTAAATGGCTTTCTTCGCCTACCGGTTTCAACATTAGGATGGCATAGTATAGAAGTTTTCTCCCTGTTTCCAGTGTGCTAATAAACTAGAAATCATGATTCAAATAATTCTAATACATAATAACTAACATAAATTTATTCAATCATATATATGATATTCAGGAATATATGAAATTAGTTCCGCATATTTTTTGAACAATATACCTTTGCCTCTTGCTTAGCCATGCTATCTGAAATATCTGATTGGATTTCAGATTTATCCATTAACTTTTAAGTATTTTAGTATCTTTAAGAGAGTTTTTTGAAAGGAGAGTTTTTATTTATCAGGCATTGCCCGTCCTTACAATGTTTACTACTAAGCCTATATATAGACATACAAATTTACTATTCTAGATACTTATCCTAACACATTTTTTACACATGTCCACTACTATTTACTACTATTCATGACTACTATTCATGAATAGTTTTTATTTTGTCTACCACTATCCTCTTTACGACTTATTTGCACATATCAATAATGTACACTATCTACCACATACACTTGTCATATTTTGTACAAAAGACCCATACCTACTTTATGACAACTATTATGACTTTTACATTTACATTATTTTACACATAACTTTTTCCGTTCATATCTCTTTCTCCTTCTTGTTTTCTTCCTCTTTGATTATTCCAGTTGGACGTCTGGAATTATATTATCTTCTTCGTTGCACTTTGAACATATATGGTCCGAGTATTTATGACCAATTAGCTTGCAATATCTGGTTAATAATTCTGCTGAAATAAATCCTTCTTTTAGTGCTCGTGTCGTAGGTCGTTCTTCTGGCTTTAGTAGTGATAAAATCCATCTTTGGACTTCATCCATATCTGCTTTCCTTAGCTCCCTTGAATTGGAATAAATCATTAGCTGGTCTCTTGCATAGTAGCTCCATATAGCGTTTCCGTTTAAATAATTATTTGCTAACTCTTGTATAATTATTGATATACCAATTATCCTTTTGTTGGCATAAAAACTTGGTATCTCTATTTTGCATATCTCTTCTTGTTGTCCGATATCCTCGGGTATAATCATATCTTTAGTTAATCCTATCTTGATAACCTGTATTGGAGGTTTTATTTCCTCGTATAATATCTCCGCTGGTGCTGTATAGAATTTTATATAAAATAAATTTCCTTTCGTAACTCTTTTGTATGTGATAAATGCTTTGTGTAGTTCTGGTATTCCACTAACTTCTTCTCCGTTATATGTGTATACGGTATTTAACAGTCCGTAGATGTAACATGTTCTTACTAAATTAGCGTTAGTTTTCGGTTGTGCAATTAATTTGTTATATCCTTGTAACTTTTGTGTCAAATAATCTTGGTTTGGTTCTTTTGTAGTTGATCTGGGGTTGCGGTTTAAATAGGTTTGGATTTTGTGGATATTTTCAATATAGGTTCGTGTGATGTTGTTATATGTCTTTTTCTCATTTTGGTTTTGCAAGCTATTTGCGTATGTAGATGTTTGTGGTTCTATGGACACATGTCTAGGTGTCCTTTGGGTAAATGGTTTTGTAAATAGCTGGTTTAAGTTCACATTTTTATGTTGTTTATCGCTAACTTGTTTGCTTGTACCTGCAGCTGTATTTAAACAAACATTATGGGTTTTAAGGAGTTTCCCATCGTCTCCTTTTAGCTCTGACTTTTTTTCGTCTTCCGTTTGATGTAGCTCCGCATTTTTATAGTCATGCTGCTGACTAGCTTTAGACTTCAGATTATCTTCATTAGTCTTTAGCTTTTGTATCTCGTTGTCCATACTATCCACTTTTGTACAAAGTGTAGTAATAGCTTTGAGTATTTTTTCGATTGTATCTTCTTCCTCAGTCTCAGTCTGAGTAGCTTTGTCGTGATAGGTAATCTGCAATAACATTCTTATCAGTTTTTATTACTTCAATTGTAAATGTAAAATTTAATATATTTAATACCAATCTCCTTATTTCTTTTGTTGTTACCGAATCTTGTATTTTTCTTGTTAGCCACCATTTTACTTGTGTATTATCTGTTCTTATAATAAATTTGTTATATACAATATATGGTTCAAATGATAATAAACACTTATATACTGAATATAATTCTTTTCTATTTATTTTCCATTTTATTTCTGTATTATTAAATGTTCCTGAATAATACCTGCAATGATGTTCTATCGTAGTGTCATCATACCTATATTTTAATATTCCTCCATAACTTTTTTCACTCGCATCTGATTCTATTATATAAGTAAATTTTTTGTTTTCATCTAGAAAGTATAGTTTAGGTAAGTTTTTACATAATAATTTTATCTTTTGTATTTGTATTTGGTCTTTTTTATCAAACTGATATTCTATATCTTTCTTTAATTTTTGTTGTAATGGTTTTAAATTTTCTGCTAGTTTTGGTCCTATTTTTTGTTTACACGGTGTTGTGAACTATCAGTGTGTTTTTGTTATTATATGTGGGTATAATTTTTCTAAAAATGGCATTCCTAATAACATATATTAGCTTCTGCTCCCGTATCTATCATTGGTGTATAATATCGGTTGTAATATCCTTCTATTACTATCTTTGCAAGTATATATATTTTTATTATTTTTATATTTTTATCATACCAAAGTCCTTTTTATTATTATTCTTTTATTTTCATAATTTATTGTTAACTGTTTGTCTTCTAGATTATATGGTTTTACTTGTTCCAATCATTTTATTCCTAAAATGATATTTTCATTTCCTTGATATATTTTGAATTTTATTACTATTGGTACTCCTCCGATGATTATTTCCTTTTCTGTAGTTTCTTCGGTATACATTAATGCTTTTGGTAGTTCGGAGAATGATTGTTCAATAGTTATTATTTCATCTTCCGTCACTAATTCCCTTGTAATATAGTTTTCTTCTCGTCCTGTATCTATTAATATTAAATATTTTCGTTGTTCCATTATTCCCGTTATGTAGTAATGATGTGGTTTTATATCTTCTTCTATTGATTTTTGTGGGGTTTTATCTATTTTCCTTGAGGTACTCATTTTTGATGATATTTGGGGTATCTCATTGTTTATCCTTTTCGATGTGCTTAGCTTTTCTTTTACTATTTCTAAATCTTCTTCTATATCAATTTCATTATAACTATAATCGTTTTTATCTATGACTGTAACTATTCTTTCAAAGGGATCTTCTATTTTTATTTTATCTATTTTATTTTTTGCTGTTATTTTATGTTTTGTTGTTAGAACATATAAGTTTTTACATCTAGCTGTAAATATTTTACTTCCTGGGGCTAGTTCTATCCCTGACATTCGCCAGTATAATACTAGTGATTTATCTATATTCCTGTCATTTATTGCTACTGAGTAGTTAGCACTTATTATAAACTTAAATTTTTGGTATATGAGGTTACCTCTTACTGCACTTATAATACTTTTTTCTATGGGTTGTATAATTCTATCATCCGCTAAGTATATTTCTATGGGTGTATCTATTCCTTCTCTAAAACATGCTTTTATTAATATTTCTGTTCCTCCTAAATGTACATATTTAATTGGATTTTTAGCCTTAATATCTTGTATTTCTTTATTTATTATTCGTTTATTTATTATTGATATTTTGGCCTTTCCTTTAGTGTATTTGCAATCTATGATATGTTTTCTTTGACTTACTACATAGTATTCTTCTTTTTGTCATTTAAACCAGTTTCTTACTGTTGGTATTTCAAATATTTTTGTTACACTTAGGTCTAATTCTTTTCCTTTTATTTGTTCAAATATACTATTATCAAATATTATTTTCTGTTCTAAATATTCTTCGTCTTGATGTTTTTCTTTATTTATTGTTTGTATATCTGCTTCAGTCATTTGTTATATTATAGAATTCATTTTCTATTTCTATGTCATTATCTATTTCATTTTCCGATAATTCATATATACTATCATTGCTTTCTAATTCATGATCTACGTATTCTATTTGTGTATATTTTTCATCATCTATTATTATTTCTGATATTTGTTTTTTCTTTGGATTTTTAGGTAATTTACAATCTCTAGCTATATGTCCTAATTTTCCACAATTATAACAAGTACATTCCGTTAGTTTTCTTTTTGGTCTATATGGTCTTTTGATTTTGTAATTTTTTACATAGTACCTTCTTCTTGGTTTTTTATATTTATATTTTGATCTGTATTTTTTATTATATTTCTTTTTATTTTTATAATACCTATCCGTACAACCAAATTGAGGTGCTGTCTTATTTTTGCAACATGTCAAGTTTTTTACTAATATTTTTTCCATTTTTATTTCTTCTTTATGTTTTTCACATAGTTCCATAAACCATCGCTGTAAGAATTTTATTCTAGCTCCTAAGGTATCTGTTAATTCTGCTTCATTCCAACTTTTTATTACTTTTGAATTAAAAGATTCTGGTAATTTTGTAAAATATAATTTTCTTATTTCTTTACTTTCTTCTATGCTATATGTTCCTTTATAATAATATTCTCTAAATGCACATGTATATTCATCTATGTAACACATATTACATATTGCTAATTTTGTCATTAGATTCCGATTTATGATTTTTTCTTTATTTTGTTCTTCTACTTCTGTTGTCATACTACTAAATTCATTTCTTATAGCTATTTCATATTTATATAATATTTCCATGGTTGTAGTGACTGTTCCACCATCAAATTTTTTATTATTTCTTAAAGTTGTTAAGCTTTCATTTGTTAAATTTTGTAGCCATAATTTTACTGTTCCTATAAGTGTCCTTTCTATGTATCCTGGTGTCTCTGCTATTACTATCTTGTTATCTATTCATTGTTTTGATATGTATCCTACCCATAATTGGATTGTTTTATTTATGTCTGCTATACAGTCTAAATCTAAAAATTCATGTTGTCCAGTTATTGGTTTAGGCATCCATTTTTTATTTAATCTTTTATCCCATGTAGTTTTTTCTTTATCATATTGTTCATAATTTTCATTATAATATTTTGGATTAAATTTTTTTGGGCTTTTTACCCCTGATGTGCTAGGTTTTTCGTCCATGTCTACGTCTTCTGTATTTACTTCTAAATTCTTTGTATTATCTATGTTTGCTAAAAGTTCCGTATATGTTTCGCTTATTTCCGAATGTTGTTCTAGATCATCATCGTTTATTTCATCAACTCTTATTTCGGGTAGATTATCTTGGTTATTTTCTTCTTTTTCTCCTAATTCATCTTGTAATTGCAATTTTTCTTTAAATTTAATTATCTCATTTGCTAATTTTGTTTTTTGTTCTTTTTCTTTTTGTTTAATTTCATACATTTCTTTTAATATTGCTAGCTCTTTTTCTAGCTCTATTATTTTAGTATTGTTTACTTCTTCTAATTGTTGTACTTCCTTTTTTGCTTGTTGTTTTATTTTTTCAATTTCCGTTCTTCTATCTATTTCTTCATTTTCTTTTGTTATTCTTACCATAGCAGTTAAATTATCTTCTAGTTTTACCATTTCTTTTTCTAACATTAAACTTATATTGTCACCTATTTTCTTATATCTTCTTCCTAGATTAGAAAATATTATCTTTATTTTTAATCCGTCATAATTTTCATATGTTTTTTCATCTATTGCGTATTCTTCTTTATTCATTTATAAATTATGTTGTAGTTTATATTCTAAGTTATTTATTTGTATTTCTAGATATAAAATAGTCTTTCTTTGTGCTACTATAGATTTGTGACAAATTCCTGCGAATATATTATTGTTAAGTCTATTTTGCATATGTTCTAATTCTTGTCGTTTTTCTATAATTATTTCATTAAGTTTTTCTCTATATTCGTTATTCTTGTTATTCATTGTATTTTTAAGTATTGAATATATTTATATTCTATTTTAGATATATTATTTATTAATTGATCTAATTTTTCATTATCAGTCTTTGTGATATTAAGTTGTTTATATTCTGGATATAATTTATTTAATTTTCTTTTTATTTTTCTTAATTTTCTACTCGTATGTTTCTTACCGTGTTTCTTATTATCCATAGCTCTGAAACAATGGATACCATGAAAACATAATTAGATAAACATATGTTTGTTCAAATATATCTTTATACGTCTTGATTAAAAATATTAAGCTTACCAGAAATCAATTAAAGCTAGAATATGGAGGACTTAATGTTGTGGTGAGAATAAAATATGATCCTGAAACATATAAGACATTAATGCATTAAGTTTAACAACTTACAAATATAAAATGCCTAGATTAACTAATAATAAAAATAATAGTATAAATTTTAAATTTTAATGTGAATCATCAAACCCATAAAACAGATAATTACCTTCATGTTTAAAAAAATATTTATTAGCTATTTCACTTTGCAGAACCTACAAAGGAGAAAACTAATTAGCAAAAATAACAGTCACAAAAAAAATTGAATCAGATAATGGGATAAAAAGGGAGAAGGGAGAGGGAGGGTGATGGAATGAATGAGATAAAGCGGAAAGGGGTGTGTTAACGTGGGAAGGGGGAGTGGTGGGGAAGGTTATTTGATTGGGTTTAATGTTTTAGGGAGATATAATGATTTTTGACTATTTTTATAATTTTAGAGGGAAAGATATTAGAATTTTGGTTGCTCTTGGGTCAAAATAAAAAATGAGAGAATATATTTTAGTGCATGGAACAATTTTTTTCTTTTTTTCCCCTTATTTTTTATTAATTAGTAACTATTAATTAAAATATTTTATCTTCAAAAATCAACTAGCATTACAAGAGCTTAAATAAAATTTAAATGAAATAAAATAAATATGAATATTGATTTGGCATCTAAGTTTATACATATATATAAATACTAGTTTCACGGCACGTGCGTTGCACGTGTGTATCACATATATAGTATATGATGTTGTAAAATAGAATTAATAATACTAAATTAATGTTTTGTGGTAAATAATTATAATTGAAAGAACATGGGACCAATGTTTTTAAATGATTAATACATATTGTCATAGAGTTACTTGTATTTTTAGATCATATTGACCAGATATCATTGTAACATTTCAAAATACATTCAGAATTTAAATATGGTGAGAAAGTTACATTTCTTTAGTAGTATTATTTTTACTTCACTCAGTTTTGTAAACAAATCTAATCCACAAATTTATTTATTTTAAAATATCAATAGCCTTTCTCCTTGAGGTTATGAACATAAATGATGGACACCATTTAAGTATAATTATTCTCTTAAAAATTCATACTTGAAATTTAGTAGGTGCATGACACTAATAAGGATTACCATAAATATTTCAATATTTTATCTTTATACGTATATTTTTTATAAAATATTATTACTCAATAAATATTTGAGTAAGACTATCATAGAGAGGTAATTTTACAAAAAAAAAAAAAAAGAGGGTACTTTGTTGTTATAACGAATGATGGTTAAATAGAGGCTTGAGTGTATGTCAACTATTTAGTTTGACCAACACTTTGTTATATATATACATTTAAGTAGCATAATTTAATTTTAATATATGAACATCATCTTTGGTGAAAAATATTTCATTTCATTAAGTTTCTATCTTATCTTTGTAGAATTGTAGTCTTTTCATTTTTTCTGCCGCATACATATCATATAGTTCCGGTCTAATGAAACTATCTAGTATCTTATAGAAGTTTTATCGTGATATAAAATATTTACTTTTTTCGATAATAAAAATTAAATGATGAATAAAATTTAAAGTTTATTTATAGAATCCTTAATTTGATTTAAGAATATTTTATGACCAATCACTATTTTCTTATCTATTTTTATATAACTATCAAGGAGTATATCTTGTGACATAACATTTTCTAAAATTAAAATGAGCACAAAATAACAGGAAATTCATACTTAAAAAATTGCATACTCAATAAAAATATAAAAAAGAAAAAACATATGGAACAATACATAGCCAATGAAGAAGGAAGACGAAAATATATGTTCATGCACATTCACTGTAGTGTTCCATTTGATTGAAATATCTTCCCACCAACACATTACTTTCTCCGTTCATTTTTACTTACATATGTATTCAAAAATAATATAATTATTATCATGATTATATTATCATATTATAAGTAAAAGTGAAAATCTATTTTTGAAATAGTGGATGTAACATCAAAACTAATAATTCAATGGACTATGTTGATGCCCGTTGTTTTAGTAAAATTAGAAAGAAACTCCTTTGTTTGAGTGTGAAAGAATAAAAAATGAAAAAAACAAAGAAGAAATATCTACCCAAATCATGTGACTTTTTTCACATTTGTTTATTATTATTGTCTTTCCCACAACTTTTCGTCACTATTAAGTCATGAAATCGTAAGAAAAAATATGAGTGGGAATTGATGAATGATTTGCTACAGTTTGTTCACAGACTCTTTCTTATGTGGTACCTCAAATTTCGTTGAATTTTTAACTTAATCAACTGTCCAAATAACCCTTGAGTTTTTTTAAGAAGAAGAAGAGTAGAAAACTTAAAAAATAAATCGTAGTTTAAAAGTGAGAGGAAACCCTCTATTTATAGCTAACAAATAGTAGTATGAATAGGTGCTAATTGTGCCTTATCATAAAAGTTACAACCTTTCGAAGAAGTCATTGCTCATCGGAAAAGTCACAACTCATCGAAAAAGGCACAACCCTTTGGAAAAGCCACAACTCATCGAAGTCACAACCCGTCAAAAAAGTCACAACCCTTTGAAAAAATCACAACCCTTTAATGTGAAAAGGTATTTACTTTTAATATTATTAAATAAATAAATAAAATAAATTGATTTTTTTAATTGGGGGTATTATAGTAATTTAACATTCAAATTTGGAAGTTCATGCTTTTAAGGTAGTATAGATAGATAGATAGATAAAAGCTTAGATTCCAAATCAATAGTCATATTTATTTTTTATTTTTTATATTTGCATTTAAATTTTATCCCCAATTTTTTTTATAAATAAAATTTAAAAGCAATTAAAATAAATATGACTATTGATTTGGCATTTAAGTTACACTAGTAAAATTACCCGCGCCTCGCGCGGGAATTTAATACGACGGAATTTATAAAATAATACTTAAAACCTATCAGTCATTAAAACTAAAACATTATATTATCTTACATACAAGATTACGTAGTAACGAATATTAATAATGTAAATGAAAATGATAATTACAACATCTTATAATTCATCCTTCAATCAATCATCTTTAGTTGATTTTATAATTTGTCCTTTCTTCCAGAAAGTGTTACTATTTGATATTTTTGGGCATCAAAGAACATCAACCTGAGATATTAAATTTTCTAATAAATAAATAATTGATCGTGAAGGGATAAATAAATTTCAAAAAGCTGAAAAAGTGAACAAATATTCTAATTCTAACGTGTATAAAGTTCTGCCCTACCTTTTGCTTTACATATATCATTTTAAAGTTCCTCATTTAAATGTATCATAAGTAATTATTAAAATGGAAAATTAAAGGGAGAATGTATCATATTAGACAATAATTCAATTTATTATATATATTTGGAAGGGAAAAATATTACTTTGTTTGGGTGTTTTTTAAAAATCAACATACTAGAGTGATCGAGTTCAATGTGAAACTACACTTCTATTCCAATCGCAGTCTCGAGAAACACATTTATTACATCTAGAAAAGTATTTACAACCTACAGTAAACTTGAGAATCTGTCAATACTTCATGTTGAATATGAGCAATTAATTTACCGTGTAGTTATCTATGTCTTTGGGATTAAATAAGGCTCCAATCTAGTCATATTCCTCTATAGGTCATCCAACACCTCATTGAACCCACGTCAAAAGTTTATTATTTTTTGTTTACTCTTCCTGGTTCACTTCGTACATCAAGGTGCAATAAAGTTTTTAAGGTTTTTATTTCCTTACAATACATACCAAATTTGAATTTTGTCTTAAAGAGATAGTAGTATAGATCTTTAAGGATTTTTTTATCGTACCTTCAACAATTTCAGTAGAGAAAACTTGCGTGAATACTAAATTAACGTGTGTTATTTAATCTGTACTAACAAATATTTATAACAATAACTTTGCAGAAACATAAACAACAAAGTTTAAAACATGTACTCAAAAACAACAATTAATATCATAAGCATAAATTAATGACTGAAAAAAACATACTAGGATCTGTAACAATAAAATGAAAAAGAAAGGAAAAAACGAGCCCACCAAATATACAGTGTCCCCTTACAGAAATTATTCCCCTCTATTATCCAAGGTTTAAAGGAATAGATTCTCTCAGGATGGAACGATTCTATTCACTAGTGTATTGATACAAAAACAACGGTGTCAATGAGCCACTCTGTAATGACCCTCCAGGTCATTTCTGTATTTATGCCTTCTTTCCGTCGTTTAGAGAGTTCCTGTAACGACCACAAGTCAGCTATGACTTGCTGGCACTGACTGTTCGATCGCCTGGTCGTTCGTTTAGGTTTTATGCCCATTTTCCCTTTTTGGGGCATTTGAAACTTGAAAATTTGATTTCAGTCATAACCTCAGGTAAACGACCTCAGATGGGAATTTTGACGATTGCATCAACTTCGGAGCGATTAGGCTATTAGAATGGTTGGAATGAGTCTTGAGGCTTCCAGTGTGACTTTGGGGCCATTTGGCGCTTTAGCCTTTGTTTGTTTACTTAATTTTGACTTGGGTCAATATTCTTTGTAAACGCACTTGGATGGAAATTCTGTCAGTACTGTTAGTTCCAAAATGTCGAGTTTGGTCTAGAACGACCTTTCGTGCGCTTCCCAGGCTTTCGGTCTTATTCTGAGGGCCGTTGTAGAAAGTGGCTAAAAATGGCATTTGGGCGTGGGGACTGCTTTTTGTCGAAATGACCTCATATGAAAATTCTGACTACGCCATTGAGTCTGAAATGTTGAATTTAGGGTGGTAGATTATATGGTTTATTTTCATCGGGTCCTAAACGAATTTCGAGGGTCCGTTCGGAGACTTTAAAAAATAAAAAAATAGCAAAATCTGGTGTTCCTGGTATAACCCTTTAGCGACCAAAATTTAGTCTTTTGGCGACCAGATTTAGCTTTTAGCGACTAAAACTGCTGCTATTTATATAGCAAAAAATCAGATTCAACCCCATTTTGAAACTTTGATATCTCGAGTTCTAGAGCTTCGTTTTGGGTGATTCGAAGTCCGGTGTGTTTGGGTTTGCATTGGCTGTGTGGGTGACTGTCTGAAGCATGTCGAAAAGTCTCTGATTGTGGTGTATATGCGTTTTAAGTGGCTGCTCCACGTTTCTTTTTGTGTAAAGTTTAGCATTTTGGTTTGTAGTTGCATGGGCCAGTTCCAATCCCAGAGAGGTGATCCGTTTTGGAACACAAGCTCGGGGGAGGGTTTAGGACCTATTCACGAAGTCAATTTTGGAAATTCCAGAGCGGGTCCCACATTTCCCGATTTTGACTTTGAAATTGGTGTGTCTCCGATTTTGATATTTTAGTGTCTAAACGACCGTGCTGATGCTGTGATTCTATTTTTGATAGCGTGGCAGCTATTCGAGGCCGTTTGGAAGGGAAAAGCTCTAACAGAGTGATTTGAAGTGTGGACAGTCGACCTTTAAGTAGGCTATGACTTCCTTTCCTTTAAATTGAGCCTGATTGTGTAATTGCATGATAAATTGTGTGAATCTGGGGTGGGAAGCTAGTATTTCTTCTCTTCTTGTCATAAACCATGTTGAAGGGTTGATTTTCGGGGTTAATAGCATGCCATCAGAGGGGTTGTTTATCTATGGGTATTTGTGAATTACTTGTTGGGTTGTTTGTTGTTGCATGCATAGTATCTAGTTGGATGTTTATTTATGTTGGAATTTATCTTTGACCTTAGTCTAGGATAGACTAGTGTTGCCTTATACCCATGCACCCAGTTGACTTTGGTATGTATTCGATATCGATTCGGATGGACTAGGTCCTTGTAGACCAGCATAACAAACGTGGGTCTGATAGTTGAGCCTAGCTTTTGGATTTTTATTGATTGTGATTCTTCTGGCTTTTCTCCCATTTGTTGTGATGCCCATGCATTATCAGAGACGTAGTATTTCCTAGTTTGGGTGTTTCACGGTTGGTTCTGGTGTGAGGTAGTTGGTAGTGAACATTGATCCACGATGGCTTGGAGTTGATTTGCCCTTTATGATGTGGTTGGTGGTGGACGTTGATCCACGAAAGCTTGGACTTTGAGATCTTTTACGGAGTTGATTTTACCAGCACACTCTAGTTGGCATTGGGCAGGGCCCCCGGGAGTGATAGCTGACTCACCTGGATGGTATTAGACAGGGCCCTCGGGAGTGATAGTTGAATCACCTGGCTGGTATTGGCAGGGTCCCCCGGGGTGATTAGCTGGCTGGGTAGTTGGATATAAGTTACTTGAGGTCCTCTTCAGAGTTGACATGACCATGAACTCTGTCTGTCTAGGGAAGGGGCCCTGGGAGTGTTAGATGGCACACTTAGCTGGCTTGGGTAGAGCCTTCGGAGTGTTAGCCTATTGGGTAGTTGGATTAGGGCTTTTGGAGGGGATTGATCTACCCCCGTGCGACACTTGCCTGGCTGGGTAATTCCCTGGAGTTGCTGGCGGGCTAGGTTGCCCGATGTGAAAGTCAGACTTGTTGACTGGGTTGGAGTTGTTGGTTGTGTCGGTTCGGAGTTGGGTTTTCTTTGGGTTCATAATATTGGCTTCTCTATGTACCTGTCGGGCCTTTGGGAGTCCGTTCGGGTTCTTGTTTGTTTGTGCCTGAATGTACCTAATGGGTCTTATCGGGGGCCTAGATGGGTCTAAATTAAATATCCTTAGACTAGCTCTCTGATTGTTCTGCTCTTATTTCTATTGACCTCTATTCGTGTTTTATTCTATTTTTTTCGTGTGGTTTTACCTTTCTTGCTCAATCAGCCTATGATGCCTACTGGGTACCTGTTGCTTTGGTAGTTATGCTACACTCTGCATCTGTTTTCGTGATGCAGATCCAAGAACCAGCTATTAGCGTTGAGGTTGAGCCCGTAGCGGTCTATTCAGGAGTCAAGGGTGAGCACAGGGCGTTCTAGGATTTCTTGTCTCTCTTTCGTATTTACATTTTGACTTGCCTTTTACTTTTGAGGCAGTCTTGTTTTTGTTTTCCACTTTTGAGACTTGTACTCTTTAAGTAGTTCTATACATGTGACTTCTAGGTTTTGGGACGTATATTTTGTATATATAGTCTTGGGTTCGCTTTCGCCTTTCTCTTATGTGAATAGTTTATTTATGCTTTGCTTAGTTGATGATAGTTCCTCCCCTCAGTCCCATTACTCTCAAGTTCTGGGATAGGGTTTGGCTTGCCTACTAAGGGTTGATAGGCCCATCATGTCTCTAGAAATTGGCGCGGAGACGTCCGTGACTTGTCTTCGGTAGGCTACACGATGTCCTTAAGGATTTTTCCTATTTTGGATCATTTTCGTGCGTTGTTATCCAGTTGGTCTTATGGAATCTTTCTTATTTCACTGTATCGTAGGATGGCTCGCACACGTAATAGAGGTCGACCACAAGGTCAAGGCCAGGCTGCAGCGCTAGCCCAAGAGAGGGTGGACCCCAGAGCTGGAGGTGGAGCCTTAGTTAGACAAGATTCCTCCCCAGCCGGTGGGGCCAAGACCAGCCCAACCACCACCTGTACTAACTGTCGCCCCTAATCTTCAGGCTATGCCTACGCAGATTCTAGCGGCTATTGGGGTATTCAACAACATCAAGCCCCAACACCAGCTCCAGAGCTGGCTCTAGCACCGTAGGGTCAGCAACAGCGGCCCCAGATGTTCAGCAGCTGCCACCACCAGCCGCCGTTCAGTTGGATGTTTTGGATGGAGTTATGCCATTGAGGGAGCAGAAGATTCTCGGGGTGTTTCCGAGAGTGTCGCCACTGAGGTTTTTTGTGGCAGTTGGCAATAATGCCTAGAAGTTCCTTACTACTTGCCAGGAGCGACTATGAACTTTGGGGTTGGCGGTGTCGAAGGGAGCCGACTTCACAAATTATTAGTTAGATGGGCTGGCCAGGCAGTGTTGGCGCTCTTTCATGGTGACCAGACTAGCTGGGTCCCCTCCAGTGATGTGGACAAAGTTTTCTGAGGCTATTTGTAACACCCCAAAATATAGTAGACCAAACTAGGGCTAAGTGTGGGAGGACTAGAGCCAAGGAAGAGGATAAGGGCCAAGGAAGAGGGCTAGGGCAGCCTATCTTGGCCTATACACTGCCCCACCAACCACGACCACCACCACAACTCGTGGTGTGGCTCGTGGTGGGCTAGGCAGTGTCTTCCTCAAGTCTGCCCAAAATAGCCCCCACCTCACGAGCCACTTCATAGGTCGTGGGAAGGCTCGTGGAGGTGCCTTAGATTTTGAGGGGCTAAAGGACACTTCCCTAGCTACTGGTCCATCACCACGGAGGGGACTATTGCTCGTGGTGAGGACCACGACTTGTGATGCCTCTCGTTAAGGTGGATAGTGGGCTGGAAAGTGAGGTTAATTAGATCATTTCGTATTTAATTAAAATAAAGCATAGTCATTTTCCCTAAGCCTAGGACCCCTATATAAACCATTTTAACTGTAAAACTAACCCATTCAAGTCATTATTTCCAAAACCCAAATAAATCCCCAAAGTTCTTCCTCTCAAAATATTTCTCTCTCTAGAACCTTGAAAAAGAAGAAGAAGATGGAGATTCAACCTAGGGTTTCAAGATAAGATTACAATTCCTCCATTGAAGATGAGCATTTGGATTTAAGGTAGGGTAGTTTTAATCCATGGACACCTTCCATCCATGGAGTTCCTTCAAAATCTCCAATTTTAAGAAGATATAAATTCCCATTTGTTAGGGTTTGATTCAAATGTCATGGGTTCCTTTCAAACTTTATTTAAATGATTGAATTGAGTTATATTAAGCATGAATTGATTATTTCTTCTGGTTTTTATGATGTTTCCCCTTGAACCCATGTAATTCCCATATTTCTCAATTGTGATCTTTTGATGTGGGTCTTTGTTGATGAAAGAAACATTTTATGAATTAATGTATGAAGTGATAGAATCACATGAATTATGATGAAATCTATGACTAATGCTTGAATTCTAGATGTGGTGATTGAAAGTAGGTTTTGAACCTTGAAAGAGCAAAGTATGAGATTATGCATATTTTTTATG
Source organism: Solanum verrucosum (assembly GCF_900185275.1). NCBI lineage: Eukaryota > Viridiplantae > Streptophyta > Magnoliopsida > Solanales > Solanaceae > Solanum > Solanum verrucosum. The sequence continues at coordinate 1,170,170 of NW_026019911.1, read as the reverse complement.
AAATCTATAAAATTGCTTTAAGGACACTTTGAGAGTAAAGTGTCAATGATTATGATATTGCTGTTGTGTTGATTAAAAGGATATTCTCATGAACACATATGAACATGATGTGACATGTTTTCTCACATAATAAATATTCTAAGGTTGAAAGGCTTTCTCACCTAATTGAATCAAAAATTGACATGTAATCATGGACGGTGAAAGGTGTAACACCCCGAAAACTAGTAGGCTAAACTAGAGCTTTACGTGAGGGTTAGAGTAATGGATGTAATTCCCCGTACTTAAAATAAAAGGGTTTCATATTATAACATCAAGGTACAACCCCCCCAAGAACTAACCTTGGGTCCTTAAGGAGGACGAAGAGAAAATTGCACAAGACCATGACTTACGGCAGGACCCATGCCTCATGGGTGGGTCCATGCCCTGTGGTCAGGGCTTGTGGATCAAGGGTCAAAATTGGAGAGTTGCAGGACCCAACCTATGGTTCACCAGCACGCCACGTGGGTCCATCCATGGACCCTGGTCGTGGGGCCGTGGGGCCATGGGTGGTCACCTGAAATTGCTTTTTGGCAGATGAGTTAGGGGCCATTTGGGGTTTTATGGAATTATTTAGTTATTAAGTGATGTCGTTTTATACTAATTTAGACTAACTATATAATGATTTAAGACCCTTAAATTAAGTCATCTTCCTTATAATTCTAAAATCTCAAATCAAAACTAACTTTTCCCCAAATATTCTCTCTATAGAACTTCAAGGAAGAGGAAGAAGGAAGTTGGAGCTAGGTTTGAAGGATCAAGGTTTTCTTCTCAAATTGAATGGATTTCATTTCTAAAGTATGGTAGCGCTTCATCCATGGATAGAATTCATCCATAGAGTCCCTTCCAAACTCTATTTTAAAGATAAAAATTCCCCAAAAGCTAGGGTTTGACTCCAAGTCATGGATTCCTTTAAAAAATGATTCTAAAGATTTAATTACTTTATATTATGATTTAATTGAGGATTTATTATGGTTTTATGTTGAAATCTCCCAAGAATCCATGAAACCCTCATATTCCCAATTTATGACCTTGTGATGTGGGTGAATTGATGAAAGAAGGATATTATGGGATTATTCTTGTAGTAATTGAGTTATTTGAATCATGTTATTATTCATATCTAATGTGGTAATTCTATATGTGTTGATGAATGTGATCTTTGATCCTTGAAGGGTAAAGTATGAGAATTATGCATGATTATTATATTTATATATATGCTTTAAGAACAATTTAAGAGTGAAGTGTCCATGATTATGATAATGTTGTTGTGTTGATTGAAAAGGCTATTCTCATGAACATATAATGAACATAATGTGAAAGGTTTTCTCACATAGTGGATACTCTAGGTTTAAAGGGTTTCTCACCTAATTGAATCTAATGTTATATGTACATGGACGGTGAAAGTTTATTCTCACACATTATGTAATGAGCTATCTTAATGAAACAAGTTATGACTTAATAAGCACTCTGTGGGATAAATGCTTATCACCAAGTCGATTTTGAATATGAGATTGAAGCTCCCCCGTGAGAAAGGTTGGGTTTCTAGAAGCAATCGCTTGAGATGGAAGCTCCCCCGTGAGAAAGGCCGGGTTTCTAGTAGTAAACTCCTTATCCTAGAAACTACGTGCCCCCGTAGGATGTTTAGCTAATGGATCCACCTAAGGATAACAAATGATGGCTTACCTTACGCAAGTAGGACAACCCTTTTCGGTGAGGGTAACACTAGATTCCATGTTGAGCTCACATGATCTATGTTGGTTAAGGCTTACTCCCACTATGACAACAATATGAATTATGAACTGTGGCTACTCAAGAAGCTTTACTTAGTATGGGTGAGATTTTGGGATCTTATTCATGCATTGCACAAGTATTCTTTTAGAGTAGTTATGGCATGTTCCTCTTATGTTATGTTGATCTATGTAATGAATATGCTTATGATTATGCTGTAAAGTATATTTGATATGAGGAATACTTGTATGATGTATGCTTAACTTGGATTATTGCTATGAGATGCTTTCCTTGATATGTGTGACTAAAGGTGAATGTTCCCTTGTATATGAGAAATAAGTTAAGGATGAGATCTAAAGATGATAAATATGAATGAGGACCTAAAGTGACTTGCTTATCATGGGTGGGATTATGGGGTCTTATCCATGCATTGCACAATCTTGCCTTGAGGTGGCTTATGAAGTGTTTCTCTTATGATATGGTAAACTAGATTGCATTGATTACGTCTATGACTATGTTGTTACCTCTTATTCTTATAGCCTATGTCTTATTATGATGTCTCTTATGACTTATGTTTTTCCACTATCTTTAAAATGATGGTTTAACTTAGCAAATTGGATGCATTCAACTAAAATGTGCCTTTTAGCATGTTTTCATGCTTTTATGCATGGCTATCATACTTAGTGCATCTTTGTACTAATCCATATTTTCCTACATTTTCCCCAAGTGTAGGGTCCGGTTCTCAGGTGGGCCCTATTGTTGCTAAATCTTGGAATTGCTCATATCTCCTAGCTTGTTAGTGAGTAATCATGATTCGAGGACGAATGTGTTTACTTAGTAGTTTCATTCTTGTATTCCCCTTTTGGATTATATTGTATGGGCTGTGTCCCTATTTATTCAAGTATTGTAATAGATAGCTATATTGAGACAAGTCTAGACTTCCGCTTTTCTTTTATGAAAACCTTTTAAGACTTGAAATGTGTTTTACTCTTTTTTGTTTGATGCTTATGTTATGATATGCCTGTTGACACCCAATTTTGAACGATCTTTAGCAATTTTGGAAATGCTATTCGATTAAATACGTATTTTTTGAAATATGTCGAGTTTAAAATTTTAATCGATTTTGTCCAAAAAAAAATGATATTTAGTATGCATATTTTATAAAAAATTATAAATATTTTTTAAATATTTTAGTAAAACTCAAAATAATTATTTTACTTAAATGCTTTAAAATTTAAGTGATCTTAATTGTATAAAAAATATTTTAATAGATGTGGTATTTTAATTGGATAGCATTTCCTTAAATTTCCTCTTAATTGTTTAATTTCTAGTCTATTCTATTCTAATGCATTTCAATTCTAGCCACATCAATTCAAATTATCATTTTCAATCATAGCCATGGTTGATTTCAATTTTTGCCTATGCTTATTCCAAATTCAGATTTAATTCTCTTTTAATCTCAACCATCCATCCTTTAAATTAAACCCTAGATCAATCCTAACCATTCATCTCTTTAAATCAATGGTCCAGATCTCATAATAATTCCTTTCCTATTTTTAAACTACCAAAAAGAAACCCTAGCATTTTCTATTCACTCTTCTTCTTCCCCTCTAAAAAAAAAATAATCCGCCGCCCCCCACTCTCTATTCTCCAATTGTTCTCCGGCCAGCATACCCAGCAGAAGGGTGGTCGAGCACCAACGCTCCGCCACCAGGCGGATGACAGCGAGCTCCGACAGGCGATACCTCGACCAACAGCCGGCGAGAGCAACAGCAGGAGCCATCCGCAGCAAGCACTGGCGAGAGTAGCCTGCAGCCGGGGCTGCTCCTTTTCCTTCCGTTCTCCTTTTCTATTTTTAAAGCAAAGCCACCGAAGCAGCGAGAACCAGCCGCGAGGACCACCAGCTCCGACCGACGAGCCCCTTTCTCTGCTCCTCTCTCCGCCAGCAGCAGCAGCGAGGTTGCTGCTCTTCCTCTCCTCTCCAACGCTATTTCTGTTGGACAGCAGCTCCGTCGAAGAAAGTAACAACATCTCCAACAACCAGCAGTTTCGACCAGCATACTTTGGCGGCGCTATGACATCGAAAGCGAAGCATTTTGATAAGGTCGGATATTTACAAATCTGTCCCAGATTTGTTTACTTTTATTTTTATTTTATTTTTATGTGTAAGCTGCCTATTCTCGAGATTTCAAGTTCTTCATTTTGCTCAAATTCATAGGTATGAGCCAAATTTTGTGCCTAGATACTATCATTTTGCTAATGTGTTGTGACCAGGTCTGTTAGAATTGTGTGTCCTTATCACTTTGTTTTCGTGATTGTTTGAGAATGAACCGATACATTGTGACTAATTTTTTTGCCATTAATTAATAATGTAGGTTCACTCATTCTTAGTTCAACGAAGTTTTTAATGCTTTTAAATTTTTGTGTTAAATTTTGGTATGTTGACTACTTCACCGTGGGTAATAAACGTTGGCATTAGACTGGGTTATTTATGGCGGAATTCATGCGCGTAATATATGTGTTTGTTGACATGGGACATAATTTTTGCATATGAGCAAAATCTGACAGGTATTGGAAGCGCTAATTGATATTGGCTTCATTATGAGCAAATTGCGGTTAATAGCTCTGTACTTAATTATACATGGCAGGTATATATTAATATGATAGCTTATTACTATTGTGACTTATTGTGGGCTGTATATTTATTTTCTTTCCTTTAAGGTAGTCGTCCCACTTTTACGTGATTTTATTTGATTGCATTATTTTCTTCTAATTGATTCGTGTTGCCTTAATTAAAATTGACAAATTCTTATTTGTTTATATTTGGTTAAATAAATCTATTTTGATTTCCTTTTGCATAAGGAAAATATTATAATTGACTCCTTAATTGATTCTTTTCTTTTATGTGCCCAACTCTTCTACTATATAAAGAGGCCCTCCTTTCATTATTTAGACAGAGATACCAACTCACATTCCGACATTGGCTTACATTCTATACAAAATACTATAATATAGTACTGTCTACTCTAAACAAGAATTAACTTTTTTTGGTAAACACTTCAAAGCTCCTCTGCTCACAATTTTGCCGTGTTAGGGTCTAGTATCGATTCAAATTAGGTCTTCATTGCTGATAAACTTTCTGCATAGTGGTTAGCCCTTCTTCATTAGTTTAAATTTTGTTTCGCATTATTTTATCATGAATGTTGTTGTGCGTTTGAAAATGAAACAAAAAGGAAGCTTCCGGGTCAATTTTCTTATCCCTTCCTTCTCTATGTGTTATGATATATGTTCTGCGGCTTTTTTTTGAAACCCATGTGTGAATAACTTGTGCGTTTCTATCTATGTGGCAATTATTATTCTATGATCTTGTCTTTGGTATATTCTGTTTAGCAGGGTTAAACATAAAGTTCAAGACATGAAGATTTGCCTAGGGCGGGATATCGGATAGAGCTTAATTCTGTTTAGTAGTTTATTTTTGATTATATTATGTCGTTACTATTTACTTTTGTTCGGTTTGTAATATTTTGTATAACTCTCTAAACTCTATATATGACATAACTTGGAGGATTGCCTAGGGGGAGGGGATTTACGTGCTACTTGTTTATTTTATCGCAACTTATCCGTGTTAGAAAGCACGCCTATAGGTTCGTGATATTTTGGTAGTTCATATTTAGCAACATCACTTTAGAGCTCATTAAAATAAAATAAAATTATTATTGCCATTAATCACCTATCTAATCTTGTTTGACTATTTTAAAATTAATCATGTGCTTAACTAGTTTAACTGTCTATTGTGTTTGTTTATTCGTCCGGTGATCATCTTTTAACTATAACAAATAAAATATGGTATATGTCTATTACCGTGTTTTGTAATAAATCACCAACTCTCCTTTCTCTAAAATATATGGAAAAGGAATTTAAATAAGTGCTTAATTACTAATGTGCTCTAGCTTAGAAATTTGCTTTAAATACCATGCCTATAGGGATTAGTTAATTTTATATGATATTTGGGTGTAGAAATATTGCATTATTGTTTTTATAAATGCTAGATATTACTTAATTGGCTTGAATTAATAAGAGTTTTGATAACCTTGGGTATGTTGATAATCTAGATTCTTAAGCACTTTATATGTTAATATTTTGTTACAGCATGCTAATGAACATAAAATAAAATAAAATATGAACTTGTAAGTGCCGATCTGCCCTAATTATTATTTGTTAATGTGAAACTTTATTAATAAATCTCAACATGTGCACACTTAGATACCATGCCTATAGGAGTTATATAATTCTTAATATATTATCTGGGTGTAGAAATTATGCATATAGGTTTCAAGTGACTTTCCAATTTTCACTTAGAAATCATGCCTATAGGATCTAACTAATGACATCAATGTTAATGAATAAAACAGCTTTCTAAAGTCGTAATCTAATAATTTTCATCATGTTAATCAAACTATCATAAATCTTCTATGCATATTTAAGTAATTTTGCAATGCTTTTATTTTCTGATAATTAAAATAAGCTAGTAACCTGTCCAATTGATAACTTTCTGCTTGTTTACTTAAAACCTGCCACTATAAATACTTATTGCTCCTATTAAATCTGCTTCAAAATAACTAATTTTCTGTGTCGTAATTACTGATTAATTCCTGCATCTAATAAACTAATTTCCACTTAGAATAAACATTTCAGCATTAATAATTGGCTATTGCTTTCAAATATTTTTGCCCATTTTAAATTAATTACTAATTAAATCAGTCTAATAAGCTTTACATGACTGGTAATATTTTCGCCCATTTAAAATTAATCTATATGTTAAATTGAGTGTTTGCTTGTCTATGCACACACTTAAGCATGAGACCTTTCACTTTTTGTGTGTTTGCTAGCATGCTAAATAAAAAAACCTAGAGGCCAATATGAGATTTACGTGCTAAATGTTTTCCTATTTGTTTGACTTGGTGTCTAGGTGGGCCAATTAAGAATCATATATGTTATCTTTGTCTAAATCCACCCTAATAGTAGTTCAATGCCACTTGGACCTTAAGCGGGGACACTAGACACAGGCTTAAAAGACAAACATTGGTTTTGTCTGTCCCTACTTGGAAGCCGATCAGAAAAAATAAATAAAAGAAAGTCGAGTGCTGATTCGTAGAGTCTTTTAGAGTCTCCCTTTCCTTCTCCCTTTTATATTTTTATCATAATTATATTTATTTGGGGTAGTTTAATAAAAATAAAAATTGATTATCTTATTTGATTGTGTAAGTTTTGTCTTCTCGCTTATCTTTTATAAATTGTTTCAAGTTTAATATATATATTTAATGTTATGTCATCACTTAGTTTTGCATGTTTAATTAAATAATAAATAAATAAATTGATCTTAATTGTTTAATATTAGTTATCACTCAGCAAGCATGTTTAAATAATCAATAAATGAAGTGACCTTAAATGCTACTTGTAACCCCCACTTAAATTGCATGAGACACGGCCAGGACCCACATTTGTGGACCTCGAGAGATGCCTAACACCTTTCCCTCGAGGTAACTTGAACCCTTACCCTAATCTCTGGTTCGTTGACCTTAGTTAGATTTAGCTAGGTTAGATAGGTGCCCTAACGCGCCTTAATTCGTTAGGTGGCGACTCTTCAATCCATCAAAATCTCAAAAGAGTTGTTAGGTCGAAAGTCCATTTTTTGCGAGAAATGGACGCGACAGAAGTACGACTCCGCTGGGGATTTTAGGTTCTAACCATTACATGTTTCATGCTTATGTGGGGTTTACTTTATTTGGTCATTTCATTTGTTTGGTTATTGGCATGTTAGGTTGTTATTTGTTTTTCTGGTTAATTTGTTTCTTTATTTATCGCGTATTTTCCATGTTCCACCCCTTTCCCTCTTCCTTATTAATTTATTTCCATGTTCAATCCCCTCCCTTTCTCCTAATTTGTTTACTCGCATGCTTAATTCCATGCCCTCCTTCCTTATTTGCTTAAATCTCCAATATGTTTGTATGTTTATTTTCTTTTATTTATGTATGCATTTATTTACTTGTTTATTTATTTACTGCTTTTCATAAACTGCTTATATGTTACTGCTTTCCACCTAAGTGCTAAATATTACCGCTTTGATAAACTGGCATTCCGCTCATACTTCCCCCAATTGGGACCCTCTTCCTTTTTTATTTTGTTCTCGTGATGGTGTGTGACTATGCACATCTCACAAATACTCCAATTCTCTTCAAACACCCTATATTAGAGAGATGGCTGAGGCATGGCAGATGTAGATAGTTTTACTACCGTGGAACCATGTGCCTTCTCGCATAGAATCCCTTCAAGTTCGTGTCAAGCCAACTCGTAGAATTTTCAATTAGGTCATACATGTTGCATAAACCTTAGGTGGTTTGACCCTTGGTGTCAATCCACATGATTAGAAGCCACCTTATCGTCTAAAGGGCCCCAACACCTTTTAGACAAATTGCATATTTATGTGTCAACGTGATCACAATTATTAAATTAAGCCAAACTTTGCCAAAATGGAGTTTAGAAGTTGTTTGTTATTTTGTTTGCAGAGTCATGGATGCTCTCAACTTCCCAAACCCACAAATGGTCGTGAAGGTAAACTACAAGCTGAGGAACTGGTGGATTGATATTAAGAGAAACTGCGAAAGAGAGATTCATTAGTTGTTGGGCGGTCTTACCTACCTTATATTTGTCATACCAAACCCTCACCTGATTAGGGCCTTGCTGGAATTTTGGGACCCTGTGAGGATGGTCTTCAAATTTGTGGATTTTGACTTGGCACCAACGATTGAGGAGATAAGTGGTTTCATTGACCTGCCATACCACGAGTGTGAAATGATGGTACCATATAAGCCATCGTCAAAGGAGTCCTTAGAAATTTTGGGAATGAAGGCAAATCCAACCTTGCCTTCTTTAGACCTTGGGTGGATTCATTTCGACTTTCAATATTCACGCTTTGGCCGAGAGGATAGTTATTACTCTTTTAGTGATGAGTTTGAGTGCTCTGTCGAGGAATGGGAAATATATCATCTAAATGCCTTTGCCATTGCCCTATTAGGATCCTTGGTTTTTCCTAAGATGAAAGGAAGGATTGACACAAGCTTGGGTTATGTGGTCCAAGATTTAGCTCAAAAAGAGGACGAACCTAGGAAAACCCTAGTACCTATGATCTTAGTGGAAATAATGAGCAGTCTGTCAGCATGCATCGATGGTCGAATAGTTTTTGAAGGATGCAACCTTTTGCTGCAATTATGGGCTATTGAACACTTCTACCTACGGTCTGACGCGGTAGACATATTTCTTGGTTATGACAACAAGATTGATAATCGTCCAAGAAGAATGGTAGCTTTCACTGCCCCTGTTGGATTCGTGGACTGGCAAATATTTTTGATAGAGTTCGAGAGTCGCCGCATCCAATGAAAGCTCCATTGGTTGTCCACCCCTCATGCAATAGTAAGAGGCGATGACCGATACTTCATTGAGCTTATTGGCATAAAGGGAGTTCAACCATACGCTCCTCTTCGAGTACTCCGCCAATTGGGGAGAACTCAAGTAATACCACTCTGGTCTGACATGGAGCAGTTTAAGTATGAATTTGGATTAGATAAACCACAAGTCCACATCATACTTCGAAAATGGGAGCGGGTGTTGACCATTCCTATGGGTGCACGACAGGCCTTATGCACACGTGAGTAGTACATATGGATCCTAAAGGAGGTTAAAGACAGAAAATTGAGTGGAGAAGGATACTATGGGCTCACTGATGAAAGGGAAAACATATGGGCGCGCAACGAGTTGAAGATCGGGCATGAAGTCTTTCCTTATACAAGAAGTCAATTAGCGCCAAGCTCTTGGAACTGATATCTTCAAGATTTTTAGAATTTAGGATGACTTTCCCATTGTTACCCCCTTTCCCTTAGTTTATTTCAGTATTTGTTTTTCAATTATGATGTATTGTTCGAATTTTATAATAAATAAAATTTGTTTATTTCCTCTAATCTAAACTCCAAATTGGCCGATAAGACTTGAATTAATTATTGTGCATCACTTATATGTCGTCTTAGGCCTACCTCTGGCTCAACGAGGCTCCTTGCATTTAGGGAGTTTATCTTAAAGCAATGTTCTTGTTATCTCAATTAATGCAACACTCTAACTTGGGTCTTCTTTTTCTTTTACTTTTATTTTACCATTCCCGAATGGTTGATTTGTAGACCATGGTTTACCACATGCGATCAAAGGACGCTCTTCCTTCTCTTCCAAATGAGAACCACAAAGGGAAGAGGAAAGCGACTAATGAGAAGGTTATGAGTAAGACTATTGAAAAGAAGCATCCTTTAGGTGAGTTGGTCTCATGCCTAGAACAGAAAATAAGGGAATTAGAAGAAGAAGTGTCTGATATGCGCGGTTGGGCCAAGTTGTTACTCTCTGTCGATCCCACTCTGGAGACAAACATAGATAAACTGCCTGTCATAAGTCAAGGCCATCTCCAAGATAATCCTCCACCCACTCACCCTACTTCTCAAAATCAGCCAAGCTTCATTCAAATGCCTCCAAAGAACACCCAATTTCCAAATTACCCATATCCTCCTCAACATCATGCTTATGCTGCTAGACCTCCATATCTCACTCCGTGCCTACAGAGTCCTGCTATACAAGATCCTCCATACCAAACACCTCTACACCAAGTCCCTTAGTATTGTGCGCCGCTCATACCATTTCAAATTCCTCCATATCAAATGCCTCTATCCCAAAAGCCTCTATCCCAAAAGCCTCCTCTACCATATCAAAAGCCTACTTATCCTGTTCACAATGTCAAAACCCTCACTCAAAAACATATTCGCAAAAACCTATTCGATGTTGAGAAGAGGCCCATCAAAATTTACACTCCTTTGACTGAGCCTATAGACCAATTCTATGAAAAGTTGAGGATTGCTGGTCACATCGCTCCTATCAGTGAAATAAGGATGAATACACGTGCAAGGTGGTTTGAACCCTCTAAGGTTTGCTCTTATCACTCGGGAATGAAAGGACATACCATAGAAGAATGCCGTGATCTGAAAGACCAGATTCAACAATTGATTTATACCAAGATCATATGCTTGGAGGAATTCGCGCCAACAGTGAACGTGCCGAAGTTTGCTTGAACCAGATTCCAAATAAGGCCTGCGCCATTTAAGTTCAAGTTTTCTACATTTTGACAAGGAAAGTACCCATTTTAGCATATGGGCAATAAAGTTGGTCAAAATCTTTCATTTCAGTATTACTTAAGAATGCTCTGTTTAATGAATTATGCTCTTTGTATTTGAACTACGTCAGACCTATGGAGTTCGGTCTTATCATAATAAAAATTCTATTTTCCCCTTTTGACTTTGTAACTGGGGCATAATTTTTGAGAGGGTCTCAAAAATTCAATCAAAGCATTCTCTTTGCAAATCTCGATACTGGGGCAGAATTTTTGAGAGGAACTAAAAAATTCCATCAAAAGCATTTCTTCTCACGAACCAGTAACTAGGGCAGAATTTTGAGATGGTCTCAAAAAGCCATCAGAGGGACATTCTCTTGCAAATCTCGATACTAGGGCAGAATTTCTAAGAGGAGCTCAAAAATTCCTTCAAAAGCATTTCTTCTCGCAAATCAGTAACTAGGGCAGAATTTTTGAGAGGGTCTCAAAAATTCCTTCACGCAAATTAGGACTGGGGCAGAATTTTTGAGAGGATCTCAAAATTCAAAGCAATCAAGCTACAATCTACAACAAAATCAGAACAACAGAAGTTCTCTACTGGGGCAAAATTTTTTGAGGGAACCTCAAAATTCTTGACAACGCTGCAAAGACTTTGAGCAAACATCAAATGAGCACTGTACCAAATCAGGGATACATATCAACCTTCCCCTTAAACGAACTATTTTTCTTTGAACGCAGAAAAGACAGGTATATATACAAGAAGCAACTTCAACACCACTTGAAGGATCAATGTTCCGCTATATCCGACAAATCGCTAATCAATGGCCTTCTGTCCTTCCAATAGGAAGAATGATCAAGCTACGTTATTTAGAGTTCAAAAATTGCTAGTCAAATGGTATACTATCCTTTTGACAGGATGAAAGACCAAGTTATTTTGAGCCCGCCAATTGCTAATCAATTGTACCCTATCCTTCCAATCAGACAAAAGGATCAAACTACTCCATATCAATCTCGACAAATCAACATTCAACTGCACCCACTCCTTACAATAGGACAAAGGGTCAAAGCTACAATATTCAAAACTCAAAATTTGTCAACAAATGACACCCAATCCTTCTAAAAGGCGAAGGTCTATTCCCTCAAACAATTATTGCATGTTCCCGAGATTGCATTGAGCCCGAGATTGCATTGTGCCCAATATTGCATTTGAGCCCGAGATTGCATATACCAGAAGATTGCATGTGCCCGAGATTGCGTTGTGCCCGAGAATTTCATGTGCCCGATATTGCATGAGCCCGAAGATTGCATTGTGCCCGATATTGCATGTGCCTGATTATTGCATTTTGCCCGATATTGTATGTGCCCGAGAATTGCATGTGCCTGAGATTGCATTGAGTCCGAGATTGCTTTGTGCCCGATATTGCATTTGAGCCCGAGATTGCATATGCCCGAAGATTGCATGTGCCCGAGACTACATTGTGCCCGAAAATTGCATGTGCCCGATATTGCATGAGCCTGAAGATTGCATTGTGCTTGATATTGCATGTGCCCAAGACTGCATTGTGCCTAAGAATTGCATGTGCCCGATATTGCATGAGCTCGAAGATTACATTGTGCCCGATATTGCATGTGCCCGAATATTGCATTGTGCCCGATATTGCATGTGCCCAAATATTGCATTGTACCTGATATTGCATGTGCCCGAGAATTGCATGTGCCAGAGATTGCATTATGCCCGAAGATTGCATGTGCTCGAGACTGCATTGTGCCCGAGAATTGCATGTGTCCGATATTACATTATCCCGAAGATTGCATTGTGCCCGATATTGCATTGCTCGAAGATTGCATTGTGCTCGATATTGCATGTGCTCGAGAATCGCATTGTGCCCGATATTGCATGTACCCAAAAATTGCATTGTGCCCGAGAATTGGGTTGCGCCCGAAGATTGCATATGCCCGAATAAATTCAAATCAAGTCGCAAGTATCAACAAATGCCCAAATTACAGATACGTTTTCTTTACTCATTACTCATGTTCCTAAGGCATCATGGTCTAAAGGCATCATTTTCATGGCCTAAGGATTTAATTTATGTTTATCATGATCCATATGTGTCATAGTCTAAAGGCATCATTTTTCATGGCCTACAGACAACATTTTCATGACCTGAGGATATAATATTTGCGTATCATATCCCTAGACATCATAGCCTAAGACATCATCTTCATAGTCTTAAGGCAAACATCATGGTCGATATGAGAAATTGCACCATGTTTACTTTTACCATTTATCTTATATATATTTGCTCTAATCATTTTATTTAGTCATATTACAAGCTACAGATTTGCAGAGACTAACATTTTGAAGATAAGACATTTTTCACCTCACAGCTACTATTATCGTGCTTACATCTATCACAACAAAGGCCCTATCAAATTCTTTGCTACTCGTACTACCATTTTTCTGTTAATCCTTGGCTACTGATATTACTCCTTCTCATCGGATGCTTTTCCTTCAAACCGAAAATCCCTCTGTCATGCCTTCTCGTTATTCTAATCTTATCCATTCAAGCCGCATTCGTTTCCGTTCGAGTATCATACCGCTCTTTCGATTTTTAGGAGTCTCGTTTGCTCCTAAATCTAGAACTACACACGACCTGATTCTCGTATAACTAGAGATATGTAGGCGGTTTAATACCAAAGTCTCGGTCGTACCCCTTTTCAACTTTACATCGTTTCAATTGATCCAACTGACATCTCTCGTTGGTCGAACAAAATCGGCTACTAAGTTAACGTTGGTTGCCCGACAATTCATCCTTCATTCTCAAGCAACCAAGGGGCAGCTGTTGACACCCAATTTTGACCGACCTTTAGCAATTTTGGAAATGTTATTCGATTAAATATGTATTTTTTAAAATCTGCCGAGTTTAAAATTTTAATCGATTTTGTCCAAAAAAAAAAGATATTTAGTATGCATGTTTTATAAAAAATTATAAATATTTTTTAAATATTTTAGTAAAACTCGAAATAATTATTTTACTTAAATGCTTTAAAATTTAAGTGATCTTAATTGTATAAAAACTATTTTAATAGATGTGATATTTTAATTGGATAGCATTTCCTTAAATTTCCTCTTAATTATTTAATTTCTAGTCTATTCTTATCTATTTCATTTCAATTCTAGCTACATCAATTCAAATTATCATTTTCAATCATAGCCTTGGTTGATTTCAATTTTAGCCTATGCTTATTCCAAAATCAGATTTAATTCTCTTTTAATCTCAATCGTCCATCCTTCAAATTAAACTCTAGATCAATCCTAACCATTCATCTCTTTAAATCAATGGTCCAGATCTCATATTAATTCCTTTCCTTTTAAACTACCAAAAAGAAACCCTAGCATTTTCTATTCACTCTTCCTCTTCCCCTCTCAAAATAAAATCCGCCGCCCCCCACTCTCTATTCTCCAATTGTTCTCCGGCCAGCGTAGCCAGCAGAAGGGCGGTCGAGTAGCTACACTCCGCCACCAAGCGGATGACTGCGAGCTTCGACTGGCGATACCTCGACCAGCAGCCGACAAAAGCAACAACAACAATCATCCGCAGCAAGCATTGGTCAGAGCAGCCAGTAGTCGGAGCTGCTCCTTTTCCCTCCGTTCTCCTTTTCTATTTTTAAAGCAAAGCCACCGAAGCAGCGAGAACCAGCCGCGAGGACCACCAGCTCTGATTGACGAGCCCTTTTCTCTGCTCCTCTCTCCGCCAGCAGCAGCAGCGAGGCTGCTGCTCTTCCTCTCCTCTCCAGCGCTGTTTCTGTTGGACAACAACTCCGTCGAAGAAAGCAACAACATTTCCAACAACCAACAGTTTCGACCAACTCACATTTCGACATTGGCTTACATTCTATACAAAACACTAAAATATAGTACTGTCTACTCTGAACAAGAATAAAGTTTTTTGGGTAAACACTTCAAAGCTCCTCTGCTCGCAATTTTGCTGTGTTCGGGTCTAGTATCGAATCAAATTAGGTCTCCATTGCTGATAAACCTTCTGCATAGTGGTTAGCCCTTCTTCAATAGTTTAAATTTTGTTTCGCATTATTTTATCATGAATGTTGTTGTGCATTTGTTAAATGAAACAAAAAGGAAGCATCCCAGTTAGTTTTCTTATCCCTTCCTTCTCTATGTGTTATGATATATGTTCTGCGACTTTTTTTTGAAACCCATGTGTGAATAACTTGTGCGTTTCTATCTAGGTGGAAATTATTATTCTATGATCTTGTCTTTGGTGTATTCTGTTTAGCTGGGTTTAACATAAAGTTCAAGACATGAAGAGTTGCCTAGGACGGGATATCGGATAGAGCTTATTTCTGTTTAGTAGTTTATTTTTGATTATATTATGTCGTTACTAGTTGCTTTTGTTCTATTTGTAATATATTGTATAACTCTCTAAACTCTATATATGACATAACTTGGGGGATCGCCTAGGGGGAGGGGATTTACGTGCTACTTATTTATTTTATCGCTACTTATCCGTGTTAGAAAGCACGCCTATAGGTTCGTGATTGTTTGGTAGTTCATATTTAGCAACATCACTTTAGAGCTCATTAAAATAAAATAAAATTATTATTGCCATTAATCACCTATCTAATCTTGTTTGACTATTTTAAAATTAATCATGTGCTTAACTAGTTTAACTGTCTATTGTGTTTGTTTATTCGTCCAATGATCATCTTTTAACTATAACAAATAAAATATGGTATATGTCTATTACCGTGTTTTGTAATAAATCACCAATTCTCCTTTCTCTAAAAAATATGGAAAATGAATTTAAATAAGTGCTTAATTACTAATGTGCTCCATCTTAGAAATTTGCTTTAAATAGCATTCCTATAGGGATTAGTCAATTTTATATGATATTTAGGTGTAGAAATGTTGCATTTTTTAATAAATGCTAGATATTAATTAATTGGCTTGAATTAATAAGAGTTTTGATAATCTTGGGTATGTTGATAATCTAGATTCTTAAGCACTTTATATGTTAATATTTTGTTTCAGCATGTTAATGAACTTAAAATAAAATAAAATCTGAACATGTAAGTGCCGATCTGCCCTAATTATTATTTGTTAATGTGAAACTTTATTAATAAATCTCAACATGTGCACACTTAGATACCATGCCTATATGAGTTATATAATTCTTAATATATTATTTGGGTTTAGACATTATGCATATAGGTTTCAAGTGACTTTTCAATTTTCACTTAGAAATCATGCCTATAGGATCTAACTAATGACATCAATGTTAGTGAATAAAACTGCTTGCTAAAGTGGTAATCTAATAATTTTCATCATGTTAATCTAACTATCATAAATCTTCTATGCATATTTTCTACTCATATTTAAGTAATTTTGCAATGCATTTATTTTTTGATAATTAAAATAAGCTAGTAAACTGTCCAATTGATAACTTTCTGCATGTTTACTTAAAACCTGCCACTATAAATACTTGCTGCTCCTATTAAATCTGCTTCAAAATAACTAATTTTCTATGTCGTAATTAATTGTTTTTCTACTTAGAATCAGCTACTGATTAATTCCTGCATCTAATAAACTAATTGCCACTTAGAATAAAGATTTCAGCATTAATAATTGGCTATTGCTTTCAAATAATTTTTCCCATTTGCATTAATATAAAGTGCCCATTTTAAATTAATTACTAATTAAATCAGTCTAATAAGCATTACTTGACTGGTAATATTTTCGTCCATTTTAAATTAATCTATATGTTATATTGAGTGTTTATTTGTCTATGCACACTTAAGCATGAGACCTTTCACTTTATGTGTGTTTGCTAGCATGCTAAATAAAAAAACCTAGAGGCAATATGAGATTTATGTGCTAAGTGTTGTCCTATTTGTTTGACTTGGTGTCTAGGTGGGCCTACTAGGAATCATATATTTTTTCTTTGTCTAAATCCACCCTAATAGTAGTTCAATGCCTCTTGGACCTTAAGCGGGGACACTAGATACCTTTTAGAGACGAAAAGCATGTGGTGGTGGGGTAGGGGTACTTTAGGCCCTACGGAGATGATGACACCGACTCAGGCTTAAAATACAAACATTGGTTGTCTGTCCCTACTCGGAAGTCGATCAGAAAAAAAAAAGAAAAGAAAGTCGTGTGCTGATTTGTAGAGTCTTTTAGAGTCTCCCTTTCCTTCTCCCTTTTATATGTTTATAATAATTATATTTATTTGGGGTAGTTTAATAAAAATAAAAATTGATTATCTTATTTGATTGTGTAAGTTCTGTCTTCTCGCTTATCTTCTATAAATTGTTTCATGTTTAATATATATATTTAATGTTATGTCATCACTTAGTTTTGCATGTTTAATTAAATAATAAATAACTAAATTGATCTTAATTGTTTAATATTAGTTATCACTTAGCAAGCATGTTTAAATAACCAATAAATGAAGTGACCTTAAATGCTACTTGTAACACCCACTTAAATTGCATGAGACACGTCCGGGATCCACATTTGTGGACATCGAGGGATGCCTAACACCTTCCCCTAGAGGTAATTTGAACCGTTACCCTTATCTCTATTTCGTTGACCTTAGTTAGATTTAGCTAGGTTAGATAGGCGACCTAACGCACCTTAATTCGTTAGTGGCGACTCTTCAATCCATCAAAATCTCAAAAGAGTTGTTAGGTCAAAAGTCCATTTTTTGCGAAAAAATGGGACGCGACAGTGCCTTGTTACATCTAGGTGGTACCCCTGGGTCGTGACAAACTTGGTAATCAGAGCACAAGGTTTAAAATGATTCTAGGATGGTTTCTCATAATCCACATCTAGTAGAGTCTTGTTCATGAGTGTGAAGCGCGCCACATTTATAAATGAAAGACTACAAGATTATTAGGAAACTACACTTCTTTAATTATTCTTAAGTCGTGCCATAGAGTTTTAACTCTATAAAGTCCCTCTCCTAATCCTTCCTTTGTATCTTCAGGATATGAATACACGAAGGGCTAACACTAGAAGAATAGAGGGTGACAATGTGAATAAAGAAGCTCCTCAAGCTAATCAAGCTCTGATTGATCCTTTGGCTATGTCAGATGTGGAGGTTAGACCAGCTTTTCAAATGTTGGCTCAAGCTATGACAACTCAAGCTCAAGCTGTGATGGATTAGGCTAATAGAGATGTTGTTACTCATGTGAATTCAACTGCTTCAAGGGTTAGGGAATTTACTAGGTTGAGCCCTCCTAAATTTCATTCCTCCAAAGTGGAATAGGATCCTTAAGAAATTGTGGAAGAGGTTTACAAAATACTTGTTATGGTGGGGGTGACTTCGGTATAGAAGGCGGAGTAAGCCTCTTACCAATTGAAAAATGTTGCTCAAGTATGGTATAATCAATGGAAGAACAATAGGCCTGTAGGAGCGGGTCCCATAGAGTGGGAAGTGTTTAAATTGGCATATTTTGATGGGTTCTTTCCCTGAGAGTTGAGGGAAGCTAAGGTGGAAGAGTTCATTCACCTTCGTCAAGGAAGCATGAGCGTGAAAGAGTATGCACTAAAGTTCACTCAATTGTCCAAGTATGCTCCAACTATGGTGGCAGATTTGAGGGATGAGATGAATAGGTTTTTGACGGGTGTGTCCGGCTTGGTAGTAAAAGAATGTTGTTCGACAATGCTCTATCATGATATGGATATCTCACGTCTTATGGTGCATGCCCATCAAATGGAGGAATTAAAGTTTAAGGAGAAGAGTAGGGAGGTGAAGAGAGCTAGGACTGTTGATGGGAACTTCTCCAATGCTAGGTCCGATGAACAAGGTAAACCAAGGTTCAAACAAAGGTTCAAACAAAGGTTCTCCAATCAAGGTTTCTCTCATCCTTCCCCAAGGGTCAACAAAGATATGGTGTCTAACCGTAAACCCCAAGGAGGAAATGGAGGCGGTTCTTCTTTTGAAAGATCTACATGTGCCAAATGTGGGAAGGAACATGCGGGTAAGTACCTAGCCAACACAGATGGTTGCTTTGGGTGTGGAAAGAGTGGTCACAAGATGACAGATTGATCGATGCTCATGGCTAAAGGTAGAGAGGCCAAGAAAGCTTCTCTTAGTGGTCTGGATCCCAATGCTCCAAATCACGGTCGCTTCTATGCACTTTGGTCTAGAAATGACCAAGAAGTCACTCCAGATGAAGACACCGGTATGTTGATAGTTTCCATATATATGTAAATGTTTTATTATATCCCAATGCTACTTGTTAGACTTCGATGCTATCCTTGGTAAGGTTTGGATGCATTGTTTTTAGGCCTTTATTGATTTTAGAACCCGGTATGGTTATTATGAGTTTTTCGTTATGTCGGTTGGGATTAATTGAAAGAAGTGGTACTCGAGCAATTAGTAGGGGTTTCTTCCCAAGGGGGAGATGGTGTACTTTGATCGCAAGGTTATGGAGTTTCCCGATATCCTCATCTCTTTTCTTCTACTCCTACTCTAGCTTGAGACAAAGACTTCCTCTTAGCTTGTATTATGTTTTGGAGTCAAGTGTGTTTTATGTGTTTCCATGATTTCCTTATGATATGCATGTTCTTGAGAAATTTATGTTTAGTAAGAAAAAATGAGTTTTTATGATTGACTTTCCTCATGTTGTTGTGGATTGAGTATGAATAGCTTAGCTGACTTCATGAGATGAATTGATGAACATGCCTTATATGTATATGCTTTTCTTGAGTAGTTGGCCTAGTGGTTTCATGGATTGTGTTGAGTATGCTTTAAAGCTTAGAGAAGGTAGTTCCTTCTATGAACAAGTGAAATGTTGAATTTTCATGCAAAATGGGTTGTTAGATGTAGTTCCTACTTCCTTGTGTTGCATTAATTTTGTTTGAGATGGAGTTGAAGTTTCCTCCTTTGATTTGTGCATTAATTTGATGTTTCATACATGTTGAGCTGCTAGTCTTGAGTCTTTACTTCCGTAAAGTGTCTAGATCGTCATTCGAGGACGAATGTTCACAAGGAAGAGATATTGTAACACCCCAGAAACTAGTAGGCTAAACTAGAGATTGACGTGAAGGTTAAAGTCAGGGATGTAAATCCCCGTACTTAAAATAAAAGGGTTTCATGTCATAACGTCAAGGTACGACCCCCCCCCCCCCCCTCAAAGGACCAACCATGGGTCCTTGAGGAGGACCAAGAGAAAATTGCCAAGACCATGACCTACGACAAGACACACGCCCCGTGGTCACGGCTCGTGGGTCAAGGGTCAAAATTGGAGAGTTGCAGGACCCAACCCACGTTTCACCAGCACGCCACGTGGGTCCATCCACGGACTGTGGTCATGGGGCCGTGGGTTGTCACCCGAAACTAATTTTTGGCAATTGAGTTAGGGGTACTTTGAGGTTTTCTGGAAATATTTCGTTATTAAGTGACGTCGTTTATACTAATTTAGCCTAACTATATAATGATGTTAGACCCCTAAATTAAGTCATCTTCCTCATCATTCCAAAATTCTAAATCAAAACCAACTTTTCCCCAAATATTCTCTCTCTAGAACTTCAAGGAAGAGGAAGAAGGAAGTTGGAGCTAGGGTTAAAAGAGAAACATTTTCTTCTCAAGTTCATTGGATTTCATTGTTAAGGTATGGTAGCTCTTCATCCATGGATATAATTCATCCATGGAGTCCATTCGAAACTTAATTTCAAAGATAGAAATTCCCCAAAATCTAGGGTTTGACTCCAAGTCATGGATTCCTTTCAAAACTGATTCTAAAGATTTAATTACTTTATATTAAGATTGAATTGAGGATTTATTACGGTTTTATGTGAAATACCCCAAGAATCCATGAAATCCCCATATTCCCAATTTATGACCTTTATGTGGGTGAATTGATAAAAGAAGGATATTATGGGATTATGCTTGTAGTATCTGAGTTATTTGAATCATGTTACTATCCATATCTTTTGTGTTAATTCTAGATGTGTTGATGAATATGATCTTTGACACTTGAATGGTAAAGTATGAGAATTATGCATGATTATGAGATTTATGTATATTCTTTAAGAACACTTAGAGAGTAAAGTATCCATCATTATGATAATGTTGTTGTGTTAATTCAAAAGGCTATTCTCATGAACACATAATGAATATAATGTGAAAGGTTTTCTCACATAATGGAGATTCTAGGTTGACGGGCTTTCTCACCTAATTGAATCTAATGTTATATGTAGAGATGGACGGTGAAAGGTTATTCTCACGCATGATCTAATGAGCTATATTAATGAAACAAGTTATGACTTAATAAGGACTCTGTGGGATAAATGCTTAGCACCGAGTGGATATTGAATATGAGATAGAAGCTCCCCCGTGAGAAAGGCCGGGTTTCTAGAAGCAATCTCTTGAGATGGAAGCTCACCCGTGAGAAAGGCCGGGTTTCTAGTAACAGTATCCTTATCCCATAAACTACATGCCCCCATAGGATATTTAGGTAGTGGATCCACCTAAAGCTAACAAATGGTGGTCTTACAACTCTTTTCGGTGTGGGTAACACCGGATTCCATGTTGATCTCACATGATCTATGTTGATTAAGGCTTACTCCCACTATGACAAGAATATGAATTATGAAATATAGCTACTCAAGAAGCTTTACTTAGTATGGGTGAGATTTTGGGATCTTATTCATGCATTGCACAAGTATGCTTTGAGGGTAGTTATGGCATGTTCCTCTTATGTTATGTTGAATGAATATGCTTATGACTATGTTGTTAGTATGTTTGACATAAGGAATACATGTATGATGCATGCTTAACTTGGATTATTTCTACGAGTTACTTTCCTTGATATGTGTGACTAAAGGTGAATGTTCCCTTGTATATGAAAAATAAGTTAAGAATGAGATCTAAAGAAGATAAATATGAATGAGGACCTAAAGTGACTTGCTTAGCATGGGTGGGATTATGAGGTCTTATCCATGCATTGCACAAGCTTGCCTTGAGGTGGCTTATGAAGTGTTTGTCTTATGATTTGGTAAACTAGATTGCATTGATTACGTCTATGACTATGTTGTTACCTTTTATTCTTATAGCCTATATCTTATTATGATGTCTCTTATGACTTATGTTTTTGCACTATCTTCAGAATGACGGTTTAACTTAGCAAATTGGATGCATTCAACTAAAATGTCCCTTTTAGCATGTTTTCATGATTTTATACATGGGTATCATACTTAGTGCATCTTTGTAATAACCCATATTTTCCTACATTTTCCCCAAGTGTAGGGTCCGGTTCTCAAGGTGGTCCCCATTGTGGCTAAATCTTAGAATCACTCATTTCTCCTAGCTTGTTAGTTAGTAATCATGAGTCGAGGACAAATGTTTTTACTTAATAGTTTCATTCTTGTATTCCCCTTTCAGATTATGTTGTATGGGCTGTGTCCCTATTTTATTCAAGTATTGTAATAGATAGCTATATTGAGACAAGTCTAGACTTCCGCTTTGCTTTTATGAAAAACTTTTTAAGACTTGTAAAGTGTTTTACTCTTTTTTGTTCTATGCTTATGTTATGATATGATAAGTGTCTCATATGGTGCCTTTCAAGGTATTATGTTCCTTATTACATCTAGGGGGTACCCCTCGGTCGTGACAAACTTGGTAATCAGAGCACAAGGTTTAGAATGATTCTAGGATGGTTTCTCATAAGCCATGTCTAGTAGAGTCTTGTTCATGAGTGTGAAGAGCGCCACATTTATAAATGAAAGGATACAAGATGATTACGAAACTATACTTCATTCGTTACTCTTAAGTCATGCCATAAAGTTTAACTCTGTAAAGTCCCTCTCCTAATCCTTCCCTTGTGTCTTCAGGATATGAGTACATGAAGGGCTAACACTAGAAGAATGGAGGATGACAATGTGAATGAAGAAGCTCCTCAAGCTAATCAATCTTCGATTGATCCTTTGGTTATGTCAGATGTGGAGGTTAGATCAACTTTTCAAATGTTGGTTCAAGCTATGACGACTCAAGCTCAAGATGTAATGGCTCATGCCAATAGAGATGTTGTGACTCATGTGAATTCGGCTGCTTTAAGGGTTAGGTAATTTTCTAGGTTGAACCCTCCTGAATTTCATGCCTCCAAAGTGGAAGAGGATCCTTAAGAAATTGTGGAGGAGGTTTATAAATACTTTCTATTATGGGGTGACTTCGATAGAGAAGGCGGATTTAGCCGCTTGCTAATTTAAAAATGTTTCTCAAGTATGGTATAATCAATGAAAGAACAATAGGCCGGTAGGAGTGGGTCCTATACAGTGGGAAATGTTTAAATTAGCGTTTCTTGATAGGTTCTTTCCTCGAGAGTTGAGGGAAGTTAAGGTGGAAGAGTTCATTAACCTTCATCAAGGAAGCATGAGCATGAAAGAGTATGCACTAAAGTTCACTCAATTGTTCAAGTATGCTCCAACTATGGTGGCGAATTCGAGGGATGAGATGAGTAGGTTTTTGACGGGTGTGGCCGGCTTGGTAGTAAAAGAATGTTGTTTGGCAATGCTCCATCATGATATGGATATCTCACGTCTTATGGTGCATGCCCAACAAATTGAGGAATGAAGGCTTAAGGAGAAGAATAGGGAGGTGAAGAGAGCTAGGTTCGGTGATAGGAACTTCTCCAATGCTAGGTCCGATGAGCAAGGTCAATCAAGGTTCAAACAAAGGTTCTCCAACCAAGGTTCCTCTAATGCTTCCCCAAAGGTCAACAAGGATATGGTGTCTAACCGTAAACCCCAAGGAGAAAATGGAGGCGGTTTTTCTTTTGAAAGATCTACATGTGCCAAATGTGGGAAAGAACAGCCGGGTAAGTACCTAGCTGGCACGGATGGTTGCTTTGGGTGTGGAAAGAGTGGTCACAAGATGAGAGATTGACCGATGCTCATGGCTAAAGAGAGAGAGGCCAAGAAAGCTTCTCTTAGTGGTCTGGATCCCATTGCTCCAAAGCACGGTTTCTATGCACTCTGGTCTAGAAATGACCAAGAGGGCTCTCCGGATGAAGACACCGGTATGTTGATAGTCTTCATATATATGTAAAGGTTTTATTATATCCCGATGCTACTTGTTAGACTTTGATGCTATCCTTGGTAGGGTTTGAATGCATTATTGTTAGGCTTCTATTGATTTTAGAACCCGATATGGTTATAATGACTTTTTGGTTATGTCGGCTAGGATTGCTTGAAAGAAGTGGTACTTGAGGAATTAGTAGGGGTTTCTTCCCAAGGGGTGGAGATGGTGTACTTAGCTAGAAAGGTTGTGGAGTGTCCCGATATCCTCATTTCTTTTCTTCTACTCCTACTCTAGCTTGAGACAAAGACTTCCTCTTAGCTTGTATTATGTTTTGGAGTCATAAGTGTTTTATGTGTTTCCATGATTTCCTTATGATATGCATGTTCTTGAGAAATTTATGTTTAGTAAGAAAAAATGAATTTTTATGATTGACTTTCCTCATGTTGTTGTGGATTGAGTATGAATTGCTTAGTTGACTTCATGAGATGAATTGATGAATATGCCTTACATGTATATTCTTTTCTTGAGTAGTTGGCCTAATAGTTTCATGGATTGTGTTGAGTATGCTTTAAAGCTTGGAGAAGGTAGTTCCTCCTATGAACATGTGAAATGTTGAATTTTCATGCATAATTGGTTGTTAGGTGTAATTCCTACTTCCTTGTGTTGCATTGATTATGTTTGAGATGGAGTTGAAATTTCCTTCTTTGATTTGTGTATTATTTTGATGTTTCATGCATGATGAGCTGCTAGTCTTGAGTCTTTACTTCTGTAAGGTGTCTAGATCGTCATTCGAGGACAAATGTTCCCAACGGGGAGATATGGTAACACCCCAAAAACTAGTAGGCTAAACTAGAGCTTGACATGTTAATGTCATGGATGTAACTCCCCATACTTAAAATAAAAAGGTTTCATGTTATAACGTCAATGTACGACTCCCCCTCTCCCAGGGACCAACCATGGTTCCTTGAGGAGGACCAAGAGAAAATTGCCCAAGACCATGACCTACGACAAGACCCACGCCCCGTGGTCAGGGCTCGTGGGTCAAGGATTAAAATTAGAGAGTTGTAGGACCCTACCCACGTTTCACCAGTACGCCACGTGGGTTCGTCCACGGACAGTGGTCACGGGGACGTGGGTGGTCACCCGAAACTGCTTTTTGGCAGTAGAGTTAGGGGCACTTTGGAGTTTTCCAGAATTATTTAGTTATTAAGTGACGCCGTTTTATACTAATTTAGACTAAATATAAAATGATTTAAGACCCCTAAATTAAGTCATCTTCCTCATAATTCCAAAATCCAAAATCCAAACCAACTTTTCCCCAAATATTCTCTCTCTAGAACTTCAAAGAAGAGGAAGAAGGACGTCGAAGCTAGGGTTAAAGGAGCAACATTTTCTTCTCAAATTCATTGGATTTCATTGCTAAGGTATGGTAGCTCTTCATCCATGGAGTCCCTTCCAAACTCAATTTCAAAGATATAAATTCCCCAAAATCTAGGGGTTTTACTCCAAGTCATGGATTCCTTTCAAAAACAATTCTAAAGATTTAATTACTTTATATTAAGATTGAATTGAGGAATTATTATGGTTTTATGTGAAATACCCCAAGAATCCATGAAACCCCTATATTCCCAATTTATGACCATGTGGTGTGGGTGAATTGATGAAAGAAGGATATTATGGGATTATGCTTGAAGTAATTGAGTTATTTGAATCATGTTATTATCCATATCTATGGTGGTAATTCTAGATGTGTTGATGAATATGATCTTTGATAGTTGAAGGGTAAAGTATGAGAATTATTCATGATTATGAGATTTATGTATATGCTTTAAGAACACTTAGAGAGTAAAGTATCCATGATTGTGATAATGTTGTTGTGTTGATTGAAAAGGCTATTCTCATGAGCACATAATGAGCATAATGAGAAAGGTTTTCTCACGTAATGGAAATTCTAGGTTGAAAGGGTTTCTCACCTAATTGAATCTAATGTTATATGTAGATATGGACGGTGAAAGGTTATTTGTATGCATGATCTAATGAGATATCTTAATGATACAAGTTATGACTTAATAAGCACTTTATGGGATAAATGCTTAGCACCGAGTGAATATTGAATATGAGATGGAATCTCCCCCCCCCTCCCGTGAGAAAGGCCAGGTTTCTAGAAGCAGTCTCTTGAGATGGAAGCTCCCCCGTGAGAAAGGCCGGGTTTCTAGTAACAATCTCCTTATCCCATAAACTACGTGCCCCATAGGATATTTAGCTAGTAGATCCACCTAAAGCTAAAAAAATGATGGTCTTACAACCCTTTTCAGTGTGGGTAACACCAAATTCCATGTTAAGCTCACATGGTCTATGTCTGTTAAGGCTTACTCCCACTATGACAAGAATATGAATTATGAACTATGGCTACTCAAGAAGCTTTACTTAGTATGGGTGACATTATGGGATTTTATTCATGCATTGCTCAAGTATGCTTTGAGGGTAGCTATGGTATGTTCCTCTTATGTTATGATGATCTATGTAATGAATATGCTGATGACTATGTTGTTAAGTATGTTCGACATGAGGACTACTTGCGTGATGTATGCTTTTCTTGAATTGTTGCTATGAGTTACTTTCCTTGGTATGTGTGTCTAAAGGTGAATGTTCCCTTGTCTGTGAGAAATAAGCTAAGGATAAGATCAAAAGATGATAAATATGAATGAGGAGCTTAAGTGACTTGCTTAGCATTGGTGGGATTATGGGGTCTTGTCAATGTATTACACAAGCTTGCCTTGAGGTGGCTTATGAAGTGTTTCTCTTATGATATGGTAAACTAGATTGCATTGATTACATCTATGACTATGTTGTTAACTCTTACGCGTATATCCTATATCTTATTATGATGTCTCTTATGACTTATGTTTTCCCACTATCTTCAAAATGATGATTTAACTTAGCAAATTGCATGCATTCAACTAAAATTTCCCTTTTAGCATGTTTTCATGATTTTGTGCATTATTATCATACTTAGTGCATCTTTGTACTAACCCATTTTTTCCTACATTTTCCCCAAATGAAGGGTCCGGTTTTCAAGGTGGTCCCCATTGTGGCTAAAGCTTGGAATTTCTCATTTCTCCTAGCTTGTTGGTGAGTCCTCATGATTTGAGTACAAATGTTTTTACTTAGTAGTTTCATTCTTGTATTCCCCTTTCGGATTATGTTGTATGGGCTATGTCCTTATTTAATTCAAGTATAGCCATAGATGTCTATATTGAGACAAGTCTAGACTTCCGCTTTGCTTTTATGAAAAACTTTGTAAGACTTGAATGTGTTTTACTCTCTATTGTTCTATGCTTATGTTTTGATATGCTAAGTGGCTTACATGGTGACTTTTGAGGTAATGCCTTGTTAAATTTAAGGGGTACCCTGGGTCGTGAAAAAAGGTTTTCTCACGCATGATCTAAAGAGCTTTCCTAATGAATTAACTTGGATTGGTGGTCAAGGACATCCTTCCATGAGACACGAGTTAAGATGAGACTTAATAAATACTCTGTGGGATTTATGCTTAGCACCGAGTGGATATTGTAGTGAGATGGAAGCTCCCCCGATAGAAAGACTGGGTTTCTAGAAGCAATCTGTTGAGATGGAAGCTCCCCCAATAGAAAGTCAGGTTTCTAGTAACAATCTCCTTATCCCATAAACTACGTACCCCGTAGGATATTTAGCTAGTGGATCCACCTAAGCTATGACTTCATGGTTCTACCTTAGGTAAGTAGGACAACTCTTTTCGGTGTGGGTAACATCGAGTGATCATGTTATAGCTCACATAGTCTCATGTCAGTTAAGGCTAATTCCCACAATGACAAGATTAATAATGAACTAAGGCATTCTTAAGGAAGTATCTCGTAAGTGTTCAAATGTTTTAAAGATGATGCTAGTTTATGTTAACTATTATGTTATGACTTATGTGTTTTAACTGTCTCTCATATGATGTTTTAACTTGGTAAATTGCATTTCATGAAATGAAGTGTCCCTTTTAGCGTGTTTTAAATATTTTTATATATAGTTATCATACTTAGTGCATTTTTGTACTAACACATACTCTTGCCTATATTTTTTCCAAATGTAGGGTCCGACAGTCAAGGTGAGTTTCGTGGCTAAGTGTTGATCTAGAGATTCTAAGCTTTGGTGAGTCCTCATGCTTCGAGGATGGAGTTTTATTTTTTTAGTTCCTTTTCATTGTATTTCCCTTTTTGAACATGATTTATGGGATAGGACCAATTTCATTCGATTGTAATAGATTGCTATGATGAGACAAGTGTCTAGACTTCCGCTTTCTTTTATGAAAAACTTTTTAGACTTGAAATGTGTTTTACTATTGTTCTATTTCTTATGTTATGAAGACTAAGTGGCTTGTATGGAGTCCTTTAGGGTTCTATACGGCATGTTACATCTTGGGGGTACCCCTGGGTCATGATACTATTCTGGCTAGATTTATCCCACGGAGCGTTAGAGATCGGCTTCGTGATTAGTTCTCGAGGTTGGAGCAGGGCTCCATGACAATATCTGAGTATGAGGCAAAATTTCATGAGTTATCCCATCATGCCACCATGATCTTTCCCACAAAGGAGGAGAGTGTCAGGTGCTTCGTTAGAGGGTTTAGGTTGTAGCTGCGTATTGAGTCGCATTCTATGGTTTCAGCGGGTCGCTCTTTTTTGGATGTAGTGGACCATGACCACACGTTTGAGAGGCTCCATCGCGAGGCCCATAGGGGCAACGACAATAGGTCTAGAGAGGATGACAACTTTCGTGGGGCCCGTCCTAGGCCTAGGGACACTTGGAACTGAGTTTATTAAAGGTTCCAGCTGGGTCAGCCTAGTTGCCTATTTCAGGCATCATTGCAGTTATTAGAGGGTGAGCAGCACCGTCAGGGTAGTTATAGTGCTAGTCCGAGTCAGGGCCGAGGTGGGTTTCAAATAGGTTCATCAAGTTGGGATGATCAGCCTCCAGTAGCGGGCAGATCATTACAGGGTTGCTTCACGTGTGGGGAGCTTGTGCATTAGTCCAGAGAGTGCCCTACCTCTAGATCAACCTTACCAACTCCTCAGGCAGCAAGATCGGTAGCAGTAGTATCCCCTCCAGCTAGAGGAAATGCTCAGCATCAAGGTGTTCAGGGAGGTCCCCAGGGAGGCAGGGACTGTGGTAAAGTGGATTCGCATTGTAGAGGCTTCCAGGGCCATTTCTATGCAGCTCTAGCTAGAGTAGAGGCCGAGGCATCAGATGATGTGATCAAAGGTACAATTATCTTATGTCGTGAGTTCGCTTCAGCCTTATTTGATCCTCGTTCTACTTATTCATATGTGTCTGCTTATTGTGCTCCTCGGTTGGGGGTGAGTCCTGAGCCCTTATTGGTACCATTGTGTGTTTTGACCCTAGTAGGTGATTCTTTAGTAGTTGATCAGGTTTATAGATCATGTGTGGTGACTATTCGGGGGTAGGATACCCGAGCAGATCTTATTGTGCTTAGTATGGTGGATTTTGATTTGATCTTGGGCATTGACTAGTTATCCCCTCATTCGGTCTTGGATTGCTATGCCAAGACTAATACTTTAGACATGCATGGTATTCCGCCGATTGGGGTGATTTGCCATGTATAGGCTCGGAGGCTAGTAGTTGGCGGGTGTTTGGCATATTTGGCTTTTGTTAGAGATTTTAATAGGGATGGCTCTACAGTTGATTCAGTGCCTATAGTCCGAGAGTTCGCAGATGTGTTTCATGTCGACCTTCCTGTCCTACCTCCGGAGTGGGATATTCATTTTACCATTGATTTGGATCCGGGTACTCATCCTATTTCCATCCCACTATACTATATGGACCCCTTAGAGCTCAAGGAGCTTAGTGTTCAAGTTCAGGATCTCTTGGGTTAGGAATTCATTCAGCCTAATGTATCACCTTGGGGTGCCCCAGTCCTATTTGTGAAGAAGAAAAATGGTACTATGAGGATGTGTATTGATTACATGAAGTTGAATAAGGTGAAATGAGGAACCATTATCATATACCTTGTATTGATGAACTATTCATCCGACTTCAGGGAGTACTAGTGTTTTCTAAGATTGACTTGAGATCCGGCTACCATCAATTGATGATTAGAGCAAAGACATCCCTAAGACAACATTTACGACTCGTTAGGGACATTTTGAGTTCCTAGTGATGTGTTTTGGGTTGACTAATGCCCATGCAACCTTCATGGATTTGATGACTCGTGTATTCAGGCCTTATCAGGACTCCTTCATCATCGTCTTCATTGATGATATCTTAGTAAACTCACGGAGCCATAGTGAGCATGAGCAACAGTTGAGGATAGTGCTCTAGACTTTGAGAGATCATCAGATGTATGTTAAGTTCTCAAAGTGTGAGTTTTGGCCTTAGTCCGTAGCATTCTTGGGGCACATGGTGTCCAAGGATGGCATTATGGTGGATCCAGTGAAGATTAAGGCTATTGAATCGGTTGACTCGCCAGGATGCTTCCTTTGTGTGGTCGGAGGAGTGCAAGAGGAGCTTTCTTAGTCTTAAGAAGTTGCTTACCACCGCTCCTATATCGACTCTTCCCGTAAAAGGCAAGGGCTTCACAATTTATTGTGACAAATCTACTGTTTGTTTGGGTGTTGTGTTGATGCAACAAAGCTGGGTTATTGCTTACACGTCGAGGCAACTTAAGCTGCATGAGTGCAACTACCCCACTCATGACTTGGAGTTGGCGATGATGGTTTTCATGCTTAATACTTGGAGGCATTACCTACATGAAGTTCATTGTGAGATCTAAACTGATCACAAGAGCCTTCAGTACATTATGAAGCAGAGGGATATTTATTCGAGGCTGCGTCGTTGGATTGAGCTCCTGAAGGACTATGACCTCTCTATTATTTACCACCCGGGCAAGGCGAATATAGTAGCAGACGCCTTGAGCCGAAACATGGGGAGTATGGGTAGTCTAGTCTTCCTTTCTATTTTGGAGCGACCTTTGGCTTTGGACATTCAGTCCTTAGCCAATTAGATTATCAGGCTTGTGTTTCAGATTCCAGTCGAGTGTTAGCTTATATGGGAGTTCAGTCATCCCTGCTTGATCAACTCTGCAGTTGTCAGTTAGAGGATGAGTGTCTGGTGGCACTTAGAGATAAAGTCTTGGCAGGCGATGCAGGGCAGGCTACTTTAGGTTTATACAGGGTTTTGACGTTTGCCAGCCGATTGTGTGTTTTGAGAGTTGGCGATTCTATTCAGCTGATCCTTAGCGAAGCCCATAATTCAAGGTATTCTATCCATCTGGGCACCTCTAAGATGTATCGTGACTTGAGGCAGCATTACTGGTGGAACGGTATGAAGAGGGACATCTCAGACTATGTGTCCCATTGCTTGTGTTGCCAGCAGGTGAAGGCCGAGCATTTGAGGCTTGGTGGTGAGTTGCAGAGATTATCCATTCCTGAGTGGAAGTGGGAGCGCATCACCATGGATTTCGTAGTGGGTTTACCTCATACTTCTAGAGATGTTGACAATTTTCGGGTCATCGTGGATCAATTGACCAAGTCAGGACACTTCCTTTAGTGTTGAGAGGTTAGCTCGTATCTATATTCGAGAGGTAGTCCGTCTTCATGGTGTGCCTCTTTCTATCATTTTAGGTCGGGGTTCACAGTTCACCTCTATCTTTAGAGGGTATTTCAGGAGGAGTTGGGCACTTATGTCGATCTTATCATAACATTTCACCCGCAGACTGATGGCTAGTCGTAGCATACTATTCAGGTTCTTGAGGATTTGTTATGGGCCTGTGTTATGGACTTTGGAGGTCAATGGGACTAGTTCTTGCCTTTAGCAAAGTTTGTGTACAATAACAACTACCATTCTAGCATTTAGATGGCCCCGTTGGAGGCCTTGCACGGTAGGCATTGTCGCACTCCAGTTGGTTGGTTTGAGTCTATGGAGCCTAGGCAGCATGGTACATACTTGTTTCAGGAGGCCTTAGTTCATGTGAGGTTAATTTAGGATAGGCTCAGGATGACTCAGAGTATATATCAGAGTTATACGGATCGCAGGCATTGACCGTTGAGATTTGTCGTTGGTGATCAGGTGTTCCGCCGAGTATCACCCATGGAAGGCATGATTTTATTTGGTAGGCGGGGTAAGCTTAGACCTAGTACATTAGGCCTTCTGATATTTTGAGGACAGTTGGTTATGTGGCTTATGAGTTAGCTTTATTCTTAGCATTCTCAGCTATTCACCCAGATTTCCTTGTTTCAATGTTGCACTGGTATGTTCCAGATGAGTCTCATGTGCTCCAGTATGATGTCGTTGAGTTTAATGATCGCTTGACCTATATTGAGCAGCCAATTTCTAATTTAGTGAGAGATGTGCAGCAGCTCTAGAGCCATTCGTGTGGTGAAGGACCGTTGGAGGCATCGTCCAGTCGAGGAGGCTACCTAGGAGACCGAGCGGGTGATGCGGGAGAAGTTCCCCAGCTTATTTGAGCCCTCAAGTACTTCTTGACTCTTACTTTTGCGTACGAAAGTCTTTTAGTAGTGGATGTTGTAATGATTCTCTAGGTCATTTTTGTGTTTATGCCTTCTTTCCTTCGTTTAGAGTATTCATGTAGCGTCCACAAGTAAGTTATGACTTGCTGGCACTGACTGTTCAGTCGCCTGGTCATTCATTTGGGTTTTATGCCAGTTTCCTTCTTTGGAGCTTTTGAAACTTGAACAGTTTATTTCAGTCATAACCTCATGTAAATGACCTCAAATGGGAATTCTGACGGTTGCATCAGTTTCGGAGAGGCCAAATTAGGCAAATTGCATGGTTGACATGAGTCCTGAGGCTTTCAATGTGACTTTGGGGC
Source organism: Solanum verrucosum (assembly GCF_900185275.1). Lineage (NCBI taxonomy): Eukaryota > Viridiplantae > Streptophyta > Magnoliopsida > Solanales > Solanaceae > Solanum > Solanum verrucosum. The sequence continues at coordinate 1,137,298 of NW_026019911.1, read as the reverse complement.
CATTTGGGGTTATAGCCTTTGAATTTTGGCTTAAGTTTGACTTTGGTGAACATTCTTTATAAATGTATTCTGATTAGAATTCTGTCAACGCGGTTAGTTACATAATGCCAATTTGGTCTAGAACGTCCCTTTGTGCGCTTCTTGGGGCTTCCAGCCTTATTTCGAGAGACGTTATGGAAATTAACTAAAAATGGCATCTGGGCGTGGGGCTAACTTTTTGTCGAAATGACCTCGTATGGAAATTGCAATTGCACCATCGAGTTTGGATTGTTGAATTTAGGAGGGTAGCATATCTCGTTTATTTTCACCAGGTGTTACATTCCAGAAATTTGTAGACTTAACTAGAGCCTAACGTAAGAGTTCTAGAGCTTTACGTGAAGGTTTTAGAGTTTGAAGCAAGGGTTAGAATCATAAAATGACTTCCCGTAGCTTAGTAGACCATCTTGGGTTTAGTTGAGGGCTACAAGAGTCAAGGCTAAAAGGCAAGTGGCAAGGCGAATGGGCAAGGTCCTAGCCAAAGGCCAAGGCTACCCCAACCTTGGCAAGCACCGCCCTAAGTTCAGGACCATCACCACGACCAGTTGTATTGACCATGGTTCGTGGGAGGCCTCGTGAAGGTCCCGAGGCAAGTCCTTGAGGCCAAGCTAGTAGACCATGGACCACGAGCCACTTCATGACCAGTGGTCTTGACCACGGTTCGTTGGAAGGCTCGTGGTCATACCTTTAGAATGAGGGAGGCCAAGACACACTAGCCAAGCCACTTCCCAAGGGACCACGTGCAGGACCACGTCTCGTGGTCTTGACCATGGCTCATGAGCCCTGTCGTGGTGCCTGGCACCATGGCTGCCTAGTGGAGGTTAAATTAGGAAATTCCTTTTAAATTAGTTTTAAGTGGGGGTCTTTTGATATGGACTTTATTCACCTATATAAACTATTTTAAGTCATTAACCCCTAACTAAGTCATTAATTTCAAAACCCCAAAAGATCGCAAAGTTCATCTTCTCAAATATCCTCTCTCTAGAAAACCCAAAAAGAAGAAGAAGGAGAAGAGAGGGTTAAGCTAGGTCAACTTCCTCCATTGATACAAGCTTTGTGAGGGCTTTGTAATCAAGGTATGTTATCTTATTCATCTATGAATTCTTCCATCCATAGCGCCCCCTAGATTTCCCCCAATTGTGAAGATAAAACCCAATTCTAGCTAGGGTTTCTTCCTATGTTGTGGGTAGTGTTGAGTATGATTCCAATTGAGTGAATAATACTTGTTTTTGATTGATTTAGTATTGAATTATGTTATTATGAAGATATTATATGTTTTCCATGGTTAACCCTAGCCTAATTGATGAAATTGATAATATATGGGTTTGTGCCATGAAAGGTGAAATTGAAGACTTAGAGATGATCTTCTAGAATTGATGTTATGAGTAGTTATTGTTCAAGAATAGAAGCATGTAAACATGAATTGAATTAGATTATATTCTATCTGATGGATCATGACTAGTAAAGCTTGAAGGTGAACTTTTATGATGATTTATGACTAGAGTCACTTGATAATGAAGAATGTGATTAGAATGTCTTGAAAGCTAGGTATGAATGAAGGTTGATCACTAGGGCTTTGAGAGTAAGGCTTGTATTAAGGTTGATCGCTAGGGCTTTGAGAGTAAAGCTAATATAATGAATTATATATGTTTAGGCTTTAAGAGTAAACTCTACATGAGAATAGAAGGCTAATGAATAGAATTGTGATGAAAGATCCTTACCTACCTAATCTACCTCATGATTGGTTGAATGCATAAAGTGAATGAATCACATAAGTTAGGATGATATCCATGTTTAGTGCATGAACCCTAGGTGTGAAGATTGAAAGTAGGCTTTGAACCTCAAGGAGGTGAAGTATGAGGTTATGTTTGTAGTAATTGAACTACTTGAATTATGAATACATCCATGTCTAATGTAGTCATTCTTGATATGTTGATTTGATATGATTATGAATATATCCATGTCTAATGTAGTCATTCTAGATGTTTTGAGTTATGGGATTTGACCCTAAAAAGGTCAAGACATGATATTGTGCATGTTTTATGAAGTTTAGTACATGCATTAGAAACAATTTGAGAGTAAAGTGAATATGCTCATGATCTAGTTTTTGTATTGTAGAAAGGTTATCCTAATATACACACTTAGGCATGCATATGGTATGATGTGAAAGGTTTGTCACATGTAGTGATTCTAAGGTTTGAAGACTAGTCTCAACTCTTGAATCTATGAGCTACAGTATGAGTTATGTTGGATTGAGTGTCAAGACACTCTTCCACAAATATGAATTTAAGTCAAGACTTAATATAAACTCAATGGGACTTAATGCCTAGAACCGAGTGGATATGAATATGAGCTGGAAACTTTTACCCTAGTTGAGTCCGGCTTCCCAATGAAAGCTTTTACCCTACTTGAGTCTGGCTTTCCAAATGGGTTCCTTCTACCTTAGTTAAGTCTGGGTTCCCAAAGTATGTATCTCATGAGATGGAAACCTTCTACCTTAGTTGAGTCCGGGTTTGTAGTAGCAATCTCCTTATCCCATAACTATGTGCCCACATAGGTTACTTAACTATTGGATCCACCTAAGCTAAGAGTATAGTACTACCCTCGACAAGTAGAACAACCCATTTTCGGTGTGGGGTAGACACCAGATTCCATGTTAAGCTCACATGGTCTATGTCGGTTAAGGCTTATGTCCCCAATATGGTAGTAATATGAACAAGAATATGAGTTATGAACTATGAGTACTTAAGAAGCTTTACTTAGTATGGGTAAGAGTATGGGATCTTACTCATGCATTGCACAAGTATGCTTTGAAGGTTTCTATGGTATGTTCCTTTTATGTTATGATGATAGATGTAATTAATATGCTTATGGCTAATGCTTATGATGTATGTTTGGTGGATGGTTTCCCTAGTTGCCTTCCATGATATGATTGACTAAAGGTGATAAAATCCCTTGTCTATGAGAAGTAAGATAAAGTATAAGAACAATTATGGTAAAGAGGTATGAGGGCCTAAAAGTGACACCTAGCCTAGATGGGATTATAGGGTCTCATCTATGCATTGCACAAGTATAACTTGAAATACTTATGATGTTTTTCCTATGTTAAGAAGACTTGAGTTTGGACTAAGCTTATGAATAAGTGGTATTTCCTATGATGTTGAATTATGCCTTGTGTTGACTTATGCTCATATTATGCCTATGTTGGAGACTTTGCTTATGATTATGAAATTGTCTTTTATGCTTATAATTATGTTTCATGAAGTATTTCTTATGTTTTATATTGGCTAACACCTTTGTTATGCTCTTATGATGTTATGCTAGCTAACATATTTAGTACATTTTGTACTAACGCATACTTTGCCTACATTCTTATCAACTGTAGGGTTGGGTGACATTGGGTTCCATTCTTGAGGATAGGTTTCTAAGGAGCAAGGAGTTGTAGATTTGGTGATTCCTCATAACTTCGAGGACAAAGCCACTATTTCCTTTATGTGTTTTGCTTTCATGTTTTGAGACTATTGTATGGGCTGTGTCCCAAAGGTTTTATTCAAAGTTGAGTTTAGATGGTTGAGACAAAGTGTAGTAAGACTTCCACTTTTTTTTATAAAAGACTTCGATCGTATGGATAAAGTTTTCAAAATTTCCATAATTTTCTATTATCTTATGTTATGATATGTCAAGGGCTTGTATAAGACCCCTTTCGGGATCAAGTACGCCATGTTACTTCTCGAGTGTACCCCTGGGTCGTGACACCAGGTCTCGGTCAAATTTTGAGGGTCCGTTCAGAGAATTTTTAAAATAAAAAGAAGCAAAAATTGGTGTTGTTGGTGCACACCTGTCGCGACCCGAATTTAGTCTTTTGCCGACTAGATTTAGCTTTTAGCGACTAGAACTGTTGTTATTTATTTAGCAAAAAATCAGATTCAGCCCAATTTTGAAACTTCGATATCTCAAGTTCTAGAGCTCTGTTTTGGGTTATTCGAAGTTTGATGTGTTTGGGTTTGCGTTGGCCGTGTGAGTAAATGCCCATACAGTGTTGGAAAGTCTCCGATTGTGGTGTATCTGCATTATAAGTTGTTGCCCCAAGTCTCTTTTTGTAAAGTTTTGCATTTTTGTTTGTTGTTGAATGGTGCTGTTTCGAGCCCCGAAATGTGCTCCATTTTGGAACACATACTCGGGTTAGGGTTAAGGACCTCTTCACAGAGTCTATTATAGAAATTTTAGAGCGGCTCCTACATTTCCTGATTTTGACTCCGAAATTGGTGTTTTTGATTTTGATGATTTTAGTGTCTAAACGACTGTGCTGATGCTGTGATTCTATTTTTGTTAGCGTGACAACAATCCAAGGCTGTTCGGAAGGGGAAAACATTGACAGAGTGAATTAGAGCATGCACGTTCAGCCTTCAAGCGGGCTATGACTTTCTTTTCTTTAGATTGAGCCTGATAGTGTAATTGCATGCTGAATTGTGTGAATCTGGGCTGGGCTGCTAGTATTTCTTCTCTTCTTCTCAGAAACCATGTTGTAGGGTTGATTTTTGGGTTGTTTCGGGGTTAGTACCATGCTGTTAGAAGGGCTATTTATCTGTGGGTATATTTGAATTACCTGTTGGGCTGTTTATTTGTCGTTGCATACATAGTATCTAGTTGGTTGCTTATTTATGTTTGAATTTATCTTTGGCCTTAGTTTAGGATAGACTAGTATTGCCTTAGACCCATGCACTTGGTTGACTTTGGTAAGTATCTGACGTCGATTTGGATGGACTAGGTTCGTGTAGATCGGTATAGCAGACTTGGGTCTGATAGTTGAGCCTAGCTTTGGGCTTTTTATTGCTTGTGATCCTTCTGACTTCTCTCCCTTTTCTGTGATGCCCATGCATTATCAGAGGCTTAGTATTTTCCTGGTTTGGGTGTTTCACGATCGGTTTTGGTGTGAGGTAGTTGGTAGTGGACGTCGATCCACAATGGCTTGGAGTTGATTTTTTTGTTTTTTTGTTGTTGGTAGTGGACTTTGATCCATGATAGTTTGAGATTTTGGATCCTCTACAGAGTTTATTTTACCATTACACTCTACCTGGCAATCGGCAGGGCCCATGGGAGTGATAGCTGAATCACTTAGATGGCATTAGGCAGGGCCTCCAGGAGTGATAGCTGACTCACTTGGCTGACATTGGGAAGAGCCTCCGGGTGATTAGCTGGTTGAGTAGTTGGATATAAGTTACTTGAGGTCCTCTTCAGAGTTACAGTCCTGCACACTCTGTCTGGTTAGGGAAGGAGCCCCGGGAGTGTTAGATGGCACACTTGGCTGGCTTGGGTAGCGCCTCCAGAGTGTTAACCAATTGGGCAGTTGGATTAGGGCTTTAGGAGGGGATTTCTATACCCCCACAAGACACTCACCTGCTGGGTAATGTTGTGGAGTTGCTGGCGGGCTAGGTAGATCGATGTGGAAGTTAGACTTTATGATTGGGTTAGAGTTATTGGTTGTGTCGGTTCAGAGTTGGGTTTCCTTTGGGTTCCATAGTTGTGGCTTATATGTGTACCTGTTGGGTTCATGGGAATTCATTCGGGTTCTTATTTGTTTGTGCGTGAATGTACCTAATGGGCCTTATGGGGGGCCTAGCTAGGTTTAGGTTAAATATCCTTAGAGTAGCTCTCTGATTGTTCTGCTCTTATTTCTGTTGACCTTTGTTCATGTTTGATTCTATTTTTCCACCTGTTTTTACATTTCTTGCTCAGTCGACCTATGATGCATACTAGGTACCTGCTACTTTTGGTACTCAAGCTACACTCTACATCTGTTTTCGTGATGCAGGCCTGAGCACCAGCTATTAGCGTTGAGGTCGAGCCGCAACAGTCTGTTTTGGAGACGAGGGTGAGCACATGGCGTTTTGGGATTTTCTGTTTCCATTCCATATTTACATTTTGACTTGCATTTTGCTTTTTGAGGTAGTATTGTTTCTCTGGTCCAGGTAGGTATCTTTTGTATGTATAGTTTTGGGTTCACTTCCGCCTTCCTCTTATATGTTCTGTTTATTTATGTTTCCCTTAGTCGAGGATAGTTACCCCCATCAGTCCCATTACTCTCAAGTTCTTGGACAAGTTTTGGCTTGCCTTACTAAGGGGTTAATAGGCGCCATCATGGCTCGAGAAATCGAGTCGTGACAAAGTTGGTATCAGAGCCCCAAGTTCATTGGTCTTACTTGTACAAAGCTATCATATAGTAGAGTCCTGAGGATCGGCGTGGAGACGCTCGTGTCTTATCTTTGGGAGTCTACAAGATATCGTTAGGGAGTTTTACTATTTTATATCATTTTCATGAGTTGTTGTCCCATTGGTCTCATGGATTCTTTCTTGTTTCACTGTATTGCAAGATGGCTCCTACGCTCAATAGGGGTAGACCCTGAGTCGAGGCAGGGCTGCAACACTAGCCCGAGAGAGATGGAGGACTCTGGAGCTAGAGGCAGAGCATTAGTTAGACGAGATTCCTCCCTAACCGACAGGGCTGGGACTAGCCCAGCCACCACCCGCCCTAGCTGCCGCTCCTTATCTTCAGGCTGTGCTTACGTAGAATCTAGCGGCTATTGGGGGCATTGAGCAGCAAGAGGCCCCATCACCAGTTCCAAAGCTGGCTTCAGTACCACAGGGTCATCCTACAGCAGCGGCCCCAGAGGTTCAGCAACCACTAGCACCAGCCACCATTCATCGGGGTGTTTTAGATAGAGTTATTCCATTGAGAGAGCAGAAGATGCTAGGGTGTTTCTGAGACTGTTGCCGCCGAGATTTTCTGGGGCAGTTGGCAAGGATGCCTAGGAGTTCCTTACTTCTTGTTGGGAGCAACTGCAAACTATGGGGTTGGTGGAGACGAAGGTAGCTGACTTCACAGCTTATCAGTTAGATGAGCTGGCTAGGTGGTGATGGCACTCTTTCATGGAGACAAAACCAACTGGGTCCCCGCCTGTGATGTGGACAATGTTTTCTGAGGCTTTTCTATCTAGATTTATCCCACAGAATGTCAGAGATTGGCACCGTGATTAGTTCTCGAGGTTGGAGCAGGGCTCCATGATGGTATATGAGTATGCGGGTAGATTTCATGAGTTATCCCGTCATGCCACCATGATCTTTCCCACATAGGAGGAGAGAGTTGATGAGTCTTAGATTTCGACTCATTTAGGGCTTTGTTTTCATAGTTTTATCGTCCTCAATGCCTAATTTTTGCTCTAAACTGATGTTAAAGTGTTCTTTTGTAGCAATGAAGGCAAATGAGGAAGGCAAGGACATTACCGAGCAAAAAAGGAGCGAAAAAAGCTGAAGAAGTGGAAGAAAGGCAATCCTGGTGATCGGCAAGACTACTCAGAAAACGGCCTAGTGGTTCCTTAGCTCCCCCAATGTTCCAGTGTGCTAACCCTTGGAAAAGGAAACTTGGCGATAGAAATGGATAGTCAGTAAACCACCGAATGGATCGGTGACTCAACTCCTTGTCGCCTAAAGTTACAGAAGCCTGAGGGTTAAAAGACAATGCAAGATGATGATGGAAAGGGAGATTTGGCACATCGCAGACCTGCTCAGTGACGCTCGACTTACTCCACCGATTTACTCTGAAAGTAAAAATCCAAAAGAGTATAAATACACAATTTCAAAAGTTGTAAAGAGGTTCCAAAATTCGCAGTTTCTAAACAAGTGTTCTGAGAGCTTTTACCTTGAGTTCTTAATTCCTAGCACTTGTTTTAGAGTTTTTGAGTAGAGATTTCAAGTGGGTTATGAATTTTAGTAGAATTGAAGTATTGGAAAGACTTGGAAATCATTACCTAGTTCATGGATAACATAATTAGTAATTGTTTCTTCCTTTTTAGGATGTGTGGCTAAAACTCCCTTTCTTGGGGGTGAGATCATGTGATGATTTGTTCTAATTAGCTTATGAGTATTGTTGTTTACTGATTTAAATGATGTTTTAAAGTGGGTTTGATTGATAGATGTGTATTAACTGATGAATTGTAGATGCAAATGCAATTCTAACTTAGTGTTCTAGGCTTGCTTGAGAAAGAGGTTCAAGAACTAAGGTTATCGATTGATGGTTGTAGTGATTGAATTGTTGTGGGTTCAACTCGAGAGAGTGAATCATAATTCGATCGTACCTATCTAGCTTGAGAGAGTAGATAAATTGAGGTATTGGGATGTTTATATTGGTATGATTGTCGAGGTTCGGGAGAACTCGCTTGAATCGTAATAGTTGTTCGAGAGAAAGCTATTTCATCTATAGTCTAGCCTACCCACTAAGATTCAACAATTGTTAGTAAATTACAATTACACATATAGCGAAATTAGCCTTTAATCGATCACGTCCCCGAGAATCCCTCTCTACTTATCTACTCCCCTGTTTTCTTAATTGTTGTAGTTGTTAATTGACACTCCTAAACCCCCCATTTGACATTTGTTGCCAAACCTTTAATTTACTTTGTTTGGTTTTGATAATGTCTACCTCTATAACCAGTTAGAACACAACCTTTACTTTTTAATTGAATTCCATTCAGTATCACTCACTCACTGTGGGATCGAACCCAACTCTTTGTTAGCTTTATACTAGATTATGATCGCCTACACAAAGTATTGGATGAGCTGTAGTTGAGCGTTATCAACAAATTGCACCGCTGTCGGGGAGTGGTGTTTAGAATTCTCTTGTTGAAGTTTGTTTGTGATATTATTGTGTTGTAGTTGAATTTATTTTACTTTTGCTTGTTGTTTGTTGCCTTTGAGCAGGTGACGAAATGAGTATCAACGGAAGAAATGCCAACCAGGTAGGACAAAATAAAGACATCACAAACTTGAATGATGTGAATAAGGTACATTTGGGTGGTGTAGGTGCTGTCCGGTTGCCTTCAGTCGAGGGGAATGTAGTGTTCCACGTGACAAGCACATGCTACAACTATTGCAAATTAAAGGGTTGTTCGGAGGCTTGGCTCATAAGGATCCCCATGAACATATCCAGAATTTGGTGGACGTTTGTGGTCCCTTTTCTTTTTGAAGAACATCTCCCAAGAGTCTGTCTGACTTTACTAATGGGGAAGGCAACTAAGTGGTTAGCCGACCTACCATGGCACTCTATTACCACTTGGAATGAACTTACTGAGACGTTCTACATAAGGTTCTTTCCTCCTTCGAGGATGATGTCATTGAGAGATAATATTTAAAGTTTCAAATGCTTGGATTGTGAGCCAATCCACGAGAGTTAGCTACAGTTCCAGAAATTGCTACTTGATGCTTATCGTGACCAACGACACTAACCTATGGTTCGAGTGTCTACGATCATCGATAATATAGTAACCCAACCAAGGGTTGGGGTCATGTCCCAAGGAAGTGGTAGTGAAAATAGTAGTTGAGCTAGAATTTCCTTCTAATTAGTTGTAGTTTAAAAGAAATTTTCAAATAGAAAGAAAGTAAATTCAAGTGGGTGGTGACACAAAAGTGTCAAATATCAAATGGGGGTTTTGTCACAAGTATAACTAAAATAGTAAAAATGACAGAGAAAAACAAGTATGGGGAAAAGCTCTTGGGGTGTGACCACAATAAATATTGATATAAATCATTGGGTACATGCTTTCGATAGAAAATTTGCAAGATAATAGTGACTAGGCTATGCTTTAGATGGAAATAAGTTCCCTCTCGAGAAACTTACCCTGTTTCAAATGGGTTCTTCTCGGACACCCATTTGCTGCATAAAGGCCAGCCCACGCCTTACCCACTCACTCTCTCTAGCTGAATGTTAGGATATGGGACTAGGGCTCACCCTCTCGGGTTGAACCTCATGTCGACCTACTCCTTAGGCCATCAGTCTGGCGGTCTTGGTTTCACGACCTCTCTTTCGAGCAAGCCGAAAACACATGGGTGGTTTTGTATTTGCAACTACAAACCCATTAAATTAAACCACAACAACTAGGTGAAGTCACCATTAAAATGCATCTAACCTATCAACAAACAAGACCCAACAATAATATCAACACATATTTGCTAAATCATACCCCAAGAATGGGGGTTTTTAGCCACACATCAAGAAATAAGAAATTATACCTAAAATGATAGAGAAATCAAATGGGTATAAGAAATTAAACCTTGATTTAAGCAAAGGAAGAAGAATAGAGAAGACCCATTTCCAACTTGGGGAAGATGAACTCATTTCTTCAAGTCTCCCAAAAACCCTCTCCAAACTTGAGAGAAAAATGCAAAAGCTAATATTCTAAGTCTCAAAATTACAATAATGTTCGGATCCTAAAAACTAGTAAAGAGCTAGTATTTATAGATTCAAAAAATAGTGCTGTGGCGAATCGTTCGGCAAAGTAGTCGCGATCGTCGAATGACTCGGCAATTTGCCCTTCTTCTAGTTCATTGCCCTTTGTGCTTCGCCTTCAGCATCTCTACGTTCTGGATCATTGGGCGGTATATTTCTGCTTTGCATAACTATTCGGCGACATGCTGACTTCTCCTTTCATGACCCAAATGGATTTGTTTACAAAACATGTCATGAGTAGTGGTCCGAACGCTGTGAATGCTATTGGTGTTAGTGAGGTGAACCCTGATGATGCACACTTTGAGGCTCTATATAATTAGGAAGTGAGTTTCCTTGCAAATCAAGGTGGTGGTTTCCGTCCAAACTATCCAAGGTCGGATGGGAATCAAGGTTGGAATAGAGAGTGTAATGACGGTTGGAGAGACCGTGATAGGGAATGGCTTGATCATGGAGCTAACTGGAAGGAGAGAGATCAGGACAAGGAGAGATATGTACCTCCCCATAAAGGTCAAAAGCCAAAATAACAAAGTGTTGACCCGAAAAGTTTCCGCACTAAAGATATGCTTTCACGCATTCTCAACAAAGTGGAAGGGTCAGGCAAAGTTTTGAAAGAAATGAAGGATGACCTCTCAACTGTCAATCAGACCGTTACTTCTCACTCAGTGTCCATTAAACAACTGGAGAAACCAAATGGGTCATATCTCGACTCATTTGAATCCAAGGCCAAAAAGTGGATTACCAAGTGACACCATGGCCAATCCTAAGAATGAACCTTGAATGGGTATCTTCATCGTGCCATGACATTAAATAAGGATCTTCTTGGGAGGCAACCCAAGTCTTTGATGTTTTTAATATTGCGTTTGAATAACGGGTGTTGAATGTGCAGGTTGAAAAATTTGAAAATTTAGGTAAATGAGCAATTAGGCGAACCAAAGGTCCAGTTGGTGACTCGTCGAACAGGTCGGCGAGCCTGACTTGGATAGTCGTTTGAACCAACTAGCTTGCATGAGGTTCTCTTAAACTCGGTGGGCTAAAGTTCTAATCGACGTATCTCTGAGAGGGTCGATGACGTAAGTGATGGTCGTCGACTGGTGCATGAACTGAAGGGTCAAAAAGGCCAAACCGTTAAATTCAAAGATCTCCCTCATTTTATACTTTTTGACTTCCAAACGTTCACAACCGCATATTTTCTTAATTTCAAACTATATTTCTTGCTTTTTCTGTGGGATCGATAACTCAGGGGAGGATTTTTGGATTCTTTGCTTGCCTAGCTTTTCAAATCTTCGGCGTCTGACGTTTGTTATTCGAACTCCATCATTACATTTTAGTAAACTCAAATTCATGATCATTTATGGATTGTTCTCATTGCGTAATTTTGATTTGTTGAACATGTGTTGATAATGTCTGCCAATAGTTTGTTTCATTTGATGTTAATTGGCCTTAACTTGTGAAATCCCATTTATTTGCTTGTTAAATCTTGTGGGTTGGTTTGCATTTATTGTAGGTCTAGCAGGGGTAAAGTCAAAGTAAACTCAGTTGTGTTGATTGTTAGATTTTTCCTAATGATAATGCCGGTGACATCATTCTTGAGGGAAAAATACATCGATCGGCAAATTTTGGCCAAATCGGGGGAAGTGTGATACCCCCATTGGCATTGGTAGTATGGGTGTGAGTCCAATTGCATATAATAATGGTTTAATTTTGTTTTGGATGGTTGCGGGTTAGATTTTGAAGGTTGGGGTAAACATTTGGCAGGTTGGACTAATTGGCGAGCTGGGTTGAGTTCGTCGAGTGGTTCAGTGCTTCGTCTACAGACCCCTTGATCACCTTTTAATTCTCCATTTTGTGGTTTGAGTTATGTAACTTTCGGCGATACGCCTCAGTTCACTGAGTTCACTCGGCGACTCGCCGAAAGTCTCTTCTAATAGCCCTTCTGCGCCTCAAATTTGTGAAAATATTTTGTAAAATTCGGCGAGCTACTTCTAGTTCACCAAATGGCCCAGGATATCGCCGACCTGTGCTTATTTTTGAAAAAAAAATTTGGAACTTTCAGCGAGCCTGATTTGGCTCGCCGAATGTGTTCATCGACTAGCCGAATGGTTCGATGAGTCTTCTTGTGCAGTTTTATTACTTTGAAATTTTTCTTGAACTGCATCTAACGTGTGTGATTTTGTTTTGCAGAAATGGATAGACCAAAGGTTGCATGAAGAAACCAATCGTCCCAAAAGCAGGCTAGGGGGATAGTCATCAATGAGGAGGTTGCATCCTCCCGAGCCACCGTATCCAAACTTCCTCCTAAAGGGGGAAATGGCAAGAGAAAGAATCCCATATAGCCAACACATGCGGAGGCGAGCTTCGATAGTGAGGGTATTTACACCACTAACCTCACTCCCTCTGACTATGAGAGTCATTAAGAAGATAAGTCTTCGGCCTCTACAACTGAGCAGAAGATGATCAAATTCTACGGGCAAGGAGCGAGGAGCTACTCTCCAAGGCCATACATGATCCAACTCGAATCCCGGTAACTCCTACGCCTCCTCCACCTCAAGCACAGATAGTGGAGTAGGTACAACCAGCTTAGGTTCCTCCTCCCCGGTCACTAAACAGGTTAAAGGCCGAGGGATTGATGACGATTATAGAAGAGAAACGTTTGTCTACTGATGGAGTTAAAGACATGTACCTGGAGGTGTGGAACACCATAAAGTTCCACAAATTTGAAATATTCACCAAACCCCGAGGCGCATACTTTCCTACATAGGTCTGGGAGTTCAATTCTGCGGATGGGGAACTGGTGCTGAAGTGAAAGAAAAAGGTCAGTACATTAAAGCCGGTTGACCATGTGATTGTTCGAGGAAAAAAGTCAAATGCAGCATCACATATATTACTGAGGTGCTTGGCTGTCCGACAAATATGATCAACTACTATGTGGATAAGGTTCAAAAGAAGACCCTTGATGACTTGAAGGGTTTGCTAGCACCCCTGCTTTCTGAGACCACCCCGAGGTGGATTGAGGCTGGTGTTCCCATTGAGAAGAAGGACCTGAACGTGGCTGCTAGATACTGGTTCAGGTTTATTTGCAACACACTTATGCCTACGCAGAATGAATCTATACTTTGGCACCTGAAAGCTGCATGTCTGGGCTGCATTATGGATAGGGAGAGACTTTATCTAGGTCTACTCATTGAGAAAGGGATGGCTATGAGGGTAAAGCAGAGGCATACATCTCTCCCCTTCCCCGTGTTAGTTACTTAGTTGTGCAGGTAGGACCATGTTCCGATGATTGGAAAGACGGATGTGGAAGTGACTCCCATTTCCTCTACTGCCATCCGTCGAATAGAAGCCGAGTATATGCTGGATGAGGCAGATCGGAGAAGAGCTGCACCGGCGGATACGTCCCTGGTAGTTAATGTAGAGATGTTGCCGACAGAGGCAATACTTCCCCCTTAGGCTAGTGAGCTTACAGGTACTCCCGATACTTCTAATTATGCCCCTCCTAGTTTGACTGTTGTTCCCTCTCTTACTACGGTTGCTTCTGCTTCTGCTTCTGCTTCCCACACCCTATCACCCAGGAGATGTTGTACAAGATGGGCCATTTGGCTTAATTTGCTGATGTGTGTGCCTCCCGGGTAGAGGCCGATGTGCCTAGGTTGATTGAGGGGGCGATTCTTACTGCCTTGGCCCTGCTTAGGGCTGAGATGAGAGAACACATAGATTTGATAGATGCCAACAAATTTGCACTGGATGCCCTTACTGTGAGGGTAGAGGCTTGTGAACAGAGTAGGGGTGTGTCTGATGTTGTAGCGGCCTTGAAGGATGATTTAATTGGGCTGAGGAAAGATGTGGATGAGCTGAAGTCCACTGATCTACCTATGTTGTACAGTACGGTAGAGATCCCAGAGGTTCCTAGTCCAGATGCCCAAGCTAGTTCTGAGATTCCTCTGGCTACCATGATAAAAAATGATACTAGAGATGACGCAGGTGCAGAGGCAGAGTTCACTCATGATTAGCCTGGAAGGAGGATTTTTTACTCCCTTTCTATTTTTATCTTTTTCTGTTTCTATATTTCTTTGCATTTGAGGACAACTTCTAGACTAGTTTGGCGGGGTGAGGTATTTCCTTACTTACCTCTTTTGGGTTGTTTTGTAGATATTTGTTAGTTTTGTGTTGTGAATGCTAGATATGATCTTGTGTTTATATATATTGGTTTTGGGTCCATTGCTTGTAATAAGATTGTGGTTTTGACCCCATTTTGAAAATTGCCACATCTTGTTGTGTGTGAATGTGTCTATTTTCTTACAATTCAGAGTGTCGGTTATGCTCAATACCGATGACTTGAATAGTGCTCTTGATTGAATGACATATCTGTGCAAATTTGATGAGGCAAATTAAGTTGCATTAGTCATATGTGAGCTCGTACCATCTCATTGTGCCTAAGCCGGTTGGTGAGTTGAAATCTTGTGATTATCGTGTCACGCTAGATAACATTGTAGAGTCTTATTTGATGATTGTGTTGAATGCCTTGTGTGGTTTGGTTGTCTTGAAATGCATGCTTGATAATACCTAAAACTTGCCCTGTTTGTCCAATTGACTAATGTGAGCAAATGATAGAGATGATCTTAGGCACAATTCGTTAAGAGTGAACCAACATTGCCATTATACCTCTTTGTGACCACCTTGTGAGAGTGTGAACCTAGCTTGGCACCATTTGAGCTTATTCTTTTCTTTGGATAAACCTTGAGCACAAATGACCCATTTAATTTCCACCTAAAATCATCATGGAGCATTGATTATTTTGAATAGCCAACTTAGGCCAAAGGTGTGGTGCAAATGGAGGAAAATCAAGAAGTTTGAGAAATTCACCCATTGAAAGATTGTGTTGAAAAAGATGGAACCCCTCCATATAAGAAAAAAGAAAAAAAGAGAAATGAAAAGAAGAAAACGATCGAAAAAGAAAAGAATTGTTGAAATAATTGTGCTCAATGAGCAAAAGAAAGGGGGTATCCAATGAGTCGTGCTTAAAAGAATAGGGTGCGGATTTTGAAAATAAAAAAGTGTGATAGAGAAGGAGAAAGAATGAAATGCAAACCATGCTTCATGAAGGTAGAAGTCACTAAGCCTAACTGATCACACCATTACCATCAGCCCCGTTACAAGCCTTGAAATACCTATGTGATCTTGAGTGAGCTTAATAACATGTTGATTGGAAAATACGGGTAAGCCTATGGGGAAAAATCATGCATGTGTTTGTCTTTGAGAGTGTGAGAGTTGTTTTTAATTCTGAAATTGGATGAGTTTTGTGTGATCATGGAATCATTCTTGATGTGAGGGCATTTGAATTCTTTTGTTGAGCTTGAACTTTCATTTGAAACAAGCATTGTGATCTTGAGTCCATTTGATGATTATTAGTCACATTTGGAACCTAGAGTGCACAATTGAACATTGCTTTTGTAGTTTGAACCTCTTGTATGCATTCATGTTGAGTCTTGAGTAGCACTGCTTGTAGACATCCTTGTTGAACTGATTGATCTTGAGTCTTACTTGAGGACAAGCAAAAGTTTAAGTTAGGGTTGTTGATGAGTCTTAGATTTCGACTCATTTAGGGCTTTGTTTTCATAGTTTTATTGTCCTCAATGCCTAATTTAAGCCCTAAAATGATGTTAAAGTGTTGATTTGCAGCAATAAAGGCAAGGATATTACTAAGCAAAAAAGGAGAAAAAAAAGTTGAAGAAGTGGAAGAAAGGCAATCCTGGGGATGGCCAAGACTACTTAGCGAACCGCCAAGTGGTTCCTTTGCTCGCCCAATGTTCTAGTGTGAAAGCCTTGGGAAAAATCCAACTTGGCGATACAAATGGACAGTCGGCGAACCGCCGAATGGATCGGCGACTCAGTTCTTGATCGGCTAAAGTTACAGAAGCCAGAGGTTGAAAAGACAATGCAAGACGATGATGGATAGGGACATTTGGTGCGTCACCGACCTGGTCGGTGACGCTCAACTTACTCCACCGATTTATTCTAAAAAAGAAAATTCTGAAGAGTATAAATACATAATTTCAGAAGTTGTAAAAAGGTTCCGAAATTCCCAGTTTCTAAACAAGTGTTCTGAGAGCTTTTACCTTGAGTTCTTAATTTCTAACACTAGTTTTGGAGTTTTTGAGTAGAGTTTTCAAGTAAGTTTTGAATTTTAGTTGAATTCAAGCATTGTAAAGGCTTGGAAATCAATACCCAGTTTATGGATAACATAATTGGTAGTTGTTTCTTCCTTTTTATGATGTGGGTAAAACCCCCTTTTTTGGGGGTGTGATCATGTGATGATTTGTTCTAATTAGCTTATGGATATTGTTTTTTACTGATTTAAATATTGTTTTAAAGTGGGTTTGATTGATAGCGTTGTATTAACTCATGAATCATAGTTGCAAATGCAATTCTAACTTAGTGCTCTAGTCTTGCTTGAGAAAAAGATTCTAGAACTAAGATTATTAATTGATGATTGTAGTGATTGGGTTGTAGTGGGTTTATCTCGAGAGAGTGAATCTTAATTCGATCCTACCTATCTAGCTCGAGAGAGTAGATAAATTGAGGTATTCAACTGTTTATAGTGGCATGCTTGTCGAGGTTCAAGAGAACTCGCTTGAATCGTACTACTTGTTCGAGGGAAAGCTATTGCATCTATAGTCTAGCCTACCCACTAAGATTCAACAATTGTTAGTAAATTAGAATTACCCATATAAAGAAATTAGTCTTTAATCGATCACATCCCCGAAAATCCCTCTCCACTTATCTACTCCCCTATTTTCTTAATTGGTGTAGTTGTCAATTGAGACTCCTAAACCCCCCATCTAACATTCGTTTTCAAACCATTAATTTATTTTGTTTTGTTTTGATAATGTCTACCTCTATAACCGATTAGAGCACAACCTTTACTTCTGAATCGAATTCCATTCAGTATCACTCCCAGTGGGATCGACCCCAACTCTTTGTTGGGTTTATACTAGATTATTATTGCCTACACCTAGTATTGGATGAGGTGTAGTTGAGCGTTAGCAAGAGTCAGGTTCTTTGTTAGAGGGTTGGGGTTGCAACTGCATATTGAGTCGCAGTCTATGGTTTCAATGAGCTGCTCTTTTTTTGATGTAGTGGACCATGACCGCATGCTCGAGTAGATCCATCATGAGGCCCACGGGGGCAGCGACAAGAGGGCCAGACAGGATGACAACTTTAGTGGGGCCCATCATAGCCCTAGGGATACTCTGGACTGAGTTCATCAGAGGTTCCAGCCGAGTCAGCCTAGTCGCCCGTTTCAGGCATCTTTGCAATTATCAGAGGGTGACCAACACAATCAGCGTGGTTATAGTGTCAGTCCGAGTCAGGGGCGAGGTGGGTTTCAGACAAATTCATCAGGTCGGGATGGTCGACCTCCAGTAGCGGGCTTATTATCAGAGAGTTGCTTCACATGTGAGGAGCTTGTGCATTGGTCAAAAGAGTGCCCTAGCTCAAGATCAGCCTTACCATCCCCTCAGGCACCTAGACTGGTAGTATTAATAGCCCCTCCGATTAGAGGAAGAGGTCAACATCATGGTGTTTGGGGAGATCCCCAGGGAGTTAAGGTAGGTGGCAAAGTGGTTGCACGTTGTAGTGGCACACAAGTCTATTTCTATGCAGTTTTAGCTAGAGGAGAGGCCAAGGCGTCAGATGATGTATTCACAAGTACGGTTCCCTTATTCCATTAGTCCGGTTTAGCCTTATTTGATCCTGGTTCTACTTATTCGTATGTGTCTGCTTATTATGTACCTCAGTTGGGTGTGAGTCCTGAGCCTTTATTGGTACTATTGTATGTTTCGACCCTAGTAGGGGATTCTTTAGTAGTGGATTAGGTTTGTAGATCATGAGTGGTGACTATTCGGGGGTAGGATACCCAAACGAATCTTATTGTGCTTAGCATGATAAATTTTGATTTGATCTTGGGCATGGATTAGTTATCCCCTCACCGAGCGGTCTTGGATTTTTATGCCAAGACTATTACTTTAGCCATGCATGGTATTCCGACAGTGGTGTGGCAGGGTTCTCGTAGCCGCAAACCGATTGGGGTGATTTCTTATGTACATGCTCGAAAGCTAGTGGCTGGTGGGTGTTTGGGATACTTGGATTATGTAAGAGATGTTAATAGGGAGGGCCTTATTGTTGGCTCTATGCCTATGGTCCAAGAGTTCGCAGAAGTGTTTCCTGCCGACATTCATGGCCTACCTCTGGAGCGGGATATTGATTTTGCCATTGATTTGGATTTGGGTACTCATCCTATTTCTATCCCAGTGTTCCGTATGGACCCCAGAGAGCTCAAGGAGTTTAGTGTTAATCTTTAGGATCTCTTGGGTAAGGGATTCATTCGGCCTAGTGTATCACCATGGGGTGCCCTAGTCTTGTTTGTGAAGAAGAAGAACCATACTATGCATATGTGTACTGATTACAAGCAGTTGAATAAGGTGATCGTGAAGAACCGTTATCATATGCCTCGTATTTATGATCTATTCAACCAACTACGGGGAGCCGCATTGTTTTCTGAGATTGAATTGAGATCCAGCTATAACCTTTTGAGGATTAGAGCAGCGGACATCCCTAAGACAACATTTAGGACTCGTTATGGCCTTTATAAGTTCCTAGTGATGTCTTTTGGGTTGACTAATGCCCCTGCAACCCTCATGGATTTGATGACTTGTGTATTCAGGCCTTATCAGGATTCCATTGTCATCGTCTTCATTGATGATATCTTGGTAAACTTGGGGATCCATAGTGAGCATGAGCAACATTTGAGGATAGTGCTCCAGACTTTGATAGATCCTTGGTTGTATGTTAAGTTCTCAAAGTGCGAGTTTTGGCTTGAGTCCATAGCATTATTGGGGCACGTGGTGTCCAAGGATGACATTAGGGTGGATCCGACGAAGATTGAGGCTATTCGTGGTTGGGCCAGGCCCACTTCTGTGACTGAGATTCTGAGTTTCGTCGGATTGGCAGGAATTTTGTCGAGGGTTTCTCTACTATAGTAGCATTATTGACTCGGTTGACTCATGAAGATATTCCATTTGCATAGTCGGAGGAATGGGAGATGAGCTTTATGAGGCTTAAGGAGGTTCTTACCACCACTCCTATATTGACTCTTCCAGTTGAGGGCAAGGGTTTCACGGTATATTGTGACGCATCCGATGTTGGTTTAGGTTGTGTGTTGATGCAGCAAAGCTGGGTCATTGCTTACGAGTTGAGGCAACTTAAGCTGCATGAGCGCAACTACCCCACTCATGAATTGGAGTTGGTGGCGGTAGTTTTCGTGCTTAAGATCTGGAGGCATTACCTATCTGGAGTTCATTGTGAGATCTAAACTGATCACAAGAGCCTTCAGTACATTATGACCTAGATAGATCTCAATTCGAGGTAGCGCCATTGGATTGAGCTCCTGAAGGACTATGACCTCTCTATTCTTTGTCATCGAGGCAAGGCGAATGTAGTAGCGGACACCTTGAGCCGGAATGTGGGAAGTATGGGTAGTCCAACCTTTCTTTCTTTTTTGGAGTGACCTTTGGCTATGGACATTCAGTACTTAGCCAATCAGATGATCAGGCTTAATGTTTCAGATTCTAGTCGAGTGTTAGCTTATGTAGGAGTTCAGTCATCCCTGCTTGATCAACTCCACAATCGTCAGTTCGAGGATGAGTCTCTTGTGGCACATAAAGATATAGTCTTGGCAAGCGATGTAGGGCAAACTACTTTATGTTCAGACAGAGTTTTGAGGTTTGTCGGGTAGTTGTGTGCTTTGAGAGTTGGGGATTTGATTCAGCTGACCCTTAGCGAGGCCCGTGATTCTAGGTATTCTATCCATCCGGACCCCGCTAAGATGTATCGTGACTTAAGGCAGCATTACTGATGGAGCGGTATGAGGAGGGACATCTCAGACTATGCATCTCGTTGCTTGTGTTGCCAACAGGAGAAGGCCGAGAATTTGAGCCTGGTGGTGAGTTGCAGAGATTTCCCATTCCTGAGTAGAAGTGGGAGCGCATCACCATGGATTTCGTAGTTAGTTTACCTCGGACTTCTAGAGGTGTTGACATCATTTGGGTCATCGTGGATCGATTGACCAAGTCAACACACTTTCTTCCCATTCATATTTCCTTTAGTTCTGAGAGGTTACCTCGTTTCTACATTCGAGAGGTAGTCCGTCTTCATGGTGTTTCACTTTCTATCATTTCAGACTAGGGTTCAAAGTTCACCTCCAGCTTTTGGAGGGTATTTCAGGAGAAGTTGGGAACCCGTGTAGATCTTATTACAACATTTCACACGCAGACTGACGGCCAGTCGGAGCGTACTATTTAGGTTTTTGAGGATATGTTACGGGCCTGTGTTATGGACTTAGGAGGTCAGTAGGACCAATTCTTGCCTTTAGTGTAATTTGCGTACAACAACAACTACTATTCTAGCATTTAGATGGCCCCGTTTGAGGCCTTGTACGATTGGCGTTGTCGCACTCCAGTTAGTTGGTTTGAGTCTACGGAGCCTAGGTCGCGTGGTACATACTTGTTTCAGGAGGCCTTAGTTCATGTTAGGTTAATTAAGGATAGGATCAGGACGACTCAAAGTAGAGATCAGAGTTATGCGGATCAGAGGTGTCGATCGTTGAGATTAGCGACTGGTGAATGGGTGTGCCTCCGAGTTTCGCCCATGAAGGGCGTAATGAGATTTGGGAGGCGGGGAAAGCTTAGCCCCAAGTACATTGGGCCTTTCGAGATTTTGAGGACAGTTGGTGATGTGGCCTATGAGTTAGCTTTACCCCCAACATTCTCAGCTGTTCATCCTGTTTTCCATATTTTGATGTTGCGCCGGTATGTTCCAAATGAGTCTCATGTGCTCCAGTATGATGCCGTTAAGTTGGATGATTGCCTGACGTATATTAAGGAGACAATTGCTATTTTGGCCAGAGATGTGAGGCAGCTGAGGTTTAGAGCCATTCGTGTGGTGAGGGTCTGTTGGAGGCATTGTCTAGTCGAGGAGGCTATCTGGGAGTCCGAGCGGAAGATGCGGGAGAAATTCCTAGCTTATTTGAGACCTCATGTACTTCTTGACTCTTACTTTCGCGGACGAAAGTCCTTTTAGTAGTGGATGTTGTAATGACCCTCTAGGTCATTTCTGTGTTTATACCTTCTTTCCGTCGCTTAAAGCATTTCTATAGCGACCACAACTCAGTTATGACTTGCTGACACTGACAATGCGGTCTCCCGGTCGTTCGTTTGGGTTTTATGCCTTTTTTTCTATTTTGGAGCTTTTGAAACTTGAAAGTTGATTTCAGTCATAACCTTAGGTAAACGACCTCAAATAGGAATTCTAACAGTTGCATCATCTTTAGAGAGGCTAAATTAGACTAGTAGCATGGTTGGGACAAGTTCCGAGGCTTTCGGTGTGACTTTGGGGCCATTTGGGGCTTTAGCCTTTGAATTTTAGCTTAAGTTTGACTTTGGTCAACATTCTTGGTAAACGCGCTCGGATGAGAATTCTGTCAGCGCGGTTGGTTCCCGAATGACGATTTTGGTCTAGAACAACCATTTGTGCGCTTCCCAGGGCTTCCGGTCTTACTGAGAGACGCTGTGGAAATTGGATAAGAATGGCATTTGGGTGTGAGGCCCACTTTTTGTCAAAATGACCTCGTATGGAGATTGTGTCTATGCCATTAAGTCCATATTGTCGAATTTAGGGGGGGAGGGGGCTAGCATATATGGTTTATTTTCACCAGGTCCCGAACGAATTCCGAGGGTCTGTTCAGAGTCTTCTTAAAATAAAAAGTAGCAAAATCTGGTGTTGCTGATGCATACCTTTAGCGACCAGAATTTAGTCTTTTGGCGACTACATTTAGCTTTTAGCGACCATAACTGCTGCTATTTATATAGCGAAAAATCAAAATTTTCCCCATTTAGAAACTTCGATATCTTGAGTTCTAGAGCTTTGTTTTGGGTGATTCGAAGTCCGTTGTGTCCGGGTTTACATTGGCTGGGTGGGTGACCGTCAATAGCGTGTCGGAAAATCTCCGATTGTGGTGTATCTGCATTGTTAGTGGCTGTCCCAAGTCTCTTTTTGTGTAAAGTTTTGCATTTTGGTTTATTGTTGCATGGAGATGTTTTGAGCCCCGAGAGGTGGTCCATTTTGGAAAACTTTCTCGGGGGAGGGTTTAGGACCTCTTCACAGAGTCAATTCCAAAAATTCCAAATCAAGTCCCACATTTTCCTATTTTGACTCTGAAATTAGTGTCTCTGATTTTTATGATGTTAGTGTCTAAATGACTGTGTTGATGCTGTGATTCTATTTTTGATAGCGTGGCAACAACCCGAGGCTATTCGGAATGGAAAAGCTTCGACATAGTGATTTGGGGCGCGATCGGCCTTCAAGTAGGCTACGACTTACTTTCCTTTAGATTGAGCCTGATTGAGTAATTGCATGCTGAATTGTGTGAATTTGTGGTGCTCTGCTAGTATTTCTTCTCTTCTTCTCAAAAAACATGTTGTAGGGTTGGTTTTTTTGTTGTTTCAAGGTTAGTACCATGCTTTTAGAGGGGTTGTTTATCTGTGGGTATTTGTGACTTACCGTTGGGCTGTTTATTTGTCATTGCATGTGTAGTATCTAGTTAGCTTTTTATTTATGTTGGAATTTATCTTTGGCCTTCGTCTAGGATAGACTAGTGTTGCCTTAGACCCATGCACGTGGTTGACTTTGGTATGTATTCGATGTTGATTTGGATGGACTAGGTCCATATAGACCGGCATAGGAATCTTGGGTCTGATAATTGAGCCTAGGTTTGGGATTTTTATTGCTTGTGATCCTTCTAGCTTCTCTTCCCTTTTTTGTGATGCTGATGTGTTATCCGAGGCGTAGTATTTTCCTGGTTATAGTGTTTTGCGATTGGTTTTGGTGTGAGGCAGTTGGTAGTGGACGTTGATCCATGATGGCTTGGAGTTGATTCACCTGTTTTGATGTGGTTTGTAGTAGACGTCGATCCACGATAGCTTGGAATTTGAGATCCTCTACGGAGTTGATTTAACCCGCACACTCTGGCTGACATTGAGCAGGGCCCCCTAGGAGTGATAACTGACTCACCTGGCTGGCATTAGCCAAGGGCCTCGGGGTGATTAGTTGGCTGGGTAGTTGGATAGAAGTTACT
Organism: Solanum verrucosum; assembly: GCF_900185275.1. Lineage (NCBI taxonomy): Eukaryota > Viridiplantae > Streptophyta > Magnoliopsida > Solanales > Solanaceae > Solanum > Solanum verrucosum. The sequence continues at coordinate 1,113,797 of NW_026019911.1, read as the reverse complement.
TGAGGTCCTCTTCAGAGTTGAAAGGCCCACACATTTTGTCTGACTAGGGTAGGCCCCCAGGAGTGTTAGATGGCATACTTGGCTGGCTTGGGCAGGCCCTTGGAGTGTTAGACTATTGGGTAGTTGGATTAGGGCTCTTGGAGGGGATTGATATACCCCCGCGTAGTACTCACCTGGTTGGGTAATGCCAGAGTTGCTGGCGAGCTAGGTGGCCCGAGATGGAAGTCAGACTTTTTGACTGGGTTAGAGTTGTTGGTTGTGTCAGTTCGTAGTTGGGTTTCCTTTGGGTTTCGTAGTTGTGGCATCTCTATGTACTTGTAGGGCTTATAGTAGTCCGTTCGAGTTCTTTTTGTTTGTGCGTGAGAGTACTTAACCCGTCTTATGAGGGCCTAGCTGGGTTTCGATTAAATATCCTTAGACTAGCTCTCTGATTGTTCTGCTATTATTTCTATTGACATCTGTTCGTGTTTAATTCTATATTTTCCGTCTGTTTTAACCTTTTGCTTAGTCGGCCTATGATGCCTACTGGGTACCTATTGCTTCGGTACTCATGCTATACTCAACATCTGTTTTCGTGATGCAGGTTCAAGCACAAGCTATAAGCGTTGAGGTCAAGCCTGCAACGGTCTATTCTGGAGACGAGGGTGAGCACATGGCGTTCTGGGATTTCCTGTCTCTATTCCGTATTTACATTTTGACTTTCCTTTTTCTTTTTGAGACAATCTTGTTTCTGTTGTCCACTTTTAGAACTTGTACTCTTTCAGTAGTTTCGTACATGTGACTTTCAGGTTCTAGGAGGTATCTTTTGTATATATAGTTTTGGGTTCGCTTCTGCCTTACTCTTATGTGTTTTATTTATTTATGCTTCGCTTGTTGAAGATAGTCCCCCCCAGTCCCATTACTCTCAAGTTTTGGGACAGGGTTTGGCTTGCCTACTGGGTGGTTGATAGGCGCCATCATGGCTTAAGAAATTGGTTCGTGACATCAACAGGAGCAAAGTACATAAATATTTAATTGTGCAGAAGAAGAAGAAGTAGTTTAGAATTTTTGTTGTTTTAAAATGATAGGAAATCCCTCTATTTATAGACAACAAAGGGTAGTGTGATCAAATGCTTATTGTGCCTTATCGGAAAGGACACAACTCTTCGGAAAAGTTACAACCCTTCGAAAAGGTCACAACCTTTCATAAAAGTCACAACTTTTCATAATACTCACAACTCTTCATAAAAGTCACAACTTTTCATAAAAGTCACAACTTTTCATGAAAGGGGAAGACTAATTTTGGAAATAAATAAATTAAAAGAGAAAATACATAAAGTGACTCCTGCAGTTGTCCCGAATTTTCAAAAAGACACCTAAACTATGCAAGCATCCTATTACCCCCCTAAACAATCTCGAACTGATATTATTACATCATTGTTTGTCCACCTGGCATGGAGAGTGTATGCACTCTTATAAAGAGCGTGAAAAAACTAAAAAAATGAATATAATTTTATTTTTACAAGTATTTTTCTATAAAATATATTTTCTTGTTTTTCTTATTATTTTAACTTTTTCTCCTTATTATATTTTTCTTTTTCTTTCTTCCTTCTTCTTCAAAAATTCATTGTCATCTTCATTGAAACTTCTCACTTTCAATGTCACTTTTTACTACAACTCCACCTCCCTTTTTTACTACTATTAGTTTAACTCTCTTCAATTTTAAAATTATATCTAAATATTTATTACATTTCGAACAATTTGATAAACCCATTAGATTTCAAGATGATTAGTAGGTATAATTTAGTTTTTTATCCAAATTTCAATTAAACTTTTTCAATTTTCGTATAATTCTGGTTCTTTCAAAATTATCATTTCTAGTTTTGAAGTTATATGAAAATGAGATAAATTAATTGATGATACCTTCAAAATTTGATTTTTCATAGAAAAATAATTAGTTTTGACTCAACAAAGTCTAGAAAATAGTATAATTTTGGAAAGAAAGGAATTTAACCAATGAAGAAGAAGAAAAAAGAAAGAAAATGGAGGGGCTCAACTTGACATGGAGGTGGGGTGAGGGTGGGAGGTGAAGAAGAAGAAAGAAAGAAAGAAAGAAAGAAAGAAAGAAAATGGAGGGAGGGGTAGCTTGAAAGTAGGGGTGAAAGATGAAGTAGAATTTAAAATGAAATTAGAATTAAAGTAATAAAATTAAAATAAGTCAAAAAGTAAGAGAGAGAAATAAAGAAAAACTATAAATGAAAAAAAAAAATTCAAATTAAATTAACACGTGTCACACAATGATTGGTGTTTGATAACACTTGCCATTTAAAATATGGAATTGATCAAAAAATGATGTAATAATATATGTTCGGAATTGTTTAGGGGGGTACTAGAATGCCCGCATAGTTAAGGTGTCTTTTTAAAAATTCGGGACAACTTCAGGTGTCACTTTATGTCTTTTCTCAAATTAAAAGGGAATCTTGAGCATTTGTTTTTTAGTGCTTGTAGGAACTAACTACAAGTATTGGAGTATGTGTGTGGAAGCATACTTTCAAGGTTAGGATCTATGGGATAATGTTCTATTTTCTACAGGAAAGCCGAACAAGAAGAATGCATCACCATGGAACAAAATAAACTGGAAGAAAAATCACTAAGGGCCATCTAATTGTAAAAACATCACAAAAATAGCTCTAGTAATAAGCCAAGAGAAATCACATTTTCCTATTTAATTAGGGGAACTACAAACATCTCCTACAATTTTTATTATTTCCTCCACTTACTTCTGTAGACATTCTTGGTGTGTGTTCTGCCAATTCCTATCATACTATGTAACACCAACAAAAACAAAAAAAAAGTCATAAAAATTAAGTTTTTGACTGAAAAGTAAATGACTAACCCTAGTTTCTACAAGCCATTAAAAAATAAGTTTTTGACTTTAAAAGTAAATGAATAAACCCCAGTTTCTACAAATCATAAAAATTAAGTTTTTTTTTAACTGAAAAAGTAAATGAATGAATCCTAGTCTCTACAATTCATGAAAATTAAGTGTTTGACTGAAAAAGTAAATGAATAAACCCTAGATTCTACAAACTCATCCAACTAAGCAAAATATTTTGAAATCTTGAATTATTTAAACACAAAGAGAGTTAATTTAGATATCATATTCGCTGCGAGGACATTTTTCGACAGAGTGAATAAGAGCCGCAGGTGCCACCTGTTGCTGTCCACTGCAGGTGTACCTCTAGTAAGCATCTACCATGTTACTCCACTGTGAGAGAGAATAAACTAGTCAATTTCTACGAAACTGAAGGAGGGAAGGGAAAGTAGTGTCCACTTTCAACAAATCTAATGAATTTAAGGAGAGACAAAACGATGAATTGAAAAGAAATATTCGTCAAGCAAATGAGGGATCTACTAAATATGAAAATCTTCTATATTAAAGCAAGCCAAAGGCATGAGAATTTTCCAATTGACAACCTAAAATTAGCACACTTGGCGATAATTGACTAATTAACAACTTATTAACTAATTGTACACATTTGAATACACTTTGAAGATATAAGAATGCTTTTCTTTATTTCTTTACTATTTTTTTTTTGTCTATTTTCTTATTTATGTCATTACTTTTAGTATTATTTTATACATTTGAATACACTTTAAAGATAGAAAAGAGTTTTTCTTTATTTTTTTAAACTTTTTTTTCTCTATTTTCTTGTTTCATATTGTTACTTAAGTTTCATGGTATTAGCACAAAAGTCAAAGATTCAAGATAAGATATTGTTTATTAATAATTTTACGAAATGTTTTTAATGGGTAATTCTCCAATGCTCATTTTCGATATATGTATTTTTTTCATTATTTATGTTATATTTGAATCTGGCTAAAAGAAATTTGTTTAAAAGAATAGTTTATAGATGTAACAATTTAAATAAGTCAGATTCCTGATAAAAACTCTTCTTTTGCCGGCTATTTCTGTTTCAACTACGATAGATAATTATATATCTGTAGTTATTAAAAAAAGAAATTTGATTACACTAATCTTGTAGTAGTTCTTCTATCTCCAAAAGATGATAGTATTTTATGAAGAACTTGTGAACGAGACATATAAAAATTTGCTAGAGTTTATTATAAGAAAAGACATAAAATCACACCTGGAAAATTACTGATATGCAAAAGGTGGGACTTTAATTATTGTTTTATTGTCTTTTTAATTTTCTTGTGTTTTTCATGTTAATTATTATTTGTTTGTTATGTTGCTTTGTTAAGGACTAATAATTGTTGTTCGAGAGGTATTGCCACTAATTGAATACAAAAAAATGTGCAACACATGTTTTTGCAAATTGGGATAAGAACCTAAAAGGAATAAAAAAAGAAAATTGCTTTGGAGGATTTCTAAATCAATATTTGAAGCTGAGTTAAGAATATTATAGAAAACGTAAAAATATTGGGAAGGGGTTGTTTAGATGATCTTTTATGGTGCAACTTGAATACATGGTGTAAGAGATATTTTCAAGATCATAGTAAATGTGATGTTGCATACAACAATATGAGCGAGAGTTTTAATACATGGATACTGCCTGCAAGGTATAAAACAATCATCACAATGTTTGAGGAAATTAGGATGTAGATGATGAAAAGAACTTATGATTTGAAATGGTTGTCAAACACTTGGATCACTAATATATCTACTATGTCTTTGAAGATTTTGCAAGAAAAAATTGAGAAGTCTATAAAATGCAACAATTCTCTCTTGAAATTGGAAAGAGGTTTTGTGATTAAGCATTATTGTTTTACACATACTATAGACATTGTTAGTAGGAGTTGTAGTTCTATATTTTGGCAACTTTGAGGCATTTCTATCCTTATGGTATTGTTGTCATTCATTACAAAGTGTTTGAACCAATCAACTATGTGGCTAGCTATTATAGCAAGGAGACCTACCTCATCACATATGCCCATTTTATTCTGTCAATGAATAACATGAAAATGTGGCTAACATCAAGTAATTCAATTGTGAAGTCACCAAAGATCAAGAAGTTGCATGTAAGACCAAGTAAGATTAAAAGAAAGGAGGCAAATGAAAATAGAAAAACTGAAAAGATTAGCAAATATAATACGGTTAATAACTTGTAGCAAATGTGGTATACAACCAAATACACTTCATAACTTTTCTAAATAACTATTCCGAAAAGATAAAACAACAAGCAATAAGACTGAAGTATTAGAATTAGAGAGCTATATATTATCAGGAATGAGGAATATTTGAATTCAACATTTGCTTATATATATATTGTTGTCGCACTATGAAGAATTTTGTGATAACTACGTTAGTATTTAAATTGAACATTTTCTTATATTTATTATCGTTGTGGAAGGTTTAATTTATTCTTCCTTTAAAAAACTTTCTTCACTTTGGTGAAGCAAGCACTTCGCCTCACTCAAAACTGAAGAAAGGCATTGTTGCTTTTTCCACTTCATGCTCCCTTGAACACTAGTTAAAACTACCTACCCTAAATTCAAACTCTCTTGGACTGTCACCCTTTATCATCATCTATCCATTATGGTCAAAATCATTTCCTATCTTACACCACATCGTAGGTGTCAATTTTTCATGATGAAGGAATTCTTGCTCACGTCCAGGTGCAATGTGATGGAATCCTATCCCTTTTTTGGTTAGTTTTACACTGACTATCAACCTTAATGGGATATTATAGGTTCACCACTACTAAATAAGCCAATAGACCAAAAAGGGCCATATAATTGTATAAAGACCACAAAAAATAGCTCTAGTATTAAACCAAAAAATCATATTGCCCTATTTAGAGGGCTACAAACATATAATACAACTTTTTTTTTAATTCCTCCACTTATGTAATATCTCTGAAATTGGAAGTTGAGATTAAAAACAAAAGTAGTAGTTTTATCACTAGGCAGTGGTTTACGAGTCCAACCAACGGATTGTAGGAAGTCCTTCGGGCCGTAGGAAGGAGGTCGTACAAACAAAGTTGAGTTTTAAAAAATTTCAAGTCTCTAGTGATGATCTACGGATGAACAATACGAGTCGTAGGGTTGTCTATGAGTCGTAGGAAGTGTCTGTAGAGTTGATTCAGGGAATTGATTTGAGACCTCAGGACTACAGAAGGATTCGACGAGTCATAGTATGGTCTACGAGTCGTAGGAGTGATGAAGACATAGTAAAATTTTGGGCTTGAACTTGGGTTTTACGAGTTGGCTCTATGAGCCGTAGAAAGTGTGACAGGCCATAGGAAGATCCAGTGGAGGTTTTCTAGAATTTTGGGTTTTAGTAGTTGGTTCTATGGTTGACCAGTACGGTCTGTAGAAAGCTCTACGTACGGACCGTAGGTCAAAATTGCAGACTCTGCTTGTAGTTTTAATTAAGGGTGTTTTGATATTTTCCAACCTAATTTACCCTTAAACTATGTTGTTTTAGCCCTATAGCTACCCTATAATTGTTTTTATTCTTACAAACTTACCCTAAATCCCCTCATTCACTCAATACCCCAAAACTCTCGGAGTATTCTTCTCCAAAATTCTCCCTCAAGCTCCAAAGTGAAGAACTAGGGTTTCAAGAGCTTTAAGGTCTCATTCTCCATTGCTTTTGGGCTTTGATTATCAAGGTATGTAGAAATTCACCAATGGATCTCTTTCATCCCTTGGTTCCCAAAAGAATCTCAATCTCCTAAATTGATATTACCCTATTCCATTATAGTTTCTTGCAAATCTCCATGGATCCTAATTATTATGATTCAATTATGTATATTCAATATTATTACGCATGATTTGATTCAATTATATGGTTTAAAATTGATTTCATATGGACCTATGCCTATGACAACTTTATGAACATGAATTATGCATTATGGTTATGAACCTATGAATTATGATTATGAAAGTTATGAATGTTTTATGAAAATGATGATTTATGAACAATGGATGCTTTTGAAATAAGTATCAATGATTTGTGAATGGTTTTCTTACATATGAATGAAATTAGGATTTAGATACTTAGAAGGGTAAGTGTCTATGATAAAGAAGTTTATGAAATCTTGATTTTAAAGGAGCTACTCTATGTTGACTTATGATTGGATTGGTAGTTTAATTGTGCCTTTTCAAGTATTTTGATAAGCATATAATTATATCTTTTCCATTGGGATTTACGTAGCACCGAGAGGACTTTTGTCACACACCAATCCTACACCACAGATATGGCCGACACTCGAGAACCATTGCTGGCTCCCAAGTGAACCCTTCGTCTTGCTAACTACTTAGCGAAAGATTTGAATCAAGAAAATTAAAAGCTTCAAATAGAAAAATGTAACTCAACTATTTCAAATACTCATTTAAGAAAAATATAATATTCGTGAAACACTTTAAAGAAATAATTTCTGAAAAACAACTCAACTGTAGCTATCTATAAAGCCTCTAAGTTAAACATGGACGTCAAGACAAGACCCTCGATGCCCCAAAGTAAATATTAAAATGAAAAATGGGGACCTATGGAATGCAAGGAGGACTCACCAAAACTATCAAATGGGAAGTGCAAAGTGATCTCAACAAAGCGTCTGACACCTATATCTGTATCATAAAAAGATGCACATCAAATGACATTTGTACATTGAATGTATGAGTATGTAATATAGCCGAAGTGAAATAAATGAATGAAAGGACTGCAATAAATATAAACATATACTCAACTGAATGTAAAAAAATAAAGGAGTGAAATCATTAATACTTTACAAAATACTTACTCATCCCTAAACTCAACATATAAAGTAATATGATAAAAATACACTTTTAACTCTATTTGGGATATTCTCTAACCGACCACTATCACTATAAGCAACGTGATGATACAACTTCTCACCTATGCTGCCAGAATTGTCCTATACCTTGTCGTGATATAGAACATCTCAATGAATAGGATCCATTAAAGCTATGCTTGAAAGCAATAAGGAGTCATCTAAAAATTACTTAACCATGTTGACTACATGGTTTATGAGGAAAGTGAGTTGGTTGAACCCATCCCCAATATCAGTGCTCAATAATTCTCCCAATAAGTATATACTCATGCTCAAATGTATTAAACATACTCTTTCTCAATTTGAGGTAATTACTCAAAATATCCTCTTAAAAGAGGTAATTGCTATGAATATCTCTAAACTCATTAACTCATTTACAAATCAAAATTTCTCTTTTCTCAATTTAAAAAGTGACACATTTGGAAATACTTAGTTTCCTTACACTCTTACTCAAATCATGTTTAAAACTCGATCTTTCTCAAAACTCATCTTTTCTTTCTCAGAAAATCAATTTAAGACAAAAATGTTTGATTTAAAAGATTCTCAAAAATTATTACTCAAAATAGGCTTCATACTGGACTATAGACATGAACATATGAACTCAAGGATCTCAATAACAATATAGAAAACTCAACACTCAAAAATCAAGAAGTCGGAACTCAACGGTACTACTCATATCAAGAATACTCAAAATCTAGGATAAAACCCTAGATTACTCTTTTATAGAATTTAGATAGATGTAGGGTGTGAGGATCAATTCAATCAATCACTATGATAGTCTTACATACTTGGAAGAACAAAATCCTTGGTGAAAATGGAATAACACTTGAAAACCCTAGCTTACTCCTCTTGGATCCTTGCTCTAAGACTTGGAAGTGTTAATGAGAGTGATAGAGTCCATTAATATTATTTAGAACCTTAATGAGGTGTAAAAATGTCTTGGTTTAGGCTTAGAAGGGGTGGGAAAAGACTAAACTACACCTCTTAAAAAGTTGACAAGAACGTTCCATAGGGCCATCTACGATTCGTGGCTTGTTATATACACCATAAATCCCAACCGTGGAATTCATACTAAATCATAAAGATCTAAATATCATTCTACGGGTCCAAACTAAGACCTATAGAAGTTTCTATGGATTGTTGATCCAATCCGTATAATTCATAATAAATTTTAAGGCTCAAAAGTTCATTTTATGTGTCCAAAATACGACCCATAGGAGTTTCTACGATCCGTAGATGTATCCGTAGGAATGGAACCCCAAAATTTCACTTATCAAAGGTTTTGTATGAGTTGACAGTACGGGTCATAGAAATTTCTACTCGTAGAAAGGATTCATAGGAACTTACTCAGGAAAATCTGCTGTGGTAAGCTCTGGTAAAACATTCATAACTTTTTACTCTGAACTCAAAGTAAGGTAAAGTTGGTGACATTGAAAAGAGAACTTATAGGCCTTGAATTTGATAGGTTATGGGTAACATAATTCATTATATTATGAGATATATGATGGTGTGAAGTTGACCTAAGTAAAATCTTTTGTCAAAACTTAATCGATAAGGAATCTTTCAACTCAACTTTGTGCTAAGGATCTTGTGACCTTAATTAATATCTAAATTCATTCCTAAACTAATGAATTGACATTTTGCACCTAAGATCAATTTAATAATCGCCTAAAGAATTTACATGTAAACAAAGAATGGTGTCGGCCTTCACTTAGAAATAGTTGGGGTGGTAGAGATCGAGTTTCTAGAAGTAATCTCCTTTTTCTAAACTATGTACCCCTGTAGGATTGTGTTAAATGACCTAACTAGTGGATCCACAATAAAAATTATGAATGAATGTGATGCAGTCTATCTTAGCAAGTAGATTCCCATTTGCAGTGTGAGAGTCATGCCTAGGGCTGGGCATTCGGTCGGTTCGATTTAGTTTGCGAAATTCTGTTCAGTTTTTTGGATTTCAGTTTGAAAAAATATGAACTGAAACTGAACTGAAATTAATTTGGTTCAGTTCGGTTTTTACAATTTCAGTTCGGTTTATTTTGGTTAATTTTTTCGATTTGAATATCATTAACACATACATGAAACACTGATCAGTAACACACTACATATTTGTACTACCTATACCATAGAACCACAAACTTCGACATATGCATATAGTCTACAACATGAGAAAAAGGTATATAACCATATTACAAGAGCATACATCGAAAATATATACAAAATACAAAGTTACCTAAACCTCAATCCCAGATCTACCACTACAAAAGATCCAAACCAAGAATATATAACCCAGAAATTACAAGGATACAACAAACTAATAACACAGCCAAAAACCAATGCTAACCTAGTTAAAACATGTTATAATTATGGATTAATAAGTACTGCATATACTACGACGGAGAAGTTGGCATAAATCACTAATTGATCTCTGGAATAGTAGCTCCATATAGCATTTTCATTCAAATAATTGTAGGCTAGTTCTTGTATTATAGTTGATATATCAATTATTCTTTTATTGGCATAGAAATTGGGTATCTCAATTTTCGTTATTTCTGGTTGTTCTTCAATATCTTTCGGTATTATCATGTCTTTGGTTAGGCCTATATTTACAACTTGAATCGGAGGTTTTATCTCCTCATGAAATATCTCTGTTGTTGCCGTATAGAATTTCACATAGAATAAATTCCCTTTGGTTACTCTTTTATATATAATAAATGCTTTGTATAATTCTGGTATACCGCTTAGTTCTTCTCCATCGTAGGTATATGCAGTACTTATTAATCCATAATTATAGCATGTTTTAACTAGGTTAGCATTGGTTTTTGGCTGTGCTATTAGTTTGTCGTATCCTTGTAATTTCTGGGTTATATAGTCTTGGTTTGGAAAATATTATCTTTATTTTTAATCCGTCATAGTTTTTATATGTTTTTTCATCTATCGCGTATTCTTCTTTATTTATTTATAAATTATGTTGTAGTTTATATTCTATGTTTTCTATTTGTATTTGTAGATATAAAATAGTTTTTCTTTGAGCTACTATAGATTTTTCACAAATTCCTGCAAATATATTACTGTTAAGTCTATTTTGCCTATGTCTCAATTCTTATCTTTTTGCTATAATTATTTCAGTAAGTTTTTGTCTATATTCATTATTCTCGTTTTTCATTGTATCTTTAAATATTAAATCTATTTATATTCTATTTTAGATATATTATCTATTAATTGATCTAATTTATCGTTATCAGTTTTTGTGATATTGAGTTGTTTATATTCTGGATATAATTTGTTTAATTTTCTTCTTATTTTTCTTCATCCATAGCTCTGATACCATTTTTCGAGGGTGCGGACTTCATCGTTCTTATATTAATTTTTAGTAAAGATTTTATTATAATATTCTTTTGCTAGAGGTTTTAATTTTGTTACTTCTTTAATATTATTTATTATATACTCTAGATATAACATATCTTGGGTTCTTAGGTACATATATAAATTATTCTCCATTAATTGTTCTAGCAGTTTTATATTTTCCATAGCTTCCGTCCAATATTGTAAATATTCGTAGTTCATTTTAATCTGAATCTATTTCTAAGTCATATAATTCTATTCTCTCGAGGTTTAGATCATGTAGGTCTATTTCATACCATTGTTGGTGTAATATATCTTCTGATTCGTCATCATTAAATATTTTTTCCCATATGGTTCTTCTTAATTCAATTATCTCTATACCTTTAAGTATATATAAGATTAAAGTTTCATAGTTTTTTATCATTTCATCCTGCATGTATGTAGTCATGTTCGTTGTTATGCAGGTTTTTTATTTTCAATTATTTCTTCCTATCATATTCATAATTTCATACCATTGTTAGTGTAATATATCTTCTGATATGTCATTATTAAATATTTTTTCCCATATGGTTCTTCTTAATTCAATTATCTCTATACCTTTAAGTATATATAAGATTAACGTTTCATAGTTTTTTATCATTTCATCATGCATGTATGTAGTCATGTTCGTTGTTATGCAGGTTTTTTATTTTCAACTATTCCTTCCTATCATATTCATAATTGATTAAATTTATATTAGATCATTATGAACTAGATTATCTGTTTATCATGTTCTCCTGTCACTACTATCATCGTACTTTAACATATACTTCCTTTTTATCAGCACCTCAACTTTGTTTACTCCCCCAAACGACTTTCCTTTCGTACCGGTTTCAACATGAGGATGGCATAATATAGAAGTTTTCTCCCTGTTTCTAGTGTGCTAATAAACTAGAAATCTTGATTCAAATAATTCTAATACATAATAACTAACATAAATTTATTCAATCATATATATGATATTCAGGAATATATGAAATTAGTTCTGCATATTTGTTGAACAATATACCTTTGCCTCTTGCTTATCCATGATATCTGAAGGTTGTTCCATTATCTATTAAATATGAATATCTTAAGTATTTGAGAGTGTTTTTTATGAAATCTTGCTTCGTTTATTGAAGGCTCACCTACTATGTTACATGTACATTCCTTTATATAGACAATTCTAATCCTATACTATTCTCTATAACAATGCGTACACTGTATTCTTTACGACTTTTTTACATGTCTATTGTAGACTTTATGACTTTTTTACATACTATTCTTTACATTATTGTGACTACTGCACACTTCACGACTTTCTTTACATAATAATGCACATGTGTCTATCTTCTTTTTGTTTTTTTGTCTTCTTCTTCTTATCTTCTTTTGTCTTCTTCTTCTTGTCTTCTTCCGTCTTTATCTTATTTGATCATTCCAGCTGGACATCGGGAATCACATTATCTTCTCCATTATATTTTGAACATATATGGTCAGGATATTTATGTCCAGTTAGTTTACAATATCTGGTTAATAGTTCTGACGAAATAAATCCTGCCTTTAATGCTCTTGTTGGAGGTTTTTCTTTTGGTTTTAATAATGATAAAATTCATTTCTAGACTTCATTCATATCTGATTTCCTTAGTTCCCTTGAGTTGGCATAAATCATTAATTAGTCTATGGAATAGTAGCTCCATATAGTATTGCCATTCAAATAATTGTTGGCTAATTCTTGTATTATAGTTAATACACCAATTATTCTTTTGTTGGCATAAAAACTGGTTAGCTCAATTTTTGATATTTCTGGTTGTTCTCCGCTATCTTCTCGTATTATCATATCTTTGGTCAGGCCAATTTTACAACTTGAATCAGAGGTTTTATCTCCTCATGTAGTATTTCTGCTGTTGTCGCATAGAATTTTATATAAAATAAATTCCCTTTGGTTACTCTTTTGTATATAATAAATGCTTTGTATAATTCTGGTATACTGATTAATTCTTCTCCATCGTAGGTATATGCAGTACTTATTAATCCATAATTATAACATGTTTTAACTAGATTAGCATTGGTTTTCAGCTGTGCAATTAGCTTGTTAATTTAGGAAGAAGATATAAGAAAATAGGTGACAATCTAAGTTTAATGTTAGAAAAAGAAACGGTAAAACTAGAAGATAGTTTAACTGCTATGATAAGAATAACAAAAGAAAATGAAGAAATAGATAGAAAAACGGAAATTGAAAAAATAAAACAACAAGCAAAAAAGGAAGTACAACAATTAGAAGAAGTAAAAAATACTATAATAATAGAACTTGAAAAAGAGCTGGCAATATTGAAAGAAATGTATGAAGCTAAACAAAAAGAAAAAGAACAAAAAACAAAATTAGCAAATGAGATAAATAAATTTAAATAAAAATTGCAATTAGAAGAAGAACTAGAAGAAAATAACCAAGATAATCTACCTGAAATAAGATTTGATGAAATAAACAACGATGATCTAGATGAACAACATTCAGAAACAAGCGAAACATATACGGAACTTTTAGCAAACATGAATAATACAAAGAATTTAGAAGTAAATACGGAAGACGTAGACATGGATGAAAAACCTAGTACATCAGGAATAAAAAACCCAAAAAATTTAAAATATTATAATGCATGAACAATATGATAAAGAAAAAACTATATGGGATAAAATATTGAATAAAAAATGGACACCTAAACCAATAACTGAACAATATAATTTTTTAGATTTAGACTGTGTAGCAGATATAAATAAAACAATCCAATTATGGATGAGATATACATCAAAACAATTAATAGATAACAAAATAGGAATGATAGAAACACCAGGATATATAGAAAGAACACTTATAGGAACAGTAAGTGATGAATTTAAGAAGTAATAAAAAAATTGATGGTGAATTAGCTACTACAATTATGGAAATATTATATAAATACGAAGTAGATATAAGATATGAATTTAGTAGTATGACAACATAAGTAGAAGAACAAAATAAAGAAAAAATAATAAACCGGAATCTAATGACAAAATTAGCAATATGTAATATGTGTTATATAGATGAATAGACATGTACATTTAGAAAATACTATTATAAAGGAACATACAACACAGAAGAAAGTAAAGAAATAAGAAAATTATATTTTACAAAATTACCAGAACCTTTTAATTCAAAAGTAATAAAAAGTTGGAATGAAGCAGGATTAACAGATACTTCAGGAGCTAGAATGAAATTCCTACAACGATTGTTTATAGAACTGTGTGGAAAACATAAAGAAGAAATAAAAATGGAAAAGATATTAGTAAAAAACCTAGCATGTTGCAAAAATAAAACAGCACCCCAATTTGGTTGTACGGATAGGTATTATAAAAATAAAAAAAGAAACTATAAAAAATACAGATCAAAATATAAGTATAAAAGACCAAGGAGAAACTACTACGTAAAAAACTACAAAACCAAAAGACCATATAGACCAAAGAAAAAACTAACGGAATGCACTTATTATAATTGTGGAAAATTAGGACACATGGCTAAAGATTGCAAATTACCTAAAGATCCAAAGAAAAAACAAATATCAGAAATACTAGTGGACAACGAAGAATATATACCAATAGAGTATACTGATTATGAATTAGAAAGCAATGATAGTATATATGAATTATCAGAAAACGAAACAAATGAAATGGAAAATAATTCAGTAACAAAATCAGATAATGAATACTATATAAATGACTGAAACAGATGTACAAATAATAACTAAAGAAAAACATCAAGATGAAGAATCTTTAGAACAAAAAATAATATTTGATAATAGTATATTTGAACAAATAAAAGGAAAAGAATTAGACCTAAGCGTAGAAAAAATATTCGAAATACCAACAATAAGAAACAGGTTTAAATGACAAAAAGAAGAATATTATGTAGTAAGTCAAAGAGAACATATCATAGATTGCAACTACACCAAAAGAAAGGCTAAAATATCAATAATAAACAAACGAATAATAAATAAAGAAATACAAGATATTAAGGCTAAGAATCCAATTAAATATGTACATTTAGGAGGAACAAAAATACTAATAAAAGCATGTTTTAGAGAAGGAATAGATACACCCATAGAAATATACTTAGCAGATGATAGAATTATATAACCCATAGAAAAAAGTATAATACGTGCAGTAAAAGGTAACCTCATATACCAAAAATTTAAATTTATAATAAGTGCTAACTACTCAGTAGCAATAAACGACAGAAACATAGATAAATCACTAGTATTATATTGAAAAATGTCAGGGATAGAACTAGCCCCAAGAAGTAAAATATTTACAGCTAGATGTAAAAACTTATATGTTTTAACAACAAAATATAAAATAACAGCAAAAAATAAAATAAAAAAATAAAAATAGAAAATTCTTTTGAAAGAATAGTTACAGTCATAGATATTTATTATTAACTGTTTGTCTTCTAGATTATAGGGTTTTTACTTATTCTATCCATTTTATTCCTAAAGTGATATTTTTATCTACTTGATATATTTTAAACTTTATTACTATTGGTGCTCCTCCAATTATTATTTCCTTTTCTGTAGTTTTTTCGGTGTTTATTAATGCCTTTGGTAGTTCAGGGCATAATTGTTCAGTAGTTATTATTTCATCTTCTGTTACTAATTCTCTTGTAATATAGTTTTCTTCTTGTCCTATATTTATTAATATTAGATATTTTCGTTGTTCCATTACTCCCGTTATGTAGTAATGATATGGTTTTATTTCTTCTTCTATTGATTTTTGTGGAGTTTTATCTATTCTTCTTGAGGTACTCATTTTTTGTGATATTTGGGGTATTTCATAGTTTATTCTTTTTGATGTGCTTTTATCCACTCTGTTGTTTTCCATTTTTTATTATTCACTCTTTTTGCTCCTATTATTTGTTTACATGGTGTTGTGAACCACCAGTGTGTTTTTTTTATTATATGTGGGTATAATTTTTCTAAAAATGGCATTCCTAATAGCATATCTTTTGTTGTAAGTTCGAAGTTATACATTTCTTCTATAGTTAATATCTTATCCCATATTTGTATTTTTATATTTTTTGCCTTATATGTGATCATGCTTCTTTCATTATTAAATCCTGTTACTACTATCGGTGTTTTTAACTTTTCCCATTTATCTTTTGATAAACAATTGTATTTACATATATTAGCTTCTGCTCCTGTATCTATCATTGGTGTATAATATTTGTTGTAATATCCCTCTATTATTATCTTTGCAAGTATATATATTTTCATATTTTTATCATACTGATTGAGGTTTAGGTAACTCTGTATTTTATGTATGTTCTTATAATATGGTTATATACCTTTTTCTCATGTTGTAGACTATCTGCAAATGTCGAAGTTTATGGTTCTATGGTTAGTGGGCTTTTTACTTTTTGTGTAAATGGTTTTTCAAATAGCTGATTTAAATTGCATTTCGCTGTTTTCCTTAATCAGCAACAACTGATATGTAGAAACTATATTTGTACTACACATACATGAATGCAAAAAAAAGTGCAAGTTTCACTACTTAGTGCTTACTCCCTGTGGATTCCCAAGCAAGCACAACTGCACAAGAAACATATATTAGTAATTTTACACATGTCATCAACTGTAACCAAGTAGACAAGCACAAGAAACAAATACAAATACCAGTAATTGAATATCATTAACACATACATGAACAATGAAACACTAATCACTAATTTACTATTAAAAAAAATAATTACTCAGTGATACCTCAAGTTCAAGATGCAACAAAAAGCTAAGAAAACAAGAATATTAGACATCAACAACAGTACAAAACAAGAACCATAAGTCTAGCAATACAAAATAATAATTAGTAGTCAAAACAAGAACCAACAACACAAAATAAGAATCAGTAGACAACACTGCAGTCCAACTCGATCACTGCAAGTAACCACTACCACACATATCACTGCTTGATAGTTATAAATTCACATCCACAATACTAGATTCATTTCCACTATGAGCCATATCTACAAAAATATGAAAGAGCTTGTTAGATATAAGAAACATGAATAAGAAACTATTTTTGATATAATGAACACAAATTATTAAATTCTTACCAAGTTCAAGTAGCTCAAGATACTCTAAATCTGCCTCAATATTAATTGGAATTGATTCACTTCTAAGCCAATCTTTAAGAGAAATAGGAGATTGCACTAGTTTAGGAGTCAATGAACTCCTAAAAGGATCAAGAATGCGACCTCCTGTGCTAAATGCGCATTTAGATGCGACACTTGAAATAGGAATGACTAATACATCACGAGCCATCTCAGCAAGAATAGGAAATCTTGGCTCATTAAATTTCCACCACTTTAATATATCAAATTCATCAGTCTCTGGCTCAACATCTTCAGCAAGATATGTACCTAACTCTGATTTACTACTTGAACTTCCACTAAATTCTTTATGCCTCACATAATCTGTTTCGTTCTTATTGATCCTCTTTTTTGAAAGTTGTCATCACCACTCACTCTAGATATACTCGATGAGTTCCCAGATGAAGTAGGTGAAGATGATGCAAATAAAGAAACTTTTGATGATGTCTTAACATAATGATCAAACAAAGCTTTCATATATTTATCCACTGCATCGGCAAGTGGGTCACCAATTTCTTTTCCAAACATATTACCAATTGCAAAATGAACATAATCAAGATTGTTACGAGGATCAAACACAGATGATATAAAGATCATTCTGTTCATGTTATCTGGTTCATCCCAATATTTTCTGAATTTTTCTCTCATACTTTCTGCCATTTTTTTCAAGTTAAAATCTTCATTTTCTATCATCTCTTTCAATATAAGATCATGCGCAGCAATTTCTACAAAGTTCACATTATTTGTAACATACTTTGAACAAGAGACCTTCAAAGTAAGTGCATAAAAAGTTTCAAGAAACTTAATCATTGACCTCACTTTTCCCCAATCAACACTAGTGAGGACACTTGCTTTAGTTCCATAATCACAAACATGAGAACGTAGATTATCAAAATACCCAATATCATAAAAAATATATTTTTCAAATGCAAGTTCAAAGTGTTGTGCTGTATCAAGCATCAAGTATGTAGAGTTCCACATAGTAGGCACATCTAAACATAATGATTTCTTACAAGTTATCAATTGGGATTCACAACATTTTTAAACTTTTTAATTCTTGCGGGAGATTGTCTAATGTATTTCACGACTTGTCTCACTCGCTTGACTTACCAACTTCCTTTAATCCAACTTGCACAATAAGATTAATAATATGGGCCATACACCTCACCTGAAGATGTTGACCCTCCATTATGCTGGTTCCCCAATCAGTCAATTGCTTAGACATTTCTTTCATAGTAACACGGTTGGAACTAGCATTATCAACTATTTTGGTAAACACATTATCCAAACCCCAATCAAGAAAACAATTTGTAATGGAAGTTTCCATAGCATCACTCTATGACTAGAAATAGGACAAAAAGTTATAATTCTTGTTGGATGAAAAAGGCAAAAATAAATGAAAGAGTTTGAGAGACAGAAGGTTTCTTTTACTGCAAAACTTTCTTACTTAAAAACCAAAACTCCTACTGTAAACATTTCAGAAAGCATGAGTGTTAACGGTAGTAACAGGAGTCAAGTGGGCCATCAGGATGAGATTGGTAACCTCAACGATATCTAAGAGCCCAACATCAATGACCCACATCTCATGGGAGGTGTCGGAGCCATCCATCTACCTCCAACAGAGGGAAATGCGGTGTTCCACATAACAAGCACCAAGTTGCAACTTTTGCAACTAAAAGGACTTTTCAGTGGATTGACTCATGAGGACCCACATGAGCATCTTCGAAACTTCGTGGATGTGTGTGGACCTTTCTCGTTCAAGAACATCTCTCAGGAATCAGATTGATTAAGACTATTCCCTTTCTCATTAATGGGGAAAGCTTGCAAGTGGCTAGCTGAATTACCACAAAATTCAATCACTTCATGGGAGGAGCTGGTCACCGCATTTAATGTGTGATTTTTCCCTCCCTCAAAGATGATGACTATTCAGGATAATATCCAAAGCTTCAAGCATCTGAATTGAGAGCCTCTTCACGAAACTTGGCTCCAGTTTAAGAAATTGGTGCTACAATGCCCGACCCATGGTCTACCTGATAATGTGCTCCTTCAATACTTTTACCGGAGTCTAGACTCGGTGAATAAAGGTGTAGCTAACTAACTCTCGCCCGGAGACTTAATGCAGCAACCACACGCAGTAGCATCTCAAGTTCTCGATGGGATGACAACCATCAACAGGGCATGGAACACTTGAGAAAGACCATGTCTCACCGGTCACATTTCAGCTATCCAAGGAGTAGGTTGAAAAGATAATGAGAGAGACCAAAACATGGCCAAGATCATGACACAACTTGACATTTTATCTAAAACTGTCATGGGGGCTGTTGCCCGTTGTGTCAATGCTCTGGGTGTCGGGGTTGCAAATCCTGAGGAGATGAAGTTTGAAGCCATGTATGATGAGAAAGTAAATTTCGTAGCTAACCAAGGCAGGGGCTACCGTTCAAACTACCCAAGGTAGGGTGGTAATCAAGGATGGGTTAGAGCCAAAGGCTGGAAGGATCGAGATTGTGAGTGGAGGGACCGTAATCCAAATTGGAAGGATGGGGAAAAGGATAGATAATTGCCTCCCTACGAGCGTCAAAAGCCCAAGGATTCAGAAGGTGGTAGGTATGAGGATATGCTCTCGCGTATCCTAAACAAAGTTGAAGGGTAAGACAAAATGCTAAAAGGTATGAAAGAAGACCTGTCTACCCTCAGCCAGACTGTCACCTCTCATTCAGTTTCAATCAAACAATTAGAGACCCAAATGGGTCATATCTCATCTCATCTCAATCCAAGACAACAGGGGGGTTTGCCTAGTGACACTATGGCTAACCCAAAGAGTGAGGTCTAAAGGTTAACTTGCATCATGCTGCGACCTTAACTAAGGCGCTGTTTGGGAGGAAACCTAAAACCATTTACTCATTTTTTTTATCTTGATAAAATAATAGTGTGTTGTTTGTACAAATTGAGTAAGAAAAGTGTTTGAAAAGATTTATGGAGGCGAGCAACTAATCAGTTTGACAGATCACCGATGAGTTCGGCGCACCCAATCATTCCCATCATTTGACGCAATACAGCTTAAAGGTTGAGTTTGTAAAACTCGGCAGAGTATGAATTTTGTTGGTGCAACGCCAATCCAATTGGCGATCTAGGTAAAGACCACCAATGCGTTGCTCACCTGAACTGAAAACTCTAATATATTCGTCAAGGACATTAGATATTCAGTGTTTCACCGAGTGATTGAACGAGATTGACTAACATCGCCGAATGAGCAGAAACTTGACAGTCACAACCCACAGGTTTAAAAGTTCCATTTCATTCACCTTCTTGCACTTTGTCCCTTTTCACAAACTCACACTCACAGTTTAGCAGTTATATTTCTCACACTTTTAGAGTATTTTACGTGTCCAATTATGCTCGGATTAGGATCACATTGGTGCCTAGCAAGCCAGTACTATCTAATTCGGCATCAAAGGTTGGTAATCAAACTCCTCAGTTATTTGATCAGACTTTTTACTCATTTGCATAGTTACTGACGGTAGAAAATCTCTGTTGAACTTCTGAGTCACTAGGATTATATTTATTATCAATTACGACTTGATATTTTCTGCATGATTTGAGGGACTACCACTTAGCTTTGCTTTGAAGTGAACTGTTAAGCGGTGAGAATAGAAGTTTCTTTGGGTTTTCGTTGAAATCAATTTATATAAGCGTAAGTTGCACTATCTAGGGTTGCGGGGTGAAATTTGAAAGGATGGGTTGAAACTAGACACGTTGAGCTGATCGGATAGATGAATAAAATCCGCCGAACTGCTCGGCGGTTCGCCTAACGTCTCCATTCCACTTTTAACTGAATACTTTATGTATTGATCAATCTGTGACTTTCGGCGGTCAGTTTAATTCGCAAAATGTATTCGGCGACTGGCCGAAAGATCCCTTGCTCACCCTTTGTTTGCGCCCTTGTATCAGTTGTACATCACTTTCAACGATTGGCCTAATAGGATAAGTACTTCGCCAACTAGCTTGGCTAAGAAATTCCACACCTAGAAACACCCTATCTATCCTATTTGAAGTGCTATCTAACTTATCCTCAAAGTCTTTGCATTAATGGCTAGATCAAAAGTCGCAGGGAGAAATGATCCACCCAGGCACATAAGAGCACGAGAGTTCAAGAAAGACGAAAAGAAAGCAGAGCTAGTTAGACAAAGCAAATATACCAATGAAGCTAGAGCAAAGAGGCAAATTCCCATCGACCCTAATGTTCCTTCATGAGCTCGAAGTTTTATTAATGCAATACAAGAATTCAGAGCAGCTCAGGAGATAGATCAGATGATTGTAGCCAATCTTGCTGCAGAGGCCACGGCAAAGGCAAACAACGAGGACTAAAACAACAATACTCTGGGGACTATGGTTTTACTTCAGAGAAATGCATCGAATGCCCCGGCAGATAGAGAGACTGCATAGACAGGATCCCTCTTTACCTCTTTCTATGTCTTGTCTTTCTTTACTTTGCCTTTTGGATTCTGTATTATTTGCATTTGAGGACAAACACTTTTTTTGTGGTAGGTTGAGGCTCACCTTTTGTGTGCTATTTGTGATTCATGATTTGTATATATTTGGGCTGTTCTATTTAAAATTTTGTTTACACTGCTTTTCGTGGATGTTTGAGCTCATGGCTCTCTTTTATTTTTTAATTGCAAATGATTTTGACCCTTTCAAAAAATTTTGAATTTTTCACACATTTTTTCCACCCTTTGTGAGTTGAATGTGGCTGTTTGTTCGCAAAAAAAATTGAGTCTCATTTTCGATCAATATCGATGACTTGAATAGTGCTCTCAATTGAACAAACATGAATGTACAGCTACGATGAGGCTAAATGAAGTTGCATAGACAATATGTGAACTCGTTGCATCTTGTTGTGATTAGCCATTTGTCGAATTGATTCTTTTGAAATGACCGTTGCACACTAGCGAAAATGTGTAGTCTTGTTTGACTTAAGTGTCGATGCCTTGTGTGATTAGCTTGCTTTGAAACTTGCATGAATAAACCTATAATTTTCCCTGTTAGTATGATTGATTTAGAAAGGTGTCCTCTTGATATGATCTTAGGAAATTTTAAAGAGTGTGAGCCAAATTTGACATATACCTCTTTTGTGGCCTAGCCATGAGCGTGTGAAACTCTTTTGAACACCTTTGAGCCTTACCTTTCTTTGGAAGAACCTTGATGAACCCTAGACCTTACTTGAATCACTACCTACAATCCTCTTGAGTTGTACTTTAGCGAATAGCCAACTTAGGCCAAAAGCCTAAGTTGGGGTGTGGTGAAAGGGAAAAGGAGAAGTCAAGAAGTGCAAGAAAATTCCCCCTTAACCCATGGTATTGCATAAAAATGGAACCCTTTAAATTCAATTCAATTCAAAAAAAAATGTGGAATAAGATACGAAGGGAATTCGGTTTCAAGTAATCCATGAAGGAGAATAAAAAAAAAGGATGACTTAGAAGCACTAGAAAAAGAATTGATGAAGGAAAAGAAGGGAATGTCTTGAGAATACCGCACCCCATGAGGAAGGAGCCACTAAGCCTAAATAACCATACCTTTGCACACATCCCCATTACAAGCCTTAGAAAAACCTTTTTGATCTTGAGTAAACCGAATTGAAAGTCGATTGGAAAATAAGGGCAAACCTATGGGTGAAAACATGCATTATGTTCCTTTTTTTGAGTGTAAGTGTTGCATCGGATTCCTGATCTTGAATTGATTAACCTCTGTGTGTGCATATGGAATCATTCTTCATGTGAGGGCATTTAGATACTCTTTGTTGAGCTTGACCTTGCACAAATAGCAAGTATTGCGAACATGAGAATCTTTGGTAATGGTGTGTCACAACTTGAATCTTTGAGTACACAATTAATCCTTGCATAAGTAAATTGAGTCTTGTTGTGTGCACTCATAATTGAGTCTTGTGTAGCACTGTTTGAGACACCCTTTTTGAACGGCTGAACTCAAGTTTGCTTAAGGAAAAGCAAAAGTTTAAGTTAGGGGTGTTGATGAGTCCACAAATTGGACTCATTTAGGGCTTTATTTTGATAGAAATAGCGTCCTTGAATGCTTATTTTGTCTCAATATTAGATGAAACCTCTTAAGTTTCAGGTATTTGAAGCTTTAGTGGAAGCATGGACACTTAGATGCAAAAAGGAACAAAAAGGCTAAAAAGAATGAAAAAGTTGAAACATGAGCATCGCCAAGAACCTTTGGCGATTCACCGAAAGGACAGACTCCTCCCTTCGTTCCAGTATGCTAAGCCCTGAAGGAAGAGGATAATAAATGTAATGAAAGGAGTAGTCGGCGCTTCGCCGAATAGTTCCGCGAAGCAGTACTACACCGCCCACTGGTCCAAAACGTGAAGATGCTGAAGGCAAGCATGAAACGACAATGAAACAAAAGAAGGGCAAGTCGCCGAGTCATTCGGCGGTATCGACTAACATCGCCAAAAGATCGGCCAGCGCTATTTTCTGAAGTCTATAAATACTAAAATTGTTATTAATTTTACAATTTCCGAACCATTATTATATTTTTTAGAATAGAATAGTACATTTTTTAGATCTTTTCTCTCAAGTTTGGAGAGGGTTTTGGGGGAGACTTGAAGAGAGAAGGATTTCATCTTCCCCAAGTTGGAAGTGGGTCTTCTCCATTCTTCTTCCTTTGCTTAAATCAAGGTTTAATTTCTTATAACCATTTGATATTAGTAACATTTTAGGTGTATTTTGTTATTTCTTGATGTGTGGCTAAAAAACCCCATTCTTGGGGTGTGATTTAGCAAATATGTGTTGATATTGTTGTTGGTTCTTGCTTGCTGATAGAGTAGACGTATTTTAATGGTGATTTCACCTAGTGGTTGTGGTTTAATTTAATGGGTTTGTAGTTGCAAATGCAAAACCACCCATGTGTTTTCGGCTTGCCCGAGAGGGAGGTCGCGAAACTAAGACCACTAGACTGATGGCCTAAGAAGTGGGTCTACATGAGTTTCAGCCTGAGAGGGTGAGCCCTAGTCCCATATCCTAACACTCAGCTCGAGAGAGTGAGTAGGGTAAGGCGTAAGCTGGTCTTCATGTGGAAAATGGGTGTCCGAAAGGAACCCATTTGAAACGGGGTAAGTTGCCCATGAGGGAACTTATTTCCATCTAAAGCTTAGCCTAGTCACTTTTATCTTGCAAATTTTCTATTGAAAGCATGTGCCCATCGATTTATCTCAACTTGTATTGCGGTCACACTCTAAGAACATTTCCCCATACTTGATTATCTTGTTAACTTTTGCTATTTTTACTAGTTGTGACAAAACCCCCAAATCAATATTTGAAACTTTTGTGTCGCCCCCTTTAATTTACTATGTTTTTAATCGTATTGTCTTTAGCTACGACTAGTTAGAGCTAAATTTTATTTTTCTATCAATTCTCAAAACCACTCCCTTGGGACAACACCCCAACCATTATTTGGGTTACTATACTATCGACGATCGTAGACACTCATACCGTAGGTTAGTGTCGTTGGTCACGATAAGCATCAACTTTGCTTCTATTTTTTAGTTCTAAGTTTGGAGAGGGTTTCAAAGAACTTGAAGGTTCAAAGGGTTTCAACTCCAAAAAATTGGACTTAGGTCTTATGGTTTCTTTACTCTTGACTTCTTTTGAGACTTAAATATTCATACCCATTTGAATGCAAACTCATATTGGTATAAATTTCTAACTCTTATACATGTCTAGCTAAAACCCCAATCTTGGGGTGTGATTTTGTGAATATGGGTTAAGTTAATTATTGCGTCTTGCTTGCTGATATTTTAATTGGTGTTTACATGTGTTTTCGTTTAGTAGTTGTGTTGGAACTTAATGAAATTGTAGTTGCAAATAGGATTTCACCTTTGTGTTTTCAACTTGCTCGAGAGAGAGGTCGTAAAACTAAGACTACTAAATTGATGGTCGGTGGGATTGGGTCGACATAAGGTTCAGCTCGAGAGAGTGAACCCTATTCCTTCTCCCACACACTCAGCTCGAGAGAGTGTGTGGGCTAATGCATAGGTTGTTCTTCATGCGGCAACTCGGTGTTCTGAGAGAATTCGGGGTAAGTTACTCGAGAGAGAATTTACCCCCACTATGGTCTATCCTAGGCACAAATATTCAGCGAATTTACTATCAAAAACATGTACCCAATGATCTAGTTTAACCCGTATTCCTATCACATCCCAAGAATCCCGTCTCAATATTCGTATCTCTCATTATTTTCGCTAATTTTTCCTTGTTACAAACCCCCATTGTTAATTAACACTTTTGTGTCACTCCTTCGATTTGGTATGTTTGTATTCAACAATGTTTTTACCTATGACTAATTAGAACTTAATTTTATTATTCTATTAATTCTCAAGCCCACTCCGTTGGGACTAGACCCCGACCCTTGGTTGGTTTACTTTACTATTGTACGATCGTAGACACTTGCATTGGAAGTTGTCTTCATTACGCAAACATCAAAATGGCGCCGTTGCCGAGGATGACTTATGAGCACTAAAGAGAATGACAAAGAAAAAGGAAAGGAAGTGGTATGAGCACCACATTTCATGAGGATGAAAGTCACGGAGCCTAAATGCCCATACCTTTGCACTCAACCCCATTACAAGTCTTGAAAAGACCTTTTTGACCTTGAGTAAGCCAAAACGTATGTTGATTGGAAAATACGGGAAAACCTATGGGTGAAAGGATGCATTGTGTTCTTCCTTGTGAGAGTTAGCTTTTCATTTGATACTTTTGTTGAGCTCAAACTTGCATTTGAAGCAAGTATCGCGAGCTTGAGAATCTTTCAGAATGGTATGTAACAACTTGAATATTTGGGTACACAAATTGATCTTTGAGTGAGTAAATTAAGTCTAGTTGTGTGCATTCATGATTGACTCTTGTGTAGCACTATTCGAGACATCTTTGTCGAACGACTGAACTTGAGTTTGCTTTAGGACAAACAAAAGTTTAAGTTGGGGGTATTGAGGATTCCACGATTTGGACTCATTTAGGGCTATATTTTGATAGAATTAGTTTCCTCAAATGCATATTTTGTCTCAATATCTTATGAAAACCCTTAAGTTTCAGGTATTTGGAGTTTGAGGGAAAACATGGACACTACTTAGCAAAAAGGAACAAAAGCAGCTGAAAGAACGAAGAAATGAAGATTTGTGAATCACCGAACCCGTTTGGCGAGCTGCTAAAAGGTCTTATCCTCGCCTTTTGTTCCAGTGTGCTGAGCCCTGAAGGAAATGATCAAATCGGCGGTGGAAAGGAGCAGTCGGCGTGTCACCGAGCAGTTTTGCGAATCAGTATTATGTCGCCTAATGATCAAACACACGATGATGCTAAAGGCTGACGCAAGACGGCGATGAAAAAGACCAAATGGTGGATCGCCAAGTTGATCGGCAATTTCGACTAACTTTTCCGAGTGATCCTTCGCAACACAGATTTTTGAAAACTATAAATACTCATTGAAAATTATTATTCTAGGATAGAATTTTAGGTTTGAACAATAATTTTTCAGACTTTGCTTCTATTTTTGAGTTCTATGTTTGGAGAGGGTTTTGAAGAACCTGAAGGTTCAAAGGGTTTCAACTCCAAGATTTTGGACTTGGTTCATGTGGATTCTTCACTCTTGATTTATTTTGAGAATTAAATCTTCATACCCATTTGAATGTAAACTCATATTGGTATAAATTTCTATATCTTATACATGTCTAGCTAAAACCCCAATTCTTGGGGTGTGATTTTGTGAATATGGGTTAAGTTAATTGTTGGGTCTTGCTTGCTAATAGTTTAATCGTTGTTTAAATGTGATTTCATTTAGTAGTTGTGTTGGAACTTAATGAAATTGTAGTGGCAAATACGACTTCACCTTTGTGTTTTTGGCTTGCTCGAGAGAGAGAGGTCGTAAAACTAAGACTACTAAATTGATGGCCGGTGGGATTGGGTCGACATGAGGTTCAACTCTAGAGAGTGAACCCTATTCCTTCTCCCACATACTCAGCTCGAGAGAGTGAGTGGGCTAAGGCAGAGGTTGTTCTTCATGCGGCAACTCGGTGTTCGAGAGAAACCGAGTTGCTTCGGGATAAGTTGCTCGAGAGAGAATTTACCACCACTATGGTCTAGCCTAGAAACAAATATTCAACAAATTTACTATCAAAAGCATGTACCAAATGATCTAGTTTAACCAGTATTCCTATCATATCCCAAGAATCTCATCTCCTTGATCAATACTCTTTGCATTTTCGCTTATTTTTTCTTACTTGTTACAAACCCCCATTATTAATTGACACTTTTGTGTCACCCCTTAGATTTAGTATGTTTGCATTCGACAATGTTTTTAGCTATGACAAATTAGAACTTAATTTAATTTTCTATTAATTCTCAAGCCCACTCCCTTGGGACTCGACCCCAACCCTTGGTTGGGTTACTTTACTATTGTACGATTGTAGACACTTGCATTGGAAGTTGTGTCTTGATTACGCAAACATCACATGTGCGATTCCAATGAGGTAAATTTGAGTAGCATAAGTCATATGTGAACTCTTAGCATCTCATTGTGACTGGTCGATTGTTGAAAATGAATCTTGTGATGATCATTGCACAATATCTAAAAGTGTAGAGTCTTGTTTGATGATTGTGTTGAATGTCGTGTGTGGTGAGTTTGTCTTGGAATGTGTAAGTGATAATACCTAGAACTTGCCCTGTTTTTCCAATCAACTAGTGTAGGCGAATGACACAGATAATCTTAGGCACCATTTATGGAAAGTGAAACAAAATTGTCATTATACCTTTTTGTGACTCCCTTGTGAGAGTGTGAACATTGCTTTACACTGTTTAAGCCTATCCTTTTCTATGCATGAAACTTAAGCAGCGCATTTGACCTCTTTCTGTCCTACATAAAATCTTCATGGAGCATTGGTTATTTTGAATAGCAAACTTAGGTCAAAATCCTCAGTTGGGGGAGTGGAGGAAAAGGAGAAAAGTCAAAAAGTTTGAGAAATTCTCCATTGAAGGTTCATGTTGAAAAAGAAAAAAAGGTGGAACCCCTCCATAAAAAAAGGGAGAGAAAAGTAAAGTAAAAAAAGAAAAAAATTGAAAAAGAGAAGAAGTGTAGAAATAAAAGTTGTTCAATGAGCAAAATAAATGTGGTGTCCAATGAATCATGCTTAAAATGACATAGGGTGGATTGTGAAAATTGAAAAGAGTGAAATAAAATGAGAAAGAGTGAAATGCGTGTCATGCTTCATGAAGGTAGATGTCACTAAGCCAAAAATGATCATACATTTAACCTCAGCCCCGTTACAAGGCTTGAAAGACCTTTGTGATTTTTATTGAGCCTAAAGTCATGTGATTGGAAAGTACGGGAAAGCCTATGGGGAAGGTCAAGCATGTGTTCATTTTGGTGAGTGTGAGAGTTGTTTTTGATTCAGAAATTGAAATGTTGTTGAAACTTTGTGTGAGCATGGAATCATTTTTTGAATGTGAGCATGCAATTCAAATAATGTTGTTGAGCTTGAACTTACAATTTGAAACTTGTAGTACACAATTGAACATTGCACGGGTAGATCGAACCTCGTGTACATTCATGTTGAGCATTGAGTAGCACTATATGTAGACACCTCTGTTGAACTGATTGATCTTGAGTTTCTACTTGAGGACAAACAAAAGTTTAAGTTGGGGGTGTTGATGAGTCGGGGATTTCGACTCATTTGGGGCTTAATATTCATATTTTTATTGTCCTCAATGCTTATTTTGTGCTCTAAACTGATGTTATAGTTTTAAAATTGCAGCAATGAAAGCAAAAGAGCAAAGAAAGGACATTACCTAACAAAAGGGAGTCGAAAAGCTAAAAAAGATGAAGACAAGAAAAGCCGAGGATTGCCAAAGCCACTCGGCGCGTCGCCGAGTAGTTCCCCATATTGCCAAATATTATAGAATGTCAGCCAATAGATGAAGTCAAATCAGCGATGGGATGGAGCATTAGGCGATCCACCGATTGGATCAGCGATTGAGATTGAGATCGCCTAAAGTTACAAAATGGTCGGTAAAAAGGCAGGGCAAAAAGGTGATAACAGGGAAGACTTGGCGAATCGCTGAACAGGTCGGTGAGCCCGACCTCGATATCTTAAATTTACAATGAGGATGTGCTAGAGATTCAGGCCAAGAAGGCGATAGAAGGATGATTCGATGCATTGTCAACCTATTCAGCAACACGCGACTTACCATGCCGAATGGCCCTGAAACCAAAAATTGGGGAACATATAAATATAAATTTTAAAATATGAAAATGGGTTCCCACACATCCTCACTCTTGGTTTCTGATCTAGAACACTGAAAACATTGCTTTTAGTCTTTTTAGAAGTAATTGAGAGTTTGGTTTTGATTTTCGATTAATTCCAAGCATTGTATATACTTGATTATTGTTATCTATCTGATGGAAAACATAGTTGGCAACCTTTTATCGCTTTTTATGATGTGTTGCTAAAACCCCTATTATTAGGGGGTGTGATTAATTTCTCTAATTAGCTTATGGGTGTTTTGATTTACTAATTTCAATGTTGATTTGAAGTGGGTTTTCTTGATAGTTGTGTTTTAATTTTTGAATTGTAGTTTAAAATGTAGTTCTTGTTTAGCATTTTGTGCTTGCTAGAGAAAGAGGTTTTATAATTAAAGCTATCAATTGATGATTGTAGTTATTAGGTTATTGTTGGTTTAGCTTGAGAAAGTGAACCTGAATTCGATCCTACCAATCTAGCTCGAGAGAGTAGGTTAATTCAGGTATTGGGTTGTTCATAGTGTTATTCTTGTTGAGGTTCGAGAGAGCTCACTTGATTTGTGGTAGTTGATTTAGTGATAACTATTGCATCTAAAGCCTAGCCTACTAACTAATATTCAACGTCTTTTAGTAGATCTTAATCACAAATATAGTGAAATTTGTATTTAATCGATCAAATCCCCAAGGATCCCTCTCTACATGATTTCTACCATGTTTTTGTAGTTGTTAATTGCTCAGTCCTAACCACCATCTGACACTTGTTGTCAACTTCTGAAATTTACCTTAAAGTATTCTGATAATGTTTACTTCTAGAAATGACTAGAACACACTGTTTACTTCGTAATTGAATTCTCTTTCGTATCACTTCCTATGGGTCCAAATATCCTCACTTGTTTCATACCCCAGGGTGATGGCATATCAGGTAAGATACATGTCTGATTTTTTTTATATTGTTGCTTATTATTATTGTTGTTGTCGTTGTATATTTGCTCGCACTGTTATTGCAGAGCTGTAGTGCTTAGCTATTTATGTCATCATATGAGACACCTAGGTTAGACTTTTTGCATTTCAGGTTCCTAGATAGTGACAATGCCAAAGGATACTCTGCCTAAATTTTAGCAACTCCTAAGGACTTAACCGCGTGACTCAGATTATTCTTTCGAGGATGAATGTTTCTAAGGGGGGAAGGATGTAACACCCCGCCTTTTCGAAACGTATCAAAATTACTTGTATCTTCATAAAAGACAAAGAGGGTGGGTAATAACTTAAAAATGATGTGGTATGTCATATTTTAAGTGTTCAAGAATTGTATCTCAAGTTTTGAAGTTAGGTAAGTGGCAAATGAATGTTGGTGAAAGTTACCGTCAGTTCCTTTTAAAACATTTCTCTGAAATATGGGTCAAATGTCTCAGGGGTTTTCTCCCAATATATAAATATTTATGGGACCCACGACCTATTAAATCGAAGGTCTACGAGTCTAGTTTGGAACGTATCAAATCATTTATTCATCTCTGAATAAAGACATATTCGCGCTTTCGCGAGACTACGCAAGCAGTCATGTGAAGTGGGTCCCCTAGGACGGTGGAACTTTTTATATACCATCTTCTTCGACTTTTCTTCATTTTTCTTAGCAAAGAACAATAAAACTCAGAAAACCCACTTCTAGGATCAGCCAAGTTATAGATTTTCTTCACTTAAGTTCTTGACAGAGCTAGTTCTACACGTTGAGCTCGTCAACATGGTATATTTTGTTTTACTGATTTTGTCGCATATCATACATTGGTGTTGGGACAGCAAGGGTTTGGACATATTTTAAGGTTTTGAGGTGTATTACAAACTTAAGATCAAGGTAAGACTCTTATTTTATCGATTCTAGCTTTAATAAGCCACAAATAGCAATTTGCAACGGAAATACATATCTTTTATCGGATTATCGTGGTATCCTCAATTTTTGTGTGTTGATTATGGTCCTTCCTTGTTGTAGTATTGAGGGGTTGTGAATAAAAGTCATTAGGCCATGTGAATTCAGTGAATAAGGTATGTTAATTGGGTTGTTATCCTTGTTATACTTGTAGCCATTATTGTTGATTGTTGACTGTTCGAGTTGATATATTCCTCCCTTGTCAAGATTCTTATTCAGTTAGTAGTTTCCCTAGATTGGACATGACTTAGAGGCTATTTGTATAGGTTGCCTATAACTAAATTGCTCATTTTTAGCGATTGGATTGTTATTGTTGAACTTGGGGCTATTGTGGTTAGCTGCAGGAATGTGATCTATGCCTAGAAGTGCTATGTTCTTCCTACGGGGCTATATGGATGCCCAAAAGGTCTATGAGTTGCCTACGGGGTTATATTGATGCGTAGAAGGGCTATGAGTTGCCTATAGGTCGATATTCATGCCTAAGAAAGCTATGTGCTTCCTACAGGGCGATATTGTTGTCTAAAAGGGCTATGAGTTGTCTATAAGCTATGTTGATGCCTAAGAGATCTATGTGCTACCTATCGGGCTATAGTAATGCCTAAGAGGGCTATGTGACTGCCTACGAGGTTTGGGGACTACCGATAGGGTTATATAGACTGATTGGCACCTTCCGGGCTTATGGGGGATTGTTTAGGTTGTTGTTTTATTATTTTTGATAAGTTTAGATTTAGGAGGAGGTCAGTACACTTATCTTATCCTTGATTTATTTATCACATTATTCCAGTATATTAGGATACCTGCTCATAGTCTATTGCCTTTCATACTATGTACATTATTTCTTACTGATGCCCCATTGCCTGGGGGCGCTACATTCATGCATGCAGGTCCCGATAGACAACCCAGTAGACCTCTTTAGCAGCTGGATTGACTTCTATCCGGTTGGCTGGCCTCTTTCCTCCGGCACTGCCAGAGTTTAGGGGTTTGTTAGCTTTGTTGTATATATTTTTATGGGTAGGCTGGGGCCCTGTCTCACCAATCTTTACTACTCTTAGAGGCTTGCAGACTAGTGTGTCGGGTGTATAGCTACGTTATGGCCATGTTGGCCTAGTTTGTTGGTTGGTGAAGCTTGTGAGATGTTTGATGTATTGTCTTGATATATACCTATTTTTAGTTTTGGTATAGAGATCATGGTGGCCTCGACGACCCAATCAGGACTTCTATGCTAGTTGGCTATTTCTTTATATGAACTCTTGGAAGTAGCTGTTTCATTTATAGATCTGTTGATAGGGGCTTTGCCGGCCGTGGTCCTAGTTTTAAGCTAAGATATACTTGTTTGTTTTCTTAATTGTGTGTTGCTGCCATGCGCTAGTAGCAAATGATTTAGTAGGGTAGGCTCGGGACTGATTTTTGGCATTAGGGGCGCCCCTTGAGTTTGGGGAGTGACAACATTTGAGTTTTATCTAGGATTGGGTTGTATCACACTTGTATTTATTTCGTTTCTTTGAGCGTTTATGGAACCATATTGAGAAAATGAGCTCCAAATTATGTTTTGATCGAACCATTAGATATGTATCAATATTTATGTATCATAACCAAAAATCCATCAAGTTTTGACGTCGGATGGAGATTTATGCCCATTTTAGTGTCAAAACGAATCATTGGTGCACCGCATAAGCTGAAAGGTAACCACAAGTGAGACCGTTGGACCCCTATGACCTCTAGCGCATGGGAAAAAGGTCATTGCAGCAAAACTCGGAGCATAAAAATCAGATTACATTCTATTTGATATTTTCAATATTTTTAGAGCCTCAGATTGAGGAGAATTTTTTTAAGAGTTATTCTCATATAAACAAGGGGCGCTTAATTATAACTCAATTGATTTTTTTTAAATTGGGAAAAGACATAAATTTCCCTTTGAACTTGTTAAAAAAGTCAGTTACATGCTTAAACTATTGTGACGACCTATTACACACCTGGATTACTTAAAATTGAATTTATTTCAACTCTAACGCACATACAACCAGTAACATGAAGAGAAAGTGTTTCACAATCTCGCCACATCATAACCATGTCACTGTCACATCAATAATTAAATCAGATTTTAAAAAAATCATGTCACCCAATTGCTTCTTCTTTCCTACAAACCATCAAACCCACCATTAAAAAACTATCATTGTTGCTATTACCACCAAATTCACTTATCCGTCACCATAGATTTCACCACCCACAACCAAATTCACCACCGGAATATTCCTTCAGCCATTGCCATCATTAAACAATTGCTAACAACCATAATGAATTTAACTAATAACACCATCGGACCCACGTCACTACCATTGAAATTCATCATAATCAAAACCAGAAAATTTATAATCCACATAAAATTACCATTTTAATTGTTATTATCGAGATTAAAAGTTATACCACCACTAATTTTATAACCCATCACCGAACCCAGCACAAAAAATTATCACAATTACAAATTTTATTCAAGCTCAAAGAGGAGAATGGGAACACTTGCAATATTTATTTGCAAAGATCACAGTCAGACAATTGAAATATTTGTGCTTGATTTACTATTATTTATTTTGAAGAAAATCTAGAGAGGATTTTTGTGAGAGATAAGAAAGATCTATGAACATACATTAAAAAATTGATTTTTGTGCAAAATCTAGAAACTTTTTACAGTAAGAAAGATCTAAAAATTTTCTTATTTCAAATGCTCACAATAAAAAAAGCAACAAATAAATTGAATAATTAGTGCTTGAATTGATAAATTTGATTTGAGAATAGTAAGGATTAACCAATTTTAGATATCTCACCAGAAACTTTTTCAAGTTGTGAACCTAATTAATTGAACAACTTCGCCAATCTTTTAATGAAATTTCTATCCCGCAAAGTTGTTTTCTGTTTTTTCTCATGAAAATTTATAATGAATTTTTTTTTTCTTATTAGCCATAGAAAAAAGAGTGTTTGTGATAAGAAAAAATGGTGAAGAAGAAAGGTAGGGTAACGTGACGGTGACGGATGGGGGTAGGGAAAAAGATTTGACATTTTTCCTACTCAAATGCGCCTTATCTATTTTATATTTAATTTAAGTTCCACGCCAGCTTTTAGAGTGGTGTAAAGTTTACTTTTGAGTAGTAAAGGTGTGTAATAGGCCGCCCCAATAGTTTAAGCGTGTAGCAAACTTTTCGGTACAACTTCAGAGATGAATTTATGTCTTCTGCCTATTTAAATTACACCCACAATTTTATGCTTAAATTATTGGTTATGAATGTGGAAGTTGTGGTTTTAGGTCTAGGTGTAAAAAAGTGTTAATTTTGGAGACAACCTTCATAATTTGTCTCTGAGATAAGGTTCTAAGTATGATTCTAGTGTTTCCTATGTTATTCTGCTGTTAATTTAAGATTTAAATCCCTAGAAATGGTTAACATTTTTTTTTTACATATACTTAAAAAATGATACATTATTTATTTTGTCGGAACGTGACAACCGATCCTATTCACACCACAATTAAAATCACAAGTATATCATCAAGATCATACATTTAAGTCATGATTTCATGGCATTCATCAATTCTCTATCTCAGTTATAACAAGTGTGATCAACATTGCAACATTGATACAAATACAAGTATCATAATGAAGCAAGACCAAGCATACATCACACAATCATAGAATCCCAACCATCACATACCTCGAAACAAGCTTGAAACCCTAAGAAACTTGGTCCTTCCTTTTTCGGATTCGTTCCGCTTGTTCTTGGTCTACAAATAATCAATATAATACGGGAATCAATAAACAATCATTAATTACCCGGATTACTAACAATTCTATGAACCCTAGATCAAACCCATGATCTCAATTATCCAAATTAGGGTTGTTTCCACCATAGAATCTATAACAAAACCCTCCCCCATCAATATTCACCAATTCTATTACGTTCTACGGATCAAAAAATAGATTCGGGGAGTGAAAAACTTACCTTTAGCATCAAGAATGGTGAAAAATGAGTAGGAGTCGTCTGGGGTTCGTTCCTTAGCTCTAAAAATCAAAAAGTGCAACATAAGGTCGTTTAAGGGTTTATTAATGACCTTAAGTCGCGTCGGGCCCATCACATCGGCCACCACCCCGCCACAGTGACCCAGCCAAAGCGGTAAAAAGCGGCACCAAGGCGACATTCTCAAACCATTGAGTTATTTAAAGAATTCCAAGATTCCCATTTCACAAGACATCTCTAACCAACGACGCTCAGAAAATACCATTTACTCCAAGATCGATTACGGGAGTTCTACTCACCCGAATTCAATTTCGTAAAGTCATATGGATTCTTTAACGAGTTATCTAACTACTCATGTAATCAAAATCATAATTACTTCACCCGATTATTACCAGATATTCCAACACCTCAAGGACTCTGATTCGTCAAAATCTGGACAAGGTTGGGAAAATCCAAATACTACGAAAAAGTTTTCCGGCCGCAAATTTTCCTACGTTGGCATTTCTATAACGACGGAAACATGTCGTTACAATAGATACTAATTTACCTATCACTCGTCCCCGAGTGACAAAACTTAGGAAAATAGGCTAAGGAAGGAAAGAAGTAGTACCTGAATCGACGAACAATTGGGGATACTTGTCTCGTATGTCCCTCTCAGTTTTTGAAGTAGCTTCCTCAACTAGACGTTGCTTCCATTGAACTTTCACGGACTTAATCTCCTTGGTCCTCAACTTACGCACATCACGATAAAGAATCGCAAATGGTTCCTCCTCATATTGGAGGTCCTTGTCTAACACAATTGAGTCCCACTTAATGATATAATCCCCGTCATCATGATACCTCTTCCACATGGATACATGAAATACTGGATGAACACTTGATAAATTAGGAGGTAAAGCCAATCTATACGCCACCGGTCCCACACATTTAAGAATTTCAAATGGACCAATGTATCTAGCACTTAGCTTACCCTTCTTACCAAATCTCATCACCCCTTTCATGGGTGATACCATAAAAAGAACATTTTCATCAGATTGAAACACCATGTCTCTTACCTTATCATCCGCATACTTCTTTTGTCTACTCTAGGCTGCTAGAAGTTTAGCTTGAATACTCCTAACCTTATCTTGAACATCCTTTACTAAATTAACCCACAATGGTTTCACATCTTCAGCCTCAAACCATCCTATGTGTGATCTACATCCCCTTCCATATAATGCCTCAATTAGTGCCATATCAGTACTAGAGTGATAACTATTATTATAGGAGAACTCACACAAATGTATGAATTTATCCCAATGCCCTCCAAAATCAAGCACACATGCCCTCAACATGTCTTCTTACACTTGAATAGTCCTCTTTGACTGCCCGTCTGTCTATGAATGAAAGATTGTACTAAAAGTGAGTTGTGTATCCAATTCATCATGCAATTTCCTCCAAAACTTAGATGTGAATTGGGTACCACGGTCTGAGATGATAGAGAGGGGCACCCTATGCAACCTCACAATCTTTTTCACACAAACTTTAGCCAATTGTTCAGCATTATAGTCTATTTTAACCAGAATAAAATGGGCTGACTTAGTCAATCTATCAACCACTACCCAAATAAAATCAAACTTTCCCAAATCTTTGGAAGACCAACCATAAAATACATGGCTATTCTTTCACACTCCATTCTGGAATTGGCATTCTTTGAAGGAAACCTGCAGGCCTTTGATGTTCATACTTCACTTGTTAACAATTTTGTCACTTCACCACAAACTCCGCTATGTCTTTCTTCATGTCCGACCACCAATAAACTGGCTTCAAATCTCTATACATCTTGGTCACACACGGATGAATAAAATATCGTGAACTATAAGACTCCGCCAACAATTTGTCAATCAAGTCATCTACTATAGGAACACAAATTCTCCGTTTAAAATTGAGCACACCATCCGCATAAAGAGTGGTCTCTTGTGCCTTACCATTCACAGTCTTCTTTCTAAGCTCCTCTAAATTCTCATCTTCAATTTTTTTGGCCTTGATCTCTTTAATGAACCTTTACCTCAATACTAGCTAGCACCCCACCTCTTTCTGAGATGCCCAACTGCATGAACTTAGACTCTAAGGTCTGAATTTCCTTAGCCAAAGGTCGCTTGGATACACTCAAGTAAGCTAAACTACCCATACTCACCACTTTTTTACTCAAAGCGTCTGCCACCACATTAGCCTTGCCCAGATGGTATTGAATGGTTACATCATAATCCTTAAGTAACTCCATCCACCTTCGTTGTCTCAAATTCAGATCATTTTGAGTGAACACATGCTGAAAACTACGATGATTAGTAAACACTTCACACTTAACACCATAGAGGTAATGCCGCCAGATCTTAAGAACAAACACTACCGCTGCTAACTCCAAATCATGTGTTGGATAATTCGTCTCATGCACCTTCAATTGACGTGAGACATAAGCTATAACATTCTTATCCTGCATCAACACAGCACCCTAACCAGAATGTGCAGCATCACAATAAACAATAAAATATTTACCTTCAACCGGTTATGCTAGAATAGGTGCGGTGGTCAAGAGAGTCTTGAGCTTTTGGAAGTTGTCCTCACATTTTTCAGTCCATTCAAATGGTACCTCTTTTTTTGTCAAATTAGTCAAGTGTGTGGCGATAGAAGCAAAGTTATTCACAAATCGACGATAATAGCTAGCGAGCCAAACACAACTCCTAACTTCTGTCACAGAGCTAGGCCTAGCCCAGTTCTTAGCTGCCTCAATCTTTTGTGGATCTACCATTACCCCTTCTTTTGAAACTACATGCCCCAAAAATGCAACCCATTTCAACCAAAATTCACACTTAGAAAATTTTTCATATAGCTTTTGCTCCCCAAGAACACCCAAAACACTACAAAGATGGTTGACATGCGCTTCCTCACTTTTCGAATAGACCAAAATATCATCAATAAGGACTATAACGAACGAATCAAGAAATGGTTTGAACACCCCAGTCATCAAACTCATGAAAGCTGCAGGCGCATTAGTCAAACCAAAAGACATAACCAACCTAAGATTATGTCAAAGTCAATCATATCCAAAATCACTAAATCAGCACAAGTTTCAAATCCCATACACAAAATAAGACAAGCACGATAAACATGGGTAACTATGACTGACTCTCCAACTGGGGTAGAAACACGAATAAGGGCATCAAGAATATCAAAATTTGAGGCAAATCTCATGGATACATATGAATAGGTAGAACCCAGATCAAACAACACATTAGCCATCCGTTCACAGACAATAATAATACATGTGATCACCACATCAGACGCCTCCGCCTCATTCTTGCCCGAAAAAGCATAACACTAAGCCCTATCATCATGACGAGCCACTTCCCTGCCTGGTTGCGCGTTACCGCTACCTCCATTACCATTACCATTTCCTCTACCTCCACGACCTTGCTAATTACCTCCTCGTCCACCTTGTGGACGCCCTCGACCATTATTACCATTCCCCGCGGGTAGCACTGCTCTAGACTGTTGCTGCTCGGAATCTAACACACGTGGGTGGGGACAATCTCTCCTCATATGCTCAAGTTCTCCACAGTTGTAGCAAGTACGATCAAAAGATGGTATGCCGCCCGTCGAAGGCGCGACTCCCTAGCTATCCTAAAAATTATGAGATGGAGTTTTTGAGTAACTAGGAGTTTTCGAGTAATTACCTGTAGAGGCGGGCATAGCAGACTAAATTGGCTTGGCTGCAAGCGTTGGCCTTCCGGACACCTTGGAATAAGAACCTTGAAAGTTACCTGAGTTATTTACCCTTTTTTCCCATGTCTTTGCTTGACCGTCTCGCTTCACCCCCTCCACTTTCTTAACATAGTTAGTCACCTCATTAAAGCTTCTCCCTGTAGAAGTCATATGAATAGATAATACATGCAACTCAAAAATTAATCCCCTAATAAATAACCGGATTCTCTCGTCCTAAGTAGTTACTAATTGAGTAGCATATCTAGACAAAGCATAAAACTTGGCCTCATAAGCAGCCACAGTCATACCAACCCTGCTCCAAAGCCATAAACTCATCTTTCTTGCGATCCCTCAAAGTGTTAGGCACATACTTCTCTAGAAACAGAGCATGAAATTGGGTCCAAGTAAGTGGAGGTAAAGTAGAAGATCTACATTCCATATAAGCTCTCCACCACTGGTTAGCCTACTTGAAGTTGGAAAGAAACAAACTCAACCCCATGCTGATGAACAATACCCATTTTATGAAGCCTCTCAGAGCAATCCAGAATGAACTCATAAGCATCCCATTCTCAGAACCAAGAAACACAGGAGGCCTTAGCTTCAGAAACTTAGTCAACATTTCATGTTCATTACCAGTCATAACATAACCCAATAAAAGATGGAAGAAAGCATCATTACCTCTAGTCCCACCCACCTTGGGCGCAGTGCTAGCAACATGAGGATTAGTAGGAGCTTGAGTTGCTTGAGCAGAAGGAAGCACTCCAGGACCAACCAATCCGTTTAAGAACAACATGATTTGTTGAGCTAACACTGGATCCAAAGGAGGAACACATGTAGTCTCAGCCTGCACCTCTCCTTCTTATCCCAAATCCTCAACATCAACATTCTCCTCTGTCTTCTCATGTTGCGTAGGAGGATTTTCATTCATAGGAGCAATCTTAATAGGAGCCCCATTTCCAGCAGGTTTTACTCTTCCACGACCTCTACCCCTTCCTCTTTCTCTACCCTCCCTCGACCGCGACCTCTCGATACAAATTCCTCAACCGAAGCATTGACGGGAGCTACGGGCCTGATGTCGTTCAATCTAGTATTAACCATCTGTGGATAGAAGAGTGAAGGAGGTCAGATACCAATTGGAATCAAGTCATAGCACGAAAGGAGACAAGAGAAAACAGAGAGATTTCCTAAAGTCCTATAGCCTCTCGAAGAAAAGTAAAGGCGTCCCCGTACCGTTTCACGAGACTCTACAAGACTCATTTTGGTACTTCGAGATCAATGAACCTAGGCTCTAATACCAACTTTGTCACGACCCAGACCGTCATGATTGACACCTACACTAACTCTACGGTGGGAGAACCACTACTACAACCCAAACCAAGCAGCTAAAACAATAACTAAAATGTTTAAGTCAAACACTAATGAAATAAAAATAGAGTTCCATAAACTCTAACAAAAGTCTAACAATAATAACTAACAATGCGGAAGAATAACCTAGAACCTGAAAGTCAATGTACCAAAACATTCTAACAATGAACCAAGTCTAAACAAGAAAGGGATACAACCCCAACTAATGAACTAATCAACTAGCTTAAACACATGTCTAAGTCCGAAAATAGTTGACATAAAAGAAAAAGAATTGGCTCACCCTTGAATTCGAAGCAACGATTACTGATCTTCTAAGCAAGGTCTGTCAATAGCCGCTTGAAGATGCCATGTACTCAACAAAAATACGAGCAAGTTCAGAATCATTACACAACAATAGTGTACTGGTAGGATCACACGACTATCCCACTAGTGCAACATAAACAAGTCAAACAACATTATAATCACATGCATATATATCAACATATGCAATATTATCAACATTTATGAACAACAAACAACTTCATATTTTATGTCAAATCATTAGTCCTCTCATGGAACCCAAACCCAAACAGTTAGCATTCCAGAATATGGCAACTGATCCTATATTTATATCGAAACGTGGCAACCGATCCCATTTTTATGCCGGAACATGGTAATCGATCCAAGTTAATCAATATTCACCCATTCTATTACGTTTTACGCATTGAAAAATGGATTCGGGGAGTGAAAGGCTTACCTTTAGCCTAAAAAATGGTGAAAAACGAGTAGGAGTTGCCTGAGGTTCGTTCCTTAGCTCTAATAATCGAAAAGTGACAAATAAGGTCGTTAAGGGGTTTATTAACGACCTTAAGTCGTGTCGGGCCCGCCACAGCGACCACTACCCCACCACAACGTCCCCGCCAAAGCGGCGCCAAGGCGGCATTCTCGAACGAGTGAGTTATTTAAAGAATTCCAAGATTTCCATTTCACAACACACCTCTAACCAACGACGCTCATAAAATACCCTTTACGCCAAGATCAATTACGGGAGTCCTACTCACCCGAATTCAATTTCGTAAAGTCTTATGGATTCTTTAACGAGTTATCTAACTACTCATGTAATCAAAATCATAATTACTTCACACAATTGTTACCTGATTTCCCTATACCTCAAGGACTCTGATTTCGTCCAAATCTGGACAAGGTTGGGAAGTCCAAATACTACGAAAATATTTTTCGGCCCCAACTTTCCCCCGTTGGCATTTCTATAACGATGGGAACATGTCGTTACAGAAAGGTTACAACTATTTGAAAAAGTTGCAACCCTTCAGAAAGGTCACAACCTTTCATAAAAGTCACAACTTAGCATAAAAGTCGCAACTCTTCATTAAAGTCGCAACTCTTCGCTAAAGTCGCAAATTTTCATAAAAGTCACAACTTTTCATAAAAGCCGCAAGTTTTCATTAAAGTCACAATTCTTCATAAACAATTTTTCATAAAAGTCACAACTTTTCATGAAAGGGGAAGACTAGTTTTGGAAATAAAATAAATTAAAAGGGAATCTTGGTTTGTGGTGGCTCAACGTAGGTGAGTTTAGGGTTCTCTTTTATATATATATATATATATATGATATATATAGATTGGTATGATAATTCATAATATTCATTTGTTAAAAATCAAATAGAAATAAATATATTATTATTAATTTAGATTTAAAGTCAAATAATTACGTATTTTTAAAAAGCTAGATTAAGATTTGTGCTCTTAACCTCATACAAAATCAATTGTATTATTTAAAGGACAAAACTAAATAGTTATTTAAATTACATGTAAATCCACAAAATACAAAATATAATTAATTGATTTTTTTTTCATTTTACACTTTCTATTAATTTATTATATTTTTCTCTCAAAATTCAAGCTATAATTTATTTTAATTATTATACTAACATGATAAGAATTGCAACTGATAATATTTTTTGGTTAAATTGCAACTTAGTGAGAAGGTTTTATTTTTGAACAAACACTATGAGTTGCAATTCTTATCATGTTAATATAATAAAAGAGTATTTTAAAAATATTAATTAAATTTCACATAACTTGAATTTCAAGAATAAATATATATCATATAACAGAGAGAGTATGTATATAGGAGTTTATGGATGATTTTCGATTTTGGGTTACGTGAAAATAGTAACAAACTTATGTAATAATTTGTCAAGATTACTGATGGTCTTTCTGGTATATTTTCTTGTTGGAGAATATTTGATACATTTAAGTGTTTAAGAAACTAGAAAATTATGAAATTATTGAGAATAAAAATATTAATTTTATACTCCTTTTGTTTTTCGTATTAATTATTTTACTTTTTTACACGTTCTTTAAGAAATTATTAATAAAAATGATAATTTATTAATTTACTCTTTATATTTTTTTTACGATTTTACATATTTTGGTTATACTTTCAAAAAGAATTGTTTAATTTTGTTAATTGATAAATAATTTTAATAACTATTTTTAGTAATTTAAGATAATCAATACATGATAGAAAAATAATACTAAATGTTAGAAGTATGATGAATTAGGCTAAATTACATACTTTATTATTCAAAGATAAAGAAAATAGCAAATTTGAAATAATGGTAAAAAAAAAAAACAAGTTGAAAAGTTGAATAATGAGAAAAAGTTAAAAAGTAAGAGAGAGAACGAACTTTGGCCCATTTTTCTGAAAATGGAACCCAAGAATCCATTTGTCAAATTATGAAAGGAGCCTCACACAACTTTTGTATGCCACCTCATACTTATGCCTCAACCACCATAACAAATTTCCTATTTACGCTACCCCAACACTGAGAAACAAGAAAGGAAATACTACTTTTATATCCGTGATGTTCATGATAGTTTATGTGCACCTCAACTAATTCATGAAGTACTTGCTACGTCCCCGCCAACAAATGTACCAGGTAATTATGTTCATTAGGCTTGAACTGATGAAATCACCTAGTGTTTTTGCCTTTGTTGGGATTTGAACATGAAGGGATTTCTTAAGGATGTTATGACTGTTCTACCACAAAGCAAAAATTGAGACGAGACCAAAATATCATA
The DNA here is from genome assembly GCF_900185275.1 of Solanum verrucosum. Taxonomy (NCBI): domain Eukaryota; kingdom Viridiplantae; phylum Streptophyta; class Magnoliopsida; order Solanales; family Solanaceae; genus Solanum; species Solanum verrucosum. Next base: position 1,070,050 of record NW_026019911.1, on the reverse strand, counting down.
AAAAAATGTTACGCTTCTTACATTTTTAATCTGGCGCCTGGGAACTTCAATTCAGCAAATCGATTTCTTCACATAAAATAGCTAGAAGTGAAGACCAATAAAGAGTTGGGATGTCTTACCTCCTTAGGAATACATTGCACATGAGTACAACCCGGTCAGTAGGCATAAAGGAAGTAAGAAGGCTAGCAACCATATTAGATATGTTTAGCTTTATCTGCTCAAATGTTACTCTATATTCATCAACCACGCGTCCTGTCAAGTATTTCTTATACTCTTTACCTTCCAAAAAAATAAAATAATTCACCACTATCATACATTGAATCACGAGTTGATCAAAGGACATAAATGTGGTTGATGATCTTAAATCTTGCTTAAACAGAATTCCATAATAAGTGGAAAGACACAATTATCCTTGATAATTAGGTGTCATGAAGAAGCTAGCAAAGCAAATTTCGATAGACCATGAGTAAGATGAAAAAAGAGAAATATACCAAAAGACAGAGATTTAACGTGATTTGGTCAATCGACCTACATCACAAAAGGAGATATGCAATTCACTATATAAACATGAGAGTATCAAATAGTGAGAGAAGTTAGCTCACACAAGTAACTCGGAATAAAAAGAGGTTCACACAAGTATTACCGTAACACTTGTGTCACACTGTTTCTCTCCCTACACAAAACTCTCAAAGACACTAGGACTACATTGTGAATGCTACTAAGTTAGAAGGAAGGAACCTCTATTTATAGTCATAAACATTTTTCCTACAAGAAAAGGACTAGCCAATTATGGAGACTTTGTGATTTCTTTTTCCTAAAAGGAAAATCTAATTATGGTAAGAAACTCAAGGCAAATACCCAACATGAATAATAAATCCCAAAATTTAGGCTGATGGTCCTGGATAGATGAATCTGCAAATTTAAGGAGTGATCAGGATATCTCCCAGTTCAGAAGGAATATACTAACATATTTTCTCTTTTCTTGTTAGGCAGCATTGAAAAAATGGAGAGGAAGTAAGAATGAAGCCCCCACCCACCCACATTTTCCTTTTACTTCTTCTCTGTTTAACCATACAAAAGGTAGAACAAAATATTGTGTGCACATCAGTCTACCAAAAATGCCAACTATAATCAAAGAACTGTGTGCATATCTGTTTAAAAGATTATGAAATACCAAGTGAGACACCCTCAGCATTTCCAATCCTTCATATCAAAGATTACGTGATGAATGAAAATTATTTGGGAAATCGTCGACATAACAGTTTGGTACTAAAAACTTCTCTCCTTGGTTTCCTTCCCTTGATAAGGTCTCACCTTGCTGGAGAGTCATCTAAGAGGTACAACGTGTTGATAGAGCCCCGTCTGGCGCTCTATAGGCAGAGCGTGTGGATTACTCTCTAAGAAATGGCTGTTATAAACTAATGTTTAGAATATGTTATTATATGACTCAAATCTCAATAGAAACATGTTGTTAATGTGACTTTGTCAGATCAACCAAAGTAAAATCCAAAGGCCCTCGTTTGTTAAAACCCTGGTTCTTATCTCATTCTTCTTCTACTACTACATAAATAACTTATACCCTTATACTAGTACATACAGAAAGAAAAAGAAACAATTGCAGTTGAGCATAGCAAGTAACGTTGAAGTTGAGCATGACAAAGGGCCATTGGTAAATGATGAATTTGTGTTGCCAAATGAGTCTGATGATAATTCTTTTATTGTTGCCAGTTGGTGTAATATACCACAAATATAATATATTATAGTTGAAATAAAATGAACAAAAATGCATAAACAGATCTTTAGGCTGAGACATGAATATCTCGCTCTCTTTAATGAGATTCAAGTCCACTGCGGCATAATCTACACCGATCTAGCAGTAATACTTTTGACTTGTCCCCTCCAGGATACAACAACCCAACGATGTCGTACAACTCAAGCAACTCTGGATTAGTTGAAGAGTGCAAAGCTCCACAAAAAGAATACCTTCCTTCAACATATAATACTCTCTTTTGTATACTGAATATAGTTGAAGACTTATAATATTTTCTTTGTCTCAACTCTCTCTTTCACTACACTAACCTCAATATAAACTTCTCATCTTTTCTTACATTATTTCACTTCTACTTGGGATACTTCACAAAGGATGAAACACCACTATTTATAAGTGAAGAAGTCTTCCATATAATCAATAGGTAGAATGAGGGGTAGTAATGTGGGTAGATGTTATATGAGTTACAATAAACTAATGATCATATGAGTTACAAGAAATTAATGACCACGAGAGTTACAAGAACTAATGGTCATATGAGTTACAAGACACTAATGACCATGAGAGTTACAGGAACTAATGGTCATATAAGTTACAACAACTAATAGTCATCTTCTACTACAATTTATACCCACTAACATATGTACTTAATATTTTATTTTAATAATAAAATGCATATACACCAACAATACCATTGGGCATGATAATTCCTTCAGTTGTGTCACTCGTTCTCTAGGTCGGATTGTAGTCCCATGTCATTTATTTGACCTCGAGCAACGAATGAGACAACTGATGATATTGTCACATCCAATGACATCAGTAACAAATTTATCATTAGACTCATCTGGGAATTTTTTTTTTATCATTTAACAATGGCCCTTTTCCATGCTCAACTTCAAATTTACATGTCGTGCTCAACTTTAATTGTTTCCTTTTCTTTTTGTACCCAGTAGTAGGTATTTATTATTTATGTAGTAGTAGTGGTAGAAGAAAAATCGATTTTTTTTATGAAGGAAGGCCTTTGGATTTTACTTTGGCTGATTTGACAATGTCACATAAACAATATGTTTCTACTGGGATTTCAGTCATATCCAAAAATGTTCTAAACACTAGTTTGTAACGGCCATTTTATAGAGAGTAAACCACGCGCTTCACCTATGCAGCTTCCACATGGGGCTCCAACAGTGTGGTACCTATCAGATGACTCTCTAGCCAGGTGCGACCTTATGTGGGGAAGGAATCCAAGGAAAATCAACTTATGCCACAACTGTCTCCATGACAAATCAATCATCAAATTCTCCTAGACACCCCAGAGAATCAGTAATTGCAAGGGTCACTACTCATAATGGGATTCCGGCAATAGCATTCATGGAAAAAAATTACTTTTGTATCAAGGAGGAGGAATGTAGGTTAAATCATTGAGAAATTCCTAAAAGTGAGACTCCAAATTGATTGAATTAGGTCAATTTTTAAGGAATTATTTCCAATCAGGGCCTCAGTCAAAATTGGTGTGTATGATAATCACAATGTGTTCTTAAACTTCATTAATGAAGATGATTATTGAGATGGAGGGGCTTCAATTGTGGCTACAAAAGTGGATTCCCGATTTTGAAATCGAAATAGGACATCCCTATTGCACTAGTGTGGGTTCTTCTACCAGATTTTCTCTTCCATATGCATTCATGGCTTTATGTTAAACAAATTGTTGGCTCTATTGGAAAAACTAGACCGAGCATGTCTAAGGTTCAAGTTGAAATCAACTTGTTGAAATTTCATTTGGACAATGTCTAGATAGGTCTAGAGGATGAGGAATCACCTTTAAGGAGATACTATCAAAAGTCTTGAATACAAAAACATGCCCAAGTGTTGTAAGCACTATATAAAGTTGGGTAACAATGTAATGAACTGGTGGATACTCGAAAACATTAGGATCTATGAACCTAAAGAGGAGGATAATAAAAAGAACAAAATAATAAATATGACTCAAGGGGAAGTAGATGCTAGCATGGGGAAACTGATGAAAAATGAGAACAATAAGAGAATGGTGAAAAGGCAATGAAACAAACACAATCAGAATCTGCAAGATAAGGAAGTGGAAACAACGAAGTATGGTTACACACAAAACGATGTGACATCGATGATGATGCCCAAACGATGGCTGAGAGACAGAGTATGATCAGAAATCATAAGAAAAAAAAAATTCTCCAAAAGAGAAAATAGAGGTCATGTTTAAAGAAACTGTCTCTAGCATAAAAAAAGAGATAAATAACAAAAAAATAAATAGGATCATGATAAGGAAGTGGAAACAACAAACTAGAAAACTTTTGAGTGTGATAACAAGAGGCAACTACATTCACATACTGAGGCAGAAAGCAACAATAATAATCAGCTGAATCACGGTGGTACCAAGTTGAAAAACGCTATGTCTCCTAATAGTTCTGATGAGAGTGTTAGATTATCACTCCACATTCATCCCCATTGTCAAGCCTACAATAGCCCGCTTAGTTATTGAAATAGCAGAGTAACACTCCTAGCCTTCGCATCAATTAGATGTCAACAATGCCTTCTTGTTGTGTGGAGATTATACAAACTAAGTCAAAGCACTCAGCAAAATACTCAGTCAGTTGTTTAGAAACGCCATTAGAGATATTTATGATCAGATTATCACTTGGGAATTGAACAAGGAGCATACGGAATATGTGAAATGGCTTGAATCAGTTAGTTTGAAGATTAAGATTGTATTAGAAAATATTTGAGGAAATTTTTTCATTTGGAGCAGCCTGCTATGAATAACAACTTCCTAGTGTGTATTCTACATCTGAATACTGGTGATGATAATGAAATAAGAAACTCAAATGCATCCATATAGAGAACGAGACTCGCCTTTATTACGCCTTGGTGGGATCATTGGAACTCAAAGACCAACTTAGAATGTTAAATCAATGATTGACACCCAGTATATAACTCATGTCATCTTCAATGCTTGTTTAAATTTATTGAGTATTGCAGTCTACCAAATAGGACATTAAAGGATTCCCCATGAAAAGATGAACAAGTTTGAAGATTGTCTCTCATTGATTTTTGCAATGAAATATGTTTAGTTGGGTCCAAGAGTTTCATCTAAAAATAAAAAATCTCACTAAGAAATCAATATGGAAAAACAATCTCAAGAGCCACTAGAGTAAAACACAAGATTATCAGACATACCTAGACTCTTCTTCACTTAAATTCACACTTCCACCCAGTATAACACCAGTACATACACTACCAAAAGCATAGAGGTTAGATTAGAATTAAAAAACATACATATCAGATTAGGATAATGATTAAAAGTAAACACCTATATACATCTCACCGTTATAAATTAAATCAAATACCATATAGTATGATCAAATTTATCAATTACTTGAGGCAACCTCAAAGTTAGAATTATAGAGAGGGCCAAACCAATTGTCCACCTGAGAAAATTTCAAAAAACAAAAGAGCAACAATAACATAAAACCTCAAGAAAATACTTATCATGTTGTTCACATTAGTAAATTTGAGGAATATCCCTAATATATATTCAGCAAACAAACTGCTCATGGATGCATTTGTAAATTTGTGGATTCATGTAAGACACTATTCCCCTACCCTGAACCATATATAGGGAGTGTGCTCCTATACTGTTTTAGTTTTATAAATTTCTGTGAGGGGTTGTTGGTGTTCATGATGTTAAAAATGTTTTGACAATGCAGAATGATGTGAAGGTTGTTAGTATGTGGAACTTTTGAGAAAGAAAAGATAAGATTCAGCAGAATTTCCTTTTGTCATTCATGTGGCATATTACAAAAGGCTTAGACATATATAGCTATTAAAGTTTTTCAAAAAATAGTAGAGACCATACCTATTAAATCACTATTGACTTTTTTACAAAATATATTTCATAAAACAAGGACTACCATTCCTGTACAAACTAAACATAATATTTTAAAAAGGAACCATTAAAGTAAAGACTATCTACAAATATCTCATTTTCTAACACTCCTCCTTGAGATTTTTCTTGGATACTCCCGACTTAGCCCTTAGAACTTCAAATTTCCCCTTAGGAAGAGCCTTGGTCATAATGTATCCAATGTTCTAATCTGAGCTACAATGAACAAGTTAAATTTGCCATCCTTCTCTTCTTGCCTGATAGATTAAAACTTTATATTTATATGCTTGCTACAACCATGTCGCACTAGATTTTTGGCCATAGATATTGTTGACTTGTTTTCAACTTAATGATAGTAGCTTCAATGTCATTTTGCTCCAGATCACGTATAATCTTTCTATACTATAATCCTGATTAATTGCACCAGATGTATTCTACTTCTACAGAAGATTGAGCTACTACCTCTTGCTTTTTTGAATTCCATGAGAACATGCCTGGATCCAGTGTAAAAGCATATCCAGAAGTGTTTTTTATATCATCAACGCTTCCTTCCCGGTACTATCTGAATAACACATCAGTTGCCCTTGCTCTTCCTGTTTAAACAAAATACCATAATGAACAGTTCAATTGACATACCTCAAAGTTCACTTAGCGACACCAAGATAAACTTAAGTTGGAGCATGCATAAATCTCGACAGAAGACTTGCTCCGAACATGAGATCAAGTCTTGTTGCTGTCAAATACAACAAGCTACATATTAGACTTCTATAAACTGTTGGATCATCCATATCACCTCCTTCAAAACTTGAAATCTTTTCAATGTGAACCAGCAGGGTCGGTAGAGGCTTGGACCTTGCCATCTTGAACCTTTTAAGAATATCCCATGCATAATTTCTCTAACAAACCAAGATTCCATTAGTAGCTTGATTAATATCCATTCCTAGAAAGTAATTCCTTTCACCCAAATCTCACATTTCAAACATGGTCTCCATTTATTGCTTGAACAGATTCAACATAGAGTGACACCACAAGGACGTCTCCTTATTTAGCCTTTTCCACATATAAATTGGTTTCATTTTCACTTCTCTTGAAGCCATAACAAATGTGATCATCATCAATCTTACTGTACCATGCTCGAGGAGCCTGCTATAATCCATACAATGCCTTATGAAGTCTGTAGACTTTGTCCTCCAACCCTACAACTTGAAAGCCTTCTAGTTTATCAACATAAATCTCCTCCTGCAACAGTCCACTTGAGAATGTCGATTTCATGTCCAAATGATACAACTTCCAATTTGTTTGAGCTTCCGAAACAACTAAAAGCCTTCTTGTATCATGCCATGCAACAGGTGAAAATGTGTCTCCATAACCTTGACCTGCACCTTGCGTGTAACCTTTCACAACAATCCTTGCTTTGTATTTATAAACTGAACCATCTGAATTAAGTTTTCTCTTATAAACTCACTTCACCCCTAGTACGTTTTTGTCTTTGGGTTTATCAATCAGCTTCAAAGTATCATTCTTCTCTATCATACCAATATTCTCCTTCATAGCTTCAACCCAAACTTTATGTCTTAATACTTTTTGAAATGTATTGGGTTCTGAGGTAACAACATTACATCTTTCATATATCTTAGAAAGGGACTTTTTCTTCAAAACTGGTGAATCAAGTGAGGATTCCCCGTATGATTCTTTATCTTTTTATGAAGAAGCATTTGACAGTCCATTTAGTTTTTCTGAGCCAACTGATTGTGTTGTTAGCAGTGGATGCAAGTTCTGAAAACCTGCATTATCTTTCTCAATTTGCTCCTTATCCCAATTCCAATGAGCATGCTCATCCACTACTGCATCTCTTCTGATGGAAATATGTTTTTTTTGCAAATTGAGAACTCTATAACCCTTGGATTGTGATGAATAAGCAATATAGATCCCCATTCACCTTTTGGTTCAGTTTGCTTCTTTTGACCGAAGGAACATAAGAATAGCAAATTGAGCCAAATATTTTGAAGTGTTTCGCAGAGGTAGTATTCCACTCCATGACTCATTAGGAGATTTCCATCCACGGCTTTAGGCATTGAAGTATAAAATAGCTTCTTCCCAAAATCTTTGCAGTAGTTTCTTTTCAAGCTACAAACATCTAGCCATTTCAACAACAGTCATGTTCTTCCTCTCCAAGACTCCATTTTATTCAGGTGAACAACTTACTATCGACTTGTGATCAATCCCCATATCTTCACAATACTTATTGAACTCATTGGAAGTGTATTCACCCCCATTGTCTGACCTCAAAGCCTTTAGCGTACAACCACTTTGTCTTTCTGCGAAAGCTCTAAATTTCTTAAAAACTAGAAATACGTGAGACAACCCAAGTCATCCTTGATAAGTCATCAATAAAGAGTATAAAATATTTATTGTATCCCAAATATGATGTTTGCATAGGTCCACACACATAAGTGTGAACTAGTTCAAGTTTTTTAGTTGCCCTCCAGGTAGCATATTTAGGAAATGCTTTCCTATGTACCTTACCCATCTGACATGGCTCACAAACTTCTTTAAATAGTGAAATCTCAAGTATAGCCTTATTCAATCCCTTTTCATACATAGACTTTAAAGTAGCATAGTTAAAATGACCATATCTTTTCTGCCACAACCACGACTCTTGTACTATGAAACTTCTCATCTAAAGGAAAAGTTTTATCCTCCATTTCTACTTTTATAATCAAACTATCTTCAGAGTAAAAAACCAAACAATGTTTGTCTTGAAAAAATAAGTAATATTATTTAGACATCATTTGAGCCACACTTAACAATTTACATGTTAAACAAGGAACATAAACCACATCATATATAAACTTTGTACCTTGTTTAGTCTAAAAGGAAACTGAACCCTTTCCAAGTGCATCTACTGTTTCAACATTCCCCCTCCTTACTTTAGTTTTGATTGACTTGTCAAGTGTATGAAACATGAGTTCATTGTTAAACATATGACTCGTACATCCACTATCTATGAACCATGAGGATTTGTTGGCTGTATTTTCTACATGGGAAACCATAAACAAGCTTTCTTCTTTGTTTTCGGACTCTACAGTAAAATTTACTTGTTGTACATAGCGTTGTTGTGGTTGATTCTTTTTTAGCCTGCAATTTTTCAAAATATGAACCATCTTTCTATAGAATCTACACTGAATCGATGGATTTCCTTTGAACCAACATTCTTTTTCTTGATGGTTGGTTCTTTACAATGGTTGCAAGGTGGAAACTTCTCTTTCTTTGAAGATTCCTTCCATGGTTTTCCATTTGCTATTTTATCTCCTTCCATCCTTCTATTTTCCTTTAGCTTGCTTTTATGTTGTGCCTGAAATACCACTTCTGCTACTTCTTAATCTCTTATACTTGATCTGTGTTCTTGGGCTTGGAAATTGCTGATCAGTTCGACCATGAGGAAGTCTTCAAATCACAATAATCCTCTATTGCTAAAATCTTGGACTCGAACCTTATTGGTAAGCTTATCATTATCTTCTCCACCACCTCTGAATTAGGAAAGGTTTCACCAAACAACCTTATTTTGTTAACTATCTCCACAAGTTTGGAAGAATACATTTTCACAATATCTCCTTCTTTCATCCTTAATATTTCAAATTCTTTTTTTGAGAGTTAAGAGTTTGACACCCTTCGTCAGTTTTGTCGAACTCCTCTTTTAGCTTCTCCATGCTTCCTAAGGTGTTTCACAAGCAATTTTTCTTGTGAAAACCACATATGCAAGTGTTGAATGAAGATATGTGATAGCTTTTGGTTTTCTTGACTTCACATCTTCATAAACCTTCATTTGTGCAACAGTTGGATTAGGTCCAAGTGGAGGAGGATCATATTTACTTTCGATTGTATCCCATATACGAAGAGCTTTGAGATAAGCCTTCCTATTTATCACCCATTTATGATAATTTTATCCTATAAACATAAGAGGTCTTGCACCCTAGAATTTGTTGGATTCCATGTTACTGCTGCTCAACTCTCACCTTAGAAGAACAGTAGAAAACCTTAGTTTTCTTACCTTCACAAATCCCTCCAGAAGAATGGCTCTGATACCACTGTTAGTATTTGGAACTTTCGTGAAAGAAGGATAAGGTTCAATAGAATTTCCTTTTGTCATTCATGTGGCATATTACAAAAGTCTTAGACACATCTAGCTAAATAAGCTTTTCAAAAGTTAGTAGAGACCATACCTATCCAACCAGTATTGACTTTCTTACAAAATATATTCCATAAAACGAGGACTATCATTCCTTTACAAACTCGACATAATATTAAAAAAAGGAACCATTAAAAAAAAGAAGACTATCTAGAAATATCTCATTTTCTAACCATGGTTTAGAACTTAACCATCTCTCTAGGCTGAGTTTGTGAAGGCTAAGTATTACTTCAAAGTCCATCCAGTGTCTAAATCGTAGATTTGTGGTAATTCGCAAGCTTGGATTTTTTTAGTTAAAGCTAGAGATGATGCAGAGCACAACATTCCATGGAATATAAATTGTGGCTGTTGTAATCTATGGTGGTATAATTTGTGTGAGAAACTCTCCCTTGCAAAACGATATCTTGATTGTATGAACAATGCTATGCATTCTACCAATATATGGATAAGCTTAAATTGTGCTATATGGAAACTGACTCAAGATAGTCTTTACTCTAAAATCTATGCTTGACAAAGCAAAGAGAGGTTAGACAGAAAGCCTTCTGCAACACAACACCAATATTACACATGGAAGCTGATCAATGACTTGAATTTGCTTATTCAGAACCTTTCAACTGCAATGACAACACATATATTAATGATAATGTTAGTCGTCTGACGAATATGCTTACCAATTTTCTCGAAATGACCCCAAAGCATGACACAGATAAATTGGAGAAATATCTCCAAATATTTATTCACTCCTCTATTCCTGGGGCACTAGTAAATGTTTATGTATTTCCTTCTGTAACTACCAAACAAGATACTCATGGATGTAATTGTCAATTTATAGATTCATATAAGACAGTTTTTGCCAACACTGTAACTGTATATACGCAGTTTGTTCCTATATTGTTCGAGTTTTGTAAGTTTCTAAGAGGGGTTGCGGGTGTTGATGATACTTTGTATATATTTTTGCCCGAGTAGTTTAGTTGCAATGATGGAGTGGTATGTCCATGATGTTAAGTGTTTGTTAAGATTGCAGGATGTTTTCCCTTTTATTCTTGAGTTGGCGACAAGATTATCACATGCTTTAGAATTGAGTGTGCAATCAGTTGAGTTTATATAGTTATTAGATAGCGATGTGTGTGAGTTTATCAAGTTTATGCATCTGGTAAAGTGTGCAATATAATGTCAAGAACATTTGGTAGTTCGGTCAGTTTCTCTTCCTTGATGCAAGGTGAAGCAGGAAATGAAAGATTTGAGATTGAATGAATGCATCGTGTTTTTTGTGACTTGCTAGAAAATTGGAGTTACATCTAAAGAAACTAGAAAGCCAGATGGGTGGGTTAGGTAAACAAAGAAAGAGGTAAGCCTATTCTATGCTGTTGGTTCCAGTAGTATAATTCTAAAGGAGTTAGAATGCATATCAGTGTACTATCTTTGAAATACAGAGTTTTTTTCTTTATAATGATAGTAGGTAGAAATAGTAACTATCTTTGAACTCACAACAACATCCTTTGATTTAATTTAGATATGTTTATCCTTTGAAACTATAATCAAAGACTCCAGAAAGTTTGCCCGCATAAAAAAAATTTCACCAATTTATCTTCAAGCTCAAGTTTCTTGTATCCTTTCACCTTTAAGAGCTTTAGCTTTGAAAATTCTATTTGGCAATTCTCAAATTTTTCCTTTGCCACAAAGTTCCAATAGCTTCCTGCTTCCAATGCATAATCACCAAACCACATAATTTTAATTAATTATTAATTACTTCACAAATGATTAACAATAGCTAAAGAAAATTATAATATTTAAAAGGTTGAAATTAATATATTTTCATCATTAAAGACGCCTCATCGAGAGTCTCCAAAACTTGAGGGAAAATACTACGGCTGCAAGTTCGAGGTCATGAGTTAGATAGTTATTCTCATGAACCTTAAGTTTCCTAGAAACATAAGTTATGACCTTACCTTGCTGTATCAACACACAACCTAGGCCGCCCTAAGATGTATCACAATAAATCAGATAATCGTCTGAACAATCTGGTAGAGTCAAGACTAGAGTTGTAGTCAACCTAGTCTTCAGTTATGAGAAGCTTTTCTCACACTTATCAGATGAGGCGTATACATCGGACTCCACATTTAGCTCACGTTGTTTTATGTCAGTTAATAGTAGCCCCCACGGTCAGACTCTTAGTGTATTTGACCATGTTTTTAGTATATATTTCAACATTCAGTTCAACATGTTATTTTCATGATTAGTACTTGGTCATTGCATTCAGTTTAGCTTTTCAGTTATGTTTCAGTATTTACATTCCTGCCCAGTTTATGTCATTGCTCAGTTATGCTTTGTTCAACTTATATATATTTGTTCAGCTTAGTATCTATATCCTGCATGCTCAGTACATTCCAAGTACTGACACCTACTCTGCGCTACATCCTTTCATGATGTAGGTTTAGTTACACAACATTCAGACCGCGCTTAGATCGATTATCAGTCAGCATTCAACAGCTTCAGTGGTGAGTCCTCATTTTTCGAGGACAATAGACATGCTTTCATTTTAGTCTACATATTCTTTTTTCAGTTTTGTTAGAGTTAGGTGGGGGCATGTCCCAACAACTGAACTTAGTTAGAGGCTTTTCAGACATAGTAATAGAACCAACTTTGGTTAATGAGTTTATTTTTCAGTTATTGTTAAACTCTTAGTATGTTTTCTACATTAAGATCATTTGGGTATTATCCATTTTTAGTTATCTACTATTTTAGCTTCTGCATAGTTTATGTGTTATTCATTGATTTTCAGTATGCTTATGATATGCTAGACTCAAGGTTAGTTTGAGGTCACTAGTGATCCTAGGTCCCGTGTTATGTCAAGGGGGTAGCCTTGGGGCGTGACAGTTTTAGACGTGTCCATGTTTCATTTGGAGTTCGATCTAAAACAACTTTTGTTGGAGAGGTATTCAAGAGTGACGCAGTTTCAACCACTGCTTCTCCCCAAAATTTAATTGGAAAACCCCTTGCATTAAGGGTGTGCTTGGTATGAAGGAAAATGTTTTCCTCGAAAACAAGTTGACTTTTGACTTATTTTCTCATGTTTGGTTGGTGAGTAGAAAATATTTTTCGGAAAAGATTTTTAGTGTTTGATTTATGAATGATTTTTTTTTTGAGAAATATCTTTTATTTTTACTAGGGTAGAAAATAATTTTTAAAAATAAACTTAAATTTTTTTTTGGGGGGGGGGGGTGGTAGGGCTGGGTAGAAGGTGCGTGGGGGCGGGGTCAAGGTAGGGTGATAAAATGAAATTTTGAAACTGAAAATATTTTTTAAAAACAAACTTAAATTATTTTTTTTGGCGTAGGGGTGGCGAGTAGGGGGTGGGTGGATTGAGGGGGGGGGATCGAGTGTAGAGGTGAAAAAATAAAATTTTGAAGTTGAAAATATTTAAAAACAAACTAAATTTTTTTTTGGGGGGGGGGGGGGTAGGCCGGGGAGGGGGCGTGGGTGATCGAGGATCTGGATGAAAAAATAAAAAATTGAAGTTGAAAATATTTTTTAAAAACAATAAAAAAAATTGATAGGAGGGCGAGGGTAGTGGGTGGGGGTAAAAAATAAAAAAATGAAATTAGAAATATCTTTTAAAACTAATTTTTTAATATTTTTTTGGGAGGGGGTGGGGTAGGGGTAAGGGTGAGGGTGGGTAAAAAAAATGAATTTAAAAACAAGCTTTAATTTATTTTTTTTGGAGGGGTTTTGTTGGGGGGCTGGTTTGAGGGTAGGGACAAAATAAATTGATTTTTTCAACAAAAAAATAATTGTAGTTTGAAGTTAAAAGAGAGCTTTGGAAAATGTTTTCCTTAAGTTTTGAAGGAGAGTCATTTTCCTTAAATTTGAGAAAAATGAGTTGATTTGGAAAACATTTTCCAAAACATTTAACCCAATCAAACATGAGAAAATTGGAAAACATTTACCAAATACACCCTAAATAAGCTTCTAGCCATCTCAACTACTATGCGATTCTTTTGATCGGCGACTCCATTTTGTTGTGGCGAGTATAGTGTTGTAAGCTCCCTACGAATTCCATTCTCATCTCAAATTAAATTAAAATCATTAGATAAAAACTCACGACCACGATCTATGCAAAGAGCTTTTTTCTTGAAACGTATTTGCTTCTCCACAAGTTCCTTGAATTTCCTAAAATTCTCAAACGCTTCAGATTTGACCTTCAAAAAGTAAGCCCAACTCATACAACTGTAGTCATCGGTAAACAAAACAAAATATCAACTCCGACCAAGTGACTCAGTCTTCATTGATCCACACAAGTCAGCATGTACAAGCTCAGGACAACTACTAGCTCGGTAAGATTTTTCTACGAGTAAAGATTATGTACTTTGTTTTTCGAACATGCACCATTCACATAACTCAAGCTAACCCACTTTTGGTAAAGCAACTACTGTGTTTTTTCTAGGTAGCAGTTTCAACCCATTAATGTTCAAGTTATATCACAGATAAGTTTAGAATTACCCTGCGTTGTTTTGATGGCTGTGGTACCTCAACCTTCTACTCGTACTTGTTTGTCATCACTGAGTCGAACTTCACTTTTTTCGACTCATCAAGATCTCTAAATAGAGACTTTGTACCAGGTATATGATTCGAGCATTCACTATCAATAATCCAAACACCATTAGAATTGTCAATAATTGGAGAATGATCAATGAACAACTTACTTTCATCCTCAACTTTCTCGGAGATATTGGCATGTTGCTGCTTATCTCTTTGCTTGGTCCAACAATATTCTTAAGTGTGGCCGGACTTCTTACAGTACCGGCATTGCAAGTCGCTGTTGTGCTGCCGTGACTCACTAAATGGTCCTCCGCCTCTAGCATGGCCTCGACCTTGATCATGAAATATACCTCTTACTCTACGTCTACCAGAAAATATTTGAGGATATTTGACTGATATATTCTTATTTAAAGTAGATGGACTACGAAGGAGGTTTTCACCCTCAACTTCACAGTAGCAACAACTATGTCAGGAAGTATATTCCTCTTTGAATTAGCGATCACAACCAGTATTATTCGAAGAAAATATTTCATAGCTCTATATGATTTCTAATCAGATAAGTAGAAAAATATATAGTTTTCCCTTCATTTCTAGAAAACCGAAAGAATTTTGAGCATGAAGCTTAGTCTATTTTATCTGATCTAATCCAATTTAGTTTCAAAGATTAGTTAAATTGACTCTTGAGAAGTGAAAAGTGACACATGAACTAAGACACCAGTAGTGTCAGAAATCATAATTTATAGTTAACATTTTTTTTTAAAAGCTAAAGTTTTTAAAGTAATAATATGAATTAAGGAGAAAAAGTATAAGTCCTAACAAGTAAAAGAATTCTGAGACACCACATGTTCATGCATCATGGATCCAAATTTCACTTACATGAAAAGGGAGTATTAATGTCATGAGTGCATGTAAATTTTAAAAGAACAAGTGCTAATATATGCACCATAAATTTGGCCAATATAACTAGAATTACCAAATATCAACTAAGACAAGGACAAGAAGGTACAAAAATGGATTTAATATGTTAGTTTACCGACAGAAACTAATAGAAGGATGAATCTTGCTGCTTTTAGGATAATTGAAGGATTTTTTTTACCGCGATAATAAAAGGAGTTTTAGGTGTAGTTGAGGGATGATCTTGGCCAAAAACTCAGACAGGTCACAATAGTATTCTATAATTATATCAAATTAAGATTTTATCTTAGAGGATGTCAATTCATATTCAAACTATCCTCTTTCCTCATCTCCATCTTCACCCCCTTCCACTTTATTAGGAAAGAACAGAGACTGTTTGAAGTCAACATAATCTGAATTTTTCATCACATGCCAAAATGTAGTTTTGGAAAGATAAATCAAGGCATCAAGAGGATATTATTTATTCTAATGGACTCAAAATAGCCCTGGCAATACAAGATTCATCATTTTGTTCTACTAATTTCCGCCACCCCAACACTGAGAAACAAGAAAGGAAAATACTACTTTTATAACTGTGGTATCCAGAACAGTTTACGTGCACCTCGACTAATTCATGAAGCACTTGCTAGCTCCCCACCAACAAATGTACCAGGTAATTTGATTATCAGTCTTTGACAGATGGAATCACCTAGTTTTTTTGTAACATCTCAAAAATCAGACTTGGACTTTCAGCAGAAAACTCACAAAAATTTGGTGAACTACGACAGGGTTCATGGACCATGAAAGGAACCACGGTCCGTCGACCTTCCCGTGGTTAACACCCTCCCAGAAGTGGTGGACCACAAGACCCTTCATGGGTTGTGGACCACCACATGAGCCATGGGTAGCCTTGTGTAAGCTAGGCAGAACCAACCAGGCCCAAGCATCAGACCACGAAGCCCTCCACAGGCCGTGTTCTTGATGACGGGCCATGGTGGCGTCCGTCGCCCTAAGCCATCCGACACCAGCCCAAGTGAAGAACTACGGTGGCCTTCACGGTCTATGGTCCTTCACACGTGTTGTGGTAGGTCTCGTGGCTGGCCCTCCCCAGAACCACTAGTCACTACCTAACAGACCACAGCCCACTTAACGGACCATGGTCCCTTTGACGGTCCGTCATAGGGTGTGTGGAAGGACTCCGTCAGATTTTAAGTTGGGGTCATTTTGGTCTTTTTTCCTATGCGTTGGACACCTAAACTACGTTGTTTAACCCCTAAACTACATCATTTTACTCAATTTAAGCCTAGTAATTTGGTCAGAACCTACCCAGAACATTTAATCACAAAATTTCACCAAACCTCAGAGCAAAAGAGGAGAAAGAGTCGACCGGGCCTTTCAAGAACAAGCAGGAGATTTTCTTCAGTTCAACCACGAAATCCACATGATTTCTCTGTGAATTTCATCCCCAGCTATGTGGGATTTTACTAGTAGGTTCCTTTCATCCACTAAGTCCCTAGAACTCAGTCAAATTCTTGATTTTCTATATCTTGTTTAGACTTAGAGTTTGTAAAACCTTGGATAATTGTTGTGATTAAGCTGTTGTAGCATCCTAAATTGAAATATCTTGTTTCTTGGAAAGTTTTCTTAGTTCTTTGCATGAAACTCAGAACCCTAGTTGTGTAGATTCTCTTAGTTCATGAATTACACTTGCTAGGTAAGTTAAACAGATAAACATGCTCCAGTTTTTGAATGTTACAATGTCAGTTCCTAAATGTTGCATTCTCATATTTGCATGTCAGAACATTGAGCTATCCAGTATTTAAGTTATGTTCTGTCATACACATTTCCAATTAGGAGCAGTCTTAGCACCTAGTTGAACTAGAGTTCAACGTACCCTCATAATCCCAAAACTACATTCCCCTGTAGGTTTATAAGTCCCCTCTATGGGTATCAGATTTAGTGATCACACCACTCATGGCTTTATACCCCTGGCAGGATATATTGGGTCCTCTCGATGGGGCGTATAAATCGAACTCCGTGTTTAGCTCACGTGGTTTTATGTCGGTTAATAGTAGCTCCCACCGTCAGACTGTAGTGCATATGACTAGATATTCAGTTTATACTTCAATAATCAGTCTCAGCATGTTAGGTAATGATCAGAACATGGTCATTGCATTTAGCTCAATTTTCAGTTATATTTCAGTATCTATGTGTCTACTCATATTATATCATTGCTTAGTTATGATTTGTTCATCTACATTCTATATCCTTCATGCTCAGTACATTCCAAGTACTGACGCATACTTTGTGCTACATCCTTTGATAATGTAGGTTCAGGTACTCAGCATCCAGATCAAGCATAGATCGGTTCCCAATCCCTATTTAGTAGCTTTAGTGGTGAGTGCTCATACTTCAAGGAAAATAAACATGTTTTTTTCATATCAATTTTCAAATTATATAGAGTTTGCTAGGAGCATGTCCCAACAATTCTAGTCAGTAGAGGCTTTTTCAGACATTGTATTAGATTCAATTTTAGCTTTTGAGTGATTGTTCAGTATCACTAAACTTGTAGTATATTATATATATTAAAATCAATTTTGGGTATTCCCCATTTTCAATCATCTACTATTTTAGCTTCTGCATCGTATATGTTATATTCAGTTGTTCTTAGTATGCTTATGATATGCCAGCTTCAGGGTTAGCTTGGGATCACTCGTGATCCTAGTTCCCGTGTTACGTGAAGAGGGTAGCCTCGGGGCGTCACACTCTTGATGTGGTTACTGGTACGGTACGAGTTTTTAATTTAGATATTTATGCATTATTAGATCCAGGGGCTATACTGTCCTTTGTAACTCCCGCAGTAAACTTTGATGGCAATCCAGAAACTATTTCAGAACCCTTCTCAGTCTCTACTCCAGTTGGTGACCCAGTTATAGCTAGATGGGTATACAAAAATTGCCCTGTCACAATCTCTCAGAAAGTCACCTCAGCAGATCTTGTAGAGTTAGAAATGGTAGACTTTGATATCATTCTAGGCATGGATTGGTTACATTCATGTTAGGCTAAATGGTCTGGTGGACCCTTATACTTGTATCAGTTTGTATTATGAACCCTTCTACTTACACCTTTGTCATATGGACCCTTAAACTCAATAAAACACAATTTAACAAACCCCTCTGACCGTTGACCAGGCTTATGTGGCAGTAATATGTCTGCGTTGGCAAAAGTGTGTAACTACACACCTATTAAGGAGAGTGAGGAGCATTTCTACTTAAAAATATTTAAAATTATAAAAAAAGATAAAAATTTAAACCATTAATTAAAAAACTCCTTCTTCTTCACCCATTACACTTCATTTTCAGCCATATTCATCCCCTGCCCAACCCTTTTTATCCACAATCTATTTTTTGGCTAGATCTGGTGTGTTGGCTTAGGTTGTTGGTTTTGTGAGGTTGGAGAAGGAAAGGAAAATGGTTGTGACATGTGGCGGAGATGAAGGCAGGTAAAGGAAGGAATATGAGTGGTTTCGCCGGCAACAATGGTGACGACGGCGATGGTTTGGGTCATGAAACAATGGGAATGGGAGAAACTATAATGGGTAGATTTCGACGAGTTTCACGACATAGGTTGGTGTGAAATTGCATTTGTAAGCAATTTGGGGTGTGAGGATTTCGAAAAGTTTGGGCAGATCTGGTTGTGCGGTGGCCAGATTTGGTTTTGCGGTGGTTTAGGTTGTTGTTATTGTGGAGGTTGGAGGAGGAAATAAAAATAGTGATGGTGTGTGGCGGAGATGAAGATGGGTGAGGGAGAAAGTATATGTGATTTCGCCGGTAAAAATGGCGACGACGCCGGCGATGGCTTACTTTTGGTCGTGAAATAGGGAGAATTAGAAATGCCAATAATAAATTAAAATGTTATTATTTTACATTTTATTAAATAATTTTGGTTAATAATTTTAAAAAATAGTTAGGAAATAATTATGATGTGGCATTAATATATCTGATGTGGATATGACATGTCAATTATATAAAGGAGAGTGAGCTACACACATGGTTGAAGGGGCTTAAAAGTCTCATTTTAATTGAGTTTAAGGGTCCAGATGACAAATGTGTAAGTAGAAGGGTTCAGAATACAAACTGATACAAGTATAAGGGTTCACCAGACCATTTCACCTTCATGTTATGCCTCAGTCAATTGTAGAACTAGGATCGTTCGGTTTTAGTTTCCAAACGAGCTAGTCTTAGTATGGAAGGGTAGTAGCTTAGTGCTTGTAGGTCTATTTATCTCTTACTTTAAGGCTATGAAGATGATCTCTAAAGGGTACATTTATCATCTTATTCGGGTTAAGGATTCAAGCTTCGAAACCTCAATTCTTGAGTCAGTCCCAGTAGTAAATGAGTATCCAAATGTGTTTCCAGAAGATCTTCCTAGAGTTCCTCCCGAAAGGGAAATTGACTTCAGAATCGATCTCCTTCCAGATACCCAACCCATTTCAATTCCTCCTTATAGAATGGATCCGTCCGAGTTTAAGAAATTGAAAGAGCAGTTGAAAGACCTTCTAGATAAGGGCTTCATCAGACCCAGTATCTCTCTATAGGGCGCAACAATGTTGTTCGTGAAAAATAAAGATGGTTCTCTTAGAATGTGCATTGACTATCGCCAGTTGAATAAAGCCACAATAAAATATAAGTACCTTATCCCCGGGATTGATGACTTGTTGGATCAACTTCAGGGTGCTAGTTATTTTATGAAGATAGACATCAGATCCGATTATCATCAACTTCGAGTCAGAGATAGTGATATCACAAAAACTGCCTTCAGAATTCGGTATGGTCATTATCAATATGTGGTTATGTCATTTGGACTAACAAATGCTCTTACACCTTTAATGGACTTAATGAATAGGGTGTTCAGGCAGTATTTGGACTTGTTCATTATCTTTTTCATTAATGATATCCTCATTTACTATACAAATGAGGAGGAGCATGTGACCCATTTGAGAGTTGTTCTGTAAACTCTCAAGGATCGCTAGTTTTTCGCTAAGTTCAACAAATGTGAATTGTGGTTATAATCAGTCGCTTTCCTTGGTAATGTGCTATCTAGTGAAGGAATCTGAGTAGGTTTTAGAAAATAGAGGTAGTGAAGCAGTGGCCTAGACCCACCTCTCCAACATATATTAGATGTTTCTTGGGTTTGGCTGGTTATTACATGAGATTTGTTGAAGGATTTTCATTCATAGCTTTCCTATTGACCAAGTTGACTCAGAAAAAGGTCAAATTTTAGTGGTCATATGAGTTTGAGAAAATCTTCTCAGAACTGAAGACTAGGTTGACTACAACTCCGGTCTTGACCCTACTAGATGGTTCAGACGGTTACGTGATTTATTGTGATGCATCCAGGGTCAGCCTAAGTTGTGTGTTGATGCAGCGAGGTAAGGTCATAGCTTATGCTTCTAGGTTGCTTAAGGTCCATGAGAAGAACAACTCGACTCATGACCTCGAGCTTCCAGCCGTAGTATTTGTCTTAAAGATTTGGAGACACCACTTGTATGGTGTCCATGGTGATGTATTCACAGATCATAAGAGCCTCCAAAAGTGTTCACCCAGAAAGAGTTGAATCTTCGTCAGAGGAAATGGCTTGATTTCCTCAAATTAAAGACTATGACATGAATGTACTTTACCATCGTGGTAAGGCCAATGTAGTGGCTGATGCCCTCAGCAGACTATCTGTGGGTAGTGTAGCACATGTTGAGGAAGAAAGGAAGGAATTAGCAAAAGATGTTCACCGACTTGCTCACTTAGGAGTTAGTCTTACAAACATATCAGATGGTGGTGTGATAGTTCAGAATAGATCTGAATCTTCATTAGTAACAGAGGTTAAGGAAAAATAGGATAGTGATCCTATATTACTTCAGCTAAAAGGTGCAGTTTATCAACATAAGGTTGAGGTTTAATCCTAAGGGGGAGGTTGTGTGCTTCGTTACCAGGGTAGCTTATGTGTTTTGGATGTGGGTGAGTTGAGGAAGCAGATTCTTACAAAAGATCATAACTCAAGGTATTACATTCATCCATATTCCTCGAAGATGTACCGTGATCTACGGGACGTCTTTTGGTGGAACGATATGATGAGGGACATAGCAAATTTTGTGGGTAAATGTCCTAATTGTCAACAGTTTAATGTAGAACATTAGAAACCAGAAGGTATGACTCAAGAGATTAACATTCCTACATGGAAGTGGGAAGTGATAAATATGGACTTCATTACAGGTTTACCTCGTACTCGTAGACATCATGACTCTATTTGGGTGATAGTAGAAAGAGTTTCTAATTCCGATCACTTCTTGGTGGTCAAGACTACATATTTAGCGGAGTATTACACTAAAATCTACATTAATGAGATAGTCAGGTTGCATGGGGTTCCCTTGTCTATCATTTCAGATACAGGTCCTCAGTTTACCTCTCATTTATGGAAATCATTTCAGAATGGTCTTGGTACTAGGGTAAATCTCAGCACAACATTTCATCCACATACGGATGGCAAGGTAGAGTGTACCATTCAGACCTTAGAGGACATGTTGAGAGCTTGCGTGATCAATTTCAAGGGAATTTGAGATGATGAACTATCTCTCATAGAGTTTTCGTATAATAATAGCTACCATTCCAACATTCAGATGTCCCCTTATGAGGAATTATACGGGTGTAGATGCAGATCTCTGATTGGTTGGTTTGAAGTAGGTGAAGCATCAGTGGTTGGGCCAGATTTGGTTCATGAAGCCATTGAAAAAGTTTACCTCATCAGATAGACTAAAGACAACTCAAAGTCATTATAAGTCCTACACAGATATGAGGATAGGGGACTTAGAGTTTGAGACCGATGATTGGGTTTTCCTAAATGTGTCACCTATGAAGAGGGTGATGATATTTGGCAAGAAATGGAAGCTCAGTCCAAGATATATAGGTCCTAAAGGATCCTAAAAAGGGTGGCAAATGTGGCATATGAGTTAGATTTGCTGACAGAACTAGCAACGGTTCATCTAGTCTTTCACATTTCCTTGTTGAAGAAGTGTGTGGATTATCCGGTGTCAATAGAACCATTATAGAGTGTGTCTGTGAAGGATAGTCTCACTTATAAAGAGGTGTGTTGAGATTCCTGACCTTCAAGATCGTAGGTTGATAAATAAAGAAGTCATTTCAATAAAGGTTTTGTGGAGGAGTCAGTCTGTAAAGGGAGCTACTTGGGAAGCAAAAGCAGCCATAAAGGTCAAGTATCCTCATCTCTTTCCTCCCGATTCCGTTTGTGCTTTAGGTAATAGTTCATCTACAATCTCTCTCTTTAATCTTGCATAAATTCAGTCTCAGTATCTTATTCCTTAAGTTGTTCTTCCATTTTCAGCATATTTGCATGTTCTTGGAACTTATCAGTTTCTAGTACTTGGTGGTAGGGATTGCAGCTCCTTCCCTCCATACTCAACTATTTTAGAATTCATTCAACTATGAATGTTCTCAAGGGGGAGATATTGTAACACCTCAGAAATCAAACTTGGACTTTCAGCAGAAAAGTCAGAAAAATTTGGTGAACAATGGTAGGGTTCACGGACCGTGAAAGGAACCACGGTTCATCGACCTGCCCATAGTTCACACCCTCCCAAAAGTGGTGGACCATGGGACCCTTCACGGGCCATGGACCACCCCACGAGCCATAGGAAGGCTTGTGTAAGATATGCATAACCAACTAGAGCTAGGCATCAGACAACGGAGCCCTCCATGGGTCGTCATCTTGATGACGGGCTACGGTGGCGTTTGTCACCCTGAGCCAGTAGACCCCAGCCTAAGTGAAGAACCACGGTGACCTTTATGGTCCGTGATCCTTCACACGGGCTGTGGTAGGGCTTGTGGTTGGCCTTCCCCAGAAACAGTAGTCACTGGCCAGTAGACCACCACCCAATTGACGGGCCGTGGTCCCTTTGACGGTCTGTCATAGGGTCTGTGGAAGGCCACCGTGAGATTTTTAGTTAGGGTTGTTTTGGTCTTTCCCCTATGCGTTGGACACCTAAACTCTGTCGTTTAACCCCTAAACTACATCGTTTTACTCAGTTTAAGACTAGTAATTTAGTCAGAACCTACCTAGAATGATTAATCACCAAAATTCACCAAAACTCTATGCAAAAGAGGAAAAAGAGTCGACTAGCCCTCTCAAGAACAAGCATGAGATTTTCTTCGGTTTATCCTCGAAATCCACAGGATTTCTTTGTGAATTTTGTCACTAGGTATGTGGGATTTTGCTAGTGGATTCCTTTCGTCCACTAGGCGCCTAGAAGTCAATCAGATTCTTGATTCACTATATCTTGTTTAGACCTATGATTTCTAAAACATTAGAAAATTGTTGTGATTTAGTTGTTGTAGCATCCTTAGTCGAAATATCTTGTTTCTTGGAAAGTTTTCTTAATTCCTTGCATGAAATTCAGAACCCTACTTGTGTAGATTCTCTTAGTTCATTAATTACACTTGCTAGGTCAGTTAAACAGATAAACATGCTCTAATTTTCGAATGTTACATTGTCAATTCCTATATATCGCATTCTTAAATTTGCATGTCAGACATTGAGCTATTCATTATTTCCGTTTTGTTGTGTCATACACATTTGCAGTCGGGAGTAGGCTTAGCACAAATTTGGACTAGGGTTCATCGTACCCTCATAGTCCCAGAACTTTGTTCCTCCGTAGGTTTATAAGTCCCCTATGTGGGCATCACATTTAGTTGTCACGCTAGTCATGCCTTTATACCCCTAGCAAGGTATATTGGGTCTTGTCGATGGGGCGTATACATTGAACTCTGCTTTTTGCGCACGTGGTTTTATGTCAATTAATAGTAGCTCCTACAGTCAGACTCTACTGCATATGACCAGGTTTTCAGTTTATACTTCAGTATTCAGTCTCAGCATGTCAGGTTCATGATTAGTAGTTGGTCATTGCATTTAGCTCATTTTCTCAGTTGTATTTCAGTATCTATGTTTCTGTTTAGATTATATCATTGCTCAATTACGCTTTGTTTAGCTTATATGATTGTTCAGCTATATTCTATATCATGTATACTCAATACATTCCAAATACTGACGCATACATTGCGCTACATCCTTTCATGATGTAGGTTCAGGTACTCAGCATCCAGATCACACATAGATCGGTTCCCGATCCATATTCAACATCTTTAGTGGTGAGTCCTCATACTTCGAGGACAATAGACATGTTTTTTTTCATATTCAGTCTTTCATTTTCGTTTTTAGTTTTGCTAAAGTTAGCTGGGGGCATGTCCCAGAAATTCTAATCAGTAGAGGCCTTTTCAGACATAATGTTAGATTTAGCTTTAGCTTTTGAGTGATTGTTCAGTATCACTAAACTTGTAGTACATTATATATATTTAGATCAATTTTGGGTATTCCCCATTTCCAGTCATCTACTATTTTAGCTTTTGCATTGTATATGTTATATTCAGTTATTCTTAGTATGCTTATGATATGCGAGCTTCAGGGTTAGCTTGGGGTCCCTCGTGATCCTAGGTCCCGTGTTACGTCAAGGGGGTAGCCGCGGGGCGTGACATTTTTTTCCTCTGTTGGGATATGAACATGAAACCTCATGTTCTCAATCAACTTTAATACCACTAGGCCTTTTTGTGCAAACAAAAATACTTAATTTCTTTAATATAAACGGATATCCCCAAATTATTTGATGTTGGAAATAGATCTTCCAGCACCAAAATTTACTAAAATTACAACAACCCTTTATAGAACCTTTTCCACCACCTTCGAACCCTACTCACATCTAAAATAACCCTTCAAGTCCAAACCCTATAATAAGGAGAATATTGATTCATGCTACATAAAACTAGGGCACTGGAAAGCGAAACTTAAGTTGGACTATCGAGATTGATATTATGACTGTTCTACCACAAAATAAGAATAGAGATGAGGACCAACAGATCATTAAAAATTGTAAGCTTGTTACGTTGTTAATCTAGTGCCTGGGAACCTCAATTAAGAAAATCGATTTCTTCACATAAATTATCAACCCATAAAGAGTTGGGATGTCTTACCTCCTTATCAATACATTACACAAGAGTACAACCGATTCAATAGGCAAAAATGAAGTAAGAAGGCCATCAACCATACTAGATATGGTTTGCTTTATCTACTCAAATCTTACTCTATTTTCATGAACCGCACATGCTGCCAAGTTCTTCTTATACACTTTACCTTCCAAAAAAAAATCACCACTACCGTACATTGAATCATGAATTGCTCAAAGGACATAATATTTTGCTCATGATAAGTGTGTTGGTATTAATTGCCCTAACTTTCTTATCATAAATAGGGTTTTCTTTTTTTTTATAAGGAAAACATGAAGTCTTCATAGTTATCTAGTCCTTTTCTTGTAGGAAATGGTTTAGGACTCTATAAATAATGGTTCGTTCCTTCTAACATATTAGCATTCACAATGTAGTCCTAGGGGTTTTGAGAGTTTTGGTTAGGGGGAGATTTTGTGGGACACAAGTAATATGTTATCACTTGTGTGAACCTCTTTTTATTTCGAGTGAATTGGTTGAGGTTATTTATGTGAGCATGATGAATAATAGAGAATGATTGTATATATTGATGTATATATTATTGTAATTATAGAGATTTGTTTTAATAATCATAGAAAATAATATTGTGATAGAATAGTGTATTTGGAGGGATAGCATAACAAATTTAAAGGGATTTGAAGGGCATATTTAGAGGGATTGAATAAATGATCTTTAGGGATAGGAATAACGGATCTTTAGGGATGTGTAATGTGTATATTCTATATAAAGGAAATACTCTCACTTTGAGAGGCAATCAGTAAAATCTTGATATGGTATTAGAGACTTCTCTTAGTTGTCTTGTTTAATAGAGTTTTTTTTTTTAATTCTTGATTTTGTTGACTATTCGACGACAATTAGTCCTTAACACCCAAGACTCTTGATCTTGGTCATTCTAGTTGTTTTATAGTCATAGTGTTTCTAGTTTTCATAGCTATTCGAAAGAATGAATTCACATCAATTTGAATCCTTCAGTGGTTGTTTCATGAGAAAAATCAATCTTCTTGGGAATTTCAATTTCAGTTATGTGTCACTGGAACAAAAGAACTATGGGGCCATATTGATTGTAGTGATCCTGCTCCTGCTGATCTTACCAAGTTAGGTGAATGAAAGATTAAAGATGCTCGCATGATGACATGGATTTTACTGTCTATTGACCCTCTTATTGTTCTTAATCGCAGGCATTAGAAGGCAGCCAAGGCTATGTGAGTTTATTTACAAAAGGTCTACAACTAGAATAATAGCGTAAGAAGCTTTTAGTTAGTGTTGGAAATTGCTAATTACTCTCAAGGAGGTCTCTGCATTTAGGATTATTATTCTGGATTGTCGAACTTATGGTATAAATTTACAGATAATATTTATGCCAAAATACCTTTTGAATATTTGTCTGTTATTCGGGCAGTTCAAGGGCAAAGTAAGCGAGATCAATTTTTGATGAAATTACGGTCGAGTTTGAGAGTGTTCGCTCTAACATGAAGAACAGTGATACCTCTCCCTTCCTGAATGTATGTTTTAGGGAATTACTTCGTGAAAAGCAGCGTCTTGTCACACAAAATTCTTACAAGCAAGAGAAGGATTTCATTGTTGCATTTGCAGCTAAAGGTAAATGAAAGGACATGGATATAACTAGACTCAATGCTAAAGTTGCAAGGAATATGGTAATATTTCTAGAAGTTGTTATAAGTTCTGTAATTATTGTAAACAATAAGTACACATTATCAAAGAATGTCCCACATGCCCTCAAACCCGTAGGGTCAATGATTTTCAAGCTGGGATAAATGGTTCAACTAATGATAACTAATCTTCAGGAGAAGTGAAATGGTTTAACAAATGATCGTGTTAGCCTATTCAACATTGGGATTACAAGGTAATGGTGTTACATCTAAATTTTGGATTGTTTATTTGGGATCTTCCAATCTTATGACCAACTCAACAAGCATACTAAAAAATATTTGGGAGTATCAAGATCAATCACATATACAAATTGTCAGTGGTAGTAAATTACCTATTACTAAGGTTAAGGATATTACTCCAACTTTCAAAAATGTTATTGTTTCACCAAAGATCTCTGCTAGTCATATTTCAATTGGACGATTGGTAGATAACAGTTGTGAAATTTTCTCGTAATGGTTCTCTTGTGCAGGATAAGATGTCAAGGATGATAATTTTAAAGGGGGGCTAAAGTTGGAAGATTGTTTCCTACACACTTTTCCATTCCTCCTATTATAACTTTGCCTTGTACTTCTATAACTAGTAAGACTGAGGTTTGGCATAAGCGTATAGGACCCCAAATTATATTGTGTTGTCTCATTTTTCAAATTCTGGTTTATAGGGAAATAAGAATCAATTTTCTACAGGCATCAAATTATTAAGATCTGATTCTGGTGGAGAATATATGTCTTATAAATTCAAAAATTTCTTGCTTTATAAAGGAATTATCTCACAATGCTCTTGTTCATGTACACCACAGAAAATGGGGTTGTTAAGCGTAAAAATTACCCCCTTTTAGATGTCACTCTAACTTTATTGATTGAATCCTCTATGCCATCCAAATACTGGGTGGAGGCATTGTCTACTTCTCTCCATTCAATTAATAGACTATCATCTAAAGTGCTAAATCTTGATTCCTCATATTATCATCTTTTTCATCAAAATTCTAGCTATGATAATTTTCATACATTTGGTTGTGTTTGCTTTGTGCATCTGTGTCACGATCTGAGCCTACTCCCTAGACATGTCTGGCACTCAAGAACCATTGTTGGCCTCAAGCGAACCCTCATCCTAGCTAACTACAAGCAGAAGACTATAAGTTTACTGAATCTCAAAAACTTCACTGAATATACTGAGTATGAAACACAAGTCTTAAATAAAATATCTAAAATTGAAAGACTCTCCAAAAGTGTCTAGCTAAGAAGCCTCTACTATATATAGAAAAGTGTTGGGACAAGACCCACAACTACTCAAAATGTTACTAATACTAACAACACAAAAAAATGGAGTCCTCTGAAAGCAAGGTCTTACTCAAAGGCTGGCAAACAGACGAAGTGATCTCAACAGACTCATGTTGAGGATCTTAAGAACTCATATCTGCATCATAAAAGGATGAAGGTCGAATGATATCAGTGCATGGAATATACGAGTATGCAATATGGGTGAATAAACAAATAGCTGAATGAAAGGACTACAGTAGATATAGATATATACTCAACTGAATGTAAAGAAATAAAGGAGTAGAATCATTTAAAACTTTACAAAATACTCTCATATCTAAAATCAACATAATAAGTGATATATAAAAATACACATTAACTCTATTGGGAAATTCTCTAACCGACAACCATCACTATGCGCTACATGATGATACAACGTCTTAGCCACGCTGCCAGAACTGTCCTGTACCTTGCCGGGATATAGAACACATCAACTAAGTGGATCCACTAAGCTATGCTAAAAAGCAATAAGGAATCATCTAAAAAGTATGAACCTTTACCCATGTTGGCATACATGGTTTATGAGGACTTTGAGTTGTCTCAACTCGTCCCCATATCGATGTTAAATACTACACCCAATAATATATATACTCATGCTCATATGTTTAAAAACATAACTTTTCCCTTGGTTTGAGATTATTGCTCAAACTACCGTTTTAAAAGAGGTAACTGCTGTTGAAATATCTTTTGAACTCATAACTCATTAAGAAATCTTAGTTTTTCTATTTTATCAATGTAAAAATTGATAACTCTAAGAATACATAGTCCCCTTATACTCTTACCCAATTCATACATGAAAAATCTTTCTCAAAAACATATCAAAATCATATTTTAATATGATCTTTGTTGACTCGAGAAGTCAAACTGAATAAACATTGATGGTATATCTCCATACCATACTGATCATACATTGATGGCCTACTCGATTGTCATACTAATCATGTTTTAGAAACTCTTTTCTCAAAACTCATTTTTACTTTCTCAAAACACAATTTAATAGCTCAAGTGTTGTCTTTAAAAAGCTTTTCAAAATTTATAAATCAAATCATAGGGTTCATGTGGAATTATGGACATGAATGACTCAACATGAGGACCTCAATAACCATATAAAAACTCATGAATACAAATCTTTCTCAAAACTCATATTTACTTCCTCAAAAAACTCAGTTTAAAACTCAAGTATTGGCTTTAGAAAGCTTCTCAAAATTTATAACTCAATTCATAGGTTTCATGCGAAATTATGGCCATGAACGACTCACCTCAAGAATGTTAATGCATAACATATATAAATTCAATAATTAGGAGTAGAATTTCAAAAAGAAATACGAACTCGAGAACTCAAAATGAAACCATCTCAAGAATACTCAAATCTAGGGGTAGAATCCTAGATTACTCTTTTACTAATTTGAAAGTAGATGTAGGGTGTGAGGATGAACTAGTCCAACACTATCATGGCCTTACATACCTAGAAGAACAAGGTGCTTGGAGAATCTTGAAAAATCTGGAAGAAGAACTTGATTAGAATCCTTGAATCCCTAGCTTGAAGGAGAACGTAACAATCAAGAACACCTTTCTTGAAATTTCTTGAATTAGTTTCTTGAAACTCTATGACCAAGAATTATTATTTTAATTAGTGATTCATAATTGTACGGAGGAATTTGAGTTGGAAAGAATGAAATTCTTGGATAAGGACTTACTTTGAAGAAGAGACTTGGAAAAGATGGAAAGAATCTTGAATGGAGTCTTCTATTTTGATTTTTCCATAGACTTTTGCCTTAGGGTTTGTGAGAGAAGAGAATGAAGAATTAAAATATGGAAATAGGATTGTTTAGGCCTTTATAAGAGTTAAGAATCCATTTTTTAGGTTTTCCTAGTGGTATAAGGAGAAGAAAATTACTTAATTTAGAATTTTCTAGCGGCTAAAATGGAACTGCACTACGTTAGTTAGCAAAATGATCATAACTCTCTACTCCAAATACGGAATGGCACAAACTTGGTGGCATTGGAAATATAATTCAAATACCTATAATTTGATAGGTTATGGACCATGTAACTCTTTATATTGTAAGAGATATGGTCTTTTTAAGTTGACCTAAATAAAATCTTATGTCAAAACTTAATCGGTAAGGAAACTTTCAACTCAACTTGTGCTTGGAGTTTTTTTTAGTGACCTTAATTAATATCCAAAATCATTCCCACACAAAAGAATTTACCTTTACACATATGGGCAAATTTAAGAATAACCCGATATGGCCCTACAAGTAAATGAAGAATGGTTCGAGTCTTAACTTAGAAATTTTCAGGGTGTTACAATCTCCCTTCTACTAAACGCAGTCTACTAAATGTGCTTTTATGGGTTATAGTACTTCACATAAAAGTTTTCTTTGCTGTGATCAATATTCGAACAAATTTCATGTTTTTAGAAATGTTGTTTTCTTTGAAAATCAATTGTTCTTCTCTACTCATGTTGAGTCATCTTCTGCTTCTCATTTTCTTCCTACTTTTGAGGATTTGTGATCTTCTTTTACGTGGTTAAAACCTGTATTTGTGTATGAATGACATCGGCCAACTCTGGCTCATCATGAAACTGATCCGCTACCTGAGATTACACCACAACTAGAATTTGAGAATTCTTCAAGGTCTGATCCTCCTATGCCTACTTCGTGATCTACTAGAGTATCTCATACTCCTAATTGGTATGGATTTTCCTCTACTTTATCCCCCATTTCTATTCTAACTTGTTATGTACAAGCTTCCAAGCATGTATGTTGGTGTAATGCAATGGAGGAAGATCTTTTGACCCTTAAAGAAAATAACACATGGGACAATGTTTCATGTCCCTCAAATGTCCATCCAATTGGATGTAAATGGGTTGTTGTTGGTCATATACAAGAGTATCGTGTCGACTATGAAAAGACTATTGCACCAATAGCAAAAATTACTATGGTGAGAACAATTATTGCCATTGGTTCTTCACAAAACTAGTCTCTTCATCAAATGGATGTCAAAAATGTTTTTTCCACAATGATCTTAAAAAAGATATTTATATGAAACCTCTACCACGTTTTTCTTATCACCTACATCATATGTATGCAAGTTGAAGTGATCTTTCTATGGACTAAAACAAGCTCCTACGGCTTGGTTTGACAAATTTTAATCTACTTTGCTACAATTTTCTTTTGAGTAAAGCAAATATGACTCATCTTTGTTTCTTCAAAAAGTATATAAAAGTTGTGTTCTTCTTTTGTTAAATGTAGATGACATTATTATTATCACAGGTGCAGATTCTTCATTAATCAGTAGTCTCTAACAATGACTTAACGGTTCTTTTCATATGAAAGATCTTGGTACTCTTACATATTTCTTAGGTTTGGAAGTTCATAATAATTTTTCAGGTGTGTTTCTAAACCAACACAAATATACTCAGGATCTGATTTCTTTGTCTGGTCTTCAAGATTCCTCCTTCGTAGATACTTTATTGGAATTGAATGTGAAGTATCGTCGTAAGGAAGGTGATCTTATTCTTGATGGAACTATATTTCAACAATTAGTTGGGAGCGTAAATTTCCTTACTGTTACTTTTCTGGATATCTGTTTTGTAGTTCAGCAAGTTAGTCAATTTATGCAAGCTCTCCGTCATATCCATTTGGTGGCAGTTCATCGCATCATTCGGTATCTTCTAGGAACATCTACTAATGGATGATTCTATCCTAGTGGTTCTACTATTCATCTTAATGCCTTTAGTGGTTCTGATTGGAAAGGATGTCCTGATGCTCGCCGTTCAATCACTGGTTGGGGCATATTTCTTGGAGAATCATTGATATCTCGAAAGAGTAAGAAGAAAGTCCGTGTATCAAAATCCTCAGCAGAGGCTGAATATCGATCTATTTCTACTACTTGCGCTAAGGTTGTACGACTTCGTGGATTACTTGTTGAGATTGGATTTCCTCAATCTAATCCTACTCCTCTCTATGATGATAATACAAGTGCTTCAGATTGCTACTAATCTGATTTATCATAAGAGGACTAAACACATCGAAGTAGATTGTTATTATATCCAAGAAGTTGTAGATAATGGAGTCATTACTCTTTGTTGGGTTTTACCAAGATGTGAATAGGAAATAAAAAAGAATGAGAAATTGGGAAATGTGGGGAAACCATTTTGGAGGGAAAATGAAAAGTAATTTCAAATGGAAAATCTTTGAAAATGAAAATCATTTCTCCCATATTGGTAGAAGAAAGGGGTTTAGTTACCCATAATCATATGAACACAATTCATTGCTATAGATGAAAAAATTAAGAACTTACTTAAGAAGAATAATAAACCCAGAAATTCAACTTGAATTGCAACACAGAAATCTTCAAAACAAACTTAGGAAACTAATAATTGCTAGGTTTGCAAGAATAATTTCCCAAGTCACAAAATAGAACTAAAGTAATAATGTCTAACCCCCAAAAACGAGGTTTACATGCCCTATTTATAAAAAACAAGTCCTAAATTAAAAGGGAAACAAAATAAGGAAAGTTTGTTCAGGGACGTGTCTTCACTCCACGAGATTGACTCACAGATCGTCAATGGATCTACGGTCCGTGAGTCCCTTCCGTCAGCCAGGACTTAGAGAATATTTCAGCTTCCAAAAATCAACTTCTCTGAAGCAAGCGACGAAACTATAGTACAGACCGTAGATCGATCTACGTTCCGTCAATCCCCTTCCGTAGCTCCACACCTGGAATCTTCAAAAATCAGTTACTGGAACCCTCGCAGTATCAATCTACGGATCAACAGTACGGTTCGTAGATCCATCTATGGACCGTCAATGGCCACCGTGGTTCCACACTTGGTCAGATTTCCCTGATTTGTCTTCTATGCCTTGCATGTTGATCTATGACCACCATCTACGAAGCGTCAATGGACCTACGGTCCGTAGATCACCTCCGTAGATGCCCTTTTTCTGCATTTCATTCAGTTGTCTCTTTACTTCCGCGCCTGAACATCTTTCCTGCAAAATATGATAAAAACGCATAAAAACCAATACAAAAAGCCCCTAGACACACATAACCTGTAAGTGAAATGTATTAGAAATATTGTAAACTCACGGTATATCAACACCCTCAACTTAAATTTGCTGTTTGCCCTCAAGCGATGCACTAAGACTCTAAACGACACTTGTATAGAAGCAAGCATTTCAAGCACAAGCAATAACATGGCTCTCTATTTGACTCACTTTCCGGGTGCAAACTTTGTTCTCTTAGACTTGACAAACTAATTCATACATATGAAACCATGACAACGATCGACCAACCAACACACAATATACACTGTTTCACTATCACCAAAGTATCATTCAACACTCACGCTCAGAAGTAACTTCAAGTACAGTTAGTGCTCAGTACCATAGGCTTGCCCTTATTTTCACTGCTTAGACTCTTCAAACTAGATTCTAGGATCACTATAGGACTTTCTTGGCTTGTAACGTAGGTTCAGGGTCAGGTGTGGTATATTTGGGTACTTCTTAGTGACTTTATGCCCTCATTGACATTACACTAGGCTTTCAACCTCTTTTTGCCCTATTTTTGCCATCCTATCGTTGTACTTTCTTTCCATTGATTTTCTTCAACCACGGATGTGACTTTAAACCTTGTAGCTTTTTAAATTATTTTTTTTAATAATAATTATTTGCTTTAGCTTTCAACAAGTCGCATCCTTTCCTCTCTTTTTCAACATCAAACTCTTTTCATACCCACAATTCTTTCGGTTTCCTCTTTCATAGCCACCGTCAACTTATGGATTTGCACAATACCCGATGTCGGGTCAGGGCCAAGATTGAAGTTACTTTTTACATTAGCCACCCTCAACTTAGGATTTTGGCCTAAGTCAAGGTGCACATGTCCAAGGAGGGACCAGGGCCAACATAGTCGATTATGGGAAGGTGAGTTTGAGGATTAGAAAGAAATGGTCTAATTTTAGGCTCAAAGCATTTGGATCAAAGGGAGCATTTATTTTATTTGGTTGGATCCTTTTTTTAGGAAATTTGTGGACTTATTAGAACAATCGCCTATGATCACTTCCTAACCTCTAGATTGAATTGTCTTAGCAGGACTAATCGGGCAAGTTCTAGTTTTACACAAAAATTGTTTGAACAATCAACTATTTTCACACACTCTTTGCACATAGTTTCATTATCAGATTATCAGATTACCAAGTTCAAGTTTCAGCTTAAGTCATGCCATAAAGTTGATTCATTATCATGTCATACTCAGAGCCAACACATTCAACTTGTCTTAGCCTACCAATTCTAGCACACATAAGCAAATTTGGACGGGTATATTTTTTATAGACCATCATGCTTCATTATTTTTCATGATTCTACACATACGATCCTAACACATGCCGGCTAAAACACAAATTAAACAGTCTCTTGGGGAAAAAGAACACAGGCAAGAAAACCCCAAAGAGAGAATGTATGAGTTGGGTTATTCAGACTTCACCCTTCCACTCACAATCCATTTACCCCACCCCAAACAAAAATAGATGTGATTGTCCCCAATGCATACAAAAAATAGTAAAAGATAATGGATTCGGTGAAGCAAAACTGTGGCGCATTGAGCTGAAGAATCATCAACAAACGGGTGGGTCCGGTTTCCTAGAGCTTGCTGGAACCATACTTGGGTCACCCTCAGTAGTTCCCATATCAACCATCATAGCGTCCTCAGTAATGCTCTAGGTCACTCTAACCGCACCATCAATGGTGCTCACAACGTCCCTCACGACAGGTAG
This sequence comes from Solanum verrucosum, assembly GCF_900185275.1. Lineage (NCBI taxonomy): Eukaryota > Viridiplantae > Streptophyta > Magnoliopsida > Solanales > Solanaceae > Solanum > Solanum verrucosum. Next base: position 1,034,864 of record NW_026019911.1, on the reverse strand, counting down.
GACCACTACAACTAGGGGAAAACTCGATGCCCCTGCAATACTCTCACGCACCCTCTATTGGTGCAACTCTTCATCTAAAATCGAAGCCTTCCTAGCCTTCTTCTCCTGCCTACGCTATCTCTTTTGGGCGTTTTCCTTCTCGGTGCGACTAGAACGGTGCCTCTTGCCTTTGGTATATGTAGGCTCAGTCCCCTCCTCGGCGGTCCCACTGAATAAAGCATCCAGCACCGTATCATCAGCCAACGCAGTAGGTGCAGCCTGAGGCTCAACTATAGGGGTGGCATGAATGGCATCAACGTAGTCCTGGAGACTGGCTAACTCGGACTAAAAAGAGGATAGATCTATGGTCGAGGCTGGTCGCTCAAGGACTCTAAATTCAAAGGCATCAAGACGATTATTAACGGCCTGGATCTTCTGGTCCATCATGCCCTCCATCCTTTGCTCCATTCTGGCCTCAGACTCGACTATCGACTTTTGTATCCAAGGTTGGATGTGATGTGGCAGTGTGGCCATGTGAGCCTCTAATTTCTGTACTTTGGCCAACTACACAACAACTGCTCCTAATGGTGGTGTGGATCGGGATGAGCTAGGAGCCCCACTAGCAACCTGGGAAGAGGAGGCCAGGATAGTTCGATGTGATCTGGTATAATGGGGTCACTACTCTGTGCCTGCCCCACCGTGTCTGCAAGATCTGCACCCAAGGGAGGTACCTCAACCTGGGGCTCTCTGCGAGGTTCCGCCACATTTGCCTCATCTCGAATGAGACCTATATCTAAAGTCCCTGTAGGGTGGATTAACCTGTCACAATGCCAGATCGGCACTCCAGAGTCCCTGCACAATTGGAAAATCAAACATGGAAAGGGGTAAGTAGTAGAGGTCTTGAATGCCCTCTCGTGAATCTCTACCAGCAGTATGCGGGCAAAGTCAATCTCGACTCTTTCTACCAATGTTGCAACCACGACCGCTCTATCCCATGTGAGTTGGTTGTCAGCTTTTTTAAGCGACACCCTGTTACGCACCAACAACCAGAAGAACTAGGCCACAAAATTTAATGTGGCCTTTCGGATACCCAACCGTGGTGTGGCGAGCCACTCCGCACACTCGCCATCTGCAGCAATGTATTTGGCTAACCACATTATAACAGTCTCTCGCTGCTCAGCATTCCTCTGGAAAGCGCTGCTCCACACGATGTCCTATCTATAATCAAACTCCGCTGTGTTTAGTGATCAAGAGTGACCCCTGGTAGGTACATAGAGAAAGCGGTTGATGGTGGCATGTGATATGTCCACCGGACATCCCCGGACCATAGTGAAAGTGAAAGGGTCCTGGGCTATGGGCTTTGACCACTTAGAGATCGAACCACGGATGGCGGAATTGGAGGCGTAGAACTCCCGTACAATCTCCTCACTATAGGTACCTGGGTCTCGAGCCATCCAGTCACACTTGTGAAGGTTGAAAAGTCGGTGGATGTCGGGGACAGTGTGCAAGCTCCCTGTGAGGACTCTGCGCTCCTCTGTAACAATTCAGGCCATCTTCTCTTTGTCATTAATCATCTTGGCATCCCGATAGATTTTCCATTGGCCCTCAACACACCATATGTTTGACTCTCCGGCCACTGGAGTAGGGTTCTCATTCATTGGTATTGGCACTGACTTTGAGCTAGTGGCCTCATCAGATAAGGCTGCTTGTTCATTCTGGCTGGACCCTGTGGGTGACTTGGCATTGGACCCCGAAGCATGGGTAGACTCGAAACCAGACGCAGACCCAGTAGCAAAACTAGAAGCAGCCCTAGTTGGTGACCCGATCAGTGTGTGCTCCTCATCAGACTGGGAGACAGTGACTACATTGAGAATCACCTTCCGGGAGGTGCCTCTAGTGGCTCGGGGTGCACTGGGAGAAGTCCTTGTATTGGGAGGAACGTATGCTGGATCTTTTTCCATGTCCGGGTCCTCATCGAGTAACCTGAAGCTAGGAGCAACATACTTTGACTTGCCCTGTTTTGAGTAGGTGACTAGCTTCTTGGGTGCCATCGTATATGTGGAAGCGATATTAGTGCCAAAACTAACCGTAAACAAACAAACAAAAAAATTTAGAACTATAAACGAATAATAACAAAGTCCCATGAAAATTTCAGACAGAGGCTACAGTGGTCATCCACGGAGGAGACCTATGGTCCATAGACTGATCTACGGTCCGTGGAACCCTTCCGTGGATCATAGGACCAACAATATTGGTCGCAGATGGAAACAACGGATGTACAGAACAGTCCATAGATTGATCTATGGACCGTAGTCCACATCCGTGGTTTCACACTTGGTGAAATTTCAGGTTCATCCAACCACGAACCTAGTCTACGGTCCGTAGACGGGGTATCGTGGATGTGATCTGTGCCAGATTTCAGCCATTCTTTATCTTCAGGTCCACATCTTAGACCATTTTTAACAATATCCTATTCTAACCATGTATTTCAATATTGAAACATGCTAGTTTGTCATTCTCAAGATTCCAATTAATCATTTTAACCAAGTATTTAAGACAAACTTTGGAACCCTAAGTTGAAACTTATATTTAGATTTATAATCATATACAATAAGGCAACACAATCACCATCTATCGTTCCAAGGGTATTGTAACTTCCAATTTTTTTCATGCAATTACATCTAACAATTACCCAAGGTCAAGACCCGATTCCGGACTTTCAATATTCAATCTATGAACCGAAATTCAAAGTGAGGGGAAAGTCTATTACCTTACAAGCAACGAGGAGTGGGGTGATTGCGTGACGACACTAAGCTTTGCAAGACCAAAGAATTACCTCTTTGTTACTAACCCAAACACCGGACCTTGTGGGAATTTTTGGAGAGGAAAGGGAATTTAGGGGTTTGGGGAAAAGGAAGGGAAAATTAATTGGGGAGAGATGGAGTGATTATTTAGTGATTTAAGGAGTTTGGGAAGTTATGAAACGGTTTGGGAGTAAATGGAGGGAAGTGGAATGATTTAAAATTGGGGGGAATTTTAAATAGGATGGGTCCGGATCGGGTCATGCAAAATTAGGGTTCTAGACTCACGAGACCCGGTCTACTGTCCGTGGGTCGATCTACAGTCCGTAGATTGGGACCGTAGATCACTCTTACACTTGGACAAGTTGTAGGGACTTACCTGGGATCTATGGACACCATCCACGGTCCATGGATGGATTGACGGACCGTTGATAGGGTCTGTAGACCTCTACACCAGACCATTTTCTGTAGAATTTTCATAGCGTACCTACATATGTAGCAACCATTAGGCTATTATTTTTTCATTTTCTAGACTCTTTTTAGACACAAACCCTAAAAAACTAAGACACCTATCTAAATTAATATAGAGAATAAACTAAACACAAAAACTGCTAGATGGAAAACAAAAACTTTCGTTGGCTAGATTGTACATCTTGGGTTGCCTCCCAAAAAGCGCTTGATTTAACGTCGCGGCACGACACATGCCTCTTGATTACTCAGACTTCATCAAGATGATAGGCCTCAATCACTTCTTGCACACTTTCAGCATTTCCCAGATAGATCTTGATCCTTTGCCTGTTTACCATGAACCTAGTTCCTTCACTATTTTCAAGCTCAACCGCTCCATGGGGGAGCACTTTTGTGAGCAAAAATGGCCCAGTCCATTTAGACTTGAGTTTGCCTGGAAACAAGCGCAACCTAGAGTTTAATAGAAGCACAAGATCAACAACCACAAATTCTCGCTTTTCAATTCTTTGATCATGATACCTCTTCATCTTCTCTTTGTACAAGGTTGAACTTTCATAAGCTTTTAGGCAAAACTCATCAAGCATATTCAAGTGATTCATTCTTTGATTAGATGCGGCGCCCCAATCCAAATTTAGCTTCTTCATTGCCCATATCGCCTTATGCTCTAGTTCTACCGGTAAATGAAAAGACTTCTCATATATAAGTTGGTAAAGAGACATACCTATGGGGGTCTTGTATGCAGTGTGATAGGCCCATAGAGCATCATTGACCAATCCATTCTATTAGCATTCACAATCTTCGCCAAAATCTATTTGATCTCTCTGTTGGACACTTCAACTTGTCCGCTAGTTTGTGGATGGTAAGGAGTGGCTACATTGTGGCGGACACCATACTTCTCAAGTAGCGCCTTGAACAACTTATTACAAAAGTGGGAACCTCCATCACTGATGATTGCCCTCGGGGTACCAAATCTGGAGAAGATATTCTTTTTAAAAAATGCACTGACACTTTTGCCTTCATTGTTAGATAGCGTAACTGCTTCTACCCACTTCAATACATAATCAACCACAACAAGAATATACTTCATCCCATGTGAACTCACAAATTGACCCATAAAATCAATGCCCCATACATCAAACAACTCTAACACCAATATAGGATTCATAGGAAGCTCTTGCCTCTTTGAAATTCCTCCTTCTTTTTGGCAACAATCACAAGACTTGGCGAAATCATGAGCATCTTGGTGGATGGTCGGCCAGTAGTACCCACACTGCAAAATCTTATGCGCAGTCCGGATACCGCTTAATGCCCACCAACAGGCGATGAATGGCATGCTTTAAGTACACTCAACATCTCAACCTCGGGCACACAGCGACGAATAATCCCATCAGCACAACTACGATATAGGTAAGGCTCATCCCAAAAGAATTTCTTCAAATCATGCATAAAAAATTTCCTTTAGTGAAAAGACAAATCTGAGGGCACAATATAGCTTGCCAAATAATTAGCAAAGTCAGCGAACCAAGGAATCACATCATAAGAAACAACCAATACATGTTCATCTGGAAAAGCATCATTAATTTCAGCCCTTTCACCAAGCTTTAGCGTAGCCGCTTCCTCTAATCTGGACAAGTGATCAGCAACTTGATTTTCGGTCCCCTTTCTATCTTTTACCACAAAATCAAACTCTTGCAGCAATAATACCCATCTAATCAACCTCAGCTTTGCATCCTTCTTTTCCATCAAATATCTCAATGCAGAGTGGTCAGTGTGTACTATGACCTTGATACCAAGCAAGTAGGATCAAAATTTTTCAAATGCGAAAACCACTACAAGAAGCTCTTGTTCAGTCACAGTATAATTCTTCTGGGCCACATTTAGAGCCTTGCTAGCATAGTAAATAGGGTGAAGAATTTTTTCTCTCCTCTGTCCCAATACCAGAACAAGCGCCACGCCACTTGCATCACACATTACCTCAAATGGTTGTCCCCAATCCGGTGAAATAATGATAGGGGCAGTAACTAACTTCTCTTTCAACTCTCTAAATGCTCTAAGACAAGCATCATCAAAGTAGAACTTACACTCCTTCTCATCAGTTTGCACAAAGGATGTGCAATTTTTGATAAATCTTTGATGAATCTCTTGTAGAAACCTGCATGCCCAAGTAAACTCCTCCCACCTTTTACAGAGATAAGTGGGGGGAGTTTTTCTATTACTTCAACTTTTGCTTTATCTACCTCAATTCCCTTTTCAGAAATTCTATGACCTAGAACTATCCCTTCTTTCACCATAAAGTGGCACTTCTCCCAATTCAGCACCAGCTTGCAATCTTCACACCTTTTAAGTACCTCAACCAAATGATTCAGACATCAATCAAAAGAGTCCCCTACCACAGAGAATTCATCCATAAATACCTCAATAGTGTCCTCCACCATATCAGAGAATATTGACATCACACAACGCTGGAAGGTTGCTGGAGAATTGCACAACCCAAAGGGCATCCTTTTGAAGGTGAAAGTCCCATAAGGGCAAGTGAAGGTGGTCTTCTCTTGGTCCTCTGGAGCTATAGAAATTTGATTGTAGCCCAAATAACTATCAAGAAAATAGTACCAAACCTTACCAGCAAGTCTATCTAACATCTGATCCATGAATGGCATAGGGAAATGGTCTTTTTCTGTCCAAGTATTTAACTTCTGGTAGTCCATGTAGACTCTCCATCCAGTCACGGGCTGCATCGGAACAAGCTCGTTTCTCTCATTAGGAACCACAATAATCCCACATTTCTTAGGCACACATTGAACAGGGCATACCCAACTACTATCTACAATGGGATAGGTAACTCCAACATCTAACCACTTGATGATATCCTTTTTAACTACCTCTTGCATAGGTTGATTTAATCTTCTTTGGTGCTCAATACTAGGTTTGTGATCTGGCATGAGTTGTATTTTGTGGGAACAAATACAGGGAGAAATCCCAATAATATCCGCAATAGTCCACCTAATAACTCGCTTGAACCTCTTTAATATAGTCACCAAGCACTCTACTTGTCTCGCATTTAGATCTGCCGCAATGATGATCGGTAAAGTGTTATCTCTGCCAAAGAATACATACATCAATTGTGGTGGTAGAGCTTTAAGCTCCAATTTTCGTGCCTCCACAATAGATGGTCTCGCTGGTGGAGACTCACTATTCTTCATGTCTAACTCATACTTGTTTTGTTTTGACCGATATTGACACCTCTCGATTGCAGCTACCAAATCATCGTACTCTTCAATACCAGCACTATCGAAATTCATCATAACTGCTTCTAGTGCCCTAACACCGAGTCGCTCTTCAATTTGCACTTCTACTCCACTCTCAACTTTGTAAGTTATAGCAGATACCATTTGGAGCTCACCACTCTGCTTCATGGACCTACAAATATTGAAAGTTGCTTCTTCATTATTCATTCTGAACTTCATCTGTCCCTTCTCCATATCAACCAATGCACGACCTGTGGCAAGGAATGGTCTCCTAAGGATGATGGGAACATCAAAGTCAACCTCATAGTCAAGAATCACAAAATCCGATGAAAAAATGAACGACTCCACTTTTACTAGCACATCATGGATTACACCAATGGGTCTTTTCATGGTACGATCGGCCATAAGTAGCCGCATCAGAGTAGGCTTTGGATCCACTAGACACAACTTCTTATAAATAGACAATGGCATGAGGTTGATGCTAGCACCAAGATCACACAATGCCTTAGCAAAGTGTAAGAACCCTATAGTACATAGGATTGTGAAAGCACCAGGGTCTTCCTTCTTCTGCACAAGAGATCTTGTAGCAATAGCGCTACAATGCTGCAATCTATCATCATCTTCAAAACTCACAGACCTTTTCTTTTTCACCATAATTTCATAAACTTTGCATACCCAGGCATTTACTCCAAAACTTCAATCAAAGGAACATTGATGGAAAGCTGCTTCAACATTGTAATAAACCTGCGATATTTACCATCTTCAGATTCTTCACTAACCTCTGAGGAAAGGTGGTGGAAGTCTAGATATTGGGACCACTTTCTGAGATATCTCCGCTTCTTTCTCTGTCGCAGTATCAGGCTCTTCTCTAACCTCTACCAGATCATCTTCTTTTCTAATCTCAACATCCACCACAGACGGCATAGGTGGATCTATGGTTTGCTTACCCCCTCAAGTAGTAACTACCATACAATGACCGTCATTCTTTGGATTCTGGATGGTGTTTCTAGGAAGAGTACAGGTTGACGTGGGTTCACTGTAGTAGACAACTGGGTCATCTGCTGCTCTAGGTGCTTTATTGACACTGCATGGATCAACCTTTTGACCAATACCAGACAAGTCGTTACTCATCTCCTTCACATTCTCATCAGTTGCATCAAACCGTCTCATCATCTTCTGCATCATATCTTCAATACGAGCCATATTGCCTCCAGCTTCCCTAGTACCAGAATCTAGATTTTGAGGGGGAACATAAGGTCCAACGCGATCATTTCTGTTGCCATAGTTGTTCTTGTTGTAGTTGTTGTCGCAATTGAAGTTCACATCCCGAACATATTGACCCTCTCGATTGTAGTTGCCATAGTTTCGACCTTGGTTTCCTTGACCTTGGTGCCAATTTTCCGTGTTGGATCCTTGGGCGTTTGTTCGGAAACCCCCCGTCTGATCATTCACCGCATAAGCATCCTCTTCATAGTAACACTCTTCAACTGGTAGTGGCGTTCTAGTCAAGTAATTCACAGCATTTACCTTCTCTGCACCTCCACTCACATGTTTCGATACCAACCCCAACTCGGTCCTCATCTGAGCCATCTCCTCACAAATCTCATCCACAGACTAGGTGTTTGTATCCTGAATGGCAAATGAGTTTCTCCCAGTATCTGACCTCCTAGTGCTCCATGTTTTATTATTGTGAGAGATCTTCTCCAGTTTTTCAGAAATCTGTGCATATGTTCAGTCTCCATATGAACCTCCTACAATATTATCAAGCACTGCTTTATTATTGTCATCCTGACCTCGATAGAAATATTCCTTCAGCGACTCATCATCAATACGGTGATTTAGGACACCTCCTACGAACGCAGTGAATCTGTCCCAAGAGCTACTCACAGACTCTCCAGGTAATGATACAAATTGTTGAGCCTATCTTTGTGATTGAGCTTCTTGGACACTGGATAGTACCTTGCTCAGAACACATCCGTCAATTGGTTCCATGTAAAGATTGAGTTATAAGGAAGCTCAGTGAACCATACTGCAGCATCACCTGTCAGTGATAGAGGGAACACTGGTAATCCAATGACATCCATATCTATGTTTGGTCTACTTACACAACTCTTGCAAACCACCCTTAGCTTGGATAAGTGAGCATGTGGGTCCTCCAATGGCAATCCTAAGAATAAGCCCCTTCATGTAAGCATCTGCATCAAGCTACTAGTCACCACAAATGTGTGCCCTGGAGGTAGAGGGGGTAGGACAATAGGTCCTTCAGAGTCTGCTATATTGACGTTGCCCCGATAATTGTCATATTGTCATGGGCCAGGTGGATCTTGCACCTTCAATGCATCTCCCAATTGATCGTCATCTGGAACCTGGTTGTCCCTACTAACTATCCTCGGCTGTTGTAACTCAACTACATCACCTGGATTTCCTCCTATAGGATTAACTGGATCTCCTGTATTGTTCATTCTTCGCAAAGTGCGGTTCATCTTTGGATCGTAAGGAGTAAGTGGTTCGCCATGACTCTGTGTACTTGGCATACACTAGAGTCAGAGCCTGAGAGAGACAAAAACAAAGAGTAAAAGTAAAATTAGGAAATATTTGACTAACGTTAAATAATGTAGTTAAAATAAATCTAAAAGCCAAATTTCCCTGGCAGCGGAGCCAAAATTTGATACGCTCAAATTACACTTCCCTAAAGAAGCATAAGCGATTGTTATCAAGTAAAGAACCCGACTTGTAGGTTGGGGTCGATCCCACGAAGAAAATGGTTTAGACTTTGCTTTAACCAACAATTATATTCAATTAGTCAAATTACTTCCAAAAACAAGTAATTAAAGGGGGTTTTTTTAGTGAAACAAATCGTATGAATTCAATAAGTAATACGTAATCAAAAGTAATTTTTTGTTGTTATCAAGATGAAAGAAATAACTAGGGTATACGTGTTCCCCACAAGCTCATAACGCAGTAATCCTAGTAATAACAATCCTTTCCTAGTGTACTACATGCAAAGTGATAAATTAGGTATCTCTAAATCTTTGGCCCGGCATCTAAAGAATTTCACCCCGCACCTTGGTTCGGCTACATGTGTATAATTTACTAACCCTTACCTTCACCTCATATTAGACATCATAATCGATGTTTGGCTCAGTTATTACTTCGCACCAATCGACACTAGCCTATTAGATAGTATCACACTAAATCTATGTTGATAATTCTTTTCTTGTTGATTACCTCCTTGGTCCGACAAGTAGCAACAAGGCAAGTTCTAACGCGTGCACTCGTTAAAAAGACTTCTAAACGAAAGAATTATCAATGCATGCAGAACACTATTCAAGAATTGCTTATTTACTATTCATACTTTGTTAATCGCTCATGGTTCCCACAATCCTAGTTGTGGGGTTTAGGTACTCATAATCATATGAACACAATTCATTTTTATAGATGAAAGAATTATGAACTTACTTAAGAAGAATAATAAACCCAGAAATTCAACTTGAATTGCAACACACAAATCTTCAAAATGAACTTAGGAAATTAATAATTGCTAGGTTTTCATGAATAACCTCCCAAGTCACAAAATAGAACTAAAGTTATAATGTCTAACCCCCAAAAACGAGGTTTACATGCCCTATTTATAGAAAACAAGTCCTATATTAAAAGGGAAACAAAATAAGGAAAGTTTGTTCAGGGACGCGTCTTCATTCCACGAAACTGACTCACGGACCGTCAATGTATGTATGGTCCGTGAGTCCCTTCAGTCAGCCAGGACTTATAGAATATTTCAGCTTCCAAAAATCAGCTTCTCTGAAACAAACGACGGAATTGTAGTACGAACCGTAGATCGATCTACGATCCGTCAATCCCCTTTCGTAACTCTACACTTTGAATCTTCAAAAATCAGGTACTAGAACCCTCGTAGTATCAATCTACGGATCAACAGTACTGTCCGTAGATCCATCTATAAACCGTCAATGGCCACCGTGGTTCCAGACTTGGTCAGATTTCCCTGATTTACCTTCCATGCCTTGCCTGCTGATCTACGACCATCATCTACGGAGTGTCAATGGAACTACGTTCCATAGATCACCTCCGTAGATGCCTTTTTTCTGGATTTCTTTCAGTTATCTCTTTACTTCCGCGCCTGAACATCTTTCTTGCAAAATATGATAAAAACACATAAAAAATCAATACAAAAAGGCCCTAAACACACACAACTTTTAAATGAAATGTATTAGAAATACCATACACTCACGGTATATCAGGGTTCATTTGAGAAAAATCCCTAACCCTTGAAGCAGCCGAATTCACATTAGGATTCACCGAAGTTACAACATCTCTGTTGGCCTGAGCTGTCACAGCTTGAGCTTGAGTCATCAAAGCTTGGGCCAACATTTGAAAAGATGACTAACCTCCATATTTGAAATAGCCAAAGGATCAATCAGTGCTTGAGAATCTTGAAGAGCTCATTGATTCACATTGTCCTCTTCCATCCTTCTAGCATTAGCCCTTCGTGTACTCATATCCTGAATACACAAGAGAAGGATTAGGAAAGAGAAATCTTTTAGCGTTAAACTCTAAGGCACGACTTAAGAGTAATGAATAAGTGAGATTTCCTAAATATCTTGTAGCCTCTCACTCATAAGTATGGTGCGCTTCACTCTTATGAACAAGACTCTACTAGACGTGTCTTATGAGACATCAACCTAGAATCATTCTAAACCTCGTGATCTGATACCAAGTTTGTCATGACCCAGGGGTACCCCCTAGATGTAACAAGGCACAAAGAACCCCGAAAGGCTCTATGTAAGCCACTTAGCATATCATAACATAAGCAATAGAACAATAATAGTAAAAACGCATTTCAAGTCAAGTCTAAAATTTTCATTAAAAGAAAAGCAGAGGTCTAGACTCTAAGTCTCCACATAGCCATCTATTACAATATCCATATGAGAAAAAGGGACACAGCCCGTACAACGTAATCCGAAAGGGAAATACAAGAAATGAACTACTAAGAGATAATATCCATCCTCAAATCTTCAGGACTTACCAACAAGTGAGGAGAGTAAGAAAATCCAAGCTTTTTAGCCACAATGATTAGTACCTTGAGAACCGGACCCTACACTTGGGAAAAATGTAGGAAAAGTAGGCGTTGAAACAAAATGCACTAAGTATGATAGTCATGCATAAAAACATTGAAAACATACAAAAAGGGAAATTTTATTTGAATGCATGCAATTTACTAAGTTAAAACAACATTTTGAAGATAGTGGAAAATCATAAGTCAAGCATATTCATTACCTAGAGAATCGTAACATAAAAGGAACATATCATAAATACCCTCAAAGCGTACTTGTGCAATGCATGAATAAGACCCCATAAATCTCACACATACTAAGTAAAGCTTCTTGAGTAATCATAGTTCGTAATTCATATTCATATTCATACTGTTGTCATAGTGGAATTGAACCTTAACCGACATAGACCATGTGAGATAACATGGAATACAGAGTCTACCCTACATCGAAAAGGGGTTGTCCTACATACCTAAGGTAAAACCATACTCTTAGCTTAGGTGGATCCGCTAGCTACATACTTATGAGGGCACATAGTTTATCGGATAAGGAGTTTGCTACTAGAAACCCGACCTCTACTAATAGGAGATCTTCCATCTCATGAAACCTCTTCTAGGAAACCCGGCTTCTACTAGCGGGAGAGCTTCCATCTCATTGTCAATATCCACTCGGTGCTAAGCATTAATTCTCATAGAGTTCATATAAAGTCTTGACTTAAGTTCATATTCATGGAATAATGTCTTGACACTCAATCCAACATAATTCATAAGATAGCTCATTAGATCAGGCATGAGAATAACCTTTCACCGTCCATGTCTACATATAGATTCAATAGGTGAGAAAGCCTTTCAACCTTAGAATCATCATATCATGAGAAAACCATTCACATCATATCATGATCATACATAAGTGTGTCTATGAGAATGATCTTTTAACAACAAAACAATTAGATCATAATCATATTCACTTTACTCTCAAAGTATTCTTCAAGCATATACTAAACTTCATAATTCATGCATAATATCATAATTTGCCTTTCAAGGATCAAAGCTCATATTGAATACACACATCTAGAATTCATTACATTAGACATGGATAATAACATAATTGAATTAACCCAATTACTACAAGCATAATTTCATAACATTTTTCTTTCATCCACAAACCCACATGACAAGATCATAATTGGGAAATATGGGGATTTCAAGGGTTCTTGGGTATTTCAACATAAAAAAACATAATAAATCATCTATTCAATCATAATATAAAGTAATTCAAGCATTAGAATCATCTTTGAAAGGAACCCATGACTTTGGAATCAAACCCTAACTTTTGGGGATTTTTATCATTGAAATTGGGATTTTGAAGGGACACCACGGATGAAGGCCATCAATGGATGAAGGACTACCATACCTTAGCAATGAATCCCAATGAATTTTCAGAAGAAAACCTTGTTCCTTGAACACTAGCTCCAACTTCCTTCTTTTTCTTCCTTGAAGTTCTAGAGAATCTTTGGAGAGGAGATGAACTTTTGGGAATATGATTTGAGACTTTGGAAATAATGGGGTGATTGGGTGTATTTTTGACTTAAAAAGACTTATATAGGTGTATAAAACTAATGTAAAATGATTTCACTTCAATAAGACTTAAACCAGAATTTCCCAAAACACCTTTCACTTTAAGTGAGCTGCCAAGTACCACGTGGGGCTCCACGAGCCATAGTCATGAAGACGAGCCGTGGTCTCCTTCGCATAGTTGAGGCAGTGGCTAGGCAATAAGTGCCTTTAGCCCACAAGCCCAAGGCATCTTCACGACGGGTTCCACGAGCTGTGGTGCATGCCACGAGCCGTGGTCTCTCTTGTGGGACTTAAGGCAGTGGATTTCCACTTCCTCACCATCCTCACACCTTCAAGCCTTGACCAAGGCTAATATCACGAGCCGTCTAAGGCTTCACGAGCCGTAAAGTAGCTCATGTGAAGGACCCAATTTGGGGCAGCCTTAAGGAGGCTAGTGCCTCACCACCACGAGTGAAACCATGGGGCGTGGTGGCCACCACGGGTCATGAAGAAACTCGTTGTCATGGTGGGCAGTGCCTTGGCCAATTTTAGTTAGCCTTGGCCCTTGCCCATTTTCCTTGGCTCTAGCCCTTCTCCCTTGACGTTAACCCTCACGTGTAGCTCTCGTTTAGCCTACTAGTTTCCAGGGTGTCACAATTGACCTTCGGTTGGGCTATCACCAATTGAAGGTAAAGGAAGGTGACATTCCAAAGATGGATTTTCACACTCAATATGGTCATTATGAGTTTTTAGTAATGTCGTTTGGTTTGACAAAATCTCTGGCCTTATTTATGGACATGATGAATAGAGTGTTTAAACCATACCTTGATATGTTTGTTATTGTATTTATCGATGATATCTTAATTTAATCAAGAAGTGAGGACGACCATACTGATCATTTGAGGATTGTGTTGCAAGTTCTCAAGGACTAACAACTCTTTGCAAAGTTAAGCACATGTGATTTTTGGTTATGATCCATAGCTTTTCCTAGTCACTTTTTTAGCGGTAAGGGTATTGAGGTAGATTCTAAAAACATACATGCGGTAAGAGCTGGCCTAGACCTTTATCCCCTAAGGATATTCGAAGTTTCTTGTGTTTGGCCGGTTACTATAGAAGGTTTGTTAAAGGGTTTTCCTTGATTGCCTATCCATTGATGACATTGACCCAAAAGAAAGTCAAATTCTAATGGTCTGAAGCTTGTGAAAATATTTTTTGGGAATTGAAAGATAGACTGACTTCCTCTCTTGTGTTCAAATTACTGGAAGGAACCGATGGGTTTGTTGTTTATTGTGATGCTTCAAAAATTGTGTCAGGATGTGACCTAATGCAAAATGGGAAAGTCATTGTCTATGCCTCAAGGTCACAAAAAGAACTATCCTACCCATTACTTAGAACAAGCGGAAGTTGTGTTTACTTTAAAGATTTGGAGGCATTATTTATATATGTCCATGTTGATATCTTTATTGACCATAAAAGTTTGCAATAAGTGTTTAAACAGAAATATCTAAATCTTCACCAAAGAAGGTGGCTTGAGTTACTAAATAATTATGACATGAGTGTTAGCTACCACCCCAACAAAGTGAATGTGGTGGTGGATGCTCTTAGTCAGTTATCAATGGGTAATGTTGCTCATATTAAGGATGGTAAAATTGAGCTGCTTAGAGATGTTCATTGATTGGCCCAATTGGGTGTTCGGTTAGTTTACTCTACCAAAGGCGGTGTTGTGGTCCATAATGGTTCAAAATTGTCTTTGTGTCAGATGTGAAAGCCAAGCAAGGACTTGACCCGATCTTGATTGAGTTGAAGGAAGTCATTCTTAAGAAATCCGTTTAGGTTATCTCCCAATGGGGAGATTATGTAATTTGATATCAAGGTCGTTTGTGTGTTCCAAAAGTAGATGACTTGAGAGAGAAAAATGCATCTGAAGCCGAAAGTTCTCGATATACCATTCACCTTCGAGACACCAATATGTATCTTGACTTGCAAAAGGTCTATTGGTGGAAAGGTATAAAGAATGATATCACAGAATTTGTGGCCAAGTGTCCTAATTGTCAACAAGTGAAAGTTGAGCATCTAAAGTCCAGAGGTTTATCCCAAGATATCAGTATTCCTAATTAGAAGTGGGATTATTTGAATATGGACTTCATTGTTAGTTTACCCTGCACTCGGCAACACATGACTCGATTTGGGTTATAGAAGATCGTATGACGAAATCCACTCATTTCATTCTCGTAAAGGTTTCTTATTTGGTGGAAGACTATGATAAGTTGTATCTAAGGGAGATGGTTAGGTTTCATGGAGTTCCCCTATCCATTATCTCCGATTGTGGTAACCAATTCATTTCTCAGTTTTGGAAATCTGTCAAAAAAGGGCTTGGTACTTGTCTTAAGCATAGTACAACTTTTCATCCTCAAACCAATAGGAAAACGGAGCATACTATCCAAAGTTTGGAAGATATGTTGAGAGCTTATGTAATTGACTCTAGAGATAATTAGAAGGATCATTTTCCTTTGATTGAGTTTGCTCACAATAACAGTAATCATTCTTATAATGGTATGAGTCCATTTGAGCCTCTTTACAGTAGGAGGTGTAGATCTCTTATAGGTTGGTTTGAAGTTGGTGAAGTTGCATTGATAGTTCCTGAGTTGTTACATGAGGCTATGGAGAAAGTTTGACTTATTAGAGAAAGGTTGAAAATTGCTCAAAGTCAACAATAAACCTAAGTCGATGTTAGAAGAAGAGATCTTGAGTTGAATGTAGATTATTGGGTCGATTTTAAAATTTCACCCTTGAAGGGTGTGATGAGATTTGGAAGGAAAGAGAAACTTAGTCCCTGTTATGTGAGACTATATCAGATTTTAAGGCATATTGGTAAGGTTTCTTATGAACTCAATTTGCCTAATGAGTTTTCATCGGTGATGTAACACCCCTCTATTTGAGAGAACTAGAATTTGAAAGAAACCGTTTTTGGAAATAATCAAATTTGTAAAGTTTGACAAGTTTAGCTATGTATGAGTTTTAGGTTAACTTCAAACGACCATAAATCCTAGCACAGCATGAGTTAGGTTATCTAAAACATAACGTAGGAAAGATCTTCGAATTATCTTTCCAACGCCACCAAGTTTGCTCATTTTTTATTTCGTATGAGGGAGATATGCACATTTGAAGTTGGGTTGTCTAGATAAGGAAAATCAAAACCGGATTTTAAAGGGTATTATGGTATTTTCACTACCTAATTAATTAAATTCATTTTTGATAATTAAATTAGGGTCTAAACTGATTTGGTTCAGTTTACGCTTCATAAAACTACTCTAGGCTTTTAAGAGAAGAAAAAAGAGGAGAAGAAGCCAAGGATTCGTCACGTTCTTGAAGTTTATCTTTTGGATTGCGCCAAGGGTTAGTCCATACGAGCTATGTGAGATCACATAGTATTGGGTTCGTTCACCCACGCACCAAAACATGATTTATTTCAGCTATTTACGTTCTTGAAAATAGAGATATTGAATTCTTGATGGATTTTGTTGAAGTTTCTATTGGGTTCTTGATTGTTGAGATCTTGAGAAGCTTTTGAGTTAGTTTCATGAGATTTGAAGTTAGTTTTTAGTAGATTCTTGTATACTTTGGTTGGGTATTCAAATCTAAGTGTTTGGGGAAAGAACCAATTGAATCTAGATGAATTAGGGTCGAAAAACAAACAAGAAAATTCATCAAAATTCTGGGGAAAAGGGGTGTGGCACCGCGCCACTCAGAGCGCCCCACACAATGTTCTGTAGTTTGGGCTCTGGGGCACCGCGCCAGCCAGTGTGCCCCAACCCCAGTTCTATAGTTTTGCATCGGCGCCCGGCGCCACTCAGAGCGGTAGGGTCACCAGGTCTTCTACCTTTTCCCATTTCTTTCTGTTTGAGTTTCCTTGAATCGTACCTATGATTTCTACACTCTAAGGTACGTCTACACATCATGATATAATCCATAAAAATGAATCATGACCTTCAATCCATAAATTCGAAATCAAGAAAAGTTTGGAGCCAAGTCTAGAGAGTTCTTAGAGTATTTTCAAGAAGTCTTTTGCAAATGCTTTAAACTTGTTTTAACACTTGAGTTTTGAGTTGAGTAAAGAGTAAAGAGTAAAGTTCATTTCTTCAAAAGGGTATATGGGGACTATGTATTACCAAAGAGTAAATTTTTTCACATTTAAACAAGAAAGGAAACACCAATTTCCAAAAGTGGCTTTGAGCTAGTTTTCAGTAAAGTGTATATGATTTCACAATTAAGCAAGAGAGGAAACACTAATTTCCTAGAGAGCCTTCGGGTAGTTTTTGAGTAATTATCTCAAACCACAGAGTTATGTTTTTAAACATATAAGCTAGTTATATTTTTGGAGTAGTATTGAGCACCGATATGGAGGAGAGTTCATACAACTCCCAACCCCCATAAACCATGTAGCCATCACGGGTAGAAAAGGGTCATACTTTTTAGATGATTCCTTAGTGATTTTTAGCATAGACCAATGGATCTACTTAGAAGTCAGGTTCTATACCCCTGGCAAGGTATAGGATAACCCTGGCAGCGTGAGGTAAATATTGTATCATCACCTAGCTCTTAAGTGATGGTTGTCGATTAGAGAAACTCCCACAGAAGTATTTTGTATTTTTATATACAAGCAGAGTTTATATTGTATCTTTGCATACAAACTGAGTTACCATTGTATTTCTCAATATACAGAGTTGTTATCCATGTTTTAAAGCTTTTCTTTAAACTGCATTTATTATACTGGTTTATATTCAAATGAGTCCAGTTGAGTTGAGTTGAGACTAGGTTTGTTCTTTCAGTTGCCTTTTCAAGCTTATTCCTTATTTTAAAGTTCCCCTTGCATGCTCGTACATTCAATGTACTGATGTCAGTTGGCCTGCATATTTTATGACGTAGATACAGGTAACCAAGATCAGCGTACAGTGCATCGTTGATTCTAGTTGAGCTTCAAATTTGTTGGTGAGCCTCCTTACTTACGAGGACCCCTTTTTATTGCTTTATTAGTTAGTTCATTAGCAATTTGTGGGTCTTGTCCCAACGTCCATCTTAGTTGTTAGAGGCTTCATAGACCATTAGTTGATGTTAGTTCTTGAGTCTTTCCATTCCTGTTTTGATGTTTGAGACTACAGTGCCATTTTGGCTAGTGAATGTTTCTTTATACATCCTAAGTTATTATTGAGATTTCAGTTTACTTTTAAGCTATATTTTTATCATGAGTAAGTCTTCCGCTGAGTAGTAATCTATGCCAAGGGTTCTCTTGGGGACAGCAATGGTTTTCAAGTAGCAGTCCCACCCAGGGCGTAGACTCGAGGCGTGACAAACATGGTATCAGAGCACAGAGTTCAAGAGCCCTAGGGAATCTATGAAGCCGTGTTTGTAGAGTCTTAGTTATCGGTGTGAAGCACGCCACATCTATAATTAGGAGGTTGCGACATTTAGGAACTATCTCACTTCTTTCATACTCATTCGTGCGATAGAGTTTATCTCTAAAAAGTTTCTTCTAATTTGTGCTTGCACGTGTCTTTTAGATCATGCCTCCACGAAGAGTTGTCAGAGGTCGTCCAGCTAGAAGGAATGTCGAACCACAGCAACAAGGGGTACCTAATGCACCTGAAGTGCAACCCAAAGGAAAGGTCACCAGTGATGAGTTCTAGGAAGCTATCCAGATGTTGAGTCAAGTTGTGACCAATCAAGTTGGACAAAGAGAAAATCGACAGGAAGTGGCTAATACTTCAAGGATCCGTGAGTTCTTAAGGATGAATCCTCCAAGCTTCACTAGTTCATGTGTCACTAAGGACCCAAAAAACTTTGTTAAGGAACTTCAAAAGATTTTTGAGATTATGCATGTTGTTGATGCGGAGAGGGTAGAACTAGCCGCATAACAAATTAAGGGTGTCGCTAGAATCTGGTTTGATCAATTGATGAAGAATCGAGTTGAGGGGGCACCACTTATGACTTGGGCTTTGTTTAAGAAGGCCTTCTTGGGGAATTTCTTTCCCCGAGAACTGAGAGAAGAAAAGGTACAAGATTTCCTCACTTTGAAGCAGGATTCTTTGAGTGTTCTTGTGTACAGTCTGAAGTTCACACAACTTTATCGCTATGCTCCGGAGATGGTTGCTGACATGAGAAGCAGGAAGAGTTTGTTTGTTGTTGGGTTGTCTTGTCTGTCTAGTAGGGAAGGCAAGCCAGCTATGCTAATATGAGATATCAACATAGCAAGGTTGATGATCCATGTAAAGTAGGTTGAGGAAGAGAAGCTGAAATATAGAGAGGAGTTTCGAAACAAGAGACCAAAGACAGGGAATGAGTCCAGGCAGCAGAAGAGTAATGCCAACTGGTCATATTTCCAACAGAAATAGAAGGGACCTACTCCATCATGTGCTAGTGCACCTGCACCAAGGAACAAAGGTGAGTACAATAGTAAGAATTCACAGAATTTCAGAGCTAGACCTGCACATTCTCAAGGTAGTGTGGCACAAGGGGGTAGAAAACCTCATGCATGTGCTAAGTGTTGTAGGAGCCACTAAGGGATGTGTCGCGATGGCTCTACTGGTTGCTTCAAGTGTGGTCAGAACGGTCATTTTATGAGAAAGTGTCCTAAGAACATGCAAGGTAATGGTAATGGGGGCAATAAAGACTAGTCTTCTTCAATTGTTCCACCAGACAGAGTTGCATCTAGAGGAGCTACTACTTCAGAGGCGGGTGGACGAGGAAACCGTCTGTATGCTATTACTAGTCGCCAAGAGCAAGAGGATTCGCCAGATGTTGTCACTGGTATGATCCAAGTCTTTACATTAATGTTTATGCTTTCCTAGATCTAGGAGCGAGTTTATCCTTTGTAACTCCTTATGTTGCGATGAATTTTGATGTTCTTCCTAAGAAACTTATTGAGCTCTTCAGTGTTTCTACCCATGTTGGTGAGTCTTTTATAGCAGAGAGAGTCTATCGTAATTGTACTATTTTCATCAATCACAAGAGCACCATGGATGATTTTGTTACGACCCGGGAGCACCCCTTAGTCGTAACCGGCGTACTCGACCTCGAAGAGATCTAACACAAGCCTCTTAGCATTCATTCATCGCATAGACACAAAAAAAAAAATATAAGGAATTTAAAAATTTCTTTACCAAGAAAACATTTCATAAAAAATATATATATATAGCAAGCGGAAGACTTTCTAGACTTTATACATGATGTCTCAAAACTATCTAATACTTTAGAGTACAAAATTCGGGACCAACCCCATACACAACTTAAACAATACTAAAAAGACATAAAACAACATATGGGGTATTGTCCTCGAATATATGAGGACTCACCAAGTCTTCATCTTCAACACTTAGAAACCTATCAAATAGCCATGACATGTCATCATCTCCAAATCCCTACACTTTAGTGCAAAAAGGGAAAGAAAGGGGTTAGCACAATTAAGTACTAAGTATGGAGACCATGCAAAAACATGCCAAAAAGGACATTTTCAAGGAAGTAAATGCTTTCATATCATTTGATAAAACCTTTCCTTTACAAGTATAAGAAACTTAATACAAGTCAACATTAACATATAAGACCATAGCTAACCATACATATACTCAACATATATCCATATACAACCCATGCTTAACTTTAAAAGAACACATGTCATTTCATTACCATAGGACCTCTACCTAATATAATCTTAAGACACACTTGAGTGAGACAAGAAGTGACCGCCCATACAACCTCTTCAAGCACACTTAAGTGTTCCCCAAGATTACCTTAGATAAGGACATTTCCTTTACAACATAACATCAATAGACTAACATTCTTTAAGAAACCATTTTGGAGACATTCAAGCACATAAAGGGACTTTCACATAATAGTCGTTAGACTTAGGGAACTCACTTTAGTATCTTCAAAGCCTACTCGTGCCATGTGTAGATAGCATCCCATACTACTACCTACACGTTGTAGAACCTATCCAATAACTAGAGTGCACATCCCACATGATGGGAATAGGCATTAACCGACATAGACCATGCGAGCTAGACATGGAATCCGGTGTCATAAAACCCTACACCATGGAAGGTGTTCTACTTGCCAAGGGTAGAACTAGGACACATCCCATGTAGGCACATGGTTTAGGGGATATCCAAAGATGTTCATTGTACTCTTGCCTCATACTCGGGAGAGCTACCATCTTAACCATATTCACTCGGTGCTTAGCCTTAGTTCCCATAAAGTAATTTCATTCACATGTATGTTCTCGAGAGGGCACCATCATTAGGTCTACCGACCCATAGCACATCTACCAAGAAGGGCACCACAAGGATCTATCGATCAAGGTTCATTAAGGATAGATCATTAAATCCCCCTGGAAGGGTGCCTTAGGCCTACCGATTTTTCATTAAGGGTGCTTTAAGCCTACCGGTCCAAGGTTCATCATTTCACACATGAGAAGGGCTACCACCATTAGGTCTACCGATTTCATGGTTTTACATTTACTTAGGAAAGCTAGACTTATGAAAGGGCACCATTTCTTAGTTTTGCCAATTCAAGTCTTGGCCTAGAATTCCTCTTTTAGCATTTATAGAAAGGACACCATTTCTTAGTTCTAGCCCACTTCACACATTCATGCATTCAAGACTTTAAGTAACAAGGAGAGATACTTTAGTCTATCAACCAAGTCACATCATTATCATCTAAGGATACTTCATAATCCAACATCATTTCATATATACATCATGAGAAGTCATACTTTAACTCACAATGCTATCCACTTTACATAGGATCATCACAAGATCACATAAAACTCATTCACACCATACCTTCACATATAGCTCCACATAAAACTCATTCACATCATACCTTCATATATAGCTTCACATAAAACTCATTCACATCATACCTTCACATATAGCTTCACATAAAACTCATTCACATCATACCTTCACATATAGCTTCACATAAAACTTTACATATAGCTTCATATAGGACTTTACATATAGCTTCATATAGGACTTTGCATATAGCCTCATATGTGTATAATAATACAACAATATAATAACATTTATTTAATGCCCTTCATGGCCTCAATTCACAATAATACAACAAATAACCACCTCCATCAAAGGTGGATCAAACCAACCAATAACAATTATATTAATACTAAGAGATCAAGCCATCTTACCACCCTTTTCAAAGGCCATAAGCCACAATACTCAATTCCATGCCAATTATACAATATTTATCAAGTTTGATCAACTTACCCTCTTTCCATGGCTATCTTCATCATCCTCATATTCCAACAATTAACGATACAATAACAATGATAATAACAACATTCAACTATACAAGCTAAGCTAAGCATAAGCCAATAATCAACATGAAGACCAATTCACAATTTTGTCCATTCAAGGCTAACATTCCACATCCTTCAATTCACTAACAATTCTTAACAATACCACATAGATAAATACATATATGAACATTCCACAACAATCTACACAATAATCGTCCGTCAATTACACAAAATCAATACACCCACTTTAGGCCAAATTTAGACAATTTGAGAAGACATGGGTTCATGGGAATTTCTTTCTAAAAATCATTAATAATCATTAATAACCATATAAATCATCATTTAAAACCTTTTTATGCAAGAACCCATCCTAGAATCGAAATAGGTTTTTGTGTGTATTTGAAAAACCTTGAAAACCTTTTGATTGGGTTCCTTGAAAGAAAGAATAATCAAGGATAAGGATCTCCATACCTCTAAGTTGAAAACCCACGAAAATTGAAGAAGAAGCACTCGAAAATCTTCAATCCTAGCTCCAACTCCTCTTCTTCCTTGAGTTAGAGAGAAATATATGAAAGGAGATGGGTTTCTTTTTAATTCTAAGAGGAGTGGCTTAAATGAAAGGAATTAAGTCATAAAAAGGTCTTATAGTTGCTAGGAAAAGAATAAAATAACATAGGGTCAATTTTGGAAAAGGACTAAGGACCCATAAAGTCTTAACTTAAAAATTCTACCCCTTCCCGTCTTAGTTCGCCCTTTTTCTTCAGCCTGACAGTGCTTCGATATTTCGGGCATAACTTTTTACTCCAAGGTTGGAATTGGGAAAACTCGGTGGCGTTGGAAAGAGGACTCAAATACCTTTAATTGGATAGGTAAAGTTCCACCTAATTCATTTTGAGCTAAAAGATATGACCATTTAAAGTTGACCCTTACAACTCACTAGTTCAAATGACTAGTTTCCGGATGTCACGGTCATTTCTCATCTTTTCATCAAGTTCTCAACTCCAAACTCACATATGAGGCTCTAATTTCACTAGTTCATTTTTAGGGTCGTTACAGATTTAGTCAAGTTAGACATGGTATATTTTGATATTATTCTAGGTATAGACTGGCTTCATGCATGTTATGCCTCAGTTGATTGTAGAACTCGAGTTGGTAAGTTCAAGTTTCCTAATGAGCCAGTTATAGAGTGAAAGAGTAGTTCATTTATTTCGTACCTTAAAGCGAGCAAGTTAGTTTTCTAGGGGTATGTCTATCACCTAATTTGATTTAATGACTAGTGTTGTGATAACTCCTATTCAGTCAGTTTCAGTAGTAAAAGAGTTTCTAGAAGTCTTTCCAGATGATCTTTTCGGAGTCCCTCCTGAGAGAGAAATAGACTTCGGTATAGATATTCTTCCTGATACTCGTCATATATCTATTCCACTATATATGATGGCACCAGCAGAGTTAAAAGAGATAAAAGAGCAGTTGAAAGATCTCCTAGCGAAAGGTTTTATTCAACCAAGTGTCTAACCTTGGGGTGCTCCGGTCTTATTTGTCAGGAAGAAGGATGGTTCCCTTAGAATGTGTATAGATTACCGTCAGTTGAACAAGGTTACTATCAAGAATAATTATCCTCTTTTGAGAATTGATGATCTCTTGGATCAACTTCAAGGTGCCACTTATTTCTCTATGATAGAACTCAGATCTGGCTACCATCAGTTAAGAGTAAGGGAATGTGATATTCCAAAGACAGCGGTCAGGACCCGTTATGGTCATTATGAGTTTCTGGTCATGTCATTCAATTTAATTAATGCGCTTGTAGCATTCATGGACCTTATGAATATAGTATTCAAGCCTTATTTAGATATGTTTGTTATCGTGTTCATTGATGACATTCTAATCTATTCGAGGAATGAAGAAGATCATGCTAATCATCTTAGAATAGTTGCCCAAACTCTAAAGGATAGAGAGTTGTATGCTAAGTTCTCTAAATGTGAGT
The DNA here is from genome assembly GCF_900185275.1 of Solanum verrucosum. NCBI lineage: Eukaryota > Viridiplantae > Streptophyta > Magnoliopsida > Solanales > Solanaceae > Solanum > Solanum verrucosum. Next base: position 1,010,458 of record NW_026019911.1, on the reverse strand, counting down.
TTTTGGCTTGAGTCTATGGCATTCTTAGGCCACATTGTTTCCGGTGATGGAATTAGAGTTGATACACAAAAAATAGAGGCAGTGCAAAATTGGCCTAGACCTTACATCTCCTACTGATATTAGGAGTTTCTTGGGGTTGGATGGATATTATAGAAGGTTCGTAGAGGGGTTCTCATCTATTTCATCCCCTTTGACCAAGTTGACTCAAGAAACAGTTAAGTTTCAATGGTCTGAAGCTTGTGAGAAAAGCTTTCGGGAATTGAAAAAATGGTTGACTACTTCCCTAGTATTGACCTTACCAGAGGGTATGCAAGGCTTTGTTGTATATTGTGATGCGTCCACTGTTTGTTTGGGTTGTGTGTTAATCAAGAATGGTAAAGTTATAGCTTATGCCTCTAGAAAGCTGAAAGTTCACGATAGAATTACCCAACCCATGACCTAGAGTTGGCTTCCTTAGTATTTACTTCGAAAATATGGAGTCATTAGATTTATGGTATTCATGTGGATGTATTCACCGATCATAAGAGTCTTCAATATAGGTTTAGTCAGAAAGAGCTTAATCTCAGACAGAGGAGGTGGTTAGAGTTATTCAAGGAATATGACATGAGTATTCTATATCACCCAGGTAAGGCTAATGTTGTTGTTGATGCCTTGAGTAGGTTATCTATGGGTAGTACTGCCCATGATGAGGAAGAGAAGAAATAACTAGTAAACGATGTGTATAGACTTACACAATTGGGAGTTCGTTTAATGAATTCCAATGAAGGAGGAGTAGTGGTGATGAATGGGGCTGAATCATCATTAGTGTCAGAAGTGAAAGAAAAGTAAGACCAAGATCCTATTTTTCTTGAATTAAAGGAAAATGTTCATAAGCGAAAAGTGATGGCTTTTGAACAAGGGGGAGATGGTGTATTGAGATATCAAGGTAGATTGTGTGTACCAAGGGTGGATGAACTCCAAAAGAGGATCATGGAGGAAGCTCATAGCTTCAGATATTCTATCCATCCGAGTTCCACAAAGATGTATCATTATTTGAGGGAAGTATATTGGTCGAATAGTATGAAGAAAGGTATTGCAGAGTTCATTGCTAAATGTCTGAATCGTCAACAAGTTAAAGTAGAGCACCAAAGGATCGGTGGTATGGCTCAGAATATAAAACTTCCGACATGGAAGTGGGAGATGATCAATATGGATTTCATTACTGGCTTGCCATTGTCTCACAAACATCATGATTCTATTTGGGTGACTGTTGATCAAATGAGAAAATCAGCACATTTTTTGCCGGTAAAGACTACCCATTCAATAGAGGATTATGCCAAGTTATACATTCAAGAGGTAGTAAGACTTCATGGAGTTCCAGTTTCCATTATTTCGGGTTGAGGTGCACAATTTACTGCTCAATATTGGAAGTCATTTCAGAAAGGTTTGTGTTCGAAGGTGAACTTGACTATTGCTTTTCATTCCCAGACATATGGTCAAGCAGAGCGCACTATTCAGACTTTAGAAGACATGTTGAGGGCCTGTCTGATTGATTACAAGGGTAATTGGAATGATCACCTACCTCTCATCGAGTTCTCTTACAATAATAGTTACTACTCTAGCATCCAGATGGCTCCTTATGAAGCTTTTTATGGGAAGCAATGCAAATCTCCTATTGGATGGTTTGAAGTTTGTAAAGCTGGGTTGATAGGACCATACTTAGTTCATCGAGCTATGAAGAAAGCGAAATTCAAGGTTGAAAACAGCGTAGAGTCATCAGGAGTACTACACTGATGTTAGGAGAAGGTAGTTAGAGTTTGAAGTAGATGATTGTGTATACTTGAAAGTCTCATCCATGAAGGGTGTTCTGAGATTTGGTAAGAAAGGGAATCTTGGTCCTCAGTATATTGGTCCGTACAGAATATCCAAGAGGATTCGCATGGTAGCTTATGAGTTAGAGCTACCACAAGAGTTAGCAGCAGTTCATCTAGTGTTTCATATTTCTATGTTGAAAAAGTGTATGGGTGATCCTTCATTGATTATACCAACTGAAGATATTGGTATCAAGGATAGTTTGTCTTCTGAGGAGATTCCTTTCATATTCTAAACCACCAGGTTCGCAAGTTGATAACCAAGGAAGTAGAATCAGTCAAGGTTTTGTGGAGAAATCAGTTTATTGAGGAAGCTACTTGGGAAGCTGGGGAGAATATGAAGAAGAGATATCCACATCTCTTTGAGCCGAGAAAATCCAGATCAAGGTACTAATTCTCTTTTTAGTACTCTTTAATTGATATACTGCATGTGTTAGATTTGCTTGTTTGGTGTTTGAGCTGAATGTTAGATGTTACACCCTTAGCGTACTAAGAGTAATCTCATTCGAGGACGAATGTTCCCAGGGGAGATATCGTAACACCCTGTTATTTGAGAGAACTAGAATTTGAAAGAAACCATTTTTGGAAATAATCAAATTTGGAAAGTTTGACAAGTTAATCTAAGTATGAGAGTTGGGTCAATTTCAAAAGACCATAACTCCTAGAAAAAGATCAGTTAGGTGGTCTACAAGATACCGTAGGAACTATCTTTGAATTATCTTTCCAACACCACCGAGTTTGCTCATTTTCGAGTTCGTATGAGGGATATATGTCTATTTGAAGTCGGGGTGTCTAGAAAAGGAAAGTCATAACTGGATTTAGAAGGGTATTATTGTCCTTTCACTACCCAATTAATTAAACTCATTTTTGGTAATTAAACTAGGTCGAAACTGATTTGGTTTAGTTTACTCTTCATAAAATTATGCTAGGGTTCTGAGAGAAGAGAAAATAGAAGAAGAGAGAAGAAGAATCCAAGGAATCGCCTCGTTCTTGAAGTTTAGCTTGTGGATTTTTGCAAGGGTTAGTCCCTACGAGGTATGTGAGATCACATAGCGTTGGGTTTTTTCACCCGCGCACCAAACATCATTTATTTCAGTTATTTACATTCTTGAAAATAGAGAAATTGAGTTTTTGATGGATTTTGTTGAAGTTTCTATTGGGTTCTTGATTGTTGAGTTCTTGATAAGTTTTTGAGTTAATTTCATGAGATTTGAAGTTAGTTTCGAATTGATTCTTGTATACTTTGGTTGGATATTCGAATCTAAGTGTTTGGAGAAAGAACCAATTAAATCTAGATGAATTAAGGTTGAAAAAATGAACAAGAAAATTCATCAAAATTCTGGGGAAAAGGAGTAGGGCTCCGCACCACTCAGAGCGCCCCACACAGTGTTCTATAGTTTGGGCACTGGGTGTCGCGCCAGCCAATGCGCCCTAACCCCAGTTTTGTAGTTTTGCCTCTGGCGACCTGCTCAACTCAAAGAGCCAGGGTCGCTAGGTGTTCTACCTTTTCCAACTTCTTTCCATTTGAGTTTCCTCGAATCGTACCTATGATTTATAATTGATTTCTACACTCTAAGGTACGTCTAAACATCATGCTAGCATCCATAAACATAGATCATAACCTTGAATCCATAAAGTCGAATTCAAGGAAAGTTAAGAGCAAAGTGTAGAGAGTTCTTAGAGTCTTTTCAAGAAGTCTTTTCTAAATGCTTTAAATTTGTTTTAACACTTGAGTTTTGAGTTGAGTAAAGAGTGAAGTTCATTTCTTCAAAAGAGTATATGGGGACTATGTATTTCCAAAGAGTAAATGTTTTCATATTTAAACAAGAAAGAAAACACCGATTTCCAAAAGAGCCTTTGAGCTAGTTTTTAGTAAAGAGTATATGCTTTCACATTTAAGCAAGAGAGCCAACACTTATTTCCTAGAGAGTCTTTGGGCTAGTTTTTGAGTAATTATTTCAAACCACAGAGTTATATTTTTAAACATATGAGCTAGTTATATTTTCGGACTAATATTGAGTATCGGTATGAGCGAGAGTTCAGGCAACTCCCAGTCCTCACAAACCATGTAGCCATCATGGGTAGAAAAGGGTCATACTTTTTAGATGATTCCTTAGTGCTTTTTAGCATAGACTAGTGGATCCACTTAGTAGTCAGGTTTTCTACCCCTGGCAAGGTTTAGGACGGCCCTGGCAGCGTGAGGCAAAACATTTTATCATCACATAGCTCTGAAGTGATGGTTGTCGGTTAAAGAAACTCCCACAGAAGTATTTTGTATTTTTGTATACAAGTAGAGTTTATATTGTATCTTTGCATACAAATTGAGTTACTATTGTATTTCTCAATATACAGAGTTGTTATCCATGTTTTAAAGTTTTTCTTTATACTGCATTTATTATACTGCTTTATATTGAAATGAGCTCAGTTGAGTTGAGTTGAGACCAGATTTGTTCTTTCATTTCCATTTTTAAGCTTATGTCTTGTTGTAGAGTTCCCTCGCATGCTCGTACTTTCAATGTACTTATCCCAGTTTGCCTGCATCCTTTTATCATGCAGATACAGGTAAACAGGATAAGCATCCAGCACATCGTTGATTCTAGTTGAGCTTCAGAGTTGTTGGTGAGCCTCTTTGCTTCCGGAGGACCCCTTTTTATTGCTTTATTAGTTAGTTCATTAGGATTTCGTGGATCTTGTCCCGACATCCATCTCAGTTCTTAGAGGCTTCATAGACAGTTAGTTGATGTTAGTTCTTGAGTCTTTCCATTCCTATTTTGATGTTTGAAACTTGAGTGTCATTTTGGCTAGTGAATGTTTCTTTATACATTCCAAGTTATTTATTGAGATTTCAGTTTACTTTTAAAGTATATTTTTATAATGAGTAAGTCTTCCACTGAGTTGTAAGCTAGACTAAGGGTTTGCTTGTGGCCAACAATGGTTCTCGAGTATTAGTCCCGCCCAGGGTGTAGGCTCGGGGTGTGACATGTGCATCCGATTTTCCATGTCTCCTTGTTGAAGAACTGTGTTGGTGATCTGACATCTATAGTACCATTGAAAATATTGGGTTAAAGGATAGTGTTTCTTATGAAGAAGTTTTGGTTGAGATTTTTGACCGACAAGTTCAAAAATTGAGGAACAAAAACGTTGCTTCCATAAAAGTTCTTTGGGGGAATAAGTTAGTTGACAGTGCTACTTGGGAGGCCAAGGCCGATATGATGTATCTTTCCCTCCGTCCCGACTCTAGCTTGAGGTATTTAGTTTCTCATGTTTCTCTTTTGGTGTCATGTATCTTAGATAATCCCATGTTTACACATTTATTCATATTTATGAAAAACTTAAATTTTGAGAAAATGATTTAACTTGATGATTTCTCCATGATTAGGCGCATTTGAGTATAAGTTGCATATAGACCTCATGAAATGATGTTTTGATATGATTTAGCTAGTAGTGATTTTTCCTCCTCAGATATATGCATTTATGTGATTGCATTCATGATGGGTTGTTAGGTCTAGTTCCTACCCTACTTATGATGTCTTTAGTTTTATTCGAGGATGAATGTTCCCAAGAGGAGATATTGTAAAACCCCAGATTTGGAAATGAAGGAAAATGCATATTTTTCTTAGCTGGTGTCTGTACCTACAGACAGTAGATTCTCTTACGAGATGTAAGTAGTAGGGTACATGATTTTCAAATGTCCTGTTCCAGTACCCTTTTTACGATTCATCAGGATGGCCTGTCATTCCTTGTATGAGTCGTAGGTAGGTCTCATAGTTGAGTCCCTTACTTAGTGAAATTTTGAGTATCAAAGTTGGGAATGATAGGTAGCATGTACGGACAGTATGAACACCAAAGGAACATACATGGTACCCATCGAAAGAGGGTAAATTTTAGGACCCCAGTTACCCACTTACGGTCGACCAGGACAATCTATAGTAGGACATACGGACTATCGGTCCAACCATAGATGGTGGTTGGCAGTTATTTTTAAGGGATTCTTGGGCTTTTCCCTAATTGATTAATGACTAAACTAGGTCATTTTGATCCTAATCCTAGACATTATATAAGTTTTTAGGCCTAAAATCGAACTATTTATATAATTCTTCAAACTTCCAAATCCCTCCAAGCTCTTCCCCCAAATTTTCTCTCTCTAATGTTTGAAGAAGAAGTCTAGGGTTTCAAGATCAAGTCGCCAATTCACCATTGATTGTGGGCTTTTGACATCAAGGTTTGATAGTATTCACCTATAGAATCTTTTCCTCCATAGGGTTCCTAAATTCTCCAATTTTACATGTTAGAATTCTCCAATTTAAGTTAAGGTTTTCTTCAATCTCATGGGCTCCTTTCATGTATGATCCAATTGAAAAAAAATTATGTTTTTTTTATGCATGAATTGAGATAGTTTCATGTTTATAAGTTGAATTCACTTGAATCCATGCATGATCTATGATTTCTAAACTATGATTATATGATGAGGCTTTTGAACTATGAAAGAAGAATTTATGAAGATATGCATGTTTCTTTATGAAATTGACATAAATGATTTAAGGTTGTTTTGAGAGTGAAGCATAGATGGTGTTGTTATTGTTGTGAAAGGATTTCTGACATACTACTCAAAACATGAATGTGGAAGGATTTTCTCACAGAAAGGATTCATAAGGTTGAAAGGTTCCGTTTCCTAAGATGAATATAGATAAAGGAGCTACTCTAATGAATTTTAGTTTCGATTGGCTACTTATGTTCCCTTCCATTAATAATAATATCAGTTAATATTCATGACTATTTCGTGGGATTTATGCTTAGCACTGAGAGGATATTGAGATGGAAGCTCTCTCGTATATGAGGCTACTTATGTTCCCTTCCATTAATAATAATATAAGTTAATATTAATGACTATTTCGTGGGATTTATGCTTAGCACTGAGAGGATATTGAGATGGAAGCTCTCCCGTATATGAGGCTGGATTTTTATTAGCAATCTCTCTATCCCATAACTATGTGCCACCATAGGTTTGTCTTAGATAGACATTAGCTAGTGGATACACCAAAGCTAGAAGTTTATGGTTCTTACCTTGGCAAGTAAGGACATCTCTTTTCAGTATGGGATAGACACCAGATTCCATGTTACAGGTGTATGCCGGTTAATGAAAAACTTCCCACAATAATGAACTAAGGTTACCTCTAGAAGTATCTCAAATATGTTTTAAAGATGTTTAGCTGGCATTAACCATGATTCTAACTTACGTTTTCTAACATGTTATTTTATGATTTAACTTGGTCCTTGCATGTCATGTAAATTCCTTTTTAGCATGATTTCATAACTCGTATACATTGATATCATACTTAGTACATTCCATGTGCTAAGGCATACTTGTGCCTACATTATTTCACTAATGTAGGATTTGACGATTCCATTTTGTACACACATTGCTAGTGATCCCATATAAACATTGAAGATTGGTGAGTCCTCATATTTCGAGGACCGAGACTCTTTTATTGCTTTCATGTCCTTTCATTTCTGATTTTGTATATGATGCATGGGTTACGTCCCAATCACTTTCTTATGATGTAATAGATGGCTTTGAGACATATGTTAGCCTTCCACTTTTTATCAAACCCTTTATGATTCGAAGATGTCTTTTGAACTCTTTAAATTCATGTATGTTGTATGATGTATGTTAAGTGGATTGTATAGCATCTTCGGGGTAATGTACGCCATGTTACGACTACGGTGTACTTTGGATCGTGACTCCTTAGAAAACAACTATAGAACTCAAAGCAAGAGTTAAAAGTTGAAAATTTACCTACCTTAACAGAACTGTGAAAAAAGGGTCATACACCGTTTAATTATTGGGAAAGGCCAGATGCAAAGTATAGCAAGTGTAATCATCTTTGTCATGAAGCAGTGATTTGAAAAAACAAATAAGATAAACGTGAAGCAGATGCATAAGTCGTTGATGAAGAAGAAGACCATCTTTTTGTTTTAACATGTATATCAAGTAAGGTTTCAACAAGTTTTTGATTGAGTGGTAACAGTTGCACTAACCACGTGATGTCAAGAGGTTTTTCAAAGAGTTAAAGTTTGACGCCATCCATCTCTCTCGTGTGTAGCCGGGACTCTCTCGCTTGTTAAAGTCTGCCACCATTCATCGTGACATGAAATCCTCCAAATGGCATCTTAGACACAAATTGAGACATATATTAACTAAGCAACAACAGCATGCCCTATATAATGTGGGGTCTGAACAGGGTAGAGTATACATAGACCTTACAACTACTATGGGAGGTAGAGAGGTTGTTCCTCAAAGACCCTTGACTCAAGGAAAAGTATATTAAAGAAAATCAAAAGAAAGACAGTAGAGGCTAACAGAAATATTAATAAGTTAATCATAAAAGTTTAATTTACCAGGAAGAGAAAAAGTGTGAGGGAATGAAGAGCACATATTATTTGGTCATTGAACCACCTCCTCTCTCTTTCACCTTGATTTTGACTCCTTCTTAATAAAGGGCAATGAGAACTTTGTAAACGGTTACAAGGAATGGAAGAAGCTAGAATTTCAAGTTTATGAATTTTGAATTCTAGAAAATGTAGCTTAATGAATTCTGAAGAACACGTAGCCGAAGCTGCAGCTCCAACCCAAGGAACGCGAGTTGGACCCATAGGAGTTTGTCTTTCATATTGTTCATTTGTTTGTTTCTTTTTCAGCGGGAATAATTGGAAGTCACATTTCTTAATAGTTCAATTGATTAACTAAACTGAACTTTCAACTTGGTTGTGAAATTGAATTATAACTCACTTTCTTACACATTTTGGCCCGCTCATTTTATTAATTTAGCCTATTTTGATTCGTCTAAATTCAGCTTATTTGACGCCCAATCAGTACCCTGTTTACCATAGTTTCTAACATAGAGTTAGGCGATGTTTATTCACTATATACCACATAGCTTCTTCTCTAGGAAAAGGTCCACGGCCCATGTACCTACTACCTCCATGCGGCTTACAATTGCAGCCACACGAGGACACACACACATTGTGAGACTGTGATTCTTTCCGTGTAAGGCTATTCGCGTTCACAAAGATGCATAATCGCAGTTCCTGGAGAGCAAAGAACATGCAAAAAGTTGCACTAAACAGCTTGCAGCACTTTAATTTCACGTGATCAACTTAAAACAACTTGAGCAAACAAGTTATATCTTCTGATAAGATATCCAATTCTGTTGTATAGTAATTTGTGAGGTATTTTTCGTAGCCATTGATTTCTCAAACACTGTACTCCATCACTCACATAACCAACTTATTTGGTTCATCGTAGTTACCACAATCAACTAAATACCCTCTCTAAACATTTGATATCCAATACAATACATCCATCTTCATAACTACGTAATGCTATTTTTCCATGTGTTTTTGCACCCAAATCCAAATTAACAATCTCCCAAGAACCACGACAATAGCTCCATTCCCAATGAAGAGTGCCATTTACAAACAATCCCACCTCTCCATATATAAAACCACTAGTAAAATCTTGTATTTTTTCCAAGAACAAGCCTTTAAGTTGTAAACCCTTGCAACATTCTTATATATGTCTTCAATTTGACTAAAACTAAATATCTTCACAACCTTAAAATTATCGTTAGATGCATCATAAGCAAATCCATATCTAATAAAACAATCCCATTCAAGTATTGCATCACAAAACACATGAAAATTTCCAGTACATGGATTCAATATCATAAAGATAAATAAGTCTTTGTGTAAGCAGATTAACCCATTACAACAACCCAAAATACGAATAGGGAGTTTGATAGAATTCAGTTCAAGCTTATGTCATGTTAAGTTTTCCCCTCGCATGCTCGTACATTCAATGTACTAATATCATTTGTCTTGCATCATTTTATGATGCAGATACAGGTAACATGGATCAACATCAAGTGCTTCGTTGACCAAGTTGAGCACTCAGAGTCCGTTGGTGAGCCTCCTTGCTTTCAAAGGATACCCTTTTATTGCTTTATTATTCTAGTTTATTTAGATGTTGGGGTTCTTGTTCCGACGACCATGTCAGTTGTTAGAGGCTTCATGACAGTTAGTTATTAGTTCTATAGTCTTGTTATTTCAGTTATGTTGATCATAAGACTTGATTTGCCTTATGGGCTAGTTGAATGTTTTCTTGTATAAACATTCTAGTTTATTCATGTGTTATCTTTGTTGAGTAAATTGTTCCGCTGAGTAGTAAGTCAGGCCAAGGGTTCGCTTGGGGCCAGTAATGGTTCTTGAGTGTCAGTCCCGCCCAGAGTATAGGCTGGGCATAACAAACTTGGTATTAGAGCACAGAGTTGAAGAGTCCTAGGGAGTCTATGAAGTCGTGTCAGTAGAGTCTTAGTTATCGGTGCGAAGTGCGCCATATCTATAATTAGGAGGCTGTGACATTTAGGAACATATATTTATTCTTTCATACTCATTTCGTGCGATAAAGTTTATCTCTATGAAAGTTTTTTCTAACTTGTGCTTGCGTGATTTTTTTAGATCATGCCTCCACAAAGAGTTGTGAGAGGTCATCTCTCTAGGAGGAACATTGAAGAACAAGGGGTATCTAATGCACCAGAAATGCAACCACAAGGAGAGGTCACTACCGCTAAATTTTGGGAAGCTATATGAATGTTGAGTCAAGCTTTGACGAATCAAGTTGGGCAACAGAGAGGAGTTCGACAGGAAGGGGCTAATACCTCCAGGATCCGCGAGTTCTTAAGGATGAATCCTCAAAGCTTCACTGTTTCAAGCATCACTGAGGATCCGAAAAACTTTGTTGAAGAGCTTCGGAAGTTTTTTTCAGATTATGCATGTTACTGATGCTTAGAGAGTGGAACTAGTTGCATTCCAACTGAAGGATGTCTCTAGAATCCGGTTCGATCAATGGAAGAAGGGTAGAGCTTGGGGTGCACCGATTGTGAGATGGGTTGTGTTTGAGGAGGCCTTCTTGGGTGGTTTCTTTCCCTAAGAACTGAGAGAAGCAAAGGTATGAGAATTCCTTACTCTTAAATAGGAATCTATGAGCGTTCACGAGTACAACCTTAAGTTCACCCAACTTTCCCGTTATGCTCCAGAGATGGTTGCGGATATGAGGAGCCTGATGCGTCTATTTGTTGCAGGGTTGTCTTGTCTGTCAAGTAAGGAAGTCAAAGCAGATATGCTTATAGGAGATATGGACATAGCAAGATTGATGATTCATGTGCAACAGGTTGAGGAGGATAAGCTGAGGGATAGAGAAGAGTTCAAAATGAAGAAAGCTAAGACGTCAGGAGATGAGTCTGGGCAGCAGAAGAGTAATTCCAAGCAATTATCATTCCAACAAAAGCAAAAAGGGTCTGCTCCATCATCTGCTAGTGCACCTACACCAAGGAACATCAAAAATCCCAAAATTTCAGAGCTAGACCTGAACAGTCTCAAGGTAGTGTGGCACAAGGAGGTAATTGGGCTCCTACATGTGCTAGGTATGGTAGAAACCACACTGAAACATGTCGTGATGTCTCCACTAGTTGCTTCAAGTGTGGTCAAGAGGGCCACTTCATGAAAGGGTGTCCTAAGAACAGGCAGGATAGTGGAAATAGGGGTAATAGAGCTCAATCTTCTTCAGTTGCTCCACCAGACAAGGTTGCACCTAGAGGAGCTACTTCAGGGACTAGCGGAGGAGAAAACCATTTATATGTTATCACTAATCTCCAAGAGCAAGATAATTCACCAGATGTTGTCACTGGTATGATCAAAGTCTTTAATTTTGATGTTTATGCTTTGATAGATCTAGGAGCGAGTCTATCTTTTGTGACTTCTTACATTTCCATGAATTTTGATATTCTTCCTAAGCAACTTGTTGAGCCCTTTAATGTTTCTACGTATGTTGGTGAATCTATTCTAGCTAAGACAGTCTATTGTGATTGTACCATTTCCATCAATCACAAGAGAACCATGGTTGATTTAGTTGAGTTAGACATGGTGGATTTTGACGTCATTCTAGGTATGGACTGGCTTCATTCCTGTTATGCCTCAGTCGACTGTAGAACTCAAGTTGTTTAGTTCAAGTTTCCTAATGAATCAGTTATTGAGTTGAGGAGTAGTTCAGCAGTGCCTAAGGGTCGTTTTATTTCGAACCTTAAGGCGAGAAAGTTAGTTTCCAAGGGTTGTGTCTATCACTTAGTCCAAGTTAATGACTCTAGTGTGGAGACACCTCCTATTCAGTCAATTTCAGTTGTTAGTGAGTTTCCTGAATTCCTTCCACACGATATTCCCGGAGTCCCTCTTGAGAGAGAAATAGATTTAGTATAGATATTCTTTTTGATAATCGTCCTATCTTTATTCCGTCATTAATAATGGCTCCAGCAGAGTTGAAAGAGTTAAAAAAGTAGTTGAAAGATCTCCTTAAGAAAGGTATTATTCGACCAAGTGTCTCATATCGGGGCGCTCCGGTCTTATTTCTGAGAAAATAAGATGGTTCTCTTAGAATATGTATAGTTACCGTCAGTTGAACAAGGTTACTATGAAGAATAAGTATCCTCTTCCGAGAATTGATAATCTCTTCGATCAACTTCGTGGTGCCACTTGTGTTTCGAAAATAGACCTCAGATCTGGCTATCATCAGTTGAGAGTTAGAGAAAGAGATATCCCTAAGACAGTTTTCAGGACCCGTTATAGTCATTATGAGTTCCTAGTTATGTCTTTTGGTTTGACCAATGCTCCTTCAATATTCATGGACCTTATGAATAAAATATTCAAGCCTTATTTAGATATGTTTTTTATCATATTCATTGATGACATCCTAATCTATTCGAGGAGTGAGAGAGATCATGCTAGTCATCTCAGAATAGTTCTCCAAACTCTCAAAGATAAGGAGTTATATGCTAAGTTTTCTAAGTATGATTTTTGGCTTGAGTCTGTGGCATTCTTAGGCCATATTGTTTCTAGTGATGGGACTCGAGTCAACACTCAAAAGATAGAGGCAGTGCAGAATCGGCCGAGACCCACGTCTCCAATTGGTATTAGGAGTTGCTTAGGATTGGCTGGCTATTATAGAAGGTTTGTCGAGGAGTTCTCATCTATTTCATCTCCTTTGACTAAGTTGACTCAAAAAACAGTTAAGTTCCAATGGTCTAAAGCTTGTGAGAAAAGCCTTGAGTAAATGAAAAAGTGGTTGACTACTACCCAGTATTGACCTTACCAAATGGTACGAAAGGCTTTGTGGTTTATTGTGATGCATCCAGAGTTGGTTTGGGTTGTATGTTAATGCAGAATTAAAAGGTTATAGCTTATGCCTCCAGACAGCTTAAGGTTCACGGGAAGAATTACCCAACCCATGATCTAGAGTTGGTTGTTGTAGTATTTGCTTTGAAAATATGGCGTCATTATCTTTATGGTGTTCATGTAGATCTATTCACCGATAACGAGAGTCTTCAGTATGTGTTTAGTCAGAAAGAGCTTAATCTCAGACAGAGAAAGTGGTTAGAGTTACTCAAGGATTATTACATGAGTATTCTCTATCCACCATGTAAGGCAAATGGTGTTGTTGAAGCCTTGAGTAGATTATATATGGGTAGTGTTGCCCATTTTGAGGATGACAAGAAAGAGTTAGCAAAAGATGTGCATAGACTTGCACGATTAGGAGTTCGATTAATGGATTCCAATGAAGGAGGAGTGGGGTGATGAATGGGGCTGAATCATCATTAGTGTCTGAAGTTAAAGAGAAGCAAGACCAAGATCCTATTTTGCCTGAATTGAAGGCAAATATTCATAAGCAAAAAGTGGTTTTTGAACAAGGGGGAGATGGTGTATTGAGATATCAAGGTAGATTGTGTGTTCCACGGGTGGATGAACTTTAAGAGAGGATCATGGAGGAAGCTCATAGCTCCAGATATTCTATTCATCCGGGTTCCACAAAGATGTATTATGATTTGAGAGAGGTTTATTGGTGGAGTAGTATGAAGAAGGGCATTGCAGAGTTTGTTGCTAAATGCCCGAATTGCCAACAAGTTAAGGTATAGCACCTAAGGCCCGGTGGTGTGGCTCAGAATATAGAGATTCCTAATGGAAGTGGGAGATGATCAATATGGATTTTATTACTAGTTTATCGCGATCTCGCAGACAGCAGGATTCCATTTGGGTGATTGTTGATCGAATGACCAAATCAGCCCACTTTTTGCCAAGAAAGACTACTCATTCAGCAGAGGATTATGCCAAGTTATATATTCAAGAGGTAGTAAGACTTCACGGAGTTCCAGTTTCGATTATTTCAAATAGAGGTGCACAATTTACTGTGCAATTCTGGAATTCTTTCTAGAAAGGTTTGGGTTCGAAGGTGAAATTAAGTGCTTCTTTTCATTCTTAGACAGATCGTCAAGCAGAGCACACCATTCATACTTTAGAATATATGTTGATGACTTATGTGATTTATTTCAAGGTTAATTGGGATGATCACCTACCTCTCATTGAGTTTGCTTATAACAATAGTTATCATTCTAGCATCCAAATGACTTCTTATAAAGCTCTTTATGGCAGAAGATGCAGATCTCCTATTGGATGGTTTGATGTTGGTGAAGCTGGGTTGATAGGATCAGACTTAGTTCATCAAGCTATGGAGAAATTAAAGGTTATTCAAGAAAAGTTGAAAATAGCGCAGAGTCGTCAGAAATCCTACCCTGATGTTAGGACAAGGGACTTAGAGTTTTTAGTAGATGATTGGGTATACTTAGAGGTTTCACCCATGAAGGGTGTTATGAGATTTGGTAAGAAGGGGAAGCTTAGTCCCCGGTATATTGGTCCTTATAGAATATCCAAGAGTATTGGTAATGTAGCATATAAGTTGGAGCTACCACAAGAGTTAGCAGCAGTTCATCCAGTGTTTCACATTTTTATGTTGAAAAAGTGTATGGGCAATCCTTCACTGAGTATCCCAATTAAGTATATTGGTATTAAGGATAACTTGTCTTATGAGGAGATTCCTATTCAAATTCTAGACAACCAAGTTTGCAAATTGAGAACCAATGAGGTAGCATTAGTCAAGGTCTTATGCAGAAATCAGTTTGTTGAGGAAGCTACATGGGAAGCTGAGGAGGATATGAAGAAGAGATATCCACATCTCTTTGAGACCGGAGACATTTCAGATCAAGGTACTAATTCTCTTCTTAGTTATGTTTGATTGATATAATGACTGTGTTAGATTTGCTTGTTAGGTGTTTGAGCTGAATGTTAAATGTTACACCCTTAGTCTACTTAGAGTAATCTCATTCGAGGATGAATGTTAAATGTTACACCCTCACTATTTGAAAGAGCTAGAATTAGAAAGAACCATTTTTGGGAAGAATGAAAATCTGAAATTTGGTAAAGTTATGTTAAGTGTGAGTGTTGGGTCAACTTCAAATGACCATAACTTTTAGTACAACATGAGTTAGGTGGGCTATAATATATCAAATAAAAGGTCTTTGAATTATATTTCCAACTCTGCTGAGTTTGCTAATTTTTGAGTTCTTATGAGCAAGATATGTCTGTTTGAAGTTGGGATGTCTGGATAAGGAATGTCAACCAGATTTTAGAGGGGAATTTTTGTCTTTTCATTGCCCAATTAAATTATTTCGTTTTTAGTAAGTTATTTGGGGTCTAAACTGAGTTAGTTCAGTTTATGCAATTATGAATCACGCTAGGGCTTTGAAAGAATAAAAAAGAGGAGAAAAGAGGAGAAAAGTCAAGGCATTCTTGGAGATTTCTTGCGGAATCAAAGTCGTTTCGCCAAGGGTTGATCCCTAATGAGGTATGTTAGACTTTCATAGCATTGGGTTCGTTCACCCACGCGTCAATCATGTTTAGTTTAGCGATATTCGTTCTAGAAAGTTGAAAGTTTGATGATCTTGAATTGTGTTCTTGAAATTGGCTTTCGTTCTTGAGATGTGATGGGATTGTTGAATTCTTGATGGAATCGTGTCGATTTTATAGTCGTGTAGAAGTAGATTATTGTGTACATACACTGGGTATCTTAATCTAAAGATGAATTGAAAAAATTATCGAATTTAGGCGAATTGGGGTTAGAAAATGAAGAAGGAAAAAGTCGGGCAAAAACTGGGAAGTCGCGGACCTATTCGTCAGAAATGGGACTTTTCTCTCCGTGTCGCGGACCCCTCTGCCTCAAAATTTATTTCGCGACCAAATATTAAAATTCATCTCCGCGTCACGAACTTGCTTCCAAACAGTGATTTTGTTGATTGTTTCTCATGTTTAACTATCGAAAAACACTCCTAATCATTCATAAGATCTTTCCTATCACAAATCACAACCTTAAATTCATAAATCAAAATAAAGGTAGAGTTGAGAGTCAAGTCTTGAAGGTTCTTTGAGTCATTTTAAGAAGTCTTTTACAAATTTTTTGAACTTGTTTTAAGACTTAAGTATTGAGATTGAGAAAGAGTAGAGCCGAGTTCATTTTCTTTAAAATGTTATATGGGGAGTATGTATTCCCAAAGAGTAAATGTTTTCACATTTAAGATGAGAGGAAACACCAATTTCAAAATGATTTTCATTAGTAGTTTTGAGTAATAATCTCAAACCACATAGAAAGAGTTATGTTTTTAAACATATGAGCTGAGTATATTTTGGGAGTAGTATTGAGCACCGATATGGGGATGAGTTCATAATAACTCAAGTCTCCATAAACTATGTAGCCAACATGGGTAGAAAGGCTCATACTTTTTAGATGATTCTTTAATGTTTTTAGCATAGACTAGTGGATCCACATAGTTGAGGTAGCAGTATGAGCGAGACGTTGTATCATCACATAGCTCATAGTGATGTTTGTCGGTTAGAGAAACTCCCACAGAATTATATAACTTTATTATATATAAAAACTGAATTGTTATTGTATTTCTCTAATACATTGAGTTGCTACTTACTGTTTAAAGGCTCTATATAAATTGCATCTTTAATTTTGTTTATTTCTGCGTTGAGTTGAGTATCCATGAGTTGAGTAAAGATGAGGTAAGTGTTTTTTCAAAATTCAATTCAAACTTATGTCATGTTTAGTTTTAGCCTCACATGCTCATACATTCAATGTATTGCTGTCATTTGGCCTGCATCATTTTATGATGCAGATACAGGTAACCAGGATCAGCATCCAGCGCTTCGTTGACCAAGTTGAGCACTCAGAGTCAGTTGGTAATCCTCCTTGCTTCTAGAGGATACCTTTTTATTGATTTATTACTCTAGTTTATTTGGATGTCTGGGGTCTTGTCCCGACGTCCATCTAAGTTCGTAGAGGCTTCATACACAGTTAGTTATTAGTTCTTTAGTCTTGTTATTTCAGTTGTGTTGATTATAAGACTTGATTTGCCTTATGGGCTAGTTGAATGTTTTCTTTTATAAACATTTTAGTTTATTCATGAGTTATCTTTGTTGAGTAAATTATTCCGGTGAGTAGTAAGTCAAGCCAAGGGTTCGCTTGGGGCCAGTAATGGTTCTCGAGTGCCAGTCCCGCCCAGGGAGTAGGCTCGGGGCTTGACAAATTCATAAACTTGTTTTTCAACTTCATATTTTTGGAAATAAGGATAATGATACGGACGAATGTTGGGTGGTCTTGAGTTAGGAATCAATGGGATAGAATGAATGTGTTGACAAAAAGTTGGTAGGGCATTGTGTTCTTCAAAAATTGATTCAAACTTATGAAGCAAGCTTTGAATATCAATGGGTAGAGAATTAGCTGAAGTATTAAGCTCCTTGGAGAAATACTAAAAAGCAACTGATGCATTTGATTTGTGGAACACCTTGAAGCTTATATTGCTTCTCATTTAAATTAAAAATAAAAAACATCTCATTCCAGTTAGCTTTGACTATATTTAAAGAGGCAAGTGACTTAATTACAAGCACCAAATCTGCTCCTCCAATAGAGAAAGCATAAAAATCTTGATCAATAGTTAATCTGGGGAATTTCACAACAAGATTTTGGCGCAAACAGTTGCAACGTATGATAGCTCCATTGACAATCTGAACTCCAAAATAGGGCATAACTTGAGCAGGCAACTGTAATTCTTCAACAATTTTTTTCAGAGATAAAATTTTGGGATTACCCACTATCAACTAGAAGAAGCACCTTGCGTCCATTTAAGGTCCCTTGAAGTTTCATCGGTGTGCCTATTGTGTTACCTAGAAAGGCGTGGAATGAAATTTCAGCAAGGTCATTTGTACCTGCATCCCTATCAATAATGTCACTTGGCATTTATTCTCCAGATTCACCACCTTCAATGTTTTCATTTTCCTCCATAAGAGTGAGAGACGTTGTCATGCGGCGATGACCTAGTGCAAATTTTTCCTTACACCTAAAACATAGTCCTTTGGCTATGCAATTCTGCTTCTCTATCTCCCAAGCATGATTCGGAGAAGGACAAGGATATATCTGTGCAGAATTAGGATTGGTTCTTGATACGTGTTGGTTTCCTACTGATTGGTAAGGAACATCACGTGCAGAACCAGTTTGGATTGTGTTGGATCGAGATAGATTTGACCGTTGAGACTTATGCCCACAATTGGAACTAATTTTTTGCTTAAATTCCATTGCAAGGCCCATAGCTTTATAAATAGTTCTAAGCTTATGAATTCTCACATATGATTTGAGTTCTTCTTTAAGCCCATTCATGAAAACCCCTAAGAGACAGGGATCTGGCCAGTCCGTGACTCTAGATGAACATTTTGCAAATTCTTGACGGTACTCTTGTATCGAACCAGTTTGGCGGATGCTAAATAGATGCTCGTCCAGATTTTCAAACTCTAAAGGCACATAATTTTCTTGCAATGCTTTAACAAGTTCTTCACAATGTAGCAAACTTCGTTCATGATTAATCCAATATAAGAGATCAAGCGCATCACCTTCCAGATAAATAGCAGCAATGTCAACTCTATGTTCATCTAGAGTTTGATATTAGCAGAAATATTTTTGCGCCTTCAAATCCAATCCCTAGGGTCTCCTCTTTCAAATCTTTGAAAATCCATCTTCGTGTATGGCCTCCGGGGAGGATTTTTTGGCCACCCTGTATTATAGATGTCTTCTTCCTCTTCTTGCCAACCATTTGCACTTTTTCCTCTGTTACGAGTTTGATGATTGGTTTTCTCTTGTTGGGTGTGACTAGTCTGGGCTTTTAGTGTAGCAACATTTGATGTCAATGAATCAAATGTCTTTAATTTTGATGCAATAGCAGATAGTTATTGCGCAAGGGATTCAACACTAGGAACGTCTTCTTGTGATTGTGAAGTAGAAGATCTGGTATTGACCATATTGGATCGGTCTGCTCTAATACCAAAATGATAGAAACTAAGATAAAACAAAATGAAAATGGAACTTTACTGGTTAAATAAAGTGCAAAAATCTTAAACACTACATTAACAAATAACAATATCCATATGGAGTGGACAAATCTCCAGATATAAATACAAAAATGATATTTTTCCTTCCTAGAATTCTCCTAAAATACAAATATTTCTAGTAAACATACGATAACTCCTAACCGATAGAGATAGAAACAATTATTGTTGTAAATAACAGCTACGACCTGCTGGTAATAACTTCTACTTTATAACTACTATAGATTATTAGTGCTTATATATTTTATCCTACTTAAAACAAAGAAATTAAGACAGATAAACTAAGATAGATTCTTTTAGAGTAAGTCCTTAAAGGAGCATTTGTATCAAAGTTCCAAAGATTTACGAAAAAAAATCTTGTTTAGACATAGTAATTGATGAATTTAGATTCGTGTTCCTCGTATTAAATAATCTGATGACATGACTTTCTAACTATATGGTTTTTGTGAAAAATATAACATTGTAACAACAACAATATTCTATAAGTAGAATATGATGTACACAAACCTTACTCTGACCTTTCTTTTGGACGAGAGGGAGTTGCTCGGATGGTAAGCACCCCTCACTTCCAACCCGAAGGTTGCGAGTTCGAGTCACCAAGGGAGAAAAAGGGGTGGGAGCTCCTAGGGAGGGTAAAAAAAACCCTTACCTTTCGAGGGGTAGAGAGAGTAAAGTAGAAAGGAAAATACATACCACAAAATAGCAATATAACTAAAAATTTGAGCAAAATACAAATCTTAGGAAGGTGATCATTGTGTAGCCCTTATTAAGAACAAATGTTTCTAAAATCGTCATCATTTACTATAAGTAGAAGATGGCATATCATCTTCTAGTACAGATCAATATACATACAATAGATATCCATGGGGAGGTGAAGCTTAAAATTACTAACAATGTGAGATTCAATTAGCAGATGTAGGTAAGTCTCCCTCTATACATTGCTCACAATAATAACATTAGTACACCACAAACGAACTATAAAAATAGGGAAAGCCTGCATTTCTTCATTGCGCTCCACGCAGTTACAGGTGGTGGATTAGTTGTTTGGTTGTTCCACACATAGCTTTGTCACTTCTTGAAAGTTCAAAATACAGAAAAGTTAACCAAAAACCTCATTAACATCTCATATGACAAAAAAGAGCAGGGTAGATCTAGAAAGCAACACATGAAGAGTTAGCTCTGGCACACTCTACATTTAACATCTACTAAACACAAGCTATAGGCCTTATTTGATCAAAAAGACTAGCTCCATTTCCCAATATCTGGGAAATGTCAGTGGTGTTTCTATTCACGTTCTAAACGATGAAGATGAACAAATAAAGGTAGTTAAATAATCTCAAGTCTAGACTTCATGAAAGCGGTGCACAAATGGTACACGTAGTCTATAAATACCAAAAGAAAATAAAAACTAAGAAAGGGCCACAAGATATACTCATGTTGTGGATGCAACACATTGACCTTCCCAAAAATGGGTGATTTGATCCAGAGATGGAGCACTTCACAAAAGGCATAGCCCTGCCTAGCTCCTACAAATTTTACTCGCAAGAATTTCCACATGCAAACCTATGGGCGTTTAAACCTTTTTTCCTTCGTATAATTTCCACTAAAATGTACAATTAAAGTTACCTTGTCTATGTCTCATTTCTCCCCTCTTACCTTTGTTTAATATCTAACGTAGGATGCAAATCAAGAAATAGAACCACAACAATAACTAAATACATGATTCAAATTTTTGAAACTGTTTTACTACAAGGATTACATATTTTTCCTTGTTTCTACATGCTTCGCTACATTAACTTTGGTTAGATTTCAAACTAACATCTAATAGTTGATACCGTAACGAAATAAGAGTTTCCCTTGAAATGATGCATCAAAAAATGTTATTCATCTCTCACTTGGTGACACGTAACCATTGCACCTAAGAAATCTGAAAAAGGTCAAGTTGCATATACATCAGCCCCTCTATTTAGGAACAAAGATAAAGGAGCTCTATACAGCAGGGGAACTTCCTTTTCAAAATAATGAAAGATGATTTTTTTTTGTAGTTTAGTAACTTACTATAATGACCCTCCAGCTTATTTTTGTGTTTATGCCTTCTTTCCATCGTGTAGAGTGTTCCTGTAGTGACCACAAGTCATTTATGAAGCTGGCACTGCCTCTTCGGTTGTCTGGTCGTTTATTTGGGTTTTATGCTCGTTTTCCTGTTTTGGAGCTTTTGAAAATTGAAAAGTTGATTTCAGTCATAACCTCATGTAAATGACCTCAGATGGGAATTCTGGCAGTTGCATCAGCTTCGGAGCGACAAAATTAGGTTGGTAGAATGGTTGGCATGAGTCCCCAGGCTTTCAGTGTGACTTTGGGATCATTTGACTCGTTAGCCTATGAATTTTAGCTTAAATTTGACTTTGGTCAACATTCGTGGTAATTTCGTTAAAGCGGTTAGTTATGGAATGCCGAGTTTGGTCTGGAACGATTCTTTGTGCACTTCATGGGGCTTCCCGTCTTATTCCCAGGCTCGTGTGGAATATGGCTAAAAATGGCATTTGGGTGTGGGGCCCACTTTTTGTCGAAATGATCTCATATCAAAATTCCGACTGCGCCATTGAGTCCGGAATGTCGAATTTCGGGGGCTAGCATATCCGGTTTATTTTCATCGGGTTCTGAATGAATTTCGAGGGTCCGTTCGGAGAAATTTTAAAAAAATAGCAAAATCTCATGTTGCTGGTGTAGACCTTTAGCGACAAGAATTTAGTCTTTTGGCAACCAGATTTATCTAGCGACCAGAATTGTTGCTACTTATATAGCGAAAAACAGATTCAACCTCATTTTAAAACTTCGATATCTCAAGTTTTAGAACTCCGTTTTGGGTTATTCGAAGTTCGTTGTGTTCGGGTTTGCGTTCTCTATGTGGGTGACTGTCCAGAGCGTGTTGGAAAGACTCATATTGTGGTGTATCTTCATTGTAAATGGTTGCCCCAAGTCTCTTTTTGTGTAAAGTTTTGCATATTGGTTTGTTGTTGCATTATGCATGGAGCTGTTTCGGGCTCTGATAGGTGCTCCTATATGGAACACAAGCTCGGGGGAGGTTTTAGGACCTTTTCATGAAGTTAATTCTGGAAATTCTAAAGCGGGTCCCACATTTCTCGATTTTGACTATGAAATTGGTTTGTCTCTGATTTTGATTATTTTAGTGTCTAAACGACCGTGCTGATGCTGTGATTCTATTTTTGATAGTGTGGCAGCAATCCGAGGCCATTCGGAAGGGAAAAGCCTCGGCAAAGTTATTTGGAGCGCGCACGGTTGACCTTCAAGTAGGCTACGACTTTCTTTCCTTTAGATTGAGCCTGATTGTGTAATTGCATGCTGAATTGTGTAAATTTGGGTGGGGTGATAGTATTTCTTCTCTTCTTCTCAGAAACCATGTTGTAGGGTGATTTTCGGGCTGTTTGGGATTAGTACCATGTTGTCGAAGAGGTTGTTTATCTGTGGGTATTTGTGAATTACATGTTGGGCTGTTCATTTGTCGTTGCATGCGTAGTATCTAGTTGGATGTTTATTTACGTTTGAATTTATCTTTGGCCTTAGTCTAGGATAAACTAGTGTTGCCTTAGACCCATGCACCTGGTTGACTTTGGTATGTATCCGACGTCGATTCGGATGGACTAGGTCCTTGTAGACCAGCATAGAAGACTTGGGTCTGATAGTTGAGCCTAGCTTTGGGATTTTTATTGCTTGTGATCCTTCTGGATTCTCTCCCCATATATGTCATGCCGATGCGTTATCAGAGGTGTAGTATTTTTCCGATTTGGGTGTTTTGCGGTTGGTTCTGTTGTTAGGTGGTTGGTAGTGGACGTCGATCCACAATTTCTTGTAACTTATTCGCCCGTTTTGATGTGGTTGGTAGTGGACGTCGATCCACGATAGCTTAAAATTTGAGATCCTTTACGAAGTTGATTTTACTCGCACACTCTAGCTGGTATTAGGCAAGGCACTCGGGAGTGATAGCTTACTCACCTGGCTGGTATTGGGCAGGGCCCCCCAGGTGATTAGCTGGCTGGTAGTTGGATATAAGTTACTTGAAGTCCTCTTAGGAGTTGACATGCCCGCGCACTCTGTCTGGCTAGGGCAGGCCCCTGGGATTGTTAGATGGCACACTTGGCTGGGTTGGGCAGGGCATCCGCAGTGTAGCCTATTGGGCAGTTGGATTAGGGATTTTGGAGGGGATCGATATACCCCCACGTGGGACTTGCCTGGTTGGGTAATGCCTCGGAGTTGTTGGCGTGATAAATGACCTGATGTGAAAGTCAGACTTGTTGACTAGGTTGAAGTTGTTGGTTGTGTCAGTTCGGAGTTGGGTTTCCTTTGGTTTCTGTAGTTGTGGCTTCTCTGTGTACCTTTCAGGATTATAGGAGTCCGCTCGGGTTCTTGTTTGTTTGTTCATGAGTGTACCTAGCGGGTCTTATGTGGGCCTAGCTGGGTTTATGTTAATATCCTTAGACTAGCTCTCTGATTGTTTTGCTCTTATTTCTATTGACCTCTGTTCGTGTTTGATTCTATCTTTTCCATTTATTTCTACCTTTCTTGATCAGTCGGCCATTGATGCCTACTGGGTACCTATTGCTTGGGTACTCATGTTACACTCTGCATCTGTTTTCGTGATGCAGGTCCAAGCACCATTTATCAACGTTGAGTTCGATCCTACATCAGTCTATTTTGGAGACGAGAGTGAGCACATGGCGTTTTGGAATTTCTTATCTCCATTATGTATTTACATTTTGACTTGCCTTTTGCTTTTTTAGGCAGTCTTGTTTCTGTGGTCCACTTTTGGGACTTGTACTCTTTCAGTAGTTGGGTACATGTGACTTCCAGGTTCTGGGAGGTATCTTTTGTATATATAGTTTTGGATTTGCTTATGTCTTCCTCTTATGTGTTCTGTTTATTTATGTTTCGCTTAGTTGAGGATAGTTCCCCCTTAGTCCCATTACCCTCAAGTTCGAGGACCGGGTTTGGCTTACCTATTGGCGGGTTGGTAGGCGCCATCATGGCTCGAGAAATTGGGTAGTGACACTTAGAAGATAGAACCATCTTAAACAAAACTTTAAATCCCAATTTATTTCTCTACTTTCTCCTATTCATTGGCACCTCCAATCTACTCTAGTGATCATAACAGCTAAATGTGTTTCCTCAATTGCTTTCTCCTTCCTACTCACTTTTGTACGAATCAAGTTATTTAGAAAATGGAAAGAACATTCAGCCAATGATTGGCCAAATATGTAATAGAATAAGAAGACAGAAAATTAACAGCAAGCTATACACATCAGGGAGGAAAACCAAAATTGGATAGTATGATTTACTTTAGCTCCTATTCCATAATTCCCACACTTCCTTTTTTTTCTTCCCATTATTAAGTTTCAGCTAAGAAGACTAGTAAAAGAAGTCCCTGGATCAAAAGAATTACCCTTATCAAGGGTTACATAGATCCCCTGCCGTGATTTCCGTGTCACTAATGGTCATGATGTTTAGTTTGCCTTTTTTAGATGCAAAAGAAGCCCTTAAATCACTTCAAGAAGTGAAAAACAACATTGTGTTCAATTTATTTAGTGGTAGACACTTAAAACTATAACCAAATAATTGTTCTTGCGACAAGTGATTTCATTGAACTGTGCAGAAAGAAAAAAAAAGCTATCGGAGAATATTTAGTGTAAAGATATTGCGTATAGTTGACAAAAAGAAACAAATAGAACAACACATGTTGAAAAATGCATTAAGCAGAGCTCTTACATGTCGCAAGTCATGGGATTGTCATTCATGTGAGCTTCAGCAAACTTCATTGGCTCATTTTGTAAAACGGGAGAAATTAGGCTTTCAGTGTAGAATTCCACCTCAAGACAAGCATCAAAGTTAGTCACTTCCGAATATCTGATCGAATCATCACTTGGTATGTATATCACGAAAATTGATCCAAACACGAGCAAAATTTCACCTTTATTGACATGCAAAGGGGTGGAGAGAACATATACTTCCAAGGGTCATTAGGACAACTGATGGTATACATTTTTTTCCAAGAATCTTTAACCCTGTAATTCTTCATGACCCACACGTCTTCCCGAGTTTTGTGATAATTACAAAGCACAGAAAAATTATCTTTCAACACTCCCCCAACACAAAATCAAAAATTCCTTTTTCATAGCAGGGGTGCTCTATCTTTCCCCATTTCTCATCCTTCAAATCAATAGAAATGATATCCCATCCATTATATTCACGAAGATGAGCAGTAGTAGCCCAATGAAGTTTACCCTTCACAAACTTACCTGAATCATTCACCTACACCTCACCCTGTTAATCATCAATATTTCTCCAAGAATCACTTTTTAGACCATATATCTTTACCTCAACATCTACAAACCACCAGCACCAAAAATACAGAAAATATCCACTACCTTATAATCATCATGAACCTTGTCCTATCAAAACCATACCTCAATGTCATCCTAGAATTCGGCAATCTCTTGAACTTCCTAATCGACGGGTTCCATTTTTAAAAAATCATTATCCTCAATAGCAACACAAATCAATCCATTAACAAAACCCACGATCCAAACAAATTTATGGTGATTTTTCATAGGATCATCCAAATCAAACGCCTCAGTAAAGACCCAAATAACAAAGAACCAAGAGAACGGTCCTTAAGATTGTATTCAGGTTGAACAAAACTCAACATAATCCTATGGTGTTTTTATTCCTTGTTGTAAACTAAGATGGGTAATGATAAAATCAGAGCTAGAGATTATACCGAGTCAAGACTTCGAAACACACCTGAAATGCAAGAGGGATTTCACTAGAAGCCTTTTGAGGATTTCAATGATGAGTTGTTCAGCCAAAATAGGGATTGTAAAGGTTGAATCTTGCATTGAAGTTGATGGAAATTGAGAATGGTTAATGGGTTTGCCCTGTTTTGGGTTTTGATGAGTACTTTCATCTTCTTCCGATTCCATTATTGCATAGCAGAAATTTGAGAAATTGAACGATTGTTTTTCTCCACAGTTATGGAAGATTCTCAATATTTGTTCAGTGAATTTTCCCCAAATTGTACTATGGACCGTTTCTCTCACAAAAGAGGATAAACTAGTAATGATGATATTCTATCAATTGTCAATATAGTGGTATTTTGGACTTTTTTCCATTTTCAAAAATAATTATTCTAATTGTATACCCTCTCCAATTACTTTTACTTATTCAATTTTTATTTACTTCCTCTGCACAACAATTGTTGTTCACTATACTATTTTAGGATGCCCAATAATACTTGTCCACTTTATGAAATCAATAGATAATTTTACACTAGTTCCTAATTTACCTTTATCATTAATTATAGTTATTTCTTTATTACATTTTTCAAGATGTTATATTTATTATATTCAAAGGGTGATATATTAAAATTATTCTTCTATTTATAGTTTTTAAGAAGTGTGCAAAATAGTGGACAAGTATTGTTGGACAAGGAGAGTAGTTGTCATGGTTTCTTTTTTTAGAGTCAAATGATAGGAATTTCGACCAATTTTTTACGATGTATTTTTCACTATGCAAAACAAGACTTTCAGAGAACTTTTGTCTTGAGCTCAGAGGCAAATCTAGGAAGCCCAAAGGGTGTCACGGGACACGGCTTTGTTGGAAAAAAATGTTATATATATATATATATATATATATATATATATATATATAATTAAAAAACAGAAGAAAACAAATATATATAAAATTCAGTGTTATCTATTTAAACAAAAGTGAGTGTTGATCAGTTTGTTAATTGTTTCAATTTCTGAGTGAGGGTCTCGAGTTCCAATCCCTAGACAACTTCTTCTCTATATGTTACGACCCGATTTCAAAAACTAAAGTTTCGAAACCATTTCGCAACTTTGGCAATTTTATTGATTTGGAAAAATAATAATTTGGGAGTCGCCACTTAATTTTTTAGGAAAAGTTAAGAAAACCATTTTAAAAAGATAATTTTGAAAGAAAAACATTTAAATAAACTAGAGTCGGGTAAGGGTTCAAATAATACTCTAAGGAAGGATTTAGGCACCTTAGAGAATCCGCTAACATGCGGTTGACCGTCGGATTAAAAGTTGGCTAATTTTTAAAGAAAACTTAAGATTACTTGTGAAAAATCTTGTTTTAAAAATAACAAAAAGTCTTTTTATATTTATACACTCATCTTATTTCAAGTATCAAATAAGTCAAATGTTAAAGTGTCAAAATAATAATTTTAACTTAACATTTTATCCGAGTCAAGCTTTGAGTCAAAAAATCAAGACAATAACTTAAACGTGAATTTGAAAGTTAAATACTAATTATGAAAGAATATGGATAATTCTCAAGTTAGTCTTAAAGATTAGATTTTGCCTAACTTCAAAGAGTTTAAAATTTTAAATAATTAAAGTAAAATGAATAATAAATTTGAAAAACTTCCCCAAGGATTCATCTAAATTAACAAAATAAATATTAGAAGTAAAAAGCAATTATCACAAAATGACAATATAATGAAAACAAAAGCGCGAATAGAGCTTGGATAATTTTAAGTCCGCTTGCTGCTGCTGGCACTATTTTCGAACTCTTTAAGTCCAAAAAAAATGCTAATTTTTTAGCCATTTTTGGACTACTGCTTCCCTGCTCCATATCTAATTGGTTTTTATCCCAATTTTGCTCTTCATTTTCAGCCTTTTAAGGTTGTTGTTGCTGCTTCGTTAATTATGGGTTTTTTTGCTCCTCACTTTAGCTCTTTGGAGCTACTGTTGTTGCTGGTTTTTTGGGTCTCAACCCAATATATGAGCTTCCTTTTCGTAACTTGGTAGAGGCTGACTCGAAAAGAAGAATATGCAATAGGTGGGGAATCCAAATAGACTCTTTCCGAGCAGCGAACTGGACAACGAGTTTGACGTAGATAATTCCACCACCTCTTTAAACTCGAACAACCACAAAAAGCCACAAAATTTTAAACTATGGAACCAAGAATTTCCAAAACTTTTAGGGTACTCTTTGGTCTCCGAAAATCCCTCCTTTGAACAGTGAAGAGAGGGGCTTTTTACAGGAGAGATTTGAGGGGAATTTCTGGGATAGAACCGATGTGGGAGAATTCCAAATTCAAAAATCTTAAAGGATAAGGCTCAGGTGAGCTGGAGAGTGTACGAATTCATACTATTTTGAACGAAATTGGAAAAGGAAAAAGGAAATTGAAATGAATATTATCGTCTGGGAACGTTTGGACTGTATCGCGGGTACAAGAGCTTGTGCCCTCCGCGTGACAAAACAAGCTAAGCAAAAAGGGAACCTTGGCGTCGTTTTGGATTATTCCTCTCTATTGAATCTCATGTTTTGGGTCGTTTTGGTTGAATTCGCTAGAGATGTGCGTTGGTGAGGAAGAAGAGTACAGAGTATGGGTTTAAAGGGGAAATGGGTCGGGTCTTTGAAAATGGGTAATTGCTGATTTTGCTAAGTTTAGAGGCCCAATTGAATTAAAAGAATTTCAAGAGGGAATAGGTCCCTTGGTTTACATTTTCACCAAATTATTGATTTAGTTCAAATTCAATAAAACGTAAACGAGATAAATTATGAATCTAATTAATTATTTAAGATTCTTAACTTCGACAACACAATATAATTATTTCGAAAAGAAAGATCTTTATTATATTGTGATCATTTTTAAAGGAAATAAGATGTGTACTTAATTAAAACTCTATTTTTGGTAAAACGGTTTACTAACTATTTATTCAAATTGAAAAATTATATAAATCTATATATTTTAAGTATATAGAGATATATTTTATAGTAAAAATGGAAAATTGCCTTGAAAATGATTTCAAAAGTATTTTTTATTTTTTCCAAAACAATTACTTCAATTTGTTCAAAAATTAAGAAGTTTGAAAATTAATTTAATAGTGGAGGGTCAAAATTGGGTGTCAACAATATATACATTTTGGGAGCTTCAAATTGTTTGATATATTTTCTTTTCTTCTGTTGCTTTTTATTTTTTCTTCTCTTGATATTTTATATAAAAAAAAATATTCAACACTATTATTTTTAATGAAAATTTAAGTTAATACATTTTTTTTATTTTACTTTTTGAAAAAGATATATAATAATATACGTTAATTTATATATATATATATATTTATTTTTATTTTTTTTTTATTTTTTATTTTTTTTAAAAGGTGACACGGCTTATAAAAATTTATGCGTACGCCGCTGATTCTCAGATCCAAGAGTTGGGAATATTAGATTCAAACTAAGGCTTGAAGGATTAGGATTTAGGAGTGAAAGCTTTGAGAGTAGTAAACAAACATGATTTCGAGGTTTTAACAAGACTTGATTCAAAAACTTGGAGACTTTTTTTGGAGTTATTGGCATGTTGGTGAAGAGATAATTTTGGATCATAAGATATCTCCTTCCCTAAATGAAATGCATAATCTCGCATACATCACTGATTTGGAGGTTCACTTGAATTTACTCAACTGGTTAGTACAATTCCCTTTGTCATTTTTATAGATTATTAAGGGTGACAAAATAAAACTCAATCTGTTTAGCCTGTTTAAGTTTGGGCTCAGCTCATTTCAATCTATTAAAAATTGAGTTGATATTGTATTCAAAATTGAACCATCCTACTTAGTTGAGCTGGGAGAAAAGGGCTTTACATGTTGCATTTTGATGGGTTTAAGGGTTTAGTTGGCAAAGTGATGAGTAGGAGGGTTCAACAGACAAACGGAGCCAAGTACAAGGGTCTCACAGGTCATTCGGCAATTTAATATGTTATATATAGCCATAATAAAGAATTTTTTTATTAGGTACTAAAATCTTTTTTAAAATAATTAAAACTTAGTAAAAATTGGATGGATTGGGTTATGACCCATTACTTGATCCAGTTTGACCCAAACAAATTTGGGTTGGGTTGGATCTTGACCCATTTGGACCTGCTCAAATATGACCCAACCCGTCCAATTGCCACCCCTACCGTATAGATGCAGGGGGAGAGCCATCCCTTAACTTATTGGTTTGGTAGAAAAAAAAAGTATTTTTGCTCCAAACTTTATATAAGTAATATATTCATAACACAATAGCCAAGAAAAAATGTGATCCATAACTCATAAAATAAAACGTTTGACCATGTTTCCTTGTGAAGATTGAAAGAAAGTATAATTTTTCATTTTCAAAGTGAAAAACGATATTTGGAAATTCTGATTCCTGTTGTAGAAGTTTATAAAAGAATTCTTCTCAGAATCATGTTTTCTCAAATTTAACTAGAATGTATTCATATGAGCAGGTTTCAAGGGAAAGGAAAAGGATTTTCGATTCGAAATCGAGGCGATATAAATTTGGCGAGAAAAGAAACTAATATCATGATCAAGACGTATATTGAGATAATCAATGGGGAAATAAAATTCATGAAGTTTGATAGTAACGTGAAAAAACAATATGTTGAACAATTTCGTCTAAAGAATCAATCCCCAGCAAAAGATGAACACCAATCATGATCATACATGTGGACAAAGCCCTCTCTTATTGGTGTCCGAACCAACTTTTGAGCATTTTCAACCCGTTAACTTTGATGTCAGTATTATTTTCTATACTGAAAAGGGCCTAAAATACCCTTCAACTATGTGAATTGGTACAAAAAAAAATTAATTAAACTGATACTATGATATATGTACCACATAACTCTCCGCTAAACTCTATCAGCCAAAGAATTCCATATATGTACCACATAACTCTCCGCTAATACTAGGACAAATGAAGAAAACAAACCCCTAATATATTCTTTTTTGTCGATTTTGACATGAAACTTCATAGCTCTCGACCACTACATTCACTGCTACATTATTGATCCTCAAGTCTACATTAATAATTAATACACGTTATCTCACTCTGTTTCTAATTTGCACATCATACATAGGGAGAGATAGAGGGATTCATGGCTGTGGAGTACTTCATTTTCTTTGAAATGACCCAAAAAGTTCTTAAAAATGTGCTTCGGAAGTTACCTGAAACTTGTTTAGCTATATATAAAAAAATCCGTTTCATTTTTCAAAAATCCGACTTCATATTCTTGTTTAGGGGGTCAAATTGAGTGGGAAATGGGTCTAACCCAAATTTAAGAGCAACCGTATCAAAATCCGAAATTTCCAAGTGAAGCCTTTTTCGAGGGTCTACTTTGGAGGGTCATATATCCTAGCACACAAATTATTGGGTGGCTAATAACATATCCATGGAAAGCCCTTTGAGTTAGCTACCTAACGCACTTCGCTTCACCTCATTCGGAGTTCGGACGAAGAATTTATGCCCAATTTCGTAAAATCTGTCCGGCAGGAAAGGCAATTTCCAGTGAACGTTTTTACTGTTCACCCGCCTCATTTTTTTTCCAACTGTTGGACCATTTTTCCAAAGGGCATATGTTATTTCCTATATACCATTAGTTCAATTCCCATCTCTAAAACATTTCCCAAAACACCTCTCCCATACTTAGACACATTTTCTCTCAAGTTCTCTCAAGAACCCTAATCCAAAACCTTCCTCAAGATTGAAGAGACTCTTGCTCCAAGTTCCAAGCTTCCATTGAAGACACTCTCAAGACCTTCATAAAAACTCAAGGTATGTGGTGTTGAACTCATGGGTCCTTCCACCCATAGTGCCTAGACTCTATTCTACTCACTAATTCATGGTTTAAGTTAAGATTCATAAATTAGTCTTGTTCTTTGTAATAATTTCCTGCACATTGAATTTTAAACATGAAAAGTGATTGTTTTGAGCATGTTGTGACTCTAGAACTTGAACCTAAATTTGGAATGGATGTGGAGATTTTCATGTGGTATTGTGGGTGTTAAAATCGTGTTGTTGTAGGTTGTTCACTGATTTGGCTGCATAATTACTACCCTATTTTCCATGCTCTTTGATTCCATTACATGCCTTCAAGGTGTTTGATAAAATGTCCAATTATGGAGAATTGATGAATCGATGCTTTAAAGCTTGAGTTACGAGATGTATGGAAATCCAAAGATGTGTTGATGACAAACTAAGCTTGTGTATATGTTCATTCCATACGTGAGATTGCATTAGGGCCTAATGGGAATTTCCTATATAAAGTGTTGCATGACCATGCCCGATCCGGGGGAAAAGAACCGGGCAACCATGTGAGAGGTTTATATCTCACCACCTAGGATGCTTGGGGTGTGACCAACATCAACCATGTGAGAGGTTTATATCTCACCACCTAGGATGCTTGGGGTGTGACCAACATCAACCATGTGAGGGGTTTATACCTTGCCACCAGGGTGTCCGGGTGTGAACGGCATCCCCCATCCTAAGTTGGGGTTATAGATTGGTTGGATCATGCATACACATATGATATCTACTATTAGTATAGATTTACTTAAACATGTTTTGACTTCACTTTTATCATGCATCCTCATATTGTTATTCATAATGCCTATGAAACTATTTCTTGTATTTCGATTGTATCCTTGTCTATTGTTGTGTTGCACCCCGCATACTTAGTACATTCCAAGTACTAACGCATATTTTGCCTACATGATGTCACCACGTAGGGACCGGAGCTATGCTTGATCCTTCTCTCCATTCATGTGGCTAGTACGGTGCTTATCCGAGTTGTTGGTGAGTCCTCAATGATTCGAGGGCTATGTTATGTTTCCTACTCTTATGTTTTGAGACTTTAGCTTGCAATTGTATTTTGACTATGAGGGGAGCCGGTAGTATGTCATGGCCCCATCCTATCTATGTATGTAGAGGTGTGTGTTGGACAAGTATTTTGTAAATGAGCTTGACTCTTGTTCTATGATGTCATTTTGAAATGGTTTGCCCTTAGTCCCTATTTCCCGTTAATTAATGTTGAATGTACTTCCGCGACCGATGAAGTGTGATGACAAGTTTGAGAGGCTTGTTTGGGGTTCCTTCGGGTTCCTCATTCGCCAAGTCACATCTAGGCCCTAGGCTTGGGTCGTGACAAGCTTGGTATCAGAGCACTAAGTTGTTAAATCCTCAAAGTCCAACACACCGCGTTGAGTAGAGTCCTAATCATGGTTGTGAAGCGCGCCACGACTATGAATGGGAGGCTACAAAACGTTTTAGGAAAGGTTTCCCTTCTTCATGTTCTATGTCGTGCTTAGAGTGCGATAAGCTAATTCCTCCCTAACGCTTGTTCTTTGGATTGCTAGATCATCATGCCAAACATGAGGGGAAGACGGGCCCGATCACCGGAAGAGCCACCCACCAATGGTGAGCTCCGTGATGCACTCACCATGCTTGCACAAATGGTAGCTAACCAAGTGCAACAAGGAGCCCAAGTTCCTCGAACTTCCACCCCGGAGGAAAGGGTGAGAGATTTCATGAGGATGAAACCTCCGGTCTTCCATGGTTCAAAGGTGGATGAGGACCCGCAAGAGTTCATCGATGAGGTATGCAAAATCTTAACCATTATGGATGTTGGTGCTTGTGAGAAGGTGGAATTGGCGGCCTACCAACTCAATGGGGTTGCTCAAATTTGGTTTGATCAATGGAAGGGTGAGAAAGGTAATGGCTATGTGGTGTTGTGGGAGGAGTTTAAACTTGCTTTCCTTAATAGGTTCTTCCCTCTTGAGCTTAGGGAGGCAAAGTTGGTGGAGTTCATGAACTTGAAGCAAGGAGCTATGAGTGTGAGGGAGTATGCCCTCAAATTTGTCCAACTCTCTAAGTATGCACCTCACTTGGTGGCCGACTCTAGATCGAGGATGAACAAATTTGTGATGGGTGTATCCGACTTGGTTAGTGAGGAGTGTCGGTCCGCTATGCTCATTGGAGATATGGATTTGTCTCGGTTGATGACTTATGCCGAGCAAATGGAGGAGGAGAAATTGAGGAAGAAAAGGGGGCATGAGGCCAAGAGGGCCCGATTGGAGAATAGGTTCCCTAAGGGTGCTAGATTTCATCAAGGCCGAGGAAACCCTCATGTCAACCGGGGATTTGCTATCAATGTTCCTAGACCTCAAGGGGGAGGTGAAGTGGATTCTATGGATGTATGCCCTAAGTGTGGGAGGAAGCATGGTGGTCCTTGCATGAAGGGTTCGGGTGCTTGCTTTGAATGTGGAGAAGTGGGTCATAAGAGGTTTGAGTGTCCCAAGATCCGCAACAAGGTCCGAAGTGCTAACACTACTCCTTTGGGTAGAGGTGCTTCTCAAAGTGGTGCCCCAAGGGACAATCGATTTTATGCTTTGCATGGTAGACAAGGTGTTAATGAGACCCCGGATGTGGTGACCGGTATGTTGCAAATCTTTGATCTTGATGTTTATACTTTGATTGATCCGGGTGCCACCCTTTACTTTGTTACCCCCTTAGTTGCTAGAAAATTTCATGTCGAGTCGGAATTGTTGCATGAGTCATATGAAGTATCTACTCCCATTGGTGTCTCTATTGTTGCTAGAAAAGTATATAGAAATTGTCTGGTTTGCATATTGAATAAGTTGTTGCCTTGCGATCTTGTTGAGTTGAACATGGTGGATTTTGATGTTATTCTTGGGATGGATTGGTTGCATGCATATTATGCTTCTATTGATTGTAGGACTCGTAAAGTCAAGTTCCGATTTCCTAATGAACCCGTCCTTGAGTGGGAGAGCCGGGATGTTGTGGTGAAGGGGAAATTCATTTCTTGCATTAAAGCCCATAGGTTGATTTCCAAAGGGTGCTTGTACCATATTGTGAGAGTCAATGATGTGGAGTCTAAAGTCCCTCCTATTGAGTCTATTTCGGTTGTTAATGAGTTTCTAGATGTCTTCCCAGAAGACCTTCCCGGTGTCCCTCCCGAAAGGGAGATAGATCTTGGTATAGACCTCTTTCCCGATACTCAACCTATTTCTATCCCCCCCCTTACCGTATGGCCCTGGCGGAGTTGAAAGAGTTGAAAGAGCAATTAAAAGATTTGTTAGAGAAGGGGTTTATTAGACCTAGTCATTCTCCCTGGGGTGCTCCGGTTTTGTTTGTGAAGAAGAAAGATAGGTCTCTTAGAATGTGTATTGATTATCGACAACTTAATAGGGTCACCGTCAAGAATAGGTATCCTCTTCCAAGGATTGACGATTTATTTGACCAATTGCATGGGGCTAGTCACTTTTCTAAGATTGATCTTCGGTCAGGGTATCATCAAGTGAAGGTGAGGGAGTGTGATATTCTCAAGACGGCCTTTCGTACTAGGTATGGGCACTATGAGTTTGTGGTGATGTCTTTCGGGTTGACTAATGCTCCGGCTCTCTTTATGGATTTGATGAATAGGGTTTTCAAACCCTACCTTGATTCTTTTGTGGTGGTGTTTATAGATGACATCTTGATCTATTCTCGAGGTGAGGAAGAGCACAAGGGTCACTTGAGGGTTGTACTCCAAATATTGAGGGAAGAGAAGTTGTACGCTAAATATGAAAAGTGTGAGTTTTGGTTGAAGGAAGTTGCTTTCCTAGGCCATGTGGTGTCGGGGGATGGTATTAAGGTGGATCCTAAGAAGACCGATGTTATTAGGAATTGGCCTAGACCTTTGACCCCGTGGGATATAAAGAGTTTCTTGGATTTAGCGGGTTATTATAGGAGATTTGTGGAAGGGTTTTCTTCTCTTGCTTCTCCTATGACTAAGTTGACTCAAAAGAAGGCTAAATTTATGTGGTCGGATGAGTGTGAGGAAAGCTTCCAAACTTTGAAAGAAAGACTTGTGTCCGCTCCTATTTTGTCACTTCCGGATGGGTTAAAAGGTTTTGTTGTTTATTGTGATGCTTCCCGTATTGGTTTGGGTTGTGTGTTGATGCAAAGTGGTAAGGTTATAGCCTATGCTTCTAGGCAACTTAAGGTTCATGAAAAAAATTACCCAACCCATGATCTTGAATTGGCCGCCGTGGTTTTTGCTTTAAAGATTTGGCGTCATTATTTGTATGGGGTGCATGTTGATATATTCACCGACCATAAGAATCTCCAATATGTGTTCACGCAAAAAGATCTTAACTTGAGACAAAGGAGGTGGTTAGAATTCCTTAAGGATTATGATATGAGTGTTCACTATCATCCGGGGAAAGCTAATGTGGTGGCGGATGCATTGAGTAGAGTGTCCATGGGTAGCTTGGCTCATGTGGAGGAAGGTAGTAAAGAGTTGGCTAAGGAGGTCCATCGGTTGGCCAAATTGGGAGTTAGGTTAGAAGGGGTGGATAGTGGAGGAGTAGTTGTTGTTGATGGTTCAAGGTCTTCCTTGGTTGATGAGGTGATAGTCAAGCAAGATCTTAATCCTTCTTTGGTAGAATTAAAGGCTTCGGTGAGTAGTGGTAAGGTAGAGGTTTTCTCCTAAGGAGGAGATGGTGCCCTTAGGTACCAAGGTAGATTGTGTGTTCCTTGTGTGGATGGTGTGAGGGAAAGAATCCTTGATGAGGCTCATAATTCTTTTTATTCTATTCATCCGGGGTCAACAAAGATGTATAGAGACTTGAGGGATGTGTATTGGTGGGGCGGTATGAAGAAGGACATTGCAAATTTTGTTTCGGGTTGCCATAGTTGTCAACAAGTCAAGGCCGAACATCAAAGGCCGGGTGGCCTAACTCAAGACATTGAGATACCTACTTGGAAGTGGGAAGAAATCAACATGGATTTTGTAGTGGGCTTACCCAAGGCTAGAAGAGGCTTTGATTCGGTTTGGGTGGTGGTTGATCGGATGACAAAGTTGGCTCATTTCCTACCGGTTAAAACTACTTACGGGGCTGAAGAGTATGCCAACTTGTACATTCATGAATTGGTAAGGTTGCATGGGATTCCTTTGTCTATCATCTCGGATCGTGGTGCCCAATTCACTTCTCACTTTTGGAAGTCATTCCAAAGGGGTCTTGGTACAAAGGTAAAGCTTAGCACGGCCTTCCACCCTCAAACGGATGGCCAAGCCGAAAGAACAATTCAAACCTTGGAGGATATGCTTAGAGCTTGTGTATTG
The DNA here is from genome assembly GCF_900185275.1 of Solanum verrucosum. Lineage (NCBI taxonomy): Eukaryota > Viridiplantae > Streptophyta > Magnoliopsida > Solanales > Solanaceae > Solanum > Solanum verrucosum. The sequence continues at coordinate 973,249 of NW_026019911.1, read as the reverse complement.
GAGTTGAAAGGTAGTTGGGATGATCATCTTCCTTTGATTGAATTTGCATACAACAATAATTATCATTCTAGTATCGGTATGGCTCCTTTTGAGGCACTTTATGGTAGACGGTGTAGGTCACCGGTTGGGTGGTTTGAAGTTTTGAGAGGTGGCCTTGTTGGGTCCGGATCTGGTCATTGATGCTCTTGAGAAGGTAAGGATGATTAGGGAGAGGTTGAAAACAGCCCAAAGTCGTCAAAAGTCTTATGCCGATGTGAGGAGACGGGATCTTGAATTCAAAGTGGGTGATTGGGTTTATTTGAAAGTTTCTCCAATGAAAGGTGTGGTTCGTTTTGGTAAGAAGGGGAAATTAAGTCCTAGGTATGTCGGTCCTTATGAGATAATAAGAAGGGTTGGTAAAGTAGCCTATGAGTTGGGGTTGCCCAAGGAGATGGAATTAGTTCATCCGATATTCCATGTATCGATGTTGAGGAAATGTGTTGGTGATCCTAACGCTATTGTACCTCTTGAGGTTGTGGGTGTTGTAGAAGATAATTTGACGTATGAAGAAGTCCCGGTTCAGATCTTAGATAGACAAGTTAAAAGGTTGAGGAACAAAGAAGTGGCGTCCGTTAAGGTGCTTTGGAGAAATCAACAAGTGGAGAGTGCTACTTGGGAGGCCGAAGCGGACATGCAAAGACGTTATCCTTATCTATTCAACTCCACTCAAGCCTAAGGTATTAAATCAAGTCCTTTGTACTCCATTGAGTCTTACATTTCAGCCCCTGAATCATTAATGTGCATATATGTTTAAATTGATGAGTTATGGATGCTTTACACTAAGTTTTGAAATCTTGAAGTGATGTTTAAATAAAAATTTTGCATTCATGTTGGGGCTGATATGTTCTTACTAAGTCATGCCTTGTACGTCTCTTCCACATTCGGGGACGAATGTTCCCAAGGGGGAGATATTGAAATGACCCAAAAAGTTCTTTAAAATGTGCTTCGGAAGTTACCGGAAACTTGTTTAGCTATATATAAAAAAAATCTGTTTCGTTTTTCAAAAATCCGACTTCATATTCTTGTTTAGGGGGTCAAATTGAGTGGGAAATGGGTCTAACCCAAATTTTAGAGCAACCGTATCAAAATCCGAAATTTCCAAGTGAAGCCTTTTTCGAGGGTCTACTTTGGAGGGTAATATCTCCTAGCACACAAATTATTGGGTGGCCAATAACATATCCATGGAAAGCCCTTTGAGTTAGCTACCTAACGCACTTCGTTTCACCTCATTCAGAGTTCGGACAAAGAATTTATGCCCATTTTCGTAAAATCTGTCTGGCAGGAAAGGCAATTTCCAGTGAGCGTTTTTACTGTTCACCCGCCTCATTTTTTTTTCTAACTGTTGGACCATTTTTTCAAAGGGCATATGTTATTTCCTATATACCATTAGTTCAATTCCCATCTCTAAAACATTTCCCAAAACACCTCTCCCATACTTAGACACATTTTCTCTCAAGTTCTCTCAAGAACCCTAATCCAAAACCTTCCTCAAGATTGAAGAGACTCTTGCTCCAAGTTCCAAGCTTCCATTGAAGACACTCTCAAGACCTTCATAAAAACTCAAGGTATGTGGTGTTGAACTCATGGGTCCTTCCACCCATAGTGCCTAGACTCTATTCTACTCACTAATTCATGGTTTAAGTTAAGATTCATAAATTAGTCTTGTTCTTTGTAATAATTTCCTGCACATTGAATTTTAAACATGAAAAGTGATTGTTTTGAGCATGTTGTGACTCTAGAACTTGAACCTAAATTTGGAATGGATGTGGAGATTTTCATGTGGTATTGTGGGTGTTAAAAAGGTGTTGTTGTAGGTTGTTCACTGGTTTGGCTGCATAATTACTACCCTATTTTCCATGCTCTTTGATTCCATTACATGCCTTCAAGGTGTTTGATAAAATGTCCAATTATGGAGAATTGATGAATCGATGTTTTAAAGCTTGAGTTATGAGATGTATGGAAATCCAAAGATGTGTTGATGACAAACTAAGCTTGTGTGTATGTTCATTCCATACGTTAGATTGCATTAGAGCCTAATGGGAATTTCCTATATAAAGTGTTGCATGACCATGCCCTGTTCGGGGGAAAAGAACCGGACAACCATGTGAGAGGTTTATATCTCACCACCTAGGATGCTTGGGGTGTGACCAACATCAACCATGTGAGAGGTTTATATCTCACCACCTAGGATGCTTGGGGTGTGACCAACATCAACCATGTGAGAGGTTTATATCTCACCACCTATGATGTTTGGGGTGTGACCAACATCAACCATGTGAGGGGTTTATACCTTGCCACCAGGTTGTCTGGGTGTGAACGGCATCCCCCATCCTAAGTTGGGGTTATAGATTGGTTGGATCATGCATACACATATGATATCTACTATTAGTATAGATTTACTTAAACATGTTTTGACTTCACTTTTATCATGCATCCTCATATTATTATTCATAATGCCTATGAAACTATTTTTTGTATTTCGATTGTGTCCTTGTCTATTGTTGTGTTGCACCCCGCATACTTAGTACATTCCAAATACTAACACATATTTTGCCTACATGATGTCACCATGTAGGGACCGGAGCTACTCTTGATCCTTCTCTCCATTCACGTGGCTAGTACGGTGCTTATCCGAGTTGTTGGTGAGTCCTCAATGATTCGAGGGCTATGTTATGTTTCCTACTCCTATGTTTTGAGACTTTAGCTTGCAATTGTATTTTGACTATGAGGGGAGCCAGTAGTATGTCATGGCCCCGTCCTATCTATGTATGTAGAGGTGTGCGTTGGACAAGTATTTTGTAAATGAGCTTGACTCTTTTTCTATGATGTCGTTTTGAAATGGTTTGCCCTTAGTCCCTATTTCTCGTTAATTAATGTTGAATGTACTTCCGCGACCGATGAAGTGTGATGACAAGTTTGAGAGGCTTGTTTGGGGTTCCTTCGGGTTCCTCATTCGCCATGTCACGTCTAGGCCCTAGGCTTGGGTCGTGACATTCTTGTCCCATAACGGAGAAGAAGAAGGGCAATATGTTGAGTTACCAGAAGAAAAAAGAAACCATCAAGAAAAAAACTAGAGAGTTTTCAATCCTCTGTGACATTAAAGCTTGTGCCATTCTTGTTGGTCCCACCGGTTTCAACCCCATTATAAACCTACAAAGAAACTCTCTTTCACGGCAAGAGAAAAGTAATTGATGATGGGTGCTTGAAGAAAAAGTCAAAAAAAAATCATGCTTTGTTTTGCAATGATCAATCTAGAGAGTCAAAAGAAAGTTTGTTGGTGAAATTGAATTCAAAATTAGAGGTTGTGGAGAAAAACATTGAGAACTAGGAAAATAACTCTAATAAACAAGACCAACATCCACAAAAAACATAAACAATAGAAGTACACTAGAAACCAAAAGGCTGAAGTGATCATGCAAGTCATGACGATCAAAAACAAAACTTCTTTTATATATCAAATGCACGCACTACTATTTCACAGATCCACTTCATGAACTATAAAAGATATTACAAATTTATACCTCAAAAAACCAAAGAAAACGAACTGCATTTGCTTTTTTCAAAACCAAAATAAGTTGTATAGTAGTAGTCCTTTCAAAAATGACATCTAACTCATCACATTTGTTCCTAGTAATAGAAAAAGAACAGGGTACTTTTCTTTCAGAGGTATAACACATTCAATTTACAAATCTCAATGAATCAGTAAGAAAATAAGATAGATAATGTTTGTGAAAAATTACAATATAACAGAATTACAAGATTACAATTGAAAATAAAAATGAAGAAATAAAATCTCTTCAGACTGAGGCGCGGATATCTCGCTCTCTTTAAGGAGATTCAAACCCACTGCAGCAAATATTTTTCATCGGTCCAGCAGTAGTCCTTCTTGACTTGTCCCTTCAACAAAAGTGTAACTCAACAAACTTTGGACAAGAGTTGAATCCAAAGCTCCACAAAAAGAACACCTAACTTCAACTAATAAAAACTCTCTTTTTGACAAACTTTATGCACTCTATATTTTCTTGTATATTGTGTGTACCAAACCAAATGAAGACCACCACATATATTACATGGGTTACAAAGAATAATAGAGGAATAAAGAGTGAGATAATGAAGATTGAATATGGAGAGGTAATGGTCATAGTTGACCACTACTCATTCTGCCAAGAAACCCAACGGACAAGTAACATTACACATTCACTATACGTTTGACACATGATAATAAAGATGACATCAAATGTCAGCAACTGTCAAACCGTAGTAACGCAAATAATGTGTTATTAGGCAGAAAGCAAATGGCATTTGCAAAGTATAATAATGTTAAAAGGTACAATAATATTAAAATAATATTAAAATGCCACAACAATCCCACTCATTTTAAGTATTAGACAAGAGAGTATATCAACTGAAGGAAGACTACTATGCATAATGAAGGTTTGCTCTGCATTGAACCTCCACTTAGTAAAACAGTAATTTAAATTACTCCAGAGTCGTAGTGGTATCAGACTTGAATTATGACTACTTAAGGGAAATAAAATATCACTGTCCATATAATAATCAAGGTGTTGACATGAGCTTTAAAGCCAGCACGTTACGGCCTTGTGCTATCTCGGTTTCATGAGTGCTTTTGAGAATAAGTCAATTCTCATCGGAAGCGACCTACTTCCACACTCACATAGGTGAAATCTTCACCTGTCTAGAGTGCTCCTGTAAGTTTGACACTCCACCCATACTGGCTACAAATTTTTTCATTAAGAGTTTTTTTTTTTTTTTGAAAATGCAGCCTTCACAAATTTCTACAGGAAACAATGCACTCACATTATAGGGAGGAAATTGAATTAGTGCATTTTTCACAACAAGTCATGATATGATTAATTTTTTTCCTTTGAACTTGGTTATAGGATCTCTAGTCCCCAGGTTGGGTGTCCTCATATTACTCAAGTATTTATAGGCTTTAATCTCATCCCCCTCGATGTGCTCCAGCCTTTTCTCTTGTTAAGGCCTTAGTAAGAGGGTCTGCAAGATTATCACGAGATTTGACATAATCAATATTAATGGTACCATTTGTCATATACGATCTTACATTACTCTGGTTCCTCCTTATAGGTCTGAATTTACCATTATAATAACAGTTTGAACTCTACCAATCGTAGCGGTGCTATCACAATGAATAAAAGTAGGAGGAATTGGTTTTTCAAAATAAGGTATTTGAAATAATAGATCTCTTAACCAGTTCGCTTCCTCACTAGCTGAAGCTAAATAATAGCTTTCTTTTTTTATCTCTAACAAATAGCACCACCACCTAACAGTAAAGACATAACCAGTGGTAGAACATGAATCACTTGATAAAGTGTTCCAATCTGCATCACAAAAGCCTTCAAGTACAATTGGATATTTTTTTATAGAACAAACCACAATTTTTTGTTCCAATTAAATATCTCATAAATCTTGTTATAGCATGTCAATGTTCATTACATGGCTTGCTTGTAAACCAGCCAAGTAATCCTACTGAATATGCAATATCAGGCCTAGCGCAACCAGTCACATATCTCAAACTTCCAATTATGCTAGCATATTCTTATTGATTTATCACATCATTTTCACTTTCAACAGTAAATAAGTGAAGACTTGAATCAAAAGGAGTAGCGACATGTTTGCAATCAAGAAAGTAATATTTTTTCAAAATTTTCTCAACATAATGTGACTGGTCAAGGAAAATTCCATCACATGTTCTTGTTATTTTTATTCCAAGAATAAAATGTGCCTTACCAAGATCTTTCACGTCAAAATGGCTTCTAAGAGTATTTTTAGTTTCATCAATAACATTCATGTTAGAGCCAAAGATCAATAAATCATCAACATATAGGCAAATAATCACATGTGAATTATTCCAAGACTTATGATATATGCACTTATCACACTATTTGTTTTAAAACATTTTCAATCATGCAGGAATCAAACTTTTCATGCCATTGCTTTGGTGCCAGTTTCAAGCCATATAGGGATTTAGTAAGTTTACACACTTTGCTTTCTTGACCTGCTTCAACAAAAGACTCGAGTTGTTCCATATAAATTTGCTCATTTAGGTTTCCATTTAAAAAATCAGTTTTTACATCCATTTGATGAATTTTCAAATAAAAAATTCCAGCCATAAAAAATAAAAGTCTAATGGTATGTAATTCTTGTTACCGGTGAAAAAGTATCAAAAAATTCTAGGTCTTCTAGTTGTTTAAAACCTTTTGCAACTAATCTAGCCTTATATTTATCAATAGATCCATCCGGTTTGAACTTTTTTCTTAAGACACATTTGCAACCAATTGTTTTATAACCCGGTAGTAAATCAACTAACTTCCAAGTTTTATTAGAAATCAGTTATTCAATTTCATCATTTATAGCCTCATTCCAAAAAATAGAATCATGTGAAGATAATGCTTCTTTCAAAGTAAGAGGGGCCTCTCCAACATTAAACACACAAAAATCAGGACCAAAATCTTTTTCTACTCTAGCTCTTTTACTTATTCTTAACTCAAAATCATTAACTTCTTTATTTTTCAAAGTAGAAGTAGAAGAACTAGGTAGTGACAAAATATTTTGTTCAATCCTGTGACCCCCACTATTTTTAGAATCAAAAGGAAATTTATTCTCATGAAAAATAGCATCACCCGATTCTACCACAATATTATCTTCAAGATTATAAAATCTATAGGTTGTACTATTTGAAGCATAACCAAGAAAAGCACAAGTAGTAACTTTCTTACCCAACTTTGTAATTTTGGGATCCATTAGCCTCACTAAGGCTAGACAGCCCCAAATTCTTAGATATTCCAAACTTGGCTTGTGACCTTTTTACAATTCAAAAGGTGTCAATTTAGGCTTTTTATGAGGCATACAATTTAACATATAACAAGCAGTCAAAATAGCTTCACCCCAAAAATTTAAACATGCATGAGACTCAATAAGCATGGCATTAGTCAAATCAACCAAAGTTCTATTTTTCCTTTCTGCTACTCCATTAGATGAAGGAGAATAAGGAGGAGTAGTTTCATGAATTATTCACAATGATCTAACAAAAGAATTAAACTCATTTGATTCATATTCACGACCTCTATCACTTCTAATTCTTTTTATTTTTCTTCCAAACTAATTTTTCAACCTCATGGAGATAAGTTTTGAAATTTTCAAAAGCATCACTTTTACTTTTCATCAAGTAAACATATGTAAACTTAGAAAAATCATCTATGAAAGTGATAAAATATCTTACCTCCATGAGTTAAAATTCCACCAAGTTCAAAAATATCAGTATGAACTAATTCTAACAAATCAGTTTTTCTTTCAACTTGGAAATGAGGCCTTTTAGTGATATTGGCTTTACTACAAGCCTCACACTTTTAAAAATTATTTTTAACTATTGAAATTAATCCTAAACTACTCATGATTCCAACATAACGATCATTAATATGACACAAACGAGCATGCAAAAAATTGGTAGAAGAAAGCATGTAAACAGAAGTAGAAACTTTATTCATTTCAACATTCAGTTCCTTTCCCACAAAAATGCCCTTCTTCACAATTACATATTGATCAGATTCAATAATCTGCTTAAAGCCTGCTTTGTTAAGAAGAAAACTAGACATCAATTTTTTTTCTCGTGGAAGGAGTATAGAGTACATCTTTAAAAGTTAATATCCTTCCAGAAGTAAAACACAATTCGACATCTCCCGTTCTAAGAACTTGAGTTGTGTGAGAATCACCAAGCATGATGGTTTTGGGCTCCTCAAAATGAGTATATTTTTTAAACCAATATTTGTCATAACATACATGACAGTTTGCACCAGAATCCGCCCACCATCCATCAACACTCTCAACCATGTTTATGTCGGTAATCACAGCCACAAAAGGTTCTTTGGTAACGTTTGTCTGAGGGTTAGGACCACGTTTCCGGAATCTACAAAATCGAGCAATATGCCCATTCTTGCCACAAATAAAGCATGGTCCTTTATCTTGAACTTGTTGATTTTGTGCTTGGTTATTTTCACCATTATTTTTCTTGGGAGGTCTACCATTATTTTTCTTGAGTTTTTTCTTCTTAGGCTTCAAATAAGTATTTTTGTGAGTTTCAGGAGTAGCAATATTTGAAGTAATTAAATTTACCTTTGTAGTGATGTTGCTCTCTTCTATTTGTAAAAGTGCATCTTGGCCCCTTGCCTCTTCTTCCATGAGGATTTTCAAGGTTTCAAGAGAAGTTTCCTTTTGTTTGTGGCGCATAGTTTTTTTAAATTCCTTCCAAAAAGGTGAAAGTTTATCTACTATGCCACAAACAATAAGGTTATCTCCAATTTTAACCTCCTCGGACCTAAGCTCTCCAACAATCATTATAAAGTCATGAGCTTGGTCTACCACTGATTTATTGTCCACCATTTGGAAATGAAAAAAATTACTAGCCGCATATTTTTTCTCTCCCGCCTCTTCGGTATCATACTTACTATCAGGGGCGGGCCTAGAGTCAGCCGAGTGGGTTCACCCGAACCACCTCGGCAAAAAATTACGTTGTATATTTAAGGTATTTTAAGAATTTTTATGTTATATATTGATTTTGAACCTCCTGAATATAAGATTAGAGGTTGGTTTAGTGATTGAGGGGTTCAAACCTCAAATCTTAAGCACTGCTCTTTTTTTTCAAACCCCCTTAATGAAAATCCTAGATCCGCCACTGCTTACTATGCAATGCTTTCCAAATTTTTGTTGCACTAGAGTAAGTTCTATTATAATAATCATAAAAAGTATCATATAGACAATTGAGAATATAATACCGACACTTATAGGAATCACCATCGTACTTTTCCACTTTCTCTAGATGAGAAATAGTTTCATCATCATTCATAGAGGTGATGTCTACTTTATTAGAATTCTTCTCGGTTAACACATAAGAAACATTGAGAAGACTTAATTAGAAAAGTACTTTAACCTTCCATCTCTTGAAATGGTTACCATTGAACCGAAATGGCTTGTTAAGGTCTCCGTCTTGACATCCGTGGTTTTTTCAATTGTAGCCATTTTGAATCTCCTTAAATTGTTTGTGAAATATTATAATATAACAGAATTACAAGATTAAAATTGAAAATAAAAATGAAGAAATAAAATTTCTTCAGCCTAAGGCGCAGATATCTCGCTTTCTTTAAGAAGATTCAAGCCCACTGCAACAAATGTTTTTCACCGGTCTAGCAGTAGTCCTTCTTGACTTGTCCCCTACAGGATACAACAGCCTAATCACAAAAGTGTAACTCAACAAACTCTGGACAAGAGTTGAGTCTAAAGCTCCACAAAAAAAAAACACCTCCCTTCAGCTAATAAAAACTCTCTTTTTGACAAACTTTATGCACTCTATATTTTCTTGTGTATTGTGTGTACCAAACCAAATGAAAACCACCACTATTTATAGTTGGGGATGTCTTCCTAGCAATGAATAGGAAGATAATGGGGGTAGTAAATAGTGAAGATAAATGGCCTAGAGGTTACATATGTTACAAAAAATAATGGAGGAATAAAGAGTGAGATAATGGAGATTGAATATGGAGAAGTAACGGTCATAGTTGACCACTACTCATTCTGCCAAGAAACCCAACGGACAAGTACCATTACACATTCACTATACGTTTGACACATGATAATAAAGTTGACATCAAATGTCATCAATTGCCAAACGGTAGTAACACAAATAATGTGTTATTAGGCAGAAAACAAATGGCATTTGCAAAGTATATTAATATTAAAAGGTATAATAATATTAAAATGCCACAATAGATAACGTAAGAAAAGTAAAAAAAAGGGTCCGGGTAACTGATGTCACTTCTACTTTCTCCTCCTACTTGAATACTCTTCGGCTGATAGAGTATTTGGGTAAGTTTAAGGTGGTCTATTGGGTGGGTATATGTTTTTTTAAAATTAGTTTAATTAATTTTATGATAGTCAATAGGATAGTGAGACGTCATTAATGAATTTAGGCTGTAAAAGATGAGGGCAAAATATAGTCTAAAGATTGACGTCAAGGGCATTTTAGGCCCGAAAGGTAGAAGAAGGATAGTTTTGTACCAATTCACATAGTTGAAGGATATTTTAGGCCCTTTTACGTTTTCTATATGCAGAAAATAAGTTATTGGTTATGAGTGTTCGAATGACCACCCTTGGGTTGATCTATGTAGCTATGCCACTACTTCTAATACATGATAATTCCTTGGAGGAATAATTAATTTACATAGACATAATAGAACATATATTACATCTTATACCGGTACTTTAGTAATATAACATAATAATTACTACTGATGACAGATTTGAATTAATTAATAATTAGTAAATATTTATTTAAATTATTTAATGTAAATTAATATGGAAGCGTGTAAATATATATTTAGATTGTTTAGTTATTTAATAAGGAAGCGTGTATCTAGGAAATGGTTACTGCACACGTTTCTCAATGAGGCTTTTTGATTTTTTAATAATTAATTTATATTTATAATTTTATTTTTAGTTTTTTAAAGTGCTCCTAGAAAGTAGTCTAATGGCACACGTTTCAATTATAAAGCCATTGGACTTTTTTTTAATAATTAATGTATATTTAAATCAATAATTAATTAAGGTGACTTTTTGTAGGTGTCTGCACAAGTTTCGAAAGTGTGCCTAGGAAAACGCTTCCTTATTAAATAATAAGCCATTTTAAAATAATTAATAAGCCATTTTTTAAATAATTAATAAGCCATTTTTTGTATAAGCCATTTTTGAAAGTTAGCAGTTTAATTAATAATTAATAAATCTGCTAACTTTTTGTATGTGTCTGCACTGAACATGTGTCTGCACGTTTAATTAATAAGCCATTTTTTAATAGTTAATTCAGATTATTAATTAATTAAGAAGTTAGCAGTTTTTGAAAGTGTACCTAGGAAGTGGTGAGATTATGTGTTTGATTGTCTACACACGTTTAGTGCAGACAATCAATTTCCCATTATCTGCATGTCCTTCATTCTTAGTCTTTGTGTTTTTTAAATTATATATTAACAATCATGAAGAGATATTTAAAATCTAACCTTTTTTCCTAGAAAAAGCCCTAGATTTAGTAACAATCATGGATTGAGTCAACCTCCAAGCTTCAATTTGATATCACAATCACTTGAGAAGGATTGTTTGGAGAATAATGAAAGTGAAAATGTTCCTATTCAAATTAGTTCAACCAAGCAACAAGAAAAAAAAAGAAAATGCAATAGTGTTGTGTATACACATTCGGATGATTCGGATTCAGATTTTGTGCCAGAATCAAGTTACATTAAGGGCAAGAACTATATGAAGGGTGAGACTTCTAGAGCCCCAAGTCCAAAAATTAAGTTGCGCGCGAAGAAGTTCAATTTCAGAAGGGGAAAAGTTGTTCCAAAGGTATTAAATAAACATATTTTCATGATTTTATTATTTTACTCTTTGCATGTTATTTCCATTGATGGAGATATTTAAACATAATTTTTTGTATGTGTCTGATTTATGTTCGTTTGTATATACAATTTTGGCATAAGAATTTAAGTTTATTGATGTGGTTTTGAGTATCATGTAGTTATAAAGTATGAAATAGATTTATAATTCATTATTATCTCAGAACCAAACAAAAATTGATATTATATCAATTAGATACATCAGTGTGAATTAATGTTGTTGTATGTGAGTATATTGTTTTTAAATCATGTAACATGTAATTTATTTTGATTATCTCTTTGGTATTACCAATTTTATATCAAACGTATTTATAATGTTGTTGTTTGTTAGTATACAGTATGTATTGCTTGAATTTATTTCTTGAATTAGCTCATGATCAATTTTTATATCAAAAGCATACACAAGTTGTATTTATTTTTGCTTTTTTTAAAAAGTACCTTTTTTTACTCTAGGAAAAGAAGAAATATACCCATTGGTGTTCCTACACCAATATGGATGTTTGTGATGACATTAGGAATCGTCTTAACGACCAACAATTTCTACAGTTTAAGGAATCTCCTTTTGGTTTATTTTTGGACATGCCACATATAAAGGTTCATCCACAACTATTACGCAGCCTTTTGCTTGTTGAAACAAAGAATGATAGAGATGATATGTTCATTGTGAATGTAAATGATACTGAGCTTAAATTTGGAATTAGAGAATTTGTTGTTGCTGCTAGCACAGTATTTTCCTGGAATATAACAAGTCAGAAAGTCGGAATTTATTAATGCTTTTAATGCCAAAGATTTTATAGAGCCTGGAGATGTCTTCAAAATGGCATTGGTATACTTTATTGAGACTTTCTTACTTTCTGCTGAACCAAACAACAATTTTGTATTGAAATTGCACTTTGACTTGGTTGAAACTGGGGAGTATAAAGATTATCCATGGGGGAACCTTTGTTTTCGCACACTGCTTAAAAATTGTAGCCATAAACTGGGAAAAAATCCATCATCATTCAAGTTTGGTGGGTTTCATCTTGCCTTACAAATATGGTTTTATGAGTGTTGCTCTAAGGTTGATCGTTTGGTTGCAACTCGCATATGTACCACCACTCCGTGGATACTCAATTGGCGGACATCTGATTCGTTGATTTATTTTGAATTCTTAAAGAATACAATGTTTAGAAAATACGGAAATCAGGTAAGTGTGTTCACGTGGTTTAATTATAAGAATTTTATTTCTTGAATTATGTCTATAATCTCTTAGTTTAAAATGTTTTTTCATATGAATTTTTAATGCTAGATCAAGTTTTCAAACATAGTACTGACAGATGTGGAGCTGGTTGACATGGATCCTTCAATCATGCCAGAAAGCACAAATAATCAGGATGAAGGGATTAAAATGGTTTTAACTGATGAAGAAAGATATTTAAGATTAAAGAATGAAATTGTGAATGTAAGGAAATATTTTACTATGTTTATATAATCGTATACACGTTTTGATAGTTTCTTTTTCTTACATAGGTCTGGGAAGATTTGAAAGATTTAAGGACAAAAGTGTTGGGTTTTATTTGCCCTGAATTTCTTACCATAAATAGGTTTTCCTTTTAGGAAAAAGTTTTGGATTGGCTAGTCCTTTTCTTGTAGGAAAAGGTTTAGGACTCTATAAATAGAGGTTTGTTCCTTCTAACTTAATCAGCATTCACAATGTAGTCTTAAGGGCTTTGAGAGTTTTAGTTAGGGGGATAATTTGTGGGTCACAAGCTTGATACGTTATCACTTGTGTGAACCTCCCATGTATTTCGAGTGAATTGGTTGAGGTTATTTCTCTCTATATTTTGTACTCTCATGTTTATATAGTGGACTGCTCATCTCCTTTGTGGACGTAAGTCGATTGACCGAACCATGTTAAATCTATCTCTTTTTGTATATTTCTCGTTTGTCTTCTTACTCGTGGTCTTTCGAGGTTTGTTTTGCTAGCTTTCGTGTTACACCTGCTTATTACACCTGATGAAGAAAGATATTTAAGATTAAAGAATGAAATTGTGAATGTAAGGAAAATTTTTACTATGTTTATATAATCGTATACACGTTTTGATAGTTTCTTTTTCTTACATAGGTCTGGGAAGATTTGAAAGATTTAAGAACAAAAGTTGATGATCATATAAAGGATTTGAAAGCTTATATTGATGATTCAATGAAGTTGCTTATTGAAGAATTCAGATCATCAAAAAATAAGTCAAGTGAAACTCCAACCCATGAAAAGTTTTTCCTAGTTCAAGGTTTTTATTTTTTTAAATCTATTGTTATATTAGTTTTATAATTATCATGTTTATGTTTATGTCTCATATCTGCTTATATGAGTTATTTGCGAACTACTTTTTCCTAAAATATTTATTCCACTTAAAAAGTACACAAAATCAAGGAGTCGATTATCTTGAAAAGAATTATCCCAATTAAGGTATGGTTCTTTAAAAATTACTTTGATAATTGGTTAATCTATTATTATCACTTTATATACTAAATTTATACAAAGTGAAGATTAGCAACAACCTGTTTTCATACTTGTTTTATACTCAATAATTTTTTTCATAGAATTATATGAATTTATAGTGAAATACTGATATTTTCTAAATATTTGTTCATGTTAAATATAGATGTTGAACAAAATCAAACAGTTGATACTTTTGGAATGAAAAATTCAGATTAAGGTATCGAGTCCTTTATAAATTCTATTCAACTTGCTTTTATACATATTATTAGTTGTTATACCTAATTTTTATAATAAGTTGATAATTTTATTACCTGTTGTGAAGATAATTTTATCATTTTAAAATGCAGTGGCATCAGAAAATGAGGTAGATGATTCTTCTGGAATGAATTTGTCAGATACAGGTTCGAAATATGTTAATGTTTTTGTTGTAGAATTGAGGTCCTATGATGAAGCACTAATTTGTTATATTATATATGATTCTAGTTTCTAAATATGATGTGCCGGGAACTTCGTCTACTAAAACACCAACACTGGACGATTTTCCTCCATTCACAGACACAAAAATGGAGGAAAACAGTGACACCGCAATTGCAAATGCGAATTAAAAATTCAGGCAAGTATGATACATCTCCATATGTGCAGCTTCCTGAAGGTGGAAATAGTTGTGAAAAGCGGATGATTGTTTCTAATGATAAGCATCCTTTTGAAAAGTTTAAAGGGTTTGATTGTTCTGCTGAATTGATAAATAAGTTTGTAGATTGGGTGTATCAGAATGTATCACAGAGACGAAATAGGTACTTTTGACATTACATTATGACGATTTTACTCAATTTTTATCAATTATTTTCCATATTATGGATTTATATATATTAAAACATAATTGAAGCAGGAAGTTTGCGTACACCGCAGTGTATGATAAGTTGAAGCCTGAACTTGATCTAGGAATTGTAAAAGTTAAGAAAATGGATTGGTTCCACATAATGGTTCATGATGGAAGACCTTGGGAAGATGAGGTATGTTTCAAAATTTAATCTTCTTCATGTATTATATTAAGGCCTAACCCATCGGTGGCCCCATAAACTTGGCACAAAGTTTCACTTAGGCACCTCAAGTGGGCGATGTTCATTTTAGACACCTCATGTAGGGTCTCGCTGTGTCATTTTGACACTTTTTGCTGACTAAGCACAGTACGTATGCTACACGAATTTTGAGCGCGTCAGAGACTTTTTTTGTAAATATTCTGAATTTTTTTGTAAATATTTTCTTCTCCTTCTTCTTCCTTGCTTTCTCCCTTCCATCTTCCCCACCTTCTACCATCCTCCATCACCACACAACTTTTTTAAAAATTCTACAATATTTTACTAGGTTACACTCTTTGATTCTTCCATCTTCTTTGAAAATCGAATTTGCATCTTGATTCATATTCAAAAACAAAATCGATTTCAAGGGAAATAAAAAGAAATCAGCTTCTTTCAAATGGAAAAACTGATTTACATTCTTACCTTCTCCATTGAAAATTAAATTGATTTCAAGGAATAAAAAAGAAATAAAGAACAACCTCCAATGAAAAAAAAAGAAATTTATTTTACATATCCTTCATTGTAAATCCCAATCGTAGTAGCACAAGAAATCATCTTCTTTTAAATGTCATATAAAAACTTTTTGATTTGGTATGATTTCCCTTAATCTCCAAAACGTATTTTACTTTATAAACTAACCTATGTTCTTGCCTTTTTGATGGAGAAGAACAAATGAAGGGGAAGGAGGCGCAAGAAGAAGAAAAAAAAAGGTGGGGGCATGGGGTTTGGGATCTGGAAGAAAGAAAAAAAGAAAGTAAAATTGAGATTTTTAAAAATAAAATAAAATTTCCACGTGTCACATACCAATTAGTTTATTTTTCAACATAAGAGGCGTCTGGATGTACGCACTTAAAATGTGGTTTTGAAAATATAAAAAGTGTCAAAATGACACAATGAGGTTTGACATGAGGTGCTTAAAATGAACAAAGTCTATTTAAAGTGTCCAAGTGAAAGTTGGTGCCAAATTTAGGGGGTCACCGATGGGTTAGCCCTTATATTAATATGACGTTGTCCATAGAAGAATTTTCAGATTCACATATTAATGTCATTTATTTAATTTATATGTATGTGACCGATGAGTATATAATTCAAAAAAAATGTAGAAATCTTATTATATATCTATTATATACAGTTATTGTGTTTTTGAAATCAATATTTTAAAAACAAAATGTTAATCATATTGTATGCAATTAATATGTATATTTATAAACTACAGTTAATCATATGGTATGCAATTAATATGTAATTTTTTAATTCTGTTTTATCATTTTGATGTTATTATTTACTGATTGTTTATATTGAAACAACATGTTGATGTCATTATGTACTATTTACGGAAAAAGGCTAAACACTCTACAAACATTCGTACTAGATATGTCACCACAGACTCTGTTTTTATGTCGTGGTTCTTGGGAGCTGAAATATTGTGGGAAGAATCAAATTGTGATATGAGTTCAATATCTCCTAACCATTGTGTTGGTCAATATATGCGGGGTTACAATTTGATTGCCAATATTCCTTGGGATAGAGTTGATAACATCATCATCCCTGTGAATGTTAGTGAGTGTTTTCATTGGATTCTTGTAGTTTTTCGCATAAAACACAGGTGTTTGTACGTTTATGATTCAAAGATGGGTGATGAAAATCACACTAAAATGGTAAAACAGGCTGTTGAGTCTATTGCAAGAATGATACCGTTGTTCTTTAGTAGCATATGCTATTATGGTAAACGTTCAGATATTCAATGGCATATGGAACCTACTTTTTTTGACAAGTCAGAAATGGAACCGCTTGAATATAAGCTGCAAAGGAACATCCCACAACAACATCCTAATTCAAAGTAAGTGATTCCCTTTTTGAATTTGCTTGTGTAACTAAATTGCCTTCATAATCCGTTAATAAATAATGTCATGTAGTGTTGTGCTGCAACTGAGGATGGAGTTGGTGTCGATCATAAATGTTAGACCAAGTAATAGAATGTTATTATGTGTAGAACACATTTGCAGTGTTGTGTTTAAGTCTATTTATGCAGCGTCTGTGAGAAGTTATCGCGGTTGTTTCTGGCGTAGTCTGCCTGCCTCCTTCTCAATGACAATTCTGTTTTCAACTTGCTTTGCTTACACACTTCATACTTCTGACCTACTATCTAAGGAATCCATTCTTTCTTCTATCAAAACTTTTAGCTGTCACCTTTTTATTTCATCATTACGGCACTAAACTTAGTAGGTCCAAAATGAAGTAGATAATTAAAATTCTGAATTTAGTGTACTGAAAATGGAATTTTGCATACGTTCTATGATACTATCAATTATTTTGAAGAATTAGATTATTAAATAGAGCTCACCATTTATGATAATAGACTTGTTAAAAAGAAGTGAAGTTGATAGCCATAGGTGGATTGTGTTCAATTTTATGTGTTAGTTTAGGTTTAAAAGATTCAATTCCAACCTGCCAGTGCCTCCTGTTTATTTTATAAATAATATTTGATGTTTCTAGTTCATAAGCTTAATTTTTTTAATTCTTTATTTTCCAGTTTTAAGATTTTCAATGTTTTCAGTGATAGTGGACTTTATGCATGCGTATTTGCTGAACTTATTACACATGGAGTTTTTGAAATTCCAAGCCAATGTTTCATGCCAAAACTTCACCGTAAGAGATCTGGTGCATTACTTTGGGAATATGCAACATCAAAACTTAGTGAAGGTGCTATAAGTGAAGGTGAGGTGAGTGGCAAATTTGCAAGCAAATTGGGTGAACCAAGTATTAACAGAGATATTGTTAGGGATTGTCAGAAGTTTCAGATGCCAAATCTTAGACCAAGAGTCTACAAATAAATATGCTGGATTATGGCATTTATTTAAGTTTTTTCATTTTAAAGGATTATCGCCTTATCTTTTTGTTTTTGAATATTTCTGGATGAAGACGGTAAATGTTTTTTTTAGTTGATGATTGGGAACTTGATTTCTGGCAGTTTTGATGAAAAATATTAGTATGTATTATTTTTAGTTGTGGATTGTGAATTTATATTTGATATATACTCACTAGTGTACAAATTATTTTGTAACGATTCTATATAGCAATATTATTAATTAAAGTAGTCATTCCATGGTTATACAACTATTATACATAAAAATAGTTACACTATGTAATATAGTTTGTATTGAAAGATTGATGATCATATGAAGAGTTGAAAGATTTAAACACAAAGGATGATGATCATACGAAAGTTTTGAAAGATTTTTTTGATGATTTAATCAAGTTGCTTATAATTATCATATTTAATGCTTATCTCTCAATGCTGCTTAATATAAGATTTTTAAGAATTCACTAGATAGACATATTGAGTCTTTATATTTTATATAGAAACTTGGTTCCTCAATAATAATCACTTTATATATCAAAATTATACAAAGTGATTATTCTCAAAAACCTGTTATAATAACTGTTGTATACTTATTATAATTTCTAATATGACTTGTACGATTTTATTGGGATCTACAGATCATTCCCAAATTATTTGTTCCATCTTTAAATTTAGATGCAGTACAAAATCAAGGAGTTGACAATTTTGGAATGAACATTTCAGATGCAGGTATTGAGTCTTTAAAATTTATGTCACAGTACCAAAAAATATATAATTATAATATTTTTGACTAAATTGCATTTCATAAACTTAAATAGAATCCTTAAAACATACTAATAGCATAGATGAATCACCTAGAAATAACAAAAAACATTTCAACTGTTTGTAAACAAAGAAATAAATAGAACAATCACAAACATATGATCATAAACTATGCATCTGGTGGATATCTACCACACATCGTTCTATTATTCCCCTCGCGACGACATATGTTGCACGTTACCTTGGCCCTCTTGAATTTTCCTTCGCTATATGACTTCTTGTGTTCCATTGGTGGTCTCCCTAGCCCTCTCTTATAATCTGGTGGTAATAATTTTTGATCAAGCACATGAGACGGTATTTCCCATGTACTCTCACATGGAAGAGGTTCAATTGGAATTACATATGCGTCTTGGAAATTTTTATTGTTGTAGAACTCAGAACAATAGTCCTCTCCATGTTTATTTCTGTGTGCAATTGCAGCCATAGCATGACCACATGGTAGCTCATCCAGTTGAAAACGTCCACAACACACTGTGAAACGTCTTGCTCCATCAGTAGGAATTATGTTAATGGGCTTACCTAAAACAATTTTCATGTATCAAAATTATCAAAAGACATACAGAATTCGCTTAGTTACAAAAATATTCAAAAATTAACATTGCAAATGTACAGAGAATTAGAAACTTACTGTCATATAGTGAGATATCTCACGGTTATCTTCAAGTATTTTATTGTATGGTTCAGTAAGATCAGTTTTGGTTTGCCCAGCCTGTTCGCTATGTTTAGCACTCCACGATTGAATTGTTATTCTCATAAAATCCAACAATGACACTACTGGAAGTTTTCATGCTAATCGATTGGCGTTGTTTATTGATTCTGCTATGTTTGAGGTCATTACCCATGTATGATTAACAGTTGCATGTGTCCTTGTCCATTTATGATATCATATTCCAAATAAATATTTTCTTATCTTCTTATCGATTTCGTCCACCTTTCTCATCAATTCTTCAAATTGTTGAAGTGTGTATGCCTTTATCATTGCAAAGAAAAGCTTTTTCAAATCCTCAACATTCTTGTGAAATTTTTTGATAACATTGCACCATAAATGCCAAATGCATGCATAATGAGGCAGACCAGGATATACTCTTGATGTACCTTTCCATATACTCTCATGCCTATCTGAGACGAAGCACATATTTTGTCTTTCTCCAAATGCATCTCTAAACTTTTCAAAAAACAATGTCCACGAAGCATCATTTTCAGAATCAACGATAGCATATGCCAGTGGGAGAATATGACCTGTTTGCATACCAAGTTTATACACATTTATTACTTAAAACGAAGATTTTAATAAACATTGAATTTTATAATTAAATATTAAAGGATTCATTAACAATATAAGTTAAAAGGTTTTATAAATACTAGTAAAATATGAAGACATACCTCCTGGATCCAACGTGCTTGCAATAAGAATGGTACCACCATAAGAACACTTTAGATGTGCTCCATCAACAACTACTACAGGCCTGCAATATTCCCATCCTCTGATTGATGCCTCTAAAGCAACAAATGCAAATAGAAATCTATTGTCTTCGCTTTTCTCTAAACTTAGAATTGAACCAGGATAATGCTTATCCAAAATGTAAAATTAAGCTGGTATTCTTGCATATGATTCCGTTGGATCTCCTCGCAACATCTTTACTGCTTTTTCCTTTGATCGCCAGGCTTGTATGTAACTCAATGTAACACCATGAAGTTTCAGCATGTCATCAACAATATCTCTTGGTTTGTATATTTTTTTTGTATCAATAAACTTATCCAAGACCAGAATAGCGACCACATCAGTAATTCCTTGGCGCCTTGCATATATTCTCTCCCGAACAGAACATGTGTGAGTACCACAATATTTTCTTATCTTGAAAAGTCCAGACTGATTGAGACTTGATGATTTCAAGAACCAAGTACAATTTTTTGACGGACAAACAAATAATAACTGCAAGAGAACAAGTGAATTTTGAAGTTAGTATTCAAACATCAAAAAAATATGATAATACCTGCAAGAGAACATTAAAATAATTTCCAAGTTGAGCTGGATCTCTTAACATTGAATGTAAACTTATTGACAAATGTGTAATGCTTCATCACTTCTGCTAGTACACTTTATCTTTGTAAACTTGTTTCACATCCACAGAAAGATTTGAAGCATCACTAATGATATCATTTTCTTTGTCATTCACAGTATCAATATATTCAATAGAATTCATCCCAATCAAACGCACTGAATTATTTGAATATAAATCTGGAACGCCGCTGATTTCACCAACAACATTATTTGTGTGTTCAATAATAGGACCATATTCATCTTCAACCATTGCCCTTTTTTTAAGAGTTATACACAATGGATACTTACTAAAAAAATCGACATTTACCCTCCGTTGGTTGAGATAAACATGCACACCCATATCATTGTGTATTGACATAGGTGGACTTCTGTCGCTTACCAAGTACATAATATTCAACTCATCAACTGTTGTGTCTATACCGAGTTGATCTGCTATAGAAGCAACCAACCCAATGTATTTCGTGTCTGAATTATATATAACTCCTTCTAAATGGTACTCAACATATCTACCTGAGAATGAATGAAATTTTAATGTAATGTGGTTGTCAAGTACGTTAATCATCAAAAAGAATATGCATCACAAAACACTGTTAAAGTTTATTAGAAGAAAAAAATTCCAAATCAGTTAATACGTATAATTTTAAGACATAAACTTTAGCACCTCAAGTATTACTCCAATTCAAATTTCATACTATTTTATACCAAAATTATATAATTAAATGTTTTTTTACATTAAATAGCTTTGTAAAATTATATAGCTCATTATACACCATAAAAAAATATCAATATACGATCACAAGTATATAAATAGCACAAAACCAAAATTTATACTAAAAATATACTTGAACATAAATGACATGATAAAAGCTTACTTTATATGAATATTATACACTAAATCAATTAAATATGATAACATATTTTTTCAATAAATGTAGAGTTTTATTTGCATTAAACGTTACCTACAAATATATCAATATAATACTTTAATATTTTTTAGATGCGCTTACTTAAAAACCAAAAAAATAGCACATCAAATAAACAGGTAATAAAACGAAAATAAAACGTCAAGAAATGCTATTATATCTTAATGCAGTTAAATCAGATCACATAATTAAATTCAATATTTATACAGTAAAAATTATCTACAAATATATCAATATAATACTTTGATATATTTAGATGCGCTTATTTACAAACCAAAAATAGTACCTCATAAAAACAAGTCAAAAAATGAAAAAAATAATCACAAAACGTCAAAAAAAATCATAATAATACATTAAAAACAAACCTGTCGCATCCCAATGACCTCCATGATGAATCAATATTGAGCAAATGTTATTATTTTCCATGATTAAAATATGATATTGAAAATAAAACCTCAAGAAAGAATAAAAGATGCAGAAATGAAAGGAGAATATAGGTCAGTTACACAAAAACTATATTTATAGATGCACGATTCAATTTCCCATAACCTATATTTATGGAAGCACGATGCTAGTTTTTTTTTTCTTGTGTTTATTTTTAAATAGATAATTTAATATATATATTTTTTAAATAGATACGTTTACTAGTAATTGTTAGATAGTGTTAGAATTCTACTGCTATGTATGGAAAACTTGAAAATACTGTTACGTCTTGTAATATATAATCTATATTTTGTTATTTGGCTAGTTTACTATATATGTGTGTGTGAAGTAAGTATTAATATAAGCTTATATAATGCTTAATTTTTAGGCCTGATCAACAAGTGCAAGAGATCAGAGACATTGTGTCAAGTAAAAGAAAAAAATTTATTGAGCGTGGACTAATCAAAAAATCCAAAAAAGGCGAACCCAAAAGGTTAGCTCGTGAGGATATTGATCTTAATAAAAGTTCTGTCATGCTCATTGATACTCCACTATCGCCTCCTCCTCCTGCTCCTGTTGTTGTTGGTACAAGTTTAAGGAGAAAGAAGAAATCAATCTCTTCCATCGTAAATGATACACCACATGTTCATGATGATCAAGTTCCGAATCAACACAACATCTCGAGTAGTAGTATTGAAAGGGGAAGAGGTAGAGGTAGAGGTAGAGGAAGAGGAAGAGGAAGAAGAGGAAGTTCGCAAAATGATGCTAATGTTGATCGTTTTCAAGATCCATCCAGATTTAATGACGTTGTTGATCAGAATAAGGGAGATACACATCCAGGAAGTTTAATTCAACATAACCAACAGGTACAATTCAAATCTACTTTATGCTTTAGTCACAATCCTAACTTATTTGGGACTGAGGCGTGTGTATTATTAGTAGTTGTTCTTTGGATTTATTTTAATTATTTTTTGAGACGAACTATAATGAAAAATGTAATTATAATTGATATAAACAGATAAAGGGAGATCAATCAGAAAGTTCAAGTACTCCTCTTCTTTCAGGCAAAGCTACTCAACTTAAACAACAGGTACTTAATTAATTGAAATCTACTTTATGTTTAAAGTAGTCATGTGATAAGCTGTATGCATTTTCACTTTTAATGTTGCACATGTGTCGTATTCTCCAGAAGTACACTACTTTTTGCTTATTAGATTAATCTTTTTGCTTATGTTATATACTAAATGTTGAATTCTTTGGCTTGTTCAAGTATCATTCTAAATACTTTGAATCTCCTTAGTGAATGAAATGTGTACTAACTCTTGTGATGACTTGTTGAAGGTTGAGAGTAGTGCTTATGCTGCGGAGTCCTCAAAGAATGATAGCATCACAAGGAAAAACAAAAGTATTAAACTATTGGATAGGATGAATGATTTATCCAAGGCCAAAGAGTGAGTTCCAAAGTTCATCGATTGTACTCCACTAATCAATCTTGATGATTATGAAATTGAGGACGGTGATGATGACGAGGAGGAGTATGTGCCTTCGCCAACGTTAAGGAACACAAAGTTCTCAAACAAAATATTATTAAAAGATTAGATGTTGTTCAAGCTATAGAAGCGCCTCCAAGAAGTAATAATAATAATATTGATATGAAAAAAGGGGAAAAGGGACGACGTGAAAGAAAGAAAAAAGAAACAAGTATTCCTCCCCCTCCTGTTAGCGGTGGTTGTGATGGTAGTGGTGGTGGAACAAACACTAGTTTGGCACAAGTTCAAGTTACTACTGAGACAGCAGGAGATACAAGCAGTGGTAGTACTAGAGTAGTGAATGAAATAGATCATCCTATTTGGTACACTTTGGTTGCATGTGATAGGCAGTGAGTTTAATTCTATGACTTTCAATCTTATGTATTACTTTTCTCTATATTATTTTGATTTATGTGACAGTGTTTGACTAGATATGATTGTTTCAAGGAAGGTCCTTCACCCTTACCACAGATTTCTACCCGCTACATAAAGATGAAGTAAGTCTTTAATTACATTTGAATATATATTTACAAAAAAAATTATGTCCTGCCTATATATATTCTTGAAGTTCTAGATGGAGAATAACACTGAAGATATATATGAAATGTTGCTCATTCATTTTTTACTAAACTGTAGTAGCCATTGTGGCACGCATGAATCAATTTGGTAGAGGTATTTTTTTTTCTTTTTGTATAATTCTCTATCAAAAGAAGGGAAGCTAGCATTGACGTAACTGGTAAAGTTATTGCAATGTGACTAGGATATCACAACTTTGAGCTGTGAAAAACAACTGTAATGACCCTCTTGGTCATTTCTGTGTCTTGCCTTCTGTGTGTCATTTAGAGCGTTCCTGTAGCGACCCCAAGTAATTTATGACTTGCTGGAACTGACAGTTCGGTCACCTGGTCGTTCGTTTGGTCTTGGTGTGAGTTTTTGTGTTTTGGAGCTTATGAACCTTGAACGATCATTTTCGATCAAAAGTTCAAGAAGATGACATCAGAATCCAATTGTGACGATCCATCAGCTCCGGAAGGGTCATTTTAAGCTAGTAGCATGGTCGACATGACTCCCGAGGTTTTCAGTGTGAGTCGGTGTGATTAGGCGTTTTAGCCTTTGAATTTTGGCTTAAGTTTGACTTTGGTCAACATTCTGAGTAAACGCGCTCGGATGAGAATTTCGTCAGTGCAGTTAGCTTCGGAATGTCGAGTTTGGTCTAGATTGACCCTTCTTTTATGTCCCGAGGTTTTCGATATCTTTCTGAGCCCTTTTGTGGGTTTTGACTTAAAATGACTTTTGGAAGTGGGACCCACTTTTTATCGAAATGACCTCTGATGGAAATTTAGATTGCGCCGTTGAGTCTGGAATATCAAATTTGGTATGGTTGCATATCTCGTTTGCGTGCACGGGGTTCCGAACGAGATCGGAGTACCCCGTCGGGGTTTTTAGTTGTTGGAAAAATTGCAGAAAATCTGCAATATAATGCAGATTTTCAGCAACATTTCCAAAACTTCAAACTCTCTTAACTCTCTCATCTCTCAACCGATTTGGGCGATTCAAAAGGCAAAGTTGTGAGATTTTTCGAGGGCAACGCGTTGGTGAGCTCGGATAATGGTTTGGGGTTCCCGTTAGAGGTAATTTCGCCATAAAACTTGACTGTAGTGCCTTTTTCGAGCATTTGTTTTTGGTAATATTGTTTTGGTCATATCTCACTCATTTTAGCTCGGTTTTGGGTGATTCGAAGTCCCACATGTTGAGAATTGTCGTGACTTCGTTGTAGAGTGTTCAAGGAGTGCTGGGCACCTTTCGATTGTCGTTTATTCTGAGTTTTGACTTCTGTTATAGGGTTTCTTTTAGTTTATTAAAGTGTGGTTTCTTGCTTGTTGGTTTTTGCTGTGTTTTGAACCTCGGATTGTGTTCCATTTTGGAACACAAGTTTGGAGTGCTGTTTAGGGTCTCTTGACGGAGTCAAATTCGGACAGTTCGGTGCGGGTCCCACGATTCCCGTTTTGACTCCAAAATTGACCCGTGTCTCTTTGTTGTGATTTTGGTGTCTAAATGACCGTAGTAACGTTGTGACTCTATTTTTGATAGCGGGGCAGCGTTTCGAGACTGTTCCGAAAGGGAAAGCTCCGGTAAAGTGATTGGAGAGCGCACGGTTGGCCTTAGGGTAGGCTACGGCTTCCTTTCTTTTAGATTGAGCTTAATTGTGCAAAAACATGTCGATTGGAGTGAATTGGGGGTGGGTACCAGTTTACTATCTTAGTTTGATTAGATACCTTATGTTAGGATCGATTGGCCACATTTCGGGTATAGTATCATGTTAACCGGTTTAGTAGAGTTGCATACTTATGTGCTAAATGCTATTGTATGCTTGTATGCTATGTATTGAATGCCTTATTCATCCTTAACCGTAAGCATGATGTCCTTAGTCTAGGTTAGGCTAGCATTGCCTTAGACTTATGACTCGTGTGGACTGGATAGCCTTGACTTTCTGCCGACGTCGTTCGGATGACTTAGCTCCTTGTAGAATGGAATAGCAGACTTGAGTCTGATAGTTTGAGCCTTAGATTAGGCGTTATCGCTACTTGCTG
The DNA here is from genome assembly GCF_900185275.1 of Solanum verrucosum. NCBI lineage: Eukaryota > Viridiplantae > Streptophyta > Magnoliopsida > Solanales > Solanaceae > Solanum > Solanum verrucosum. The sequence continues at coordinate 946,965 of NW_026019911.1, read as the reverse complement.
CACTTCTGTATCTTCTCCCTCTTATTCTGTGGTTCTGACGCATTCTCGAAGGTTTAGTGCATCACTCGAGGCATGAGATTGAGATAGTATAGGCTTGGAGCCTTTTATGTGATATCTTAGAGTGGACGGCGTTCCACAGTGGTTGTTGTTGGATTGAATCCTATTGGAGATACCATCACCCCCGGGGTCGTTCTTTCTAGCTAGGCTGGGAACGTATTGCTGGCTGGGTAGACTCGGTGATATCGGCGATCGCCCCCGGGCCTCTCTTTCTAGCTGGGCTGGGAGTGTGCTACTGGTTGGGTGTCCTCGGGTCGCTCTTTCTAGCTGGGCTGGGAGCATGACTGCATGGTAGGATGACTCGCGATATCTACCTCACTCACGGGTCCCTCTTTCCAGCTGGGCTGGGAGTGGACTGTTTGGTTGGCTGCCCCCTAGGGTCACTCTTTCTAGCTAGGCTGGGAGTGTACTGCTGGCTGGGTGGAGTCTGATGGATTATCTTAGTTACTTTGGGTTGGGAGCCCGACTTTCTTCTTTCTCAGTAGACTTAGCCTTGCTGTGTACCTGTCGGACTTATGGGGGTCCGTTCAGGTTTTATTTAAACTTGCGCCCGAGTGTACCTTCTGGGCTTATGGGGGTCCAGTTAGGTTTAGTTTAGTTGTACTTAGTTTGTTTATGGTATGCTCGTGTGCTTTCTTTTCTTATCCGCTTTGACCTCTCTGTGTCTAGATTCTATCCTTTCTTATTGTTCTTACCCTTTTTGCTCAGTCGGCCTATGATGCCTACTGAGTACCTGTTGTGTTGGTACTCATGCTACGCTCTGCATCTATTTCGTGATGCAGGTCCCAGTACGAGTTACCAGCGGTGATTAGTTCCAGCCTTCTTTTGCAGTTGTGATTCGGAGACGAGGGCGAGCACTTGGCGTTTTGGGGTTTGTTCTGTCTCCTTCTTTTGTTTTAGCTAGTCTTGTTGCCTTTGAGACACGCTCTGTTGTGGTCCGCTTTTGGGACTTGTACTCTTTATTAGATAGCTCTGTACTAGTGACTTCCAGGTTTTGGGAGGGATTTCTGTATATATTTATTTTGGGTTGCTTCCGCCTTGTTATCCTTGTTTAGATTATTGTTTTCGCTAGTTTCTGCCCTTTTGCTCATTGCTTGATGTTCTGGGTTACGGGTTGGCTTACTTACTGGTAGGGTATAGTAGGTGCCATCATGACTCGAGAAATCGGATCGTGACAACAGCCTTTTACAAAAATGCAGGATAAGACTGTGTATAATGAACCCTAATAGTCTGGCCCTTTCCTGGACCTCGTATAGCGAGAGCTTAATGGAAGTGCTCCCCACTCCATTCCCTGCCCTCTCATCCCTTTTTGTGTAATTGCAATTTTGTATTTTCTTATACTATATATACATCTTTTTACTTTCCAAAATATCTCTTTAAATTCAATTAATATGTTATACTTCTTTTCTGATTAAATAGGAATGTGAACAAGTCGTCTTCCTACCTAAAGAAGTACCTTGCACATAAATTAAGTCTTCAGTGTGAAGACGAGGTAATTATATACTTATATCGTCATTCAATATTTGCTCTGATACCTTCTATATGACACCTGATTATTAATTCTAAATTTCGGATCCTAATAATTTGAAATGTTGGTGGAGCTTCACATGTTAGGAATGCTGATTCGTCCTGAATTGCCTCTCAAACATCTAGAAAAATTGTGGTTACGCGTAGAACCTCACTGTGGAAAAAGTTCAGTAAAAGTTGAAGCTTCTGCTGAAGAATTTGTCATGATTTTGAAATATTCTCGATCACACTCAAAAATGAATTAGTATATTGAATATGTACAATATTTCAGTTTCCTCCTTTGCTTAGACATTCAAGTTTTCCAAGGAGAAAACTTCTTGTTGTATGATGTTAAACACCTTTAATTTGTGTGTGTTATTTTTAGAAACTCGATTAGACGTTTTTGAGTTACATGTATTGCACTCTAGCTATCAGTCATTTATTAAGAATTGTGTGTTTTTCTTATTTTTTCTAAAGATGTGCTAGGTTGCATCTTTTTTTTAGATATTGACAGCCACCAGAGCCGGGGAGGAATCTACATCATTAGTTATAGGTTTGACAAACCTTGGTCAGACTATTATATTCGTGTTAAAAAGTTCATTTAATAGGGTATAGATAAAAAATCTATATCCAATCCTATATATATATATACTAGGAACGAAATTATAGTTGTGCCTACTTGTTCGACATAACCTACAGTCAAAATCATGTACTTGTATTTAAAAATTTACTTATAATATTTACTCTCTTTATCTTAAATTATTGTAACGACCTGTTTCCGTCGTTATAGAAAAGCCAATGGGAAAAGAATTTGGGCCAGAAAACTTTTGAGTAGTGACTTCGAAATTTCTAGCCTAGTCCAGATTTGGACGAAATCTGAGTCAGATAAGGTCTAGGAAAATCTGATAATAAATGGGGGATTTAGTTATGAACTTGATCACATGAGTAGATATCCAAGACGTTAAAGAGCCCTACGGCTTTACAAAATTGAATTCGTAGGATGGAGAAAGTATAAATAATGTATTCATATAACATGGCACTGTGTCTCTGATCCCTTACACTTGGTGATCAGACATGGAAATTAAGCATTATATACAAGAAATGGAATTGCAGTACCACTTACTTGTTCGACATAACCAATAGTCAAAATCTTGTTCTTGTATTTGAATTTTTTTACTTATAATATGTATTCCCTTTGTCTCAAATTATGTGAAAGGGTACGAAGTAAGAGGATTAAAACATCTTAGTTTGACTAAGAATTTGGGTATAAATTCTTCAATTTCTTAAAAATTAAAATGTATACACAAAAGTACTCTAAATCAACATAGCTAATGAATTAAATATTTTTTTAAAATAAAAAATTTGACTACTCGAATACTAACACTTAAGCATATATTAGGATGGAAAGAGTATAAATAATGTATCCATATAGCATGAACCAAATGGAAAAATAAAGCCAAAGTCAAAATACAATGACCATTTTTACATTTTGAAAAAGAGTGGTGTCTAGGTCAATTTCGATACAACCTTAAGTTGTTTTATCAAGTGCTTGTTATTTTTCATCAGCACAAAGATAAAGAGAATTCTAATCACCATAGACATATAGAAGAATAATCCAGGGTCACATTAGAAGTGTATTTTTATTTTTACAATTTAACCCTATAGTCAACATATGACCGTCAAAATACTTAATTTCACTACTGATTCGGGTTCAAATTCTTCAAAAAATATTTGAAAAAAATTATTGTAAGTCAACATAAATTATTATTCAAAAAATTGTGAAAACTATAGTCAAAGAAAAAAAATGTTTAACTCTCTAAACATCTAAACAGTAACACTTTCACATAAATTAGGACGAAGAAACTATATGACTCTCTCTATTCCACATTATGTGATACAATTTTCATGCCTTTTCAAAGAAAATTTACATATTAGAAGTAAGAAAATGATATAAACCACAATAATTCAAAATTTAAAATATTTAAAAGAGGTATAAAAAATCAAAATTGGTGAATATACTTGATTTTTTGCAAGGGGGCAGCACCTAAAACTGTATTGCATTCTGGACAAATTTTCAATTTTTGTTCTATTACCTTCCTCATTATGCAATTCTTGCAAACTGAAAAAAAAAAATTAAACACAAATTAATCAAATTCCATTAAAAATGATTATAATGAATTAATAAATAAAAAGTGATAAACAAAAAAAGTTGAACCATATTGCAAAACTCAACTCTTTTAATCATAAAATCCCAAATAATACATAAAAATGCAGTAGTGTTAATGACTAGGGCCAAATGCAACAAATTGATCATACAAGACGGTTAATAAATAAACAAACTTTTTAATCAAGAAACATGATAAAGGACTAAATCACAAAAATCCTGAAAATGACACAAGTTCAACTCAATTCACAAGAACAAATGATTTATCAAAATCACTAAAATAAAAAAAGAAACCTCCAAAATTAAAAAGTCAAAATTTATATAATTTGTAAAAAAAATAAAAAAAATGGAAAGAAATAAAAAAAATTCAAGATCATGAAATTACAAGTACAAATGATTTATCAACATTAATCAAATAAAAAAATGAACCCCCAAAAAATTACATATAAATTAATCTTTTAAAAAAACATTGGGAAGAATGAAAAAAAATATCAAAAATTCAAGATTGTGAAACAACAAAAACAAATTATTTATCAAAATCACCGATTTTTTTTTTAAAAAAGGAAATCTAAAAAATTATAACAACTACCTAAACCATTAGTCTCACTAAGTAGGTTTGAGGATACCGACCGCAGACTACATAGATAGAAAGATTGTTGCGATAACTTCGCCTCAATGAGAAATTAAAAAAAGAATCGAAAAAAATGTAACAAAGAAAATCTAAACTTCAAGATCATGAAATCACAAGAACAAATAATTTATAAACATCACTCAAATAAAATCAAAAAAACCCCCCAAAAATTCAATTATATAAAAAGATTAAAATCTTCTTACATCTGTGACAACATACTTCAATAATTGTGACATCTTTGCACAACTTTTTGCAAATTCCACATGTCAAAACACTCTTCATACTAGCTATCGGTTTATCAAAATCATCCATCTTTCTTCATACACTGCAAAACAAAAAAATTAATAAAAAGGAAACTAAAATCAAATATTTTTTCCTTAATTATAATCATATACATTCCATTCTTTACAAGTAAATCATATATTAAAAAATCATACAAAGAAAAAAAATAATACAAAAAAAAGTACCTTGTTTTCTTGTTTCTTGATTCTTGATTATAGTGTATGAATATAAAGGAATAAAGAAAGAAAGTAACAAAAATTTAAAGAAGTTTGAATTTTTTGGATTGTTAATTGAATAATTAATATATGTGAAGAGGTCATTTGAATTACAAAAGTTAATGATAATATATGGACAAAATTGGTTTTATGTAGATGATAATAATAGTTACACTCAACTATTTCTTCCATGGCTTTTAATATCATGAATGATCCAAAAAAAAAACTTCACCCTTTCAAATTCAGAGAAGATCCTATGTATACTATATATATACTATGGTTTTTTCCTTTTTTTCTGGTTTGTTTTACCTTATTCCTTTTGTTGGTTTGTGTTTGGGTTAACTTGCCTTACGACTTAATTTTTTCATTGAGTATATGCTATTTCTTATCAACATGTGTATCCGACAATCCTAAATTGAGGTTGATCTATTATTTGAAGTTTATAGATTTCTCTAATGATCTCAAAATTGTGTGATTATTTTTAAAATTACCTTGATAACAAGGTGAAATAAAAGAATTTTTGCATATATCTACCAATCACAAGTTTCCATCTCAATACTATTTTGTGCCTTACTTGTTATAATTGGCTTAAATAATGAAAATTGAAAAATATTCCTAAAGTAAATATACAACTTAAATTACACCAGAATAAATAATAAACAACACAAATATTTTAAAAAGTGAACTACTCTAATACTTCAGTCATGTGAAGTGTACGTGTAGTTCCAACATTTTTTCTAAATATCATTCTTCTTTTAAGTCAACAAAAAGTTATTAAATTTTGCATGTACTACCTTTTCGTTACCAACAAAAAATTATACTCCCTCCGTTTAAAAAAGAATGACTTCCTTTCCTTTTTAATATGTTTCAAAATAAATGACTTCTTTCTTTTTTTGGTAACATTTTAATTTCAGTTTTTCACGTGTCATGTTTAAGGCCACAAGATTAAAAGATAATTTTGTACATTAGACATAACTTTAATTATCTAAATATACATCTTATTTTATCATAATTCTAAAATTCCCTCCCATTTAATTTTTTTTTGGAAAATCCCCTCTTCTATACATCACCCTCCTCTCGCTGATACATCTATATCCCCTCTCAGATATATTCCTCCCTTCTCTGATACATCTCTCACCTATGTATCCAGATGTCTGCTGATGTATTTGAAATTCAGTAATGTATTCGGATGTCTTATCCCCTCTCTGATACATCCCTCAGCTATGTATCTGGATGTTCTCTTATGTATCCGTAAGTCCAGTGATGTATCCGGAATCCATAAATTTTAAGGAATTTTTGTCATTTGGAAAAGAGTAGGGAAATAATGTAATTAGTTCTTAACACTATGAGATTTATGTAAATTATACATATTTTTCTAACCTCTTTTATATTGTAACTTCATTTAAGATGGAGATTTAGGCATAGAACACGTGCTTTAATTTAAGTTGAAAAGTTACATTTTCCTTGTTCCTTACAATTTATAAAAATATCCTTTTAAATACTTAAATTTATTAATTTTCTTTATACTGCATTGGAATAGTTTAAACCTTGTCTCTCATACTTCGATTAACAATTGTAAGCTTGTAATATAACGATTAAATGCTAGTTTTGAGAGTTACAATAGTTCTCCTTAGCGTAGGTGGAATGTCTGTAGCAATCACGACTTGAATCACTAGTTGTCAGGAATCCTCACTTGACCGGATGAATTCCTAGTTCCACAACCAAAAATTTATTGAGTGTTGTAGAGATAATTCTTGTCGTTCTTAGGACGATTAAGAGTTGTTTTTTCAATGTTAGTAGATTTCCAGATTAGATGAGTCAGCAAAGTAGTTATACATTTTAGCGGGAAAAACAGTTAAGAATAATACACAGTTAGGAATTTAGTTAGCTTCAGGAAATCAGTTAGTAACAGATTTAGCTCAATCTCTTTCATTGTATGCAACTATAAATACTTGTACAAGTCATTGTAAATGGGGAAATAGATACATGTTGTTTGTCTACATTCAATCTTCTTCAATCATTTCTTCTCTTCCATAATCTGTGGTTATTTTCTCGAAACCTCTCCGATAGGATCCTGAAATAGCCTTTGAATCCTCGAGTGGTAATCAACTCCTGCAATTCAGCTATCATTCAACTCCCGTAATGGCGTTTATATAGACATGGTTAGGGTTTAGGATTATGTTAACTAATGGGCCAACTCATTTAGCTAACACCCTTTATGAATGTTATAGGCCCAAATGATATTTTTTCTAGGGGAAACTACATAAATAAGCTAAGAAATACAAAATAATTACAATTTCATAGCCCAATCCAAACTAGTTCAGCAAATACCCATTGACCCAAAATAAATTACGGCCCACATTCTTCTTTAGTTTAGGCCAAATTTCCCTTAAGCCCTCTATAAATTTAGGTCCAATTTCTCCCTCGGCTTTTAAAATTTAGGCGCAATTTACCCCAATCCAAAGAATTTAGGCCCAAAAAGTACAATATCACTACCGAGTTGGGGCGTTAAAAATGGTATCAAAGCTACTCTTTTGTCAGCCTTGTTGATGTGGGCCAGAGTTTAACTGAGTTTAGGAAAATTTTGGTAAGACAGGGAAAACCTTAGTGTCGAGTCTAGAACAATCTCATGCGGTGGGGCAAACTTCAGTGAGGAGGCTGAGTCCACAACGGGGTGTATGTGACACCCAATCTAAAGATAAAAAGTCTCACATCGATAAAACACATGCGAGATGTTTGGTATATAAGTAAGCAGACCTTACTAAGTAGTGCCGCGTTTTACATTTGTGCAGGTCTAGGCCTAAAGTGGACAAATCACTAGCGGGCTATGCCATTACATATTCACGGGCTAACATACACGAAAAACTTAGAAAATTGCTTAATTCCAGTAAAATAGCTCCTAAATGCCCAAAATATATGCAAAAAATGGTGAGTCTTCATGTTCTTCTCCCCCAAATCCCAACGGAAGGTTCCGTAAAGGATTTGCAAAATAAAATTATCCGAAAGCCATATCACCAAAATATGCTTAGGCTAACACACACGAAAATTTGAAAAAATGGCCTAATTCCTGTAAAATGGATCCTAAATGGCCAAAACATATGAAAAAGGGTGAGGCTTCACGTACTGCTCCTCCAACTCCCTAAGGAGAGTTTCGTAAAGGTTTTACAAAAAAACCGTCCAGAAGTCATTTCACCAAAATATTCATGGGCTAACACACACGAAAAATTAAAAAAAGTTTCGTAACTTCTGTAAAATGGCTCCTAATTGCCCAAATTATGTGTGAAAAATAGTAGGGATTCACATACTGCTCCCCCAACTCCCTATGAAGGGTTCTGTAAAGGTTTTGCAAAAGGAAAGTTCAGAAGTCATATCAACGAAAATATTGGTGAACTAACACACACACAAATATTAATGGACTAACACACACGAAAAACTGAGAAAATTGCATAGTTCATCTAAAATGTCTCTTAAATGTCCAGTGTATGTGCAAAAGGGGTGAGGCTTCATGTACTTATCCCCCAACTCCCTATAGAGGGTTCTGTAAAGTTTTTTAGAAAAATCGTTTGTAAGCCATAACACTAAACTATTCATGGGCTGACACTCACAAAAAATTGAGAAAATTGCCTAATTTCTGTAAAATGGCTCCTAAATGTCAAATCAAATGGTGAGGCTTCACATACTTCTCCTTCAACTCCTTACGGAGGTTTTTTGATGTTATAGGAATCGTTCCCCATATCCTTACGGATGGGTCTGTAAATATTTTGGAAAAAAAGTGCTCCAAAATTATACCACCCAAAAATCTATGGGTTAACATACACAAAAGACTAAGAAAATCTTCTAATTCTTGTTGAGTGGCCCGTAAATGCTTAGAAAAAAGATTGGATCATGGTGAGGCTATAATAATTTTTTTCCCATGTCCTTACAAATAATTCTATAATGGTTTTGGAAAAAAAGCACCCAGAAGTCATATCTCCAAAAATTTCATGAGCTAACAAGCACAAAAAATTGAGAATATCACCTAATTCTTGTTGAGTGGCGCCTAAATGCAAAAAGAAGTGACGTGAATCATGCTGAGAATATAGGAATTGTTTCCTAGGTCCTTATGAGTGGTCCTATAGAGGTTCTGAAAAATGTACCCAGCCGACATATCACCAAAAAATTATGGGTTAATACACAAGTAAAATTGAGAAAATTGTCTAATTCTTGTTGAGTGACCCATAAATGCTAAAAATAAGTGGTGTGGATCAGGGTGAAGCTAGGAGAATTTTCCCTGGTTCCTTACAGATGGTTTTGTAAAGTTTCTGAAAAATAAGTGTTTGGAAACCATATCACCAAAAATATCCATGGGCTAACACACACGAAAAACTAAAAAAATCGCCTAACTTCTGTTGAGCGGCGCTTATATGCTAAAAAAGTGGTGTGGATCATGATGAGGCTATATTAATTGTTCCTTAGGTCGTTACAAATGGTACTGCAAAGGTTCTAAAAAAAGTGCTCGAAAGTCATATCACATAAAATCCATGCATGTTGCATACGAAAAGCTGAGAAAATTGTTTAATGTCGGTTAAGTGACCCCTAAATGCTAAAAAAAGTTACATGGATCATTGTGAGACTATAAGAATTGTTTCCCATGTCCTTACGGATGGTTCTATGAAGGTTCTGGAAGAAAGTTCCCAGAAGCCCTATCACCAAATATTGCATGAGTTAACACACACGAAAATCTGAGAAAAATCTCCTAATTCATGTTGAGTGTTCCCTTCATGCTAAAAAATATGGTATGGATCATGGTGAGGCTAAATGATTTTTTCTCCCGGTCCTTATTTGTAACACCCCGCTACTAGAGAGACTGAAAATTAGAAAGAAATCATTTTTTGGAAATAAGTTAAATCTGGAAAATTGGCTAAGTTATGTTAAGTATGGGTTTTTGGTCAACTTCAAATGACCATAAATCCTAGCTCTGGATGTGTTAGGTGTGCTACCAGATACCGTAGGAAATATCTTTGAATTCTTTCCAACGCCATCTAGTTTGATCGATTTCGAGTTCGTATGAGGGAGATATGCCCATTTGAAGTTGGGTTGTCTAAATAAGGAAAGTCAAAATTGGATTTTAGGAGGGTATTGTGGTCTTTTCACTACCCAATTAAATTATTTCATTTTTGGTAATTACTTAGGGGTCTAAACTGAATTTGGTCAGTTTACGCACTCAAAGAATTCACGCTAGGGTTTTTATAAAAAGAACGCAAGAGGAGAAAAGAGGAGAAAGAGCCAAAGTTCATCGTTGTTGAGGTTTTACTTGTGGATTTCGTCAAGGGGTGATCCCTATGAGATATGTGAGATCACATACCGTTGGGTTAGTTCACCCACGCGCCAATCATGATTTATTTCAGCGAATTTAGATTCTTGAAGGTTTAGAAATTGAGTCATTGATGGATTTGTTTGAAGTTTCTATTGAGTTCTTGATTGTTGGAGTTGTTGAGGAATTCTTGATTTAGATTCATGAAATTAGGTGTCATTTTGGGTAGATTCTTGCATATTTTGATTATGTAGACGGATCTAAGTGTTTGGGTAAGACCCAATTGAGTTTAGAGGGTTTAGAATTGAAAAATGACCAAGAGAATTCGTCAAAATCTGGGGAAAAGGGGTGGGGCGCCGCGCCACTTAGAGCGCCCAACAAAATGCTCTGAATTTTGGCCTCTGGGATGCTGCGCCAGCCAGAGCGCCCTAAGCCAGTCTCTGAAATTTACCCTCTGGCGCCCCGCGCCACTCAGAGCGCCAGGGATGCCAGGTCTTCTACTTTTTCCCACTTCTTTCCGTACTAGTTCCCTTGAAACGTACCTATGTTTTCTAGTTGATTTCTCCACTATAAGGTACGAATAAACAACATGAAATCATCCATAAACATGAGATCATGAGCCTTGAATCCATAATTCAATTCAAGGAAGGTTAAGAGTCAAGTTAAGAGAAGTTAATAGAGTTTTCCAAAAGTCTTTCGCAAATGTTTTCACTTTGTTTTAAGACTTGAGTTTTGAGTTGAGTAAAGTGTAAAGGTTGAAGTTCATTTCTTCACAAGAGTATATATGGGGACTATGTATTCCCAAAGAGTTTAAAATGTTTTCACATTTAAATAAGAAAGGAAACTTTGATTTCCACAAGAGCCTTTTAGCTAGTTTTTAGTAAAGAGTAAATGCTTTCACAATTAATCAAGAGAGAAAACTTTGATTTCCAAGAGGAGCCTTTGAGCTAAGTTTTGAGAAATTATGTCAAGCCAAAGAAATAAGTATGTTTTTAAACATAAGATCTAGTATTATATTTTGGGAGTAGTATTGAGCACCGATATAGCGGAGAGTTCAGATAACTCCCAGCCCCTATAAACCATGTAGCCACCATGGGTAGACAAGGGGTCATACATTTTAGATGATTCCTTAGTGCTTTTTGGCATAGACTAGTGGATCCACTTAGTAGTCAGGTTCTATACCCTCGACAAGGTATAGGACGACCCTGGTAGCATGAGGCAAAATGATGTATCATCACAATAACTCTTAAGTGATGGTTGTCGGTTAGACAAACTCCCACATCAATATTATTTTGTATTTTTATATACATTTCAAAGTTTATATTGTATCTTTGCATACATACTGAGTTACTATTGTATTTATAAATACAAAGAGTTGTTATCCATGTTTTAAAAAGCTTTTCATTATATTGCATTTATATTATTTCTTTATATTGAAATGAGTTCAGTTCAGTTTAGTTGAGACCAGGTTTGTTCTTTCAGTTCCTTTCAAGCTTATGTCTTATTTTAGTATTCCTCTTGCATGCTCGTACATTGAATGTATTGACACTATTTGGCCTGTAACGTTGTTATGATCAGATACAGGTAACCAGGATCAACATCCAGCGCTTCGTTGATCCAGTTGAGCATTTATAGTCTTGTGGTGAGCCTCCTTACTTTTCGGAGGATCCCTATTTACATTGCTTTAGTAGTTATTAGTTGTTAGGATGTTCGGGGGTCTTGCCCCAACATCCATCTCAGTTTTAGAGGCTTCATAGATAGACAATTAGTTAGTTCATTTGTCTTTACCTTGTTATTGACTTATGTTTTGAGACTTGAGTTGTCATTTTGGCTAGTGAATGTTATCTTAATAGATTCTCAGTTATCTTTGAGTTTTAAGTTTACTTCTAAAAGTACAGTTATGATGAGTTAAGTCTTTCACTGAGTAAGTAAGCCAGGCCAAGGGTTCTCTTAGGGCCAATAATGGTTATCGAGTGCCAGTCCCGCCCATGGGTGTAGGCTCGGGGAGTGACAAACTTGGTATCACAGACCAGAGTTCAAGAGTCCTAGAGAGTCTATGAAGCCGTGTCTATAGAGTCCCAGTTATTGGTGTGAAGCGCGCCACATCTATAATTAGGAGGCTGCAACATTTAGGAAATTTCTTCACTTCTTTCATATTCATTTCGTGCGTTAGAGTTTATCTCTAAAGAGTTTCTTTCTAACTCGTTCTTGTGCGTTTCTTTCAGATCATGCTTCCACGAAGAGTTGTCAGAGGTCGTCCGGCTAGAAGAAATGTTGAACCATAGGAACAAGGAGTACCTAATGCACCAGAAGTGCAACCCCAAGGAAAGGTCACCAATGCCGAATTCAGTGAAGCTATTCGGATGTTGAGCCAAGTTGTGACCAACCAAGCTAGGAAACAAAGAGGGAATCAGCAGGAAGTGGCTGACACTTCAAGGATCCGAGAGTTCTTAAGGATGAACCCACCGAGCTTTACTAGTTCAAGTGTTACTGAGGATCCAAAGAATTTTGTTGAAGAGCTTCAGAAGGTTTCTGAGATCATGCATGTTGCTGATACTGAGAGGGTGGAACTAGCTGCATACGAAATGAAGGGTGTCGCTAGGATATGGTTCGACTAATGGAAGAAGAACTGAGCTGATGGAGCACCACTTGTGAGTTGGGCTTGTTTTGAGGAGGCCTTCTTGAGGCGTTTCTTTCCCCGAAAACTGAGAGAAGCAAAGGTACGAGAGTTCCTCACTCTTAGGCAGGATTCTTTGAGGGTTCATGAGTACAATTATGATGAGTTAAGTCTTTCACTGAGTAAGTAAGCCAGGCTAAGGGTTCGCTTGGGGCCAACAATAGTTCTCGAGTGGCAGTCCCGCCCAGGGTGTAGGCTCGGGGGGTGACATTATGGATGGTTCTGTAAGGGTTCTAGAAAAAAAGTTCCTAGAAACCATATCACCAAAAAAATCATGAGCTTACACAAATGAAAAATTAAGAGAATCGCCAAATTCCTATTGAGCGGACCCTAAATACTAAAAAATGGTGTGAATCATGATGAGGTTATATGAAATGTTCCATGGGTCCATACGGATGGTTCTGTAGAAAAAAGTGACTGGAAGTCATATGACCAAAAAAACTATGGGCTAACGCACACGTACAACTAAGAAAATTGCTTAATTTCTTTTGAGTGATCCTAAATGCTACAAAATGACATGGATCATATTGAGGCTATAGAATTTGTTCGCCAGGTCCTTACGGATGGTTTTATTAAGGTTCTGGAAGAAAAGTGCCCAAAACACATATCACTAAAAATTAATGGGCTAAAACATACGAAAATAAAGAAAATCATTTAATTCCTATATAATATGTGGCCCTTAAATGCTTTGAAATGTGGTGTGGATCATGGTGAGGCTATAGAAATTGTGTCTCAAATCCTTACGTATGGTTCTGTAAAGGGCTTGGAAAAAAGTGTCCGAAAGTCATATCACCAAAAATTTCATGGGCTAACACACATCAACAACTAAGAAAATTTACTAATTCATATTAATTGACCCCTAAATGCTAACAAAATGGCATGGATTATGGTGAGGCTTTAGGAAGTATTCCTAAGGTGCTTATGGATGGTTCTATACATATTTTGTAAAAAGATCCCGAAAGCCATATCACCAAGAAATCTATGGGCTAACACACAAAAATTTCGGAAAATCATCTTATTCATGTTGAGTGGCCTCTAAATGCAAAAAAATGGTATGGATCATAGTGAGGCTATATTAATTGTTCCTCAGGTAGTTACAAATGGTTCTGCAAAGGTTCTCGAATTAAGTGCCCGAAAGTTATATCACATAAAATCCATGCTTTAACACATACGAAAAGCTGAGAAAATTGTTTAATGTCGGTTGAGTGACTCCTAAATGCTAAAAAAAGTGACATGGATCATTGTGAGACTATAAGAATTGATTCCCATGTCCTTACCGATGGTTCTATGAAGGTTCTGGAAGAAAGTTCCCAGAAGCCCTATCACCAAATAATCCATGGGTTAACATACACAAAAATCTGAGAAAAATTGCCTAATTCATGTTGAGTGGCCCCTTCATCCTAAAAAATGTGATATGGATCATGGTGAGGCTAAATGAATTGTTCTCCCGATCCTTATGGATGGTTCTGTAAAGGTTCTAGAAAAAAAGTTCCTGGAAGCCATATCACCATAAAATTCATGGGCCTACACACATGAAAAACTGAGAGAATCGCCTAATTCCTATTGAGCTGCCCCTAAATACTAAAAAATTGGTGTGAATCATGGTGAGGTTATATGAAATGTTCCACGGGTCCATACAAATGGTTCTGTAAAGGTTCTGCAAAAACAAAGTGACTAAAAGTCATATCACCAAAAAACCTATGGGCTAACGCACACGTACAACTAAGAAAATCGCTTAATTTCTTTTGAATGATCCTTAATGCTACAAAATGACATGGATCATAGTGAGGCTATAGGATTTGTTCCCCAGGTCCTTACAGATAGTTCTATTAAGGTTCTGGAAGAAAAGTGCCCAAAACACATATCACTAAAAATTAATGGGCTAAAACATACGAAAAACAAAGAAAATCATCTAATTCCTATATAATATGTGGCCCTTAAATGCTAAGCAATGTGGTGTGGATCATGGTGAGGCTATAGAAATTGTGTCTCAAGTCCTTACATGGTTCTATAAAGGGTTTGGAAAAAAGTGTCCGGAAGTCATATCACCAAAAAATTCATGGCCTAACACAGACGCAAAACTGAGAAAATTTACTAGTTCCTATTAAGTGACCCCTAAATGCTAACAAAATGGTGTGGATTATGGTGAGGCTGTAGGTAGTATTCCTGAGGTGCTTACGGATGGTTCTATATAGATTTTGAAAAAAAATATCTCGGAAGCCATATCACCAAGAAATCTATGGGCTAACATATGAAAATTTCAGAAAATCATCTTATTCATGTTGAGTGGCCTCTAAATGCGAAAAAAGTGGTGTGAATCATGGTGAGGCTATAAGAATTGTTCGTCAGGTCCTTACAGATGATATTTTATATGTTCGAAAAAAAATTCCTAGAAGTCATATCACCAATAAATCCGTAGGCTCACACACAAAATACTATGAAAATCGCCTAATTCCTATTGTGTCCCCAAAATGCTAAAAAAAGTGGTGTGAATCATGGTGAAACTATATAAAAATTGTTCCTCTGGTCCTTATGGATTTTTTTGTAAATGATTTGGAAAATAACTGTCCAAAAGTCATATCACCAAAAAATTTATGAGTTAATACACATAAAAAAACTGAAAAATTGCCTAATTCTTGTTGAGTGTTACCTAAATGCTAAAAAAAGGGCATGAATCATGGTGAGACTATAGGAATTGTTCCCACGTCTTTATGGATGGTTCTTCAAAGGTTTTGAAAAAAAATTACCTGGTAGGCATATCTCCAAAAAATCTCTCTCTATATATAAAAACTTTATCAGATTTTGATATGTCCAGATACATGTATCTCGAGATATATACATGAGGTTGATATATATATATATATATATATATATATATATATTGACCTCATGCATATATCCCGAGATAAATGTATCTGGACATATCAAAAGCTGATAAAGTTTGGGCCTAATATACCCATAAGGGGTGCTAGCTAAATGAGTTGGCCCATTAGTTAATGTAACCCTAAACCCTAACTCAGTCTATATAAATGCCATTACATGAGTTGGAAAAATAACTCTAAATCGTCTAGAGAACGGTGAGAGCTATTTATTTGGGGTTTCATTTCTTGTTTGAGTGATGTTGATAAATAATTTGTATTTGTGATGTCATGATCTTGAATTTGTGAGTTTTTTAATATTCTTTTCATTGTTTTTATTTTAATTTAAAATTTGATCTTTTGTTTTTGGGGATTTCTTTTTTGATATTAGTGATTTTGATAAATCATTTATCGTTGTGAATTAATGATCTTGATTTATTTATTTTTTTTAAAAAAACTAATCGTTCTTTCCAATGATTTTTCCAATAGAATTTGTGTCATTTTCAAGGTTTATGTGATCCATGTCTTTTATACATGAACTTAGTACATATCATGTTTCTTGATTAAACAATTTTTTATATATTAAATTTCTTGTGTGATCAATTTGATTCATTATGGTTCAACATTTTCCTTTTTGTTTTCTTTCTTGTCACTTTTTATTTTTAATTCATTATATGACAAATTTCTTTATTTTTTATGGTTTTTTTCTATGAAATTTGATTAATTTATGTTTAATATTTTTGTACCATTTTACAAGAAGTGCATAACGAGGAAGATATCAAAAGATAAATGGAATGTTTGTCCAGAATGCAATATGGATTTAGGTGTTTCCCCCTTGCAGAAAATCAGGTATATATTATTCTCCACTTAAAATATTTTGAATTGTTAATTATAGTGATGTATATCTTTTTTTTTTATAGCTTCCAACATGTAAGTTTTATTGAAAAAGCATGAAAATTGTATTCAGAAAATGGAACGGATAGAGTTATATACTTCTTTCGTCTCATTTTATTGTGGATGTGTTACTATTTGGGGACTCAAATAATATTTTCTTTGACTATAGTTTTCTCCCAAAAAAAAACAAATATTTTGAATCATTCGCTATATTGACTTACAATATTTTTCGTGTAGTTTCCAAATATGTAATTTTATTTTTAAAAATTTGAACTATTTGTACCCGAGTTAATTAAAACCATAATGTGGAAATAAGTAGTACAGAAACACAACTAGTTTTATATGACCTTGACAAGAGCACTTATGTCACTGGCAATAGAGGCGGAGCTATCATTTTAAGTTTAAGGATTCTGAATTCTAAAAAACAAATCAAATCCACTTATTAGGTTATGGATACATTGTTTATATTCCCTCCATCCTATTTTATGTTAAAGTGTTACTGTTTGAGGAGTCAAATATTTTTTTATAAAACATATTTTGATTCATTAGCTATGTTGATTTGGAGTAGTTTTCTTGTAGGCTTTATATATATACACATTTCATTTTTATAAATTTAAAGAATTTATATCTGAATGCATAGTTTCAATCCTTATAATTTCACATATTATAAGTAAATTTTCAAATACAAGAGTCTAGCTTATGTCGAACCAGTAGGAAGAACTGTAATTCTGTTCCTTGTATATATATGTGTGTGACAAAATAAGTACCGATACAACCTTATAATGATCAATTCTATTGGCCTGATCACAAAGTGTATGGGATCAAAGACATAATTTCAAGTAAAAGAAGAGAATTAATTGAGCTTGGACTAATCAAAAAATCTTATAAAGGCAAACCCAAAAAGTTAGCTCGTAAGGATATTTATCTTAATTATAGTGCTGACATGCTCATTGATAATCCACAATCGCCTCCTCCTCCTGCTCCTGCTCCCGTTGTTGTTGCTACAGGTTCAAGGAGAAAGGAGGAATCAATTTCTTCCATAGTAAATACTACACCACTTGTTGTTGGTGATCAAGTTTCGATTCAACACACTCTATCTCTACCTCTTCCCCTTCCAGTACTACTACTCGATATGTTGTGTTTTTTCGAAACTTGATCATCATCAACAAGTAGTATAGCATTTACGATAGAAGAACTTGATTTCTCCATTATCCTTGAACTTGTAGAACAACAACAACAGTAGGAGGAGGAGTAGGTGATGGTGGAGTATCAATGAGCATGTCAGGCCTTCTATCAATATCCTTACGAGCTAACTTTTTGAGTTCGTCTTTTTTGGATTTTTCGATTAGTCCACGCTCAATAAATTCTCTTTTTTTTACTTGACACTATGTCTCTGATCCCTTGCACTTGGTGATCAGGCTTGAAAATTAAGCATTATAGAAAGTCATATCAATTATTTTTCACACACACACATATATATATATATATATATATATATATGTACAAGGAACGAAATTACAGTTCTGTCTACTTATTTGACATAAACTTAGAGTCAAAATCTTCTACTTGTATTTGAAAAATTTACTTATAATATGTACTTCCTTTATCTCAAATTATGTGAAAAGGTATGGAGTACGAAGATTAAAACATCTTATTTTGACTAAAAATTTGAGTATAAATTCTTCAATTTTTTAAAATAAAAGTGTATACACAAAAAGTACTACAAATCAACATAGCGAATGAATTAAAATATCTTTTAAAAGAAATTGTTTGACTCCTCAAATAGTAACACTTTAACATATAATAGGATGGATAGAGTATAAATAATGTATCCATATAACATGAACCAAATGGAAAAATAAAGCCAAAATCAAAAGACAATGTCCGACTTTACATTTTGAAAAAGAGTGGTGTCTAGGTCAATTTCGATACAACCTTAACTTGTTTTATTAAGTACATGTTAGTTTTCATCAACGTAGGAATAAAGAGAACTCTAATCACCATAGACATATAGAAAAATAATCTAGGGTTGCATTAAAAGTGTATTTTTGTTCTTACAATTTAAGCCTATAGTCAACATAAAGAAAGTCAAAATACTTAATTTCACTATTGTTTCGGATAAAAATTCTTCAAACCTTTTTTAAAAATAATTGCATATTTGAAAAATATTGTAAGTCAAGATAAAGAATTATTAAAAATATTTTTTGAAAAATTATTGTGAATACTATAGTCGAATAAAAAAATTGTTTGACTCTCTAAACAATAACATCTTCACATAAACTAGGACGAAGGGACTATATAACTCTCTCTGTTCCCCGTTATCTGATACAATTTTCATGCCTTTTCAAATAAAATTTACTTATAAGAAGTAAGAAAAGAAATAAATCGCAATATATAATAATTCAAAATATTTAAAAGACGTATAAAAAATCGAAAATAGAGAATATATATACCTGATTTTTTTTGCGAGGGGCGACACCTAAATCTGTATTGCATTCTGGACAAACTTTCAATTTCTCTTCTTTTACCTTCCTCATTATGCAATTCTTGCAAACTGTAAAAATTATTAAACATAAATTACTCAAATTCCATTAAAAATACTGATATATAATAATTATTTTTTCATCAAAAAATGATATATAATGAATTAAGAAATAAAAAGTGAAAAGAAAGAAAAGAAAAAATGTTGGACCATATTGCAAAACTCACCTCTTTTAATCATAAAATCCCAAATTAATAATGCATAAAAATATAGTAGTGTTGTAAAACTCAAGAACAAAAGAACAATATAAAGATGAAGATAAGAAGAACATAAAACAAGAGGAACAATATAAGATAACTTTCTTTCTTTCAAGTGTTTACCAAATCTTCAAGTGTATACAATATGAACCCTTATGCCTCTATTTATAGTGTAACATAGAGACATACAAAAGGTTAGTCATAAACATGAATATAATGGAGGAGGTTATGTAGGTGAAAGTTTAAAAGAATAATGGTCATAAAGGTGGAGGTTATCTTCATAATAGAGGGAAGTAATGGAGATAATTAGAACAACATTTCTTGAGAGTTTTATCATGTTGAATTTATCAAAGCTTGAGTTCGTGGAACTTGATATTTCTGGAAATAATTACTTGTCATGGGTATTTGATGCTGAAATTCACCTTGACGCGAAAGGTCTTGGTGCCACTATTACCGATGGTAATACAACGTCGAGTCAGGACAAAGCAAAGGCAACGATTTCCTTCATCATATCTGGATGAAGGATTGAAGGTTGAATACCTTACAGTGAAAGATCCACTTGAATTGTGGACTGATTTGAAGGAAAGGTATGACCACCTTAAGGCAACGGTATTGCCAAGGGCTCGTTATGAATGGATTCACTTACGGTTACAAGAATAATGGTCATAAAGGTGGAGGTTATCTTCATAATAGAGGGAAGTAATGAAGATAATTAGACATAGTAACATCTTGGTGTAGTGGACATCCATATCATAATATTTTATAACACTCCCCCTTAGATGTTCATAGATAATGTGCCTCATTAAAACCTTACTAGGAAAAAATCACGTGAAAAGAAATCCTAGTGAAGGAAAAAGAGTACACATATCTTTTGATATGCTTTGAATGTTACCTCGTTAAAAACCATACCACGAAAACCCAATTGGGATAAAACTATGGTTAAGGGAAAAGAGTACTACGCATATTTTTCTCCCCATGATAAAAACTCTACTTGATATCTCGGTGACGATGCATTCTAATCTTATATCACAACTTCTCAATTGTTGATGTTGGCAATCCTTAGTGAATAAGTTTACAAGATTATCACTTGAACGGGTCTTTGAACGTCTATCTCACCATTTTGTTGAAGATCATGTGTGAAAAAGATTTTTGGTGAAATATGCTTTGTCCGATCTCCTTTAATGTATCCTTCCTTCAATTGAGTTATATATTATATTCGAATATGGTGGCTGAAATATGTTTTTCCAAAGGAAAATCACATATTTTCTGAATATGATAGATCATGATGCCAAATAAACACACTCCCAACTTATTTATAGATCAAAATTATTTCTCCATGATTTGAAGAACTGGTTACTAATGTTTGATTCTTTGAATGCCAAGGTATTGATGTGCCTTCATATGTAAACAAATAGTTCATTTGCGATCGAGCTTTATGCGGATCAAATAAATATTCCGCATCTACATAAGAAAATCATTTTTGACTCGGAGATCGAGCATTTCATTTTTATTGAAGCTCATCTTTTCTTCTCAAAGAAAATGACACACCTTCTATGTGTTGAGTCACTTGCTTTATTAGTTTCTTGCCATAACTTGAATAATAATATGATAATCCCTTCACATAACTTTCGTAGTGTATATCAAATAATCTCTAGTATATGCATAACTAGGAAATCTTTAAGTGAACCAATTTCACTAATCCATGATATTTTTAATCATTTTCATGCATATATCCCGAGATAAATGTATCTGGACATATCAAAAGCTGATAAAGTTTGGGCCTAATATACCCATAAGGGGTGCTAGCTAAATGAGTTGGCCCATTAGTTAATGTAACCCTAAACCCTAACTCAGTCTATATAAATGCCATTACATGAGTTGGAAAAATAACTCTAAATCGTCTAGAGAACGGTGAGAGCTAGTTATTTGGGGTTTCATTTCTTGTTTGAGTGATGTTGATAAATAATTTGTATTTGTGATGTCATGATCTTGAATTTGTGAGTTTTTCAATATTCTTTTCATTGTTTTTATTTTAATTTAAAATTTGATCTTTTGTTTTTGGGGATTTCTTTTTTGATATTAGTGATTTTGATAAATCATTTATCGTTGTGAATTAATGATCTTGATTTATTTATTTTTTTTAAAAAAACTAATCGTTCTTTCCAATGATTTTTCCAATAGAATTTGTGTCATTTTCAAGGTTTATGTGATCCATGTCTTTTATACATGAACTTAGTACATATCATGTTTCTTGATTAAACAATTTTTTTATATATTAAATTTCTTGTGTGATCAATTTGATTCATTATGGTTCAACATTTTCCTTTTTGTTTTCTTTCTTGTCACTTTTTATTTTTAATTCATTATATGACAAATTTCTTTATTTTTTATGGTTTTTTTCTATGAAATTTGATTAATTTATGTTTAATATTTTTGTACCATTTTACAAGAAGTGCATAACGAGGAAGATATCAAAAGATAAATGGAATGTTTGTCCAGAATGCAATATGGATTTAGGTGTTTCCCCCTTGCAGAAAATCAGGTATATATTATTCTCCACTTAAAATATTTTGAATTGTTAATTATAGTGATGTATATCTTTTTTTTTTATAGCTTCCAACATGTAAGTTTTATTGAAAAAGCATGAAAATTGTATTCAGAAAATGGAACGGATAGAGTTATATACTTCTTTCGTCTCATTTTATTGTGGATGTGTTACTATTTGGGGACTCAAATAATATTTTCTTTGACTATAGTTTTCTCCCAAAAAAAAACAAATATTTTGAATCATTCGCTATATTGACTTACAATATTCGTGTAGTTTTCAAATATGTAATTTTATTTTTAAAAATTTGAACTATTTGTACCCGAGTTAATTAAAACCATAATGTGGAAATAAGTAGTACAGAAACACAACTAGTTTTATATGACCTTGACAAGAGCACTTATGTCACTGGCAGTAGAGGCGGAGCTATCATTTTAAGTTTAAGGATTCTGAATTCTAAAAAACAAATCAAATCCACTTATTAGGTTATGGATACATTGTTTATATTCCCTCCATCCTATTTTATGTTAAAGTGTTACTGTTTGAGGAGTCAAATATTTTTTTATAAAACATATTTTGATTCATTAGCTATGTTGATTTGGAGTAGTTTTCTTGTAGGCTTTATATATATACACATTTCATTTTTATAAATTTAAAGAATTTATATCTGAATGCATAGTTTCAATCCTTATAATTTCACATATTATAAGTAAATTTTCAAATACAAGAGTCTAGCTTATGTCGAACCAGTAGGAAGAACTGTAATTCTGTTCCTTGTATATATATGTGTGTGACAAAATAAGTACCGATATAACCTTATAATGATCAATTCTATTGGCCTGATCACCAAGTGTATGGGATCAGAGACATAATTTCAAGTAAAAGAAGAGAATTAATTGAGCTTGGACTAATCAAAAAATCTAATAAAGGCAAACCCAAAAAGTTAGCTCGTAAGGATATTTATCTTAATTATAGTGCTGACATGCTCATTGATAATCCACAATCGCCTCCTCCTCCTGCTCCTGCTCCCGTTGTTGTTGCTACAGGTTCAAGGAGAAAGGAGGAATCAATTTCTTCCATAGTAAATACTACACCACTTGTTGTTGGTGATCAAGTTTCGATTCAACACACTCTATCTCTACCTCTTCCCCTTCCAGTACTACTACTCGATATGTTGTGTTTTTTCGAAACTTGATCATCATCAACAAGTAGTATAGCATTTACGATTGAAGAACTTGATTTCTCCATTATCCTTGAACTTGTAGAACAACAACAACAGTAGGAGAAGGAGTAGGTGATGGTGGAGTATCAATGAGCATGTCAGGCCTTCTATCAATATCCTTACGAGCTAACTTTTTGAGTTCGTCTTTTTTGGATTTTTCGATTAGTCCACGCTCAATAAATTCTCTTTTTTTTACTTGACACTATGTCTCTGATCCCTTGCACTTGGTGATCAGGCTTGAAAATTAAGCATTATAGAAAGTCATATCAATTATTTTTCACACACACACACATATATATATATATATATATATATATATATATATATATATATGTACAAGGAACGAAATTACAGTTCTGTCTACTTATTTGACATAAACTTAGAGTCAAAATCTTCTACTTGTATTTGAAAAATTTACTTATAATATGTACTTCCTTTATCTCAAATTATGTGAAAAGGTATGGAGTACGAAGATTAAACCATCTTATTTTGACTAAAAATTTGAGTATAAATTCTTCAATTTTTTAAAATAAAAGTGTATACACAAAAAGTACTACAAATCAACATAGCGAATGAATTAAAATATCTTTTAAAAGAAATTGTTTGACTCCTCAAATAGTAACACTTTAACATATAATAGGATGGATAGAGTATAAATAATGTATCCATATAACATGAACCAAATGGAAAAATAAAGCCAAAATCAAAAGACAATGTCCGACTTTACATTTTGAAAAAGAGTGGTGTCTAGGTCAATTTCGATACAACCTTAACTTGTTTTATTAAGTACATGTTAGTTTTCATCAACGTAGGAATAAAGAGAACTCTAATCACCATAGACATATAGAAAAATAATCTAGGGTTGCATTAAAAGTGTATTTTTGTTCTTACAATTTAAGCCTATAGTCAACATAAAGAAAGTCAAAATACTTAATTTCACTATTGTTTCGGATAAAAATTCTTCAAACCTTTTTTAAAAATAATTGCATATTTGAAAAATATTGTAAGTCAAGATAAAGAATTATTAAAAATATTTTTTGAAAAATTATTGTGAATACTATAGTCGAATAAAAAAATTGTTTGACTCTCTAAACAATAACATCTTCACATAAACTAGGACGAAGGGACTATATAACTCTCTCTGTTCCCCGTTATCTGATACAATTTTCATGCCTTTTCAAATAAAATTTACTTATAAGAAGTAAGAAAAGAAATAAATCGCAATATATAATAATTCAAAATATTTAAAAGACGTATAAAAAATCGAAAATAGAGAATATATATACCTGATTTTTTTTGCGAGGGGCGACACCTAAATCTGTATTGCATTCTGGACAAACTTTCAATTTCTCTTCTTTTACCTTCCTCATTATGCAATTCTTGCAAACTGTAAAAATTATTAAACATAAATTACTCAAATTCCATTAAAAATACTGATATATAATAATTATTTTTTCATCAAAAAATGATATATAATGAATTAAGAAATAAAAAGTGAAAAGAAAGAAAAGAAAAAATGTTGGACCATATTGCAAAACTCACCTCTTTTAATCATAAAATCCCAAATTAATAATGCATAAAAATATAGTAGTGTTGTAAAACTCAAGAACAAAAGAACAATATAAAGATGAAGATAAGAAGAACATAAAACAAGAGGAACAATATAAGATAACTTTCTTTCTTTCAAGTGTTTACCAAATCTTCAAGTGTATACAATATGAACCCTTATGCCTCTATTTATAGTGTAACATAGAGACATACAAAAGGTTAGTCATAAACATGAATATAATGGAGGAGGTTATGTAGGTGAAAGTTTAAAAGAATAATGGTCATAAAGGTGGAGGTTATCTTCATAATAGAGGGAAGTAATGGAGATAATTAGAACAACATTTCTTGAGAGTTTTATCATGTTGAATTTATCAAAGCTTGAGTTCGTGGAACTTGATATTTCTGGAAATAATTACTTGTCATGGGTATTTGATGCTGAAATTCACCTTGACGCGAAAGGTCTTGGTGCCACTATTACCGATGGTAATACAACGTCGAGTCAGGACAAAGCAAAGGCAACGATTTCCTTCATCATATCTGGATGAAGGATTGAAGGTTGAATACCTTACAGTGAAAGATCCACTTGAATTGTGGACTGATTTGAAGGAAAGGTATGACCACCTTAAGGCAACGGTATTGCCAAGGGCTCGTTATGAATGGATTCACTTACGGTTACAAGAATAATGGTCATAAAGGTGGAGGTTATCTTCATAATAGAGGGAAGTAATGAAGATAATTAGACATAGTAACATCTTGGTGTAGTGGACATCCATATCATAATATTTTATAACACTCCCCCTTAGATGTTCATAGATAATGTGCCTCATTAAAACCTTACTAGGAAAAAATCACGTGAAAAGAAATCCTAGTGAAGGAAAAAGAGTACACATATCTTTTGATATGCTTTGAATGTTACCTCGTTAAAAACCATACCACGAAAACCCAATTGGGATAAAACTATGGTTAAGGGAAAAGAGTACTACGCATATTTTTCTCCCCATGATAAAAACTCTACTTGATATCTCGGTGACGATGCATTCTAATCTTATATCACAACTTCTCAATTGTTGATGTTGGCAATCCTTAGTGAATAAGTTTACAAGATTATCACTTGAACGGGTCTTTGAACGTCTATCTCACCATTTTGTTGAAGATCATGTGTGAAAAAGATTTTTGGTGAAATATGCTTTGTCCAATCTCCTTTAATGTATCCTTCCTTCAATTGAGTTATATATTATATTCGAATATGGTGACTGAAATATGTTTTTCCAAAGGAAAATCACATATTTTCTGAATATGATAGATCATGATGCCAAATAAACACACTCCCAACTTATTTATAGCTCAAAATTATTTCTGTATGATTTGAAGAAGTGGTTACTAATGTTTGATTCTTTGAATGCCAAGGTATTGATGTGCCTTCATATGTAAACAAATAGTTCATTTGCGATCGAACTTTATGCGGATCAAATAAATATTCCGCATCTACATAAGAAAATCATTTTTGACTCGGAGATCGAGCATTTCATTTTTATTGAAGCTCATCTTTTCTTCTCAAAGAAAATGACACACCTTCTATGTGTTGAGTCACTTGCTTTATTAGTTTCTTGCCATAACTTGAATAATAATATGATAATCCCTTCACATAACTTTCGTAGTGTATATCAAATAATCTCTAGTATATGCATAACTAGGAAATCTTTAAGTGCACCAATTTCACTAATCCATGACATTTTTAATCATTTTCATGAGGTCGAAAAGATTCTTTCTTTGTGTTAAGCAGTTTCAAAACCATTGTGTACTCAATGTAATTGCTTTAAGACCTTTTAAATCCTTCAAGGATTTTCATATAAACTTCATCGTCTAGTTAGACATAATAATTATTCATTATACATATTCAAATATTTTATCTATTGCCAGACTGAAACAAGTCTCATTGCATCCACCACTGGAGATTACTCCATTTAATAATGTCAGGATTTTTGCGAAAACCCTTTATGCCTCGAGGCACAAACCACACTTTCTATCTTACAGTTATACCTTCGCACAATGATTCATTTGTACCACACTGCCATTATATTTTGATCTATGAACTATAAGATAAAAAAACATCACTTTTCTAAGTGAAATAAAAAATACTTGAATAGTGCATTTTATTTTGGCCAATCATTTATCTGTCCACACTATATGATAGATTCAAATTTAAGATCCTCGTAACCATTTATATCATTAAGTGCTACTTCATATCAAAGATACCGCCGACAGTCATTTGATTTGATTCCAATACAGCATACCTTATTTGAGATCCCTTCATTTTTTTACTCATTTTAGGTACCTGAATCTTTGCCAAAGTTTTATGAAGTGTTATGTTGTAGTGCTCTTTCAAAGCACTTACCTCATTATCATGACCATTTTGATAATTTGCTCCTCTCCTTCCTCAAGGAGTTTTACGTTTGGAATCGATTGGTCTATTATGCTTCTGGCGTACTATAGACTCTGCCCTTCAAGGACTATTTATTGGAGCATTTACAGCTTAATTAAAATACTGGGTTAACAAATACATCTGGCAAATCATTTACAACATTTTGCAAATGAATTATCTCTTGAACTTTAAGTTCACATTTTTTAACTAGGATCTAGATAATTCACCCACACATAATTTTTAGTTGCTAAACATATCTCCCCCTAATGTTAGGATCTAACATTTACCCCCTCAACCTCATTTGGGGATCCATCTATGTGCGTGGTGGAGCAATAAAATCTTAATATTTTATAACAAGTAGTGTTAATGACTAGGGTCAAATGCAATAAATTGATCATACAAGAATGAAATAAACAGATAAATAAACAGTTTAATCAAGAAACATGATAAAGTACTAGATCACATAAACCTTGAAAATGACAAACATTCAACTTAATTCAGAAGAACAAATGATTTATCAAAATAACTAAAATAAAAAAAGAAATCCCCAAAATCAAAAAATCAACATTTATATTATTTGTAAAATAATAATAATAATGAACCCCCAAAAAGTTACATTCTAATTAGTCCTTTTAAAAACATTGAAAAGAACGAAAAAAATATCAAAAATTCAAGATCGTGAAATGACAAGAACAAATTATTTATCAAAATCACCGATTCTTTTTATTAAAAAAAAAGGAAACCAAAAAATTACAATAACCATCTTCATCAGTAGTCTCACAAAGTAGGTTTGAAGATGCCGACTCGCAGACGACAGAGATTGAAAGATTGTTTCGATAACTTCGCCTTGATGAGCAATAAAATAAACATCGAAAAGAACGTAACAAAGAAATTCTAAACTTTAGGATCATGAAATCACAAGAACAAATAATTTATCAACATCCCTCAAATAGAAAAAAATAAACCCCCCAAAAATGAATTTAATTAAAAAGATAAAAATTTTCTTACATCTATGACAACATTCTTCAATAATTGTGACATCTTTGCATAAGTTTTTGCAAATTCCACGTGTCAAAAAAATCTCCATCCTAGCTTGTCGTTTAACAAAATCATCCATATTCCTTTATGCATTGAAAAAAAAATTAATAAAAAGGAAACCAAATCAAATATTCTTTTCCTTAATTATAATTATATACATTCCATTATTTGCATGCTAACCATATAATATTAAAATATCACAAAGAGAAAAATTAACACAAAAAGTACCTTGGTTTCTTGTTTCATGATGTAGTGTGCATACAAAGGAACAAAGAAAGAAAGTAACTAAATTTTTAAGAAGTTTGAATTTTTTGGACAGTTATATTTGAATAATTAATATGTGTGAAGATGTCTTTTGAATTATAAGAAAAAATGATAATATATGGACAAAATTGGATTTATGTAGATGATAATAATAGTAAAAATCAACTATTTCTTCCCTGGATTTTAATATCATGAATGATACAAGAAAATTCCACCCTTTAAATTCAGAGAAGATCCTATGTATACTATATATACTATGGTATTTTCCTTTTTTTTGTTTGTTTTACCTTTTTCGGGATGTGTTTGGGTCAACTTGCCTACGACTTATTATTTTCGTTGAGTATATGATACTTCTTATCAACATGTTTTTATTGAGTATATGCTACTTCTTATCAACATGTGTATCATGTAATCTTAGATTGAGGCGAATCTATGATTTCAAGTTTATGAATTTCTATAGTGACTCAAAATTGTGATAAGCGAGTCATGGAATGATTGTTTTTAATATTATCTTGATAATAAGGTGAAACAAAAATATAAATAAAAGAATTTTTACATATATCTACCAATCACAAGTTTCCATCTCGATACTATATATTTTGTGTCTTACCTATCATAATTGGCTTAAATAAAGAAAATTGAAAAATATCCCTAAAGTATATATACAACTTAAATTATACAATTGAATGAATAAACAATAAATATCACAAATATTTTTAAAATTGAAAACTATCCCTAAAGTATATATACAACTTAAGTTTTTACCATTGGATGAAAATTTTAGATGTATATATGTATGGTGATATCCCATTATATAATTGAATATATTGTAATAGTGGCAACTGTAGATCATCCAAAAGAGTTCAAATTTAGAAAAGAT
The DNA here is from genome assembly GCF_900185275.1 of Solanum verrucosum. Classification (NCBI taxonomy): domain Eukaryota; kingdom Viridiplantae; phylum Streptophyta; class Magnoliopsida; order Solanales; family Solanaceae; genus Solanum; species Solanum verrucosum. The sequence continues at coordinate 917,730 of NW_026019911.1, read as the reverse complement.
GGAATTACTATATTGCTTTTTTCATGTAGGGAATTTAATTATGACGAAGTAGTAGTACCAAATAAATATATGCTCAATGTATATCATATATATTTGATGAAGTAATTTAGGGGATAGATTTTTAAAAAGTGGGTTAGGATGGATCGAGTCTAATATAATGATTATGTGATGTCTAATTTTGTTTACCTCTTTTATATGATCATATATTATAACTTCATTTAAGATGGGGATTTTGTTGGGATATATACTATTAACCATGTGTTAAGAAATAATATATATTATAGAATAAATATTTGCTCAATTTTAATAGATCATATATTTGTTTATGGTGTCTATTTACTTATATAGTAGATGATTTAGTGTGTAGAGTTTTAGCTTATACACAGAGGATTAAATCATCAGTTCTTATAAGTATAAAGTTTTTTGTTCACAATCTAGGATGGAAATTGGACATGCCATCGGTACGATTGTAGCACAAGATTATAGGTAATTTATCTTGATTATGGGAACGGTATAGTTCCAACTTCTTGTGCTAGTGCATTTTGTATGTATTGAACGGGACCGAGTAGAGATATTTGTTTTAGACTGACTGACAAAACATATTCTCTAAACTATTAAATGTACTTATATTCTTCATCCTGATATAACTATTATGATCTGTATATATTAATTATCGTTTTGATTTATTAAAAGGTGAGGTTCTGAGATGGGTCAATATGCCTGGTAAGTTGGATAATAATAATATATATTGGTGAAATAATAAGCTAGTTGATGAAATCCATGTCGTTATAGAGATTGATTGATATGCCTTTTTAAGGAACTTATAAGTTTTCATCGTGTCAAATCTTGCAAGTGGATTTATGAATCCGACACATGAATTAAGTTAAGTAGTACTCTAAAGGAAATTAATCATTAAGTTAAATTCGTCAGTAATTTAATTTATTGATTAGTATCTGAAATCTTAAAATGGGGAATTACGAAATATAAATAGAGGAGTGCAATTACGAATTTCTAGTGGAATGATTTGTAATTTATTATGGTAAGAATAATTCAAATTAATTATTTGGAATTATTTCCATAATAGGAAGCCTCAGTAATTAATTCTGTGGTCCCTCCAGTGCCCATATTTAACTAGAACTCAGAATCCTAATTCCAAAGGGAAAAGGGGAGAGGTGTTAGTTTTCTTATAAAAAGAAAACTAGCATGTATTTTTCGGTTGAAGAAAAATAACGTGTGTTTGGTTCTCCTCTTTGGACTGTGAAGAAATCTCTATAATTAGGGATTCTTCTAGCCCTAGATGGATTAGTTTTCTATTCATCCTTGCCCACCCAAGTATTGAGAGAGTTCAGATGTGAACTTGGGATCATTGTAGAAGACCATAGCCATAGCTATTGTCTATCTTGTAGATTCGCTTGAAGGTCTGTCTATCTTGGGGATTCGCTTGAATGTACCTGATCACGCTTCAAGAGTTAATTCTTGAATTAAATTTCAGTAAGTTTGTGTGTTCTAGCATATTATATGTGTTCTAGCATAAACAATTTGGTTATCTATTATTCATGTAAGAAGAAAGATTTTGGTATGCTTCCGCTGTGCATATAGTTTTCCAACAGATTTAGGCATAGGCCACTTGCTTTAATCTAAGGTGAAAACTTACATTTTCCTTATTCTTTATAGTTTATAAAATATCCTTTTAAATACTTCAATTTTTGATTTTCTTTATACTATATCAGAATAGTTTAAACCTTGTATGTCATACTTCAATTAACAATTGTAAACTTGTAATATAACGTTTAAATGCTACTTTTGAGACTTACAATAGTTCTTCTTAGCGTAGGTGGATCATCTGCAACAATCACGACTTGAATCACTAGTTTTTAGGAATCCTCACTTGACTGGATAAATTTCCTAGTTCCACAAGAAGAAAACCATTGAGTGTTGTAGAGATTACTCTCGTCGTTCTCTAAGAGATTTAGAGTTGATTTTTCAACTCTTGTAATGGTGTTTATTAGGTTAACTAGTGGGACTCATTTAGCTAACACCCTTTATGAATGTATAAAGCCCAAAAGATATTTCTTTAGGGGAAACTATATAAATGAGCCACACAACACAAAATAATTACAATTTCATAGCCCAACATAGGGGTGTGCATGGTATGATATATACCGAATTACCATACCAAATTGAAATTTTTAATACCACGGTTTTGATGTTATGGTATTTGATATGGTATATGATATTGCATTTTTTTTTTTTTTGGTATTTGGTATGGTATTTGTTATTTAGCTATAACATACCGAAATACCGAATGCCATACCGAAATATATAGTTACATAAATAACATATATATTATTAAAATACTAACAAATATGCAACCTAGTATTAATATAAACTAAATGTTTAGAAGGTGAAACTTTGACTACTCTAAGTACTCTATTATATGAGTATATACTAGTCGAAGTTGAACAAACTTTGGTTACCGATTTACCATACCGTAGAATATCGAAATCAAACTTCAAAATATCGAATTAAATTGGTATGGTAATGGTATAATGTTGTAAAAATCGAATATCAAAATTACGAAATTGAAAATTTCAAATACCGTACCGTACCATACCATGCCCACCCCTAGCCCAACCCAAACTAATTCAACAAATGCCCATTGACCCAAAATAAATTGCAGTTCATAACCCCCTTTAGTTTAGGCCGAATTTCCCTTCAGCCCTCTTTAGATTTAGTCCCAATTTTTCCATAGCTTTTAAAATTTTAGGCCTAATTTGCCCCAACCCAAAGTGTTTATGCCCAAAACGGACAATATTACTAACGAGTTGGGCCGTTACAAATGGTATTAGAGCTGCTCTTTTGTCAACCTTGTCGATGTCGACCAGAGTTCAACTATGTTAAGGCAAATTCTGGTAAGGCAAGAAAAACCTCAGAGCCGAGTCTAGAAAATTCCCATGCGGTGGGGTGAATCTCTGCGAGGAGGCTGAGTCCATAAAGAGGTGTATATGACACTGAATCGAAAGATAAAAATTTTCTCATCAGTAAAACACATCAGAGATGTTATATAAGTAAGCAGACCTTACAAACTAGTGACACATTTTATAGTCGTGCAGGTCTATAGTTTGTAAGGTGTCACTAGTTTGTAAGACCTACTTACTTATATAACATCTCTTATGTGTTTTATTGATGTGAAACTTTTTATCTTTAAATGGGGTGTCAAATACACCCCACCCTCTCTATGGACTCAGCCTCCTCGCTGAGGTTTGTCCCACAACATGAGATTTTTCTAAACTCGGCACTGAGGTTTTCCCCTACGTATCAGAATTTTCCTAAACTCAGTTGAACTCTAGTTCACACTGACAAGGCTGAAAAAAGAGTAGCTCTGATACCATTTGTAACGGCCTAATCCGCTAGTGATATTGTCCCTTTGGGCCTAAACGCTTTGGGTTGGGGCGAATTGGGCCTCAATTTTAAAAGGCTGGGGCGAAATTGGGCCTAAATATAAAGGGGGCTGAGGGAAATTTGGCCTAAACTAAAAGAGGGGTATGTCCTATAATTTATTTTGGGACAATGCGTATTTACTGAATTAGTTTGGATTGGGCTATGAAATTGTAATTATTTTGTGTTTTGTGGCTCATTTATGCAGTTTCCCCTAAAACAAATATCATTTGGGCCTAATACATTCATAAAGGGTGTTGGCTAAACAAGTCGGTCTATTAGTTAATCTAATCCTAAACCCTAACTCTGTCTATATAAGTGCCATTACGGGAGTAGAAAAAACAACTCTAAATCATTCAATAAACAACGAGAGTTATCTCTTCAACACTCAATGATTTTTTGGTTATTGAACTAGGAAATTCATCCAATCAAGTGAGGATTCCTGATAGCTAGTGAATCAAGTCGTGATTGTTGCAGACGATCCACCTACGCTAAGGAGAACTATTGTAAATCTCAAAACTAGCATTAATCATTATATTACAAGTTTAAAATTGTTAATTAAAGTATGAAAGACAAGGTTCAAACTATTCGGATGTAGTATAAAGAAAATTAAAAAAAATGAAGTATTTAAAAGGATATTTTATCAATGGTTAAGAACAAGGAAAATGTAATTTTTTACCTTAGATTAAAGCACGTGTTCTATTACTAAATCCCTGTCTTAAATGAAGTAATAATAGAACTATAAAAAAGAGGTATACAACATGGATTATACTATCTTGTAGAATAGTTAGTGTGCGCATAAATAGAAGGAAAAACTACCTAAATACAAAACTTATTTTACCATATTTTCTAAAATTTTCAACCATTTGAATAAATTACAAAAATTCCTACTCTCTTCTATTCTCGGATACATTACTTTATGCGATGTATCAGTTGGATACATCACTATATGCAATATATCAGGACTTATGCGATGTATCGAAACATTGAGTGATGTATCCGAAATCGAGATGTGATGTATCGAGACATTGAGTGATGTATCCAAAATTGGGATGTGTTTGGGATGTATCCGGATACCACAAAATTTAAGGGATTTTTGTAATTTGAAAAAAAGTAGAAATAAGATGTAATTAGCTCTTAACACTATAAATTCGTGTAAATTTTCATAATAGAATTAGACATCATCATCATATGAATGTCTTGAGAGAAATTTACTAGACTCGATCCATCCCCACTTTTCAAAAATTTATCTCCTAGATTTACTTCATCAAGTATATCTGATATACATTAAGCATATATTTATTCAATTTGGTACTACTTTACCAGCATTTGGTACAACAAATTCACTTTTACTGTGTAAAACCCCATAGTATATATATAGTATACATAGATCTTCTCTGAATTTGAAAAGGTGAAGTTTTCTTGTATCATTTATCGTATTAAAAGCTATGAAATTAGAATTACAGCCATCCACAAAAATTTCCATCAAAACACTAAAGCTCTATATACGTTACGTTCTTAGGTAAGTATATACCACAACCTTTCCATCAAAACTACTTATTGGAGTTTACTTATAATTTTCCTTTTTACCAGTTAGGTGCTACGCCACTTCAACAATAAAACTGAGAAATGCTACTATTATCATGCTCAATTGAAATTCTAAAGTTATGCGGTTACAAAATCCATGTATGTATTAAAAGTCAATGCTAAAGAGGTTAAATTTCACACTTTTCAACCTCTAAAGAATTTGATACTTGCCTCGTATTATTTGTTAACAACAAGGAGAAAAACAAATCCCATGATGAGATTGGTCCATGGGTCATGAACTTCTTTTTCTAGAGAAAAGCAATGACGGTTATATGGTGAATAAGCATCGACTAACTCTATGCGGGTATACAAGCGTTATTCAGACTGATTGAGCATAAAACATCCTAATAAGTCTTACTGTTTCAGATGTTTTGATGTTCCTCACAAATGCAAGGACACGGTCCTCAGTAGAGTGTTCTCATCCAAGGCAATGTGGTATACAACTAGAAAGCTGTCTTGTCATTGGTTGGTGAGGTCTCCAGTGTACTGAACCAATCAGAATGGACGAGGTTGTTTGTCCAACGGTTAATAATTCTTTATGGTTGATATATTCAACATGACAAACAACATATCAATTCATCATTCAAAGAGAGAAAATTCAAGCTTCAAAAACAGCAAGGGACCTCGTTGACTGAAGATTTGCTTCCTGAAACTATTTTCATTTCGATTGCTTGTATTTGTGCTTAACTTGTAGGATTCGTTTCACTTGTATTAGAAACGTTTCAAAACCTTGTGTGAATCACTGTAAGAGCATAGTTGAGGGCAACTTTGTGTCTTACGTTTAAAAGTTTATATTAATCAGTGAGGGTTAGTATAGTGGGCAATGCAGGCATTTCTTAGGCTCGTTAAGTAATAGGTTGTATTATTTAGTGTGGAGATTAGGTGGTTAATCTCTTGTGGTTGTAAACTGTATTTTACTTTTTCTTGAGAAGACTAGTAAAAACAGTTTAAAAATCCTGTGAGAGGAGTCATGGTTTTATTCTCTTTAGCAAGGAGGTTTCCACGTAAAGTTGTGTGTGTTATCTTTACTTCTAGTATTTACTTTTGTGTATCATAACTGTATAAAGGACCTGGTCCTATCGTAGTTAGTAGACGCATATATTCCAACAACTGGTATCAGAGCTTGACTTTTTTATCTGGTTAAAACAAAAAAAAGAAAGATCCTGAAGGAATGGCTGCTCCACCAAGCCTGGAAGAAGGTCAGTCCACCACTCGACCACCTCGATTCAACGGACAATTCTATGAATGGTGGAAGGCACGGATGCATGACTATATTAATGCGGAAGACACTAAGCTGTGGGACATGATTCTTGAGGGACCGCACATCCCCACCAAAGATGTGAAGGAAGGAGAACTCACAAAATTGATTCCCAAAATAAGAAGGGAATACGATGAAGCTGACAGGAAAAAGATCGAGAAGAACTATAAAGCCAAGAAGCTGCTTTTGTGTGGGATTGGTCCTGTCAATTCCCGAGCCTACACCCCGGACGTGGCTGGCACTCGAGAACCATTGCTGGACCCAAGCGAACCCTTGGCTTGGCTTACCTACTCAGTGAAAGACTTAAACATAAGAAATATAACTCATACATAACTTAAGAAATAATATCTTAGCCAAACTGACATCTCAAGTCTTAAACATATACAACTGAAATGAATAAGACTAAAGAACTATAACTATCTATCTATGAAGCCTCTAAAACAAAGAGGGATGTCGGGACAACACCCCCGATCATCTTAACAATGAAACACTGAAAGCAAAGTAAAAAGGAGTCCTCCGGAATGCAAGGAGGCTCACCAACAGACTCTGAGTGATCAACGAGGCACTGGATTCTGATCCTGGTTACCTGCGTCTTCATCATAAAATGATGCAGGCCAACTGGCATCAGTACATTGAATGTACGATAATGCGAGTTGGAATGCTAAACACAATATAGGCTTGAAAAGACTCTGAAAGGAACACTTACCTTTTCTTTACTCACTTTTGAATAACTTAACTCAATATAAAGCAATAAAACACATGCAATATATGGAGAACTTGTAAAAATAGTGGAAAACAACTTAGTTCGTTAAAGAAAATGCAATAACAAACTCAACTTTACTCATATAAAAAGTAATATAGTTTCTATGCAAGATTCTCTAACTGACAACCACAACTATGAGCCTAAGTGGTGATATAACGTGTTGCCCACGCTGCCAAAACTGTCCTATACTTTGCCGTCATTTAAAATGCCTTAACTAAGTGGATCCACTAGTCTATGCTAAAAAGCAACTTAAGGAGTCATCTAAAAAGTATGATCCTTTACTACCCATGATGTCTACATGGTTTATGGAGATTTGAGTTAATATGAACTCGCATCCCCATATCAGTGCTCAATACTACTCCCAAAATATACTTAGCTCATATGTTTTTAGAATAAACTTCTTTCTTTGGTTTGAAATAATTACTCAAAACTTAGCTTGAAAGCTCTCTTGGAAATCGATGTTTCCCTTTTTTGTTCAAATGTGAAAACATTTTTAAACTCTTGGGAATACTTAGTTCCCTTATAGCTTTTTGAGAAATGAACTCAACCCTTTACTCTTTGCTTAACTTGAAACTTAAGTCTTAAACAAAGTTAAAAACATTTGTGAAAGACTTTTGAAAACTTTACAAACTTCTCTTGACTTGCTTATTTAACTTTTAGCTTGACTCTTAACTTTCCCTGAATTGAATTATGGTTTCAAGGTTCATGATATTATGTTTATGGATGATTTCATGATGTTTAGATGTACCTAAGAGTGTTGGAATAAACTATAAAACATTGGTACATTGCTAAAGAACTAGTAAGAAAAGATGGGGAATAAATGGGAAGAACTGGTGTCCCTGGCGCTCTGTGAGGCGCGGGGCGCCAGAGTGTAAAGATCAGAGACAGACCTGGGAATGCAGGCTGGTGCGATGCCCCAAGGGATAATTCCTACGAGGTATGTGATATCACATAGCGTTGGATTGATTCACTCACGCGCCTATCATGATTCAATGCAGCGAAGTATTTTAGATTTGAAAGTAAATCTCTTCGAATCCGGGAAGTTGAAGTTCATGCTAGGGCTTGGAAAAAAGAGAAAAGAGGAGAAAGGAGAAGAGAAATCAAGAGATGTAGATATCTCTTCTTCATGTCCTTCTTAGCTTCCCAAGTAGCTTTCTCAATAAACTGATTCCTCCAAAGGACATTGACTGATGCTACTTCCTTGGACCTCAACTTGCGAACTTGGCGATCTAAAATCTGAACCGGAATCTCTTCATAAGATAGGCTATCCTTGATCCCAATATCTTCGGTTGGTATGATAAGTGAAGGTCCCCCATGCACTTCTTCAACATGGAGATTTGAAACACCATATGAACCGTTGCTAACTCTTGTGGTAGCTCCAACTCATAAGCTACAATACCCACCCTTTTCGATATTCTGTAAGGGCCAATATACCGGGGACTAAGTTTCCCCTTCTTACCAAATCTCATAACACCTTTCATGGGTGAAGCTTTCAAATAAACCCAATCATCTACTTCAAAGTCTAACTCCCTTCTCCTAACACCAGTGTAGGATTTCTGACGACTCTGTGCCATTTTCAACCTTTCTTGAATTACTTTCACCTTCTCCATAGCTTGAATAACTAAATCTGGTCCTATCAACCCTGCTTCACCAACTTCAAATCCATCCAATAGGAGATCTGCATCTTCTCCCATAAAGAGCTTCATAAGGATCCATTTAGATGCTAGAGTGGTAACTATTATTGTAAGAGAACTCGATGAGAGGTAGGTGATCATCCCAATTACCCTTGAAATCAATCACATATGCCCTCAACCTATCCTCTAAGGTCTGAATAGTGCGCTCTGCTTGCCATTTGTCTGGGGTGAAAGGCAGTACTTAAGTTCACCTTTGAACCCAAACCTTTTTTGAATGACTTCCAAAATTGTGCAGTAAATTGTGCACCTCTATCTTATATAATCAAAACAGTGACTCCATGAAGTCTTACTACCTCTTGAATATATAGCCTGACATAGTCCTCTCCTAAATGTGTAGTCTTTACCGGCAAAAAGTAGGCTGATTTTGTCATTTTATCGACAATCACCCAAATAGAATTATGCTGCCTGCGAGACCTTGGTAAACTTGTGATGAAGTCCATATTAATCATCTCCCACTTCCATTCCGAAAGTTCTATATTCTGGGCCAAACCACCGGGCCTTTGATGCTCCACTTTAACTTGTTGGCAATTCGGATACTTACCAACAAATTCTGCAATGCTCTTCTTCATGTTACTCCACCAATAGACTTCTCTCACGATACATCTTTGTGGAACCCAGATGAATGGAATATCTGGAGCTACGAGCTTCATCCATGATCCTCTCTTGGTGTCCATCCACCATTGGTACACACAATCTACCTTGATATCTCAATACACCATCTCCCCCTTGTTCAAAATCTAATACTTTTTGCTTATGAACATTTACCTTCAATTCAAGCAAAATAGGATCTTGGTCTTGTTTTTCTTTCACTTCTGACACTAATGAAGATTCAGCCCCATTCATCACCACTACTCCTCCTTCTGTGGAATTCATCAGTCGGACTCCCAAGCATGCAAGTCTATGCATATCTTTCGCTAATTCACTCTTTTCTTCCTCAACATGGACAGTACTACCGATAGACAACCTGCTTAAATCATCAGCAACAACATTAGCCTTACCTGGGTAGTAAAGAATACTCATGTCATAATGGTTGAGTAATTCTAACCACCTCTTTTGTTTGAGATTAAGCTCTTTCTGAGTAAACATATACTGAAGACTCTTGTGATCAGTGAATACATCAACATGAACACCACACAAATAATGACGCAACATCTTCAAAGCAAATACTACGGCAGCCAACTCTAAGTCATGGGTTGGGTAGTTCTTCTCATGAACTTTCAACTGTCTGGAGGCATAAGCTATAACTTTGCTATTCTGCATTAACAAACAACCCAAACAAACTCTTGACGCATCACAGTACACAACAAAACCTTGCGTACCTTCTAGTAAGGTCAAAACCGGGGTAGTAGTCAATCTCTTTTTCAATTCTTGAAAACTTTTCTCACAAGCTTCAGACCATTGAAACTTCACTGTTTTCTGAGTTAACTTGGTCAAAGGGGATGAAATGGATGAGAACCGCTCTACAAACCTTCTATAATAGCCAGCCAATCCCAAGAAACTTCTAATATCAGTTGGAGATGCTAGGCCAACTCTGCACTGCCTCAATTTTCTGAGTAAAAACTTTAATTCCCTCTCCAGACAGAATGTGGCCTAAGAATGCCACAGACTCAAGCCCAAACTCGCACTTAGAGAACTTGGCATACAACTCTCTATCTTTAAAAGTTTGGAGAACTATTTTGAGATGACTAGCATGATCCTCTTCATTCCTTGAATAAATTAGTATGTCATCAATGAAGACGATAAGAAACATATCTAAATAAGGTTTGAATATTCTATTCATAAGGTCTATGAACACTGCAAGTGCATTGGTTAAACCAAACAACATGACTAGAAACTCATAATGACCATAACGGGTCCTGAATGTTGTCTTGGGAATATCACATTCCCTTACTTTAAACTGATGGTATCCAGATCTGAGGTCTATCTTAGAAAAAAAAGAAGCACTCTGAAGCTGATAAAAAAGATCATCAATTCTCGGAAGAGGATACCTATTCTTGATAGTAACCTTGTTCAATTGGCGGTAATCTATACACATCCTAAGGGAATCATCTTTCTTGCTCGCAAATGAGACTGCAGCTCCCCAAGGTGAGACACTTGGTCGAATGAAACTGTTATCTAGCAGATCTTTCAACTGTTCTTAAATCTCTTTCAACTCTGCTAGTGCCATTCTATATGGCGGAATAAATATAGGACGAGTATCTGGAAGAATATCTATGTTAAAGTCTATTTCTCTCTCAGGAGGGACTCCGGGTAGATCATCTGGAAAGACTTCTGGAAATTTTTTACTATTAGAACTGACTGAATGAGAGGTATCTCAACACTAGAGTCATTAACTCGGACTAAGTGATAGACACAACCCTTGGAAACTAACTTTCTTGGCATAAGGTACGAAATAAAACGACCCTTAGGCACTTCTAAACTACTTTTCCACTGTAAGACTGGCTCATTAGGAATTTGAAACTTGACAACTCGAGTTCTACAATCTATTGACGCATAACAGGCATGAAGCCAGTCCATACCTAGAATGACATCAAAATCTACCATGTCTAACTCAATTAAATCAGCCATGGTGTCTTTGTGATTGATGGATAGAACACAATCATGATATACTCGCCAGCTAGAATAGACTCTCCAACAGGTGTAGAAACACAAGAGGGTTCACAGAGTTTCTCAGGAAGGACATCAAAACTATTTGCAACATAAGAGGTTACAAAAGATAAACTTGCTCATGGGTCTAGCAAAGCATAAACATCAAGAGTAAAGAATTTGATCATACCAGTGACAACATCTGGAGAATTCTCTTGCTCTTGACAACTAGTGATCGCATAAAGACGATTTGTTCCTCCGCCAGTACCAGATGTAGCTCCTCTAGGTGCAGCCTTGTCTGGTGGAGCAACTGATGAAGATTGGGCTCTATTGCCCTGATTCCCACTACCTTGCATGTTCTTAGGGCACTCTTTCATGAAGTGACCCTCTTGTCCACACTAGAAACAACCTAACTGGCCATCACGACACTTACCTGGGTGGGTTCTACCATACCTAGCACATGCAGGAGCCCAGTTACCTCCTTGTGCCAGACCACCCTGAGACTGTGCAGGTCTAGCTCTGAAGTTCTGTGAATTCTGACCATTATACTCACAATTGTTTTTGGGTGCAGGTGCACTAGCAGATGATGGAGCAGGCCCCTTTTGCTTTTGCTGAAAGTATGAACGGTTCACATTATTTTTCTGCTGCCCGGACCCCTTCCCTGTCTTAGCCTTCTTGTTTCTTAACTCCTCCTTATCCCTCAAATTCTCTTCCTTAACCTGCTGCACATAAGTCATCAACCTCGCTATATCCATGTCCCCAATTAGCATAGCTTCCTTTCACTCTTTGCTTGACAGAGGGGACAACCCAGCAACAAAAAAACTCATTCTACTCCACATATCCGCAACCATCTCCGAAGCATAACGGGATAGTTGGGTGAACTTTAACCCATACTCATGAACACTTAGTGACTCTTACTTTAGGGTAAAAAATTCTCATACCTTAGCCTCTTTCGGTTCTCGAGAGAAGATATACCCCAAGAAGGCCTCCTAAAAACAATCCCAACTCGCAGGTGGTGCATCCTCAACTCGGTTTTTCTTTCATTGATCGAACCAAATCCTACCGACACCCTTCATTTGGTATGAAGCTAGTTCCACCCTCTCAGTATCAGCAATGTGCATGACATCAAATACATTTTGCATCTCCTCAATAAAGTTCTCTGGATCCTCAGTAGTGCTTCAACCAGTGAAACTTGGAGGGTTCATCCTCAAGAACTCACGAATCCTCGAAGTGTCAGCCTCTTCTTGTCGAGCTCCTCTTTGCTGCCCAACCTGGTTAGTCATATCTTGACTCAACATCCTTATTCCTTCCCTGAAATCAACATTAGTAACTTCTCCTTGGGGTTGCACTTCAGGTGCATTGGGTACCCCTTCCTCCTCAACATTACGCCTAGCAGGATGACCTCTGACAACTCTTCGTAGAGGCATGATTATCTGAAAACACGCGCAAGCATGAATTAGAAGGAAACTTTTAGAGATCAAACACTAACGCACAAAATGAGTGTGAAAGAAATGAGAAATTTTCCTAAGTGTTGCAGCTTCCTAATTGTAGATGTGGTGCGCTTCACACCGATAACTAGGACTCTACAAACACGACTTCATAGACTCCCTAGGACTCTTGAACTTTGGGCTATGATACCAAGTTTGTCACGCCCCGAGCCTACACCCCGGACATGGCTGGCACTCGAGAACCATTGCTGGCCCCAACCGAACCCTTGGCCTGGCTTACTTACTCAGCGGAAGACTTAAACATAAGAAATTTAACTCATGCATAACTTAAGAAATAATATCTTAGCCAAAATGGCATCTCAAGTCTTAAACGTATACAACTCAAATGAATAAGACTAAAGAACTATAACTATCTATCTATGAAGCCTCTAAAACAAAGAGGGATGTCGGAACAAGACTCCCGATCATCCTAACAATGAAACACTAAAAGCAAAGTAAAAAGGAGTCCTCCGGAATGCAAGGAGGCTCACCAACAGACTCTGAGTGATCAACTGGATCAACGAGGCACTGGATTCTGATCCTAGTTACCTGCGTCTTCATCATAAAACGATGCAGGACAACTGGCATCAGTACATTGAATGTACGATTATGCGAGTTGGAATGCTAAACACAACATAGGCTTGAAAAGACTCTGAAAGGAACACTTACCTTTTCTTTACTCACTCTTGAATAACTGAACTCAATATAAAGCAATAAAACACATGCAATATATGGAGAACTTGTAAAAACAGTGGAAAACAACTTAGTTCGTTAAAGAAAATGCAATAACAAACTCAACTTTACTCATATAATAAAGTAATATAGTTTCTGTGGGAGATTCTCTAACAAACAACCACCACTATGAGCCTAAGTGGTGATACAACGTCTTGCCCACGCTTCCAGAACTGTCTTGTACTTTGTCGTCATATAGAACGCCTTAACTAAGTGGATCCACTAGTCTATTCTAAAAAGCATCTTAAGGAGTCATCTAAAAATTATGATCCTTAACTACCCATAATGGCTACATGGTTTATGGAGAATTGAGTTAATATGAACTCGCATCCCCATATCGGTGCTCAATACTACTCCTAAAATATACTTAGCTCATATGTTTTTAAAACAAAATTCTTTCTTTGGTTTGAAATAATTACTCAAAACTTAGCTTGAAAGCTCTCTTGGAAATCGGTGTTTCCCTTTCTTGTTCAAATGTGAAAATATTTTTAAAATCTCGGGAATACTTAGTTCCCTTATAGATTTTTGAGAAATGAAATCAACTTCTTTACTCTTTGCTTAAATTGAAACTTAAGTCTTAAAACAAAGTTAAAAACATTTGTGAAATACTTTTGAAAACTTTACAAACTTCTCTTGACTTGCTTCTTTAACTTCTAGACTTGACTCTTAACTTTCCTTGAATTGAATTATGGATTCAAGGTTCATGATCTCATGTTTATGGATGATTTCATGATGTTTAGATGTACCTAAAGGTGTTGGAATCAACTAGAAAACATAGGTACATTGCTAAGGAACTTGTACGAAAGATGGGGAAGAAATGGGAAGAACTGGTGTCCCTGGCGCTCTGAGAAGCGCGGGGCGCCAGAGGGTAAAGATCAGACACTAACCTGGGGCAATCTATCTGCTGCGGTGCCCCAACGGTGAAACTTCAGAGAGCCTTTTGGTGCACGCTGGCTGGTGCGACGTCCCACCCCTTTCCCCATGTGTTTGACGACTTTCCTACTCGCTTTTCAACTCTAAACCTTCTAAACTCCAATGGTGCTTTCCCCAAACACTTAGAATCGATTATACCCTCAACATACATCATATTCTACTTGAAATCACATCTAAATACCTGAATCAATCTCAAGAAAACTCCAACAACACAACCCACAAGATTCAAACGAATTTCATCAAGAACTCAAAGGATTTATTTTCAAATCTAAAATACTTCGCTGAATTGATTCATGATTGGTTCGTCGGTTAATTAACCCAACAATATGTCATCTCACATACCTTGTAGGGATCACCCCTTGATGAAATCCATAAGCTAAACTTGAACGTTCTTGACGATTCTTGATTTCTCTTCTCCTTTCTCCTCTTTTCTCTTTTCTCCAAGACCTAGTGTGAACTTCAAATTTTCTAAACTGACTAAAATCTGAATTTACCCCAATTAAACTCCTAAAAATGAATTAAAATAATTGGGTAAGGAAAAGACTAAAATACCCTTCCAAAATCCGGATTAGACTTTCCTTATTCAAACTGCCCAAATTCCAAAAGGCATATCTCACTCATACGAACTCGGAATCGCTCAAACTCTGCGGCGTTGTAAAGATTATTCCAAGAGATTTCCTAAAATATCTAGAAGTACACCTAAATCATTCTAAGATAGGAGTTATGTCTGTTTGAAGTTGACCAAAACCTAACTTATCCTAACTTAACAAAGTTTTCCAGATTTTCATTCTCTCCAAGAATGACTATTTTCAATTCTTAGCTTCTTCCTAGTTATTTCAAATTGCAAGATGTTATAGGTCCTGATGAGTACAACATGATCTCTGCCTGCCAGACTGCTAAAGAAATATGTGACTGTCTCAAAATAGCCCACGAAAGAACGACTCAGGTCAAAGAATCCAAGGTGGATATGTTAACAACTCAATATGAGAATTTCAACATAAAGAAAGGTGAAACCATACATGAGATGCATACAAGGTTTAGTTCCATCACTAACGAACTGAGGTGTCTTGGTGATCCTATTCACCTAAGCAAACAGGTTTGAAAATTCTCTGGGTACTTTCCAAGTCATGGGAGAGAAAAGTGAATGCTATCACTGAAGCCAGAGATCTAAAGGTCCTCACCATGGATGATATAGTCGGAAATCTTCAAACCTACGAGTTAAATTGGTAGAAGGGGTCATCTGTGAAGGAAGGAAAGAAGGAGAAATCAGTGGCACTGAAGATCTCTCAAAATGATGGGTCAAAAAAAGAGGATGAGATGCCCTACTTAACTAGAAGGTTCCAGAAGATAGTAAAAAAAATGGAGGATTCCAGAAGAAAGGAAATATCAACAGAATGGCGAATGCTAATGATCTTTGCTACAAATGTGGAAAGCATGGACATCTCATGAGAGACTCTCAGAGCCAGAAGCAGGAAGCTCAGAACTTCAAACCTCGGCAAAGGGACCAGGTCCCTAACCATGCTAAAAGAAAGGCCTATGCAGATCAAGTTGTGAAAGAAGCCTTTGCGGTTTGGGGAAACGCCTCCAGCAGCTCTACGGAAGAAGAAAGTCATGAAGATATCTCGATGATGGTAGTCAATGATGATGAAACTGTCTTCAACTCCATTTTCTCATTGATGGCAAAGTCGGATAATGAAGAGAGCCAGAATGAGGTAACCCTTTTTTACCTCAAAAGTGTCCTAGACACTTTATCTATTAAGAGATTGAGAATACTTGTTGCTTTGCTGATTGACTCTGTTGATGAATTAACTAATGAAAATATGATGTTAAGTGAAAAAACTGAGTTTGTGTAAAGATGAAAAAACTGCCCTTAGCTCTCAAATGTATGAAATGAGTGTTAGGGTGAGTATTTTTGAAACCAAGGGTTCTCAGTCTGAAGAGGAACCAGGTACCTGTGAGGGTGGAAAAAGGAATCTTAGTAGTTTAGAACTTGAGTTAAAGGAAGGGTTGAAAGCCTCTGAATCAAAATTAGCTGCTACTCTTGAGATAAACTCACAACTTACAGGAGATATGAGAAAAATCAAAGATAAGTTAAGTCATTCTCTAAAATGGACTGACTTATCTAAGATTCTTTCAGACTTAGCAAATCAGAAGTTCAACAATAGGAAAGGTCTAGGGTGTAGAAATATAGAACCTCTCTACAATCCTCATAGCAAGTATGTGTCAGTTTATGATAATCTGTTATGCACCCACTATGGAAGAAACAGTCACTTGAAAAGAAACTGTGAGTCTCTAAAAAGGGTAAAAGATAATCAAGAGATTTTTCTTAAGTCAGAAAAAGGGAAGGTAAAATGAAGAAGGCACCTAGTCCCAAATATCATTTTAGCATGAATACCTTGCCCCCGTGGACTGGAAGGTTTCTTATCAAACCTTTTGACAGTTTTTGGGAACTCCATCTCAAGTGGGTTCCTAAATCTAACAAATGATTCATGTGCAGAAGAGAGGAAGTAGTCAATGTTGGTACATGGACAGTGGCTGCTTGAAGCATATGACTGGAGACATTCACAACTTCCTCTCTTTGGAAGCACACCAAGGTGGTGATGTGCCATTTGGAGATGAAAAAAAAGGATTCATTCTAGGTATTGGGAGAATTGGAGGATCAACAGAACATTTTATAGACAATGTTCACTATGTGAATGGGTTGAAGTACAATTTGCTGAGTGTATCTCAAATTTGTGATAAAGGAAATGAAGTTAAATTTCTATCTGATAGGTGCATAGTTACTAACAAAGTTGTTATGTCTTCCAAAAGAATAAAAAATATGTATGTTGCAGATCTTTACTCAATAGAAGGGGATAGTCTCACATGTCTAAGTGCTCAAACCGACAATACAAACCTGTGGTACAGAAGACTAAGAATGATCTCATCCTTGTTGGACAAACTTTCTGCAGGGGACCTGGTCCGTGGACTGCCAAAGCTGAAGTTTTCTGACAACAAGATCTGTGATGCATGTGTAAGGGGGAAGCCAACGAAATCATCTTTCAAGTCAAAGAAAGTTGTCAGCACAACTAGACCACTAGAACTTCCCCACGTGGATCTGTGTGGACCTGTTAGAATTCAGAGCAGAGGAAGTAAGAAGTATATCCCGGTGATTGCTGATAATTTCTCGAGATTCGCCTGAAACATGTTCTTGCGGACCAAGGACGAGACAACTGGATTACTAATCACTTTTATTAAAGCAATTCAACTAAAAATAAACAACCAGATTGCCAGATCAGACCATGGTACAGAGTTTGAAAATGCCCAAATCGAAGGTTTTTGTGCTGATAATGGGATTCATCACAATTTCTGTGCACTAAGAACTCCTCAGCAAAATGGGGTTGTGGAAAGGAAGAACATGACCTTGGTGGATATTTCTAGAACCATGTTGATTGACTCAAGACTTGCAATGAACTTTTGGACAGAAACAGTCAACACAACTTGCTATATTACAAACAGATGTCTCATAAGGTTGGTAATCAAGAAGACCCCCTATGAGTTGTTGAATGGAAGGAAACCATCACTTTCTCACTTGAAAACTTTTGGTTGCAAGTGCTTTGTATTGAACAATGGAAAGGATGATCTTGGCAAGTTTGATGCAAAGAGTGATGAAGGAGTGTTTGTCGGTTACTTCTCAACAAGCAAAACATACAGAGTTTTCAATAAAAGAACTTCGTGTGTGGAAGAAAGTGTGCATGTGATTTTTGATGAATCTGATGATCTGAGCAATGCTAAACATAGTGAATACATCTAATTGGAGGAACTGATGGAGGGCCAACAAGACATGGAAATCCAAACTCCTGTAGCTGAACAAATTTCAAATGAAAAAAACAATGCAGAACCCACAGAGGAACCTGGTCCCTCTAGTATAGCTTAGGTTGAAGATTCTCAAGACAAAGAACCTGAAGAGGATGAGTCAATCTTGAAGAGGAGATAACAATAAAGTCTAGATGGAAACATCAATCTTCTCATCCTATGGACAATCTTGTTTCTTTAGTTGATTTGAGAAAACAGACTAGATCCAAAACAAAAAATCTAGTTTCTTTCTCGGCCTTCATATCAACCATTGAACCCAGGAAAATCAAAGAGGCTTCAAAAGATGCTGACTGGGTAACATCAATGAAAGAAGAACTTCATCAGTTTGAAAGGAACAAGGTGTGGCACCTGGTCTCCAGACCTCTCAACAAAACCATTATTGTGACCAGATGGATATTCAGAAACAAGATTGATGAGCATGGAACTATAACCAGAAACAAGACAAGACTAGTGATACAAGGGTATAATCAAGAGAAAGGGATTGATTATGATGAGACCTTTGCAATTGTAGTTATGATGGAAGATATCAGAAATCTAATAGCTTTTGCTACCTACATGGAGTTCAAGCTGTTTTAAATGGACGTTTAAAGTGCTTTTCTGAATGGGTATCTGAAATAGGAGGTGTATAGAAAACAACCTCCAGGTTTTGAAGATGCTGATCTGCCAAACCATGTGCTAAAGCTGGATAAAGCCTTGTATGGTCTAAAACAAACACCTAAAGCTTGGTATGAGTGCCTGTCAAAATTCCATCTAGCAAATGATTTCAAGAGAGGTAAAATTGACAACACCTTGTTCTTAAAGTCCAGAAGTAAGGAGCTTCTGATTGTGCCACTATATGTAGATGATACCATTTTCAGAGCTACTTTAGATTCACTATGCAAAGAGTTTGCAGCCTTAATGAGTAGCAAATTTGAAATGAGCATGATGGGGGAGCTTATATTCTTCTTGGGCTTGCAAATCAAATAGGCCCCTCAAGGTACATCAATATGCCAAGAGAAGTACATAAGAAAACTACTTAAGAAATACAACATGCTCAAGGCAAAAGTTCTTGACACTCCCATGAGCACAAGCATCAAAATTGATATGGATGAAGAAGGGATTAATGTGAATCAGACCATGTACAGGGGAATCATTGGGTCACTTCTCTATCTCACTGCCAGCAGGCCAGATATAGTCTTCAGCGTAGCGATGTGTGCTAGGTTCCAAGAGGCTCCAAAAGAATCACACATGAAGGCAGCTAAAAGGATCCTAAGATACCTGGAGGGAACACAGGACCTGGTCCTATTCTATCCTTCTGGTTACTCTCCTGATCTAATTGGTTATGCTGATGATTATGCAGGTTTTTTGGTTGATCGAAAAAGTACCTCTGGAATGTCTCACTTTCTAGGGTCATCACTGATTTCATGGGATACCAAGAAGAACAATTTAGTGGCTTTATCAATTGGAGAAGTGGAGTATGTGGCTGCTACATCATGTTGTGCTTAACTCTTATGGAACAATCAACAACTTGAAGATTTTGGTGTTCTTACATACACTATTCTTCTAATATGCGACAATACAAGTGCAATGAACATGGCCAAGAATCCTGTCCAGCATAAGAGGATCAAACATATAGATGTGAGGCACCACTTCTAAGAGATAATGTTGAGAAGAACAATGTAGTGATAAGATACTACAAGACAAAAGATCAAGTGGCTGATATCTTTTCCAAGGCATTGAGCAAAGAGAACTTTGTCAGGAATAGATTGAAGTTGGAGATGCACAAGATCACCTTATTCCACAACAAGTTTGCATGGAACCTCTCTTTTGACTATGATAGGGAGGGCAGGTATCTATACTTGTTGTACTGCTTAATGTTTTTGAACTCACATCTCGTACCTTACCGCAAGTACATACTCATGGCATGTTGGCTTAAAAGAAGATTTAACCATGACAGACAGGGCTATCTATAGAGAGGGAAATGGTCCAGAAGGTTAGTATCACTTTTTGCTACACAAGTTTTTGTCAACGGTCACGTCCATGTGTCATCTTCCTATTTACTATGTCAGTTGCAGACGTCTTTTAATTTTAAAATCATGAGTCACTACTGATCAGGGACTCGATACATTGTTGAATACAACTTTTTTGAGAGAATTCAAACATCACAAATTCTTCTTACTCTCCTTCGAATTCTCTCACTGTTCATCTAACTGTTCTCTCCTTATCTCTTGAGAAAATGTCTAACTCTTCTTCTTCAAAACTTCCTCTCTCCCAAGAAATTGAAAATCCCGGTTCATTCAATTTCTCAATTTCTCTCCTTGAATGATCTCCATCCACACCAGTATGTGGGGTTGGTGAGACTGATAAATCTATCACACCCACACTGAAGTGTTGGAATATCATGTACTCAATCCTCGGGAAATCTTACCTTGTTCTCCAACATTAGTTCTATCAGGAAAAGATTCCCTAAATTTTGAGGCCAAGTCGGTTGTAAAACCTACCCTTGAGACACCCACTGAAGATCTAGAAGTTGTGTCTCAACTAGGGCCTGTGTCATCTACAATGTCTGAAAGATTGTTTGAAAGGGATTTTCTTGAGGGAAAGGGTATAGAATCCAACATTCTAGCAGAGGAATTGATGGTCATACAAAGTTTGGCTTCTCTAAGAGGGGATATTCAGGCAACACTCTTAGAACAAGAGTGTAGATTGCTGGAACGGGTCCCTCACAATGTTCAACCAGTGTTTGACCAAACTCTCAAATCCTTTGGGGTTGATGGTGAGGAAGAGGATGAAGAAGAAAATCCTCTAGTCTGGCATAGAAATGGGGTTCGAGGTGCTAATGATTTGACTATGGTTGTCTCCGATTTAGGAGCAGTTGATGCTGTACTTGAGACTAAACTTGAGGATGAGCCTACTGAGTATGAAAGGAAAAGAAAAAAGAAAGGGAAAAGGAAAAATGGTAGAGTCTCACACCAAATGAGAGAAAATAAGGTATGCAACGAGAGGGGTGGTACAAAAATTACTTGGAGATGCTTTAGCAGCAAACAAAGTCCAAACAGAGAGAAATCGAAGACGAAGAAGGGATCTTTGTGTGCCAACTGAGGAACCTACCTCAACGCCTCAACATATAGGCTCGAGTGAAACAGAATCTAAAGATATTATTAGAGTAGTGACAAAACGGAAGAAGGAGGCAGAAAATGAATGGGTCAAAGCTAAAAGGGTTCCTAAGTCTGTGAAGAAATCACCTGTGAAAAGGGACAAGGTGACTAAAAAGGCTCCCTTGAAACCAAAAACTGTAAAGGGAGCAGGTTCACCTGCCCAGAAGCCAGTGGAAAAAAAAGTGTTAACTAGGGAAAAACGTATTTCAGAGATGGAGAAACAAAAGGTGTTGAATGAGAGAGTGTTTGAACCAGAAATCCTCACAGAATATGATATGTCTACTTTTTTCAATTATGTGTCCTTGCAAAGTTGGGAACACCTGTTTGAAGCTCCAACACCTTATTTGCACGAGCCAGAGGTGCGAGAATTCTGCTACAAGATAGAGCTTCTCAATGATGGAGGCATCCAAACGATAATTTGGAGGGCATAGATCTCTCTGAATGAGGAAAGCTTGGAAATCATTTTGAGTGTTCCTTCAATAGGGATCCGGTCCATTGAAGGTTTTATACCTTCTAGTGACTTTTTCAAAGGGCTACCAAGCCTGGGGACATAAAACTTGCTGGTCTTCCTAACAAGTTCCTAAGGGGAGAGTATTAGTTGATTTTTGAGTTCATCAACAAGGTTTTGGTGCCAAGGAGTGACAAAAGAACTATAACTTTTGCAGCAGATATGTTCCTCATGGAACAGTTGGATGAACTTTAAGATATCAACCTTCTAGCGATCATGCTTGAACACATGCACAGAGTGATGACTTAGAAAAATGCCAGACATGGCATACCTTATAGGTACCTGCTGAACTATGTGTTTGAACACTTTGGTGTAGCTCTTGGCGGAGTAGTACCTGGTACTATGAAATAGTTGTTTTCTCCAGCAACCCTCTTGGAATGTGAATGTGCTGAGGGTAAGGTCAAGGGTAAGTCTCATGTGTCTGATGTTCTTGAGCAACAAGAATCTCTCAAGTGGGATCTAAATGATCTTACAGTAACCTTGAATGCAAAGGAGGTGGAGATTGCACAACTTAAGGCTCAGATGCAACAAACTATTTCTAAGGGACCTAGTACCAGTTCTGCGCATAAAGAGGAAGTATAAAAGTTAAGAGCTGAGAATGCACAACTGCTGAAGAAAAATGTCTCACTCAGTGAGGAAATTCTTACTCTTAACAAGCAAATCATTCATGCTCACGTCGATGCTAACACTCGCATGGCTCTGATATTGCATTCTTTCTCTCCCCGTCCCCCTCCGTCCTAAATGAGTCTGATGTCCATATTCTTAGGTCTTTCCTTGTCCTGTCTATTTTCTCTGTTTTACTCTAGTGGCAAAGTGTAATGTTTTGGCTAAACTCTGTGGTCAGCATAAGTGATCTAATGATATCATCTCTATCTTTCCCTGCTTTTGTATGCTTTTATCTTCTCTATTTTTGCCTACTTGCACATGTGCTCTGTGGCCCATGGCCCTGAGTTCCTAACATTTTTACATGCAGCTTGTGAATTGTTTACTGTCACTCCTTTTTAATGATGTCAAAAGGGGGAATGATATATAAAATTTTTGTTTGTGAAATTAGAGTAAGTATAGTGACAGAGGAAATACTTATAGGGGGAACTGAGTGGAATTGATAGATGTTTGATACTTTGAATAAATGTTAACTCATGTGAGGTAGTTTGTTTGTCATCATCAAAAAAGGGGAAAATGATGACTCTTACTGCTTCCAGATGTTTTGATGATCCTCGCAAATGCAGGGATCCGGTCCTTGTAGAGTGTTCTCGTCTAAGGTAATGTGCTATACAACTGGAAAGTTGTCTTGTCAGAGGTTGGTGAGGTCGTCACCGTACAAAACAAATTAGAATGGAAAAGATTATTTGTCCAATGGTTAATAATTCTTTATGGTTGATATATTCAACATGACAAACAACATATATATTCATTTCATTCAAAGAGAGAAAATTCAAGCTTCAAAAACAATAAGGGACCTCGTTGACTGAAGACTTGCTTCCTGAAAATGTTGTCATTTTGATTGCTTGTATTGTGCTTAACTTGTAGGATTCGTTTCACTTGTGTTAGAAACGTTTCAAAACCTTGTGTGAATCACTGTAAGAGCATAGTTGAGGGCAACTTTGTGTCTTACATTTAAAAGTTTATATTAATCAGTGAGGGTTGGTACAGTGGGAATGCAGGCATTGCTTATGCTCTTTAAGTAATAGGTTGTATTACTTAGTGTGGAGATTAGGAGGTTCATCTCTTCTGTCGTTGTAAAATGTGTTTTACTTTTCCTTGAGAAGATTAGTAAAAACAGTTTAAAAATCTTGTGAGACAGGGCGTGGCTTTACTTCCTTGAGCAAGGAGGTTTCCACATAAAGTTTTGTGTGTTATCTTTACTTCTAGTATTTACTTTTGTGTATCATAATTGTAGAAAGGACCTGGTCCTATCGTAGTTAGTGGACGCATACATTCCAACACATCCATAGGGGGTTTTAAATCTGTCATCAAATCCAGAGATCAGCAATGGAAACTACTAAGCTTGGGTTACATCAGAGGGGATTTCTAGAATATCAATAAAATGAGCGGGTCAAAATGAAAAATAAATGAGTTATAATTCAGCTCGTCTAATTCTTACTAAGTTATAATGTTATTGTCTGTTCTTTAATATTAGTATCTAATAGAATCCCCCACCCCACCCTCCACCCCTTTATTATGGCTTATATATATATATATCAAACAAAAAATAAATATCTTTCTGAATTCTTTTTAACAAGGTTTCTCGTGGGTCAATATAAACGACATATTAATTCTAATTTTTAGATGGGATAAATTGACTCGTCTAAACTTGAATGGATTGAGATAATTATATTTTCATGGGCTAATTTTGTGTCGTACTCCACTATAATTTCATGTTCCTAACGAAAAGTTTGGTCATGGAATTGAAATATTCTTGATAAGTATTCTTGTGTAGTTAAAGGGAAAAATGGTTAGTTCATTTACATAGTTGAACAAAATTAGAAAAACAGATACTTCTTCTGTTTCAATTTGTTTGTCTAGTTTTTGATTTGACATGAGGTTTAAGAAACTAAAGAAAAAACTTGTTAGGCTCATCCCTAAGAATTTCATGTTCCTAACAAAAAGTTTGGTCATGGAATTGAAATATTCTTGATAAACATTCTTGTGTAGTTAAAGGGAAAAATGGTTAGTTCATTTACATAGTTGAACAAAATTAGAAAAACAGATACTTCTTCTGTTTCAATTTGTTTGTCTAGTTTTTGATTTGACATGAGGTTTAAGAAACTAAAGAAAAAACATCAAATTATGTAGTAGTAGACAAAAGATATGTAAAATGTACCAGAATATCATTTAATTTAGTGGTCATAAACATGTCATGCCAATACAGGAAAAAAACCATGCATTTGAAACATCCAAAAATAAAAGTACGACAAAAACAGTGAAACATAGGAGTAATAAGGTAGTTAATTGTCCTTACCCAAGATTGTTAAAACTTTTACCCAATGTCCTTTATAAATACTCTTCAACTATGTGAGATGATTCCTCTTTAGCAGAATATAAAAAGAGAGTGTCTCTTTTCAAGGAAACTTCGACAAAAACCCTCCAGTAAAGCTGCTGGCATAGCCACAATGCTCACAAATTTCCTGTAAGTTTTTTTATTTTTCAGAGAGAGGCAAGTCAGAGAACACGTCCATGTAACGATGGGCAATGGAGATGAGATTAGTGTCAAATCAATGGTTCACTACAAGAAAGAAACCTTGACTCCTGCATGCTACACCAACAAGCCTAGTTTCTTGTTGGGCCGCGACAGGGTCACCAGAAAAGAAACCCCTTACGTCAATAAGGGTAACATGAAGTTCTTGTGCTACAACACAAGCCTTCTCGTCGTCCGGCCATATGTATTGTGTGGGAATGTTGGATTCATCTTGCATAATAGATGCATAAAAAATCAATGGTTTTTCCTCATCTAGCATAAGTGAATTTCCAATTTTGATTACACTATCAATGGTCATTCCATGAAAGTTTTTTTTTCTTTCTTGTGCAATGAGTCACAAGAGGGAAAAGGAAGTAGAAGTAGTTCATTTTGAGGAGCAAAAGTGAAGTAGAGCTTAAGTATGCTTAAACATTGGATAGAAGTCCATATGTTGTTTGAATCAGATTTAAAAAAAAAGGACATATTTTCAAAGATATGTTTGACCATAGATTTAAAAACAAAAGAATTATTTTCCAAGATATGTTTGATCATAGATTTTGAAAAAAATTCCTTAAAAAGTTTTTCAAGTATAAAAAATGGGTCCAAACAGTTTGCTGAGAAGGGTTTAATAATGCTTAAAATTGGGGGGTATAAGTCTGTTACAGATGAATGTTCAATTCATGAATATAAACAAACCACCAGTTCATCTCCAACCAATGTGGGATTTAACCCACTCTAACACCTCTCTATGCCCAGGTCCAACTAGAGAGTGGACCAGGAGCCTAAATGGGGATGGACTATGTTAAGTGTATATATGTATATGTACATAATGTAACAGACCTAAACCCCCAATTTTTAGCATTATTAAGCCTTTCTCAGCAAACTGTTTGTACCCATTTTTGATACTTGAAAAAACTTTTTAAGGTAAAATTTTCAAAATCTATGATCAAACATATCTTGGAAAATATTTCATTTTTTATAATCTATGGTCAAACACATCTTTGAAAATATGTTCTTTTTCAAAATCTAATTCAAACAACATATGAACTTCTATCAAAAGTTGAAGTATCATTAAGACCTATATAATCCTTCACTTTTGCTCCTCAAAATAAACTACTTCTACTTCCTTTTCTTATGACTCATTGCAAAAGAAAGAAAAAACAACCCTTTCATACGGGATGCATAAAAAATGAATGGTTTCTAGTGAACTTGTCGCAACTCAGCAAACATCTAGGCTTGTTGTTGAAGTGTGCAAGAGTCAAGGTTTCTTTCTTGTGATGAGCCATGGAGTTGAAACTAATCTCATCTCCAATGCCCATTGTTACATCGACACATTCTTTGACTTGCATCTCTTCGAAAAGAAAAAAGCTCAGAGGAAAATTGGTGACCATTGTGGCTATGCGAATAACTTTGGTAAAAGGTTTTTGTCGAAGTTGCCCTTGAAAGAGACACTCTATTTTTGATATTCTGCTAAAGAAGACTCATCTAGTATAGTTGAAGAGTATTTCCAAAGGACATTGGGGGAACTTTTTAACAATCTTGGGTAAGGACAATTAACTACCTTAGTACTCCTCTGTTTCAGTTTGTTTGTCGTACTTTTCTTTTTTACTAAGTTTCAAAAACATGTATTTTTTTTTTTTGGCATGAGATGTTTAAGACTACAAAATTAAATGATATTTTGGTACATTTTACATATCTTTAGCCTAAGACCACATGATTCAAAGTTTCTCTTTACTTTCTTGAACTTCATGTCAAATCAAAACTAGTAAACCAATGCAAATTAAAACAGAAGAAGTATCTATTTTTTCTAATTTTCCGATTATGTAAATGAACTAACCTTTTTCCCTTTAACTACATAGGAATGTTTATCAAGAGTATTGCAATTCCATGAGCACACTTTCTCTTGGGATCATGGAACTCTTAGGGATGAGCCTAGGCATACAAAGAGTCACTTTAAAGATTTTTTCGTAGACAATGAATCTGTAATGAGAGTCTACCTCTATCCGCCATGCGAGAAACCAGAGCTCACACTACACCAAAAATGATATTTAGCGATAATTAATTAACGCCAATAGCTTAATTACTGCTAAATCAATTAATACTCTTTGTAAATTCCCCTAAATCCTATACCGACATTAGATCCAATTACAATTAACTAATGCCAGTAAATTCTTAAAAGCATTAATCTACTTGTTTAAAAAATGCACTTCGTTTCAATCTATGTGACATTTTAAATTAGACATAGATATTAAGGGAAGATAGAATGATTTGTTGAAGTTGTGACATAAATTGTATTCCTTGTAATTAGCAGATAAACTAAGATTGGTTTTTATCAAAATTAGAGCTAGAGATTATACAGAGCCAAGACTTCGAAACACACTTGAATTGAAAGAGGGATTTCACTGGAACCCTTTTGAGGATTTTAGTTATGAGTTCTTCGGGAAAATTAGGGATTGTAAAGGTTGAATCTTGCATTGAAGTTGATGGAAAATGAGAATGGTTAATGGGTTTGCTCCGTTTTGGGTTTTGATGGGTTCTTTCATCTTCCTCAGATTCCATTTTTGGGTAGTAGAAATTTGAGAAATCGAATGATTGTTTCGCTCTACAATTATGGAAGATTCTAGTATTGTTCAGTGATTTCATCCAAATTGTAATATGGACTGTCTCATCTCCCAAAATAGGATAAACTAGCAGTGATGACATTTAGGGCAACATAACTGTATTTTTTACTTTTTTCCATTTTTCAAAAATAGTTATTTCTAACTTTATATTCTCTCCGTTCATTTTTATTTATTCATATCTAATTTAGCATATAACCTTTATGGTGGCAAATAACTGGTATTCTGTCCTCATTAATGGAAAAGCTCATGGTTTCTTTTACTCTTCTATAGGGGTAAAACAGGGAGATCCTCTCTATTCATTTCTGCTGCGAAAGTTCTTTGTAGAGCTTAAAACAATCTGTTCCATAATCGGGACTTTACAAGATATGAAATGCCTAAGTGGAGTGATGATACTAATCATCTTGCATATGCATAATATATTATTATCTTTGTTAGTGCAAAGAAGAATTCGCTTGATTTGATTATGAAAATGCTAGGCTTATATGAAGATCAATCAGGGCAAATGATTAATAAAGAGAAGAGTTGCTTCTATGTGTATAGTAAAACTGCCCATTCTATAGTTAAACTATTGAGGATTGCACTGATTTTATTAGCGGCATGATTCCATTGACTTATGTTGGTGTCCTATTGGTCATGCAAGGAATAAAAAAGTCATTTTTTCGGTATCATGAAGAAAGTTCAAAGCAAAATACAGGCTTGGAAGGGTATACTTTAATCTTTTGCTGGTAAGTCTGTGTTGATTAATAATGCTTTGTAGAGTATTCCCATATACCTCTTATCTTCAATAACACCTCCTAAATGTGTTATTCATGATTTACATAGAATTTTTTGCTAAATTTCTGTGGAACTCTAAAGAAGAGGGTAGAAGAAAACATTGGATATCATGGTCTGATATTTCTAGGCCTAAGGAGGAATGTGGGTTGGGATTTATATCTCTTTTTGATGTGTCCAAAGCAATGTTTGCCAAGCTTTGGTTGCCTTTTAGAACAAAAAATTCAATGTGGACTATATACACGTGGAACAAATATTGTAAGAGACATAGACCTCAATTGGTGGAATGAAATGGAGGTTCTCAGACTTTGAAATTTATGTTAGAAATCAGGGATTGTATTGACCAACAGATTTGGTGGGAACCAAAATGTGGTCATTCAAGTGTATGGTTTGATAATTGGACACAATTGGGTGCTCTTTACTATTATTTACATGTTTTTCATTCTAACAATTTGATTTTGATGAGGTAAATCAATTGATGATTCAAGGACAATGGAATGAAAATCTCATACTCCAGTTACCGCCAGAAGATGCCTGTAAACATGTCTAAAATGTAATGGGAGTATTAAAGGATACTGAAGAATGGACTCACCAAGATGGATGTGTAAGCTCTAGAAAATTTACGGTTGGAAGTGCTTGGGAGGTGTTGAGACAAGGAATTGATGAACAAGAAATTTCTAAGAAAATTTGGGTGAAAGGAGTTCCCTTCAAATTTTCTTCCTTTCTTTGGAGATTTGGGAAAAACAAGAATATCCATTGGGGAGGTTCTTGTCAAGATTAAAATGGTGGATGAAGTTAAGTGTTGCTGCTGTAATAGTTCAGAATATGAAACTTTTGACATATTTTTGTGACTTGCTCTATGGCTAAGAAGTTGTGCTTTTGCTACTATTGTTGATGTTCAGGGACCTTTTTTGCAGCTTAACGAAACCATACATAAATGGTGGAGTAGGGACTGCTCGTCAAGGCTTAGACCTCTCTTCAAGGTTTTCCCATCATTTATCACTTGGAAAATCTGGATAAGGAGAAACATAATATCTCATGGAGATATGTCATTTTATGGTATGGTTATGGAGGTCAACATAAATTTATATCATCTAGCTTCTTTTAGCTATCCTTGGTTGCAAAACATTCCTATAGGGATAAATATAAGGCATACAAGTTAAATCTAGAATCCAATATGTGATTTGAAAATATCCACATGCAAAGTTCAATTAGATTTTAATTTAAACTATGTCCAGTCCTACTCACGTTTAGAGGTACAATTTTTGTAGTTTCTACTATATAGTCTAGTGCAATTTCCTGAGTTGCATATTTTACGATTTGACAGAACTTTCAATTTCGTATATACTTTAAGGGATTATTATTTCTATCAATGAGTGAACATTTTCTTTATTCCGAATATCAATAGTATGTTATTGTTCTTTAAGAAATAAAGAAGTCAATATAACAATATGGCAGCAAGGAAAATACCTAAACATGTTTAGAACTATATACACTCATAGCTATTAGCAATACGAGAAAAATCCAAAAATATATGCTATGCATGAATAAGATCAATTATGACATCATATATTTTTCTTGATAACCGAGAAATCTTCGAGGATCAATGCCATAAAACTCTGTGCCTTCTCCATTTAAATTCAATCCAAATCTGGGACGCTTATTCAACAATTTGAAGAAGAAGACAAAATTATCTCTAGTTATTTTTTACTTGAATGCCTTGATCCGATCTTTTTCCGGCTGGTGTTTTTGTTGTATCACTAGTCACTCCGGTAGAAAAAGGAGAAACTAGGCTATCAACATAGATATCTACGTGTGACCATTTAATGGCATTATATTCATGGGTGTAAGTGAGTCCTTGCTTAAATTGTATATCATGAAAGTTGATTTAAAACCAACCACAATTTTACCTTTATTTGTTACTAGTCATGGACACGTGCGCTGCACGTGTGAGCCATGTTAAGTTGTATCATTCTCTTTCTCTCGACATTTGCAAACCAATCTTGTCATGAGTGCGTGCATTACTACAAGTCTAATTGTCAGAAATTTCACACTGTCTAATAGATGATTAAATTAATTAATATTGGATTTCTGTTTCCTTTGAAGACTACTACTTCCTGAAATCAGTTCATTGTATTTGTGAATACATTAGTTTTAAATCTTTAGGTGAACTACAACTAACTCTGCCAAGATTAGGTGATGTTTCCATAACAAGATATAAATGCTTATTAATACTCAAGGCATTATTGAACTGCAAGTGGAATGAGTAGATACAAATAGTTAGAAAATGAGAAAGAAATAATGGTGCCCTGGGCCAAAAGAGCAATTCCCATATACTCACATACGAATTCAAACGACTTGTTAAAGGAAGTTCACACAACCTAGTCACTTGACTACATCTAGAATTACTTATTATCACAAAAAAAAAAAAACACTTCTGAGCAAAGAAATAAATAGTTCTCCGAGAATTTCCAATTGATGTACATTTTCATTTACTGATGAATCATCAAGCCACCAATTAATAACCTCACACCTTTCCGCCATTACCAGAAAATTATCTAACAACAAGAAAGAACAAAGTTACAAACAAAAAGGAGTATATCTGAAGTCTAGACTCATGTAACATGTATCAAACACTGGCCTTCTTTAAGACTACTGGTCATGTTCTAAACAGAGGCAAAGTTACAACGAAAAGTTGATACAGCATAAACTGCAATATATGTTTTCCATCACAGGTTGTGCATCCCATTCTGGATAAAACTTTCTACTTGAGCACTTTGCATACGTTCACTAAAACGGCAAAATAACAATAGTGCACAGATGATGACATAACAAAGAAGAATTTGCGGTTTCATTGCCCAAGAAACTATCATATATGTGATCAACTTCACAAATTAAAATCAACTCCTCAACAAAATAAAAAAGAGAACTTTAATTTTAAATCCTTTTTTTCATGTTCTGCTCCACGCGACAAAATAATATCTATCAATGATAGGAAAAGCAGAGCAACAAAATTAATATTTAACTAATACTGTAGATGGAGATGTTAATGAATAGGGTCATGATCACAATGGAGGGGCTAATGAGGAAAATGCTGATGAAGATATAGGCGGTAATTCAAAATTTATTGATCTAGATGGAGATGCTAATGGAAAGGATCATGCTCAAAATTGAGGCTGTAACAAATAGGGTCCTAATAATAAAGATCGTTGAGATGATAATGAACAAAATGATGATGGAGATACAGGGACGCCAATGAATTGAAAGAACATGTGGATCTTACTGTGGACTAACTATCAAGGCAAAGCCTCCAATAAAAATGCAAATCAATTGCCTAATGAAACTCAATTTCAACTTTAATATGATGAAATAACAAAAATTGCAACTATTTCTACCAGTCTAAAACTGGTTGACTATTTATGCTATCTGAAATCAAGAGACCACAATGCATTTTCAATCAAGCCAATATATGTATCAGCTTCAACTGATACAAAATTCAGTTAGTTGAAACTATTACAAAGTAGCTAATAAAGTTTCAGAAAAGCAAAATGAGTTTGCTTGGCTTTCCAACATGCAGAAACATGCAACAATGGTTTCAGCCAACAACAAAGTGATAGTGACTTATCATATAACCACAACAGTACATGAATCCAACTTGTTAAAAACAACAAATAGATGAAACGAAATACGCTACATAAAGACATACACAGTAAACAAGGAAAACAGAGTAACTTTTAATAAATAATGAGGATAACTTTTTTTTACCTGGCAATGATCGATGTATTTGATTGAGGCATAGAAAAGAGAAGCAGATTAATGGGACAAAAACATGTTGGAGACATGTATATAGATCAGTGAAGTATCTGAAAAGGTTTTGGAATAATTGATAACTAAAGCAATGGAACTTGAGCATTAGAAACAAGGGGTTGTTCCAATGATCGAGGGAAGTTGAATAGAAACTATACGTTTCTAGAGAATTAAATTAGGGCTGAGATTATCAGCAAATTAAATTTTTAATAAATTAATATTTAATTAATACTGTAGGGGCACAACAGTAAATCAACTTTGGGGTTAAGATCTGCCCACTTATAGTAATATATGAGATATGATGTAAAATGGAAAAGCATACGGATACAAATAATCAAAATACCTGATGGTCAACATTTTTGTCCAAGTTTCTTTAATCTCATATTCCTTCATAATCCAAATAGATAAATGTTTTCCCTCATTATTAATATAGAGGGGAAGATCACTTCCCAACACTCCCAGTCTCAAAACATTATCTCATTCTCCATAGGAGGGCGGCTCCACCTTTTCCCATTTCTCGTTGACTAAATCAAGAGAAATTATGTAATATTCCTTATGATGGTCATTACCAACCTAATGAAGCTTCCCATTGACAACCCGACTCAAACAAAAGAAATTGATCACCTCATTATGAAAATAATGGGTGGTTCTCAACGAATCGCTCTTTAGACTATATATTTCGACCTCATGGAGAGGATAGGAAGTGAATCTCACTACATTATAATCGTCATGCAATTCATCATATCCAAAACCATACGTGTAACTGCTAACAACTTCTCTCAAATTATAAGTTCTTTAATTAGGAAATTTCTTATACTTTCTAATGGAGGGATTCCACAGAAACATATCATTTGGTGGTTCGATAACACAAATCAATCCATTAGCAGAACCAATAATTTGTAAAAGATTTTGATGGTCTTTCATGGGATAATTCAGGTGCCTCAATCACATCAGACTCATAAAGTAAAGAACTAAGAGACCCCTCCTTAATATTGTGCTTTGAATAACTTAACATGAACCTATGGGTGAGTGTTGTTCTTATTATTACCTGATAAGACAAGATGGAATTGATAAACTCGGAGTTAAAGATTAAATCAAGCCAAGATTTTGAAACAGACCTGAATTTCAAGAGGGATTTCATCCAAAGCCTTAAGAGGATTTCAATGACGAGTTCTGCTGGCAGAATAAGAATCGTCAACATTGATTCTTTCATTGAATTTGATACAAATTGAGACTAGTTTAAGAATTTGCTTTCATATTTTTTTTAGTTAGGCGACTATTTATTTGAAATTATGGGTTACAAATATTTATTGAGAAGAGTTACTGCGATTGTGGTATTGTAAAAGTAACAACAGTCTTGTTTTTTATATTTATTTTGAGAGTTCCCTACAATATTGAAAAACCTAATATTCATTTATTTATTTCTCTGCAATTTATAGTTTAATATTTTCTATTTATTTACTAGTTACTTTGTTTTCTTTTCTCTAATAGACTACCACTTCTTCTTCTTCTTTCTTCTAAATTCAATAAACTAAAATAAAAATGATGATTAAAGAAAATACATACTATAGTTACTAGGGCTAACGTGGTAAAATCACAACCCTTCGATAAATTATCCAAACGTTCATAACCCTTGGATAAAGTCACAACTTATCCAAATGGTCACAACTCATCCAAAAAATGCACAATCTTTAAGAAAAGTCACATCATTTTCCATTCATGCCTTCTTGATTCAACCAAAAGAGTTGACACAATGGGAAATTCCCTTCAACTTGAATACAATGACCTCCCTGTTCATTATTGCATCTGTTGTTGAGTTTGCAAAACTCTAGTTGCATTTGTCGAGGATAATATTAGACTTGTATGTATTCTCACCCTCTCTACTTCATTTTTTCCAGAAAACTAGTTATATTCTGAATTCTGTATACTTAATTTTTATGTCTTGTACATCTTGCAGGAGCCAAACATTCAGGAAGGTCTTTTTATTGATGTGCAAGTCTCATATATGTTTGGAATTGCGTTTTACAGATGATTTCTTGTTATTTTACGCGGTATGTGTATGGAAATGCAGGTTTAATGTTCATGCACCACATGACAAAATATATCATCAAGTTATAGGTGACAGTATCATTGTCGATGCTTATTCTGTCCAATGTGGAGTGTTGCTCGGGATGAAAATTGTAAGAAAATAATATTTGATTTTTATGAACAAGATGATTTCTGTTCTGTTTTTTTGAAATATAGTCTGTGATTTCTCCAAATTGCAGCCTTCAAATAGAACATACAATATAAAGTAGGAAGATTTTTTATGAAATTGTAAGGTTCTAATTTACGAATTTGTAAATCGAGACTTGTATGACTTGTAAGGTGTTGATATAATTGAGTATATTGTTTCAGGGATATGCTGATTTATTGGAATAATGTAACGTTGGTTCAACATTACGAGGAACAAGTTGGAGGTGCGAATGAACAAAATGCTGATCAAGATTGGGGCGTTAATGAACAAGGTATAGGCGCTAATGATCATGATTGAGCTGCTAATGAACAAGATGGAGGCGCTAATGATCAAAATTTAGGCACTAATGAGAAAAATGTTGATCAAGATGAGGTCGTTAATGAACAAGGTGTAGGTGCTAATGATCATGATAGAGGTGCTAATCAACAAGATGGAGGTGCTAATGATCAATATTTATGTGCTAATGAGTTAAATGTTGTTCAAGATGAGGATGCTAATGAACAAAATGATGATGAAGATGGAGTCGCACCAATTAAACGAATGAAGATGTAGATCGACTAGGTGATGGAATAGATAATATGAACCAACAAATGATGAAAATGAAGACATTGATCGACTTTGTTACCCCTCTCTCTCGTTTGAATGATTTTAGGATATGTTATTTTTTCTATGAGAATTGAACTACTTCGTGATATAATATGCTTTTTTGAATACTTGACTTATAGAAGTGTAGTTATTAATAGGTTCATATAGAATAACCACAATACTGCTAGATGAGCTCGTCACTAAAATCCTCTCAAGGCTTCTAGTGAAACCCCTCTTGAAAAACAAGTCTGTTTCAAAAGCCTTCCTTGATTTTGAGAGTGGTGTAACACCTCCGACTTTGAGAAAGGGCTAAAAAGGACAAACAGGCAAGTCCATGAACCCAAAATGGACCATGGACCCTTCATGGCACCTTAGATGGTCCGTTTAGCGGTCCACAGCCCGTTAAGGGAATCATGAATCACCATCTAGGACTGTCTGGGTAGGATTCACATTGATGGCGCCTTAGACGGCCTGTGGTGATTTGGACAGCCCGTCTTGGGGTCCGTACAAGGCACCAAACAATTTTTAAATTTTATGTCAACTACAAATGATCCTATCTCTCATCACAAAATTAATTAGGTGTCCCATGACCTATCAAAATAATGGTCTTTGGGTCCTCTTTCCAATGCAATTAAATTTTCGTAATTAAAGTTGTGTCCATTTTAGTGAAGCTCTGTTGGGCAAGGCAACATCACAACCCACTAGATGGGCTGTGGTGCTTTAAATGGCCCGTGAAGCCCCTATTTTAAGTCACCTCGTCAATTTTAAGCCAGGGTCGTATTAGTCTTTCCCCTATGTGTTTAGTACTAAAACTACATCATTTCACTTCGTCTATGACTAATTAGTTAGTCAGAAACTGCCTAAGACAAATCAGTTTCCTATCAAGTCAGCTACAAGCAGAAAAAAGAGCGTCTTCTCCAATTTCGAGGCCTACAATGCTCTCCTCCAAGCCTCAACTTCAAATTTCTTGTAGGGATTTTCATCCACCAGGTATGTGGGTACTCAGTAAGGGTTTCATTTCCCCTTATGTCCAAAACTTCAGACTCCTTTTTCAATTATTATGGTTTTATGAAACTAAGGTTCTTTCCCAACTTTGCATATTCTTTACAAAACTGATTCTTGTAATTACTACTCGATTCTATACTTATTTAAATGAGTTTGCAGTGATTCTATACTTATTGTAGTATTTTCACATGAATTAGCTCTTCTCCAGACCTTAGAAAGAGCTAAGAATATAAAGAACTAACTTGGAAAGAGCCAAATCAGAAAATTTTCAAGTTAAGCTTAAGAAATGAGTTTTGGGTTAACTTCAAATGGCCATAACTTTCTGTACACGATATGTTAGGTACCCCATAAGATATCAAATTAATGGTCTTGGAATCCTCTTTCCAATGCCACCGAGTCTGATAATTTTTGAATTGAGATGAGGGAGATATGATCATTTGAAAATCTGCCTGTCCCGTTAAGGAAAGTTACCTAGGTTTAAGAGAGATATTTGGGCCTTTTCCTTAAACCATCAGCTTAAAATGAATTTTGGTAATATTTATGGGTCTAAACTGAGTTTTTTTAGTGTTACAAATCCTAAATTACGCTAGGGTTTTGAGAGAAGTTCAAGAAGAGGAGAAAAGTCAAGGCGTTCTTCAAGTTTTCTTGCGAATCGAAGATTGTTTCGCCAAGGGTTTGATCCCTAAGAGGTATGTGAGTTCTCACAGTGTTGGATTTGTTCACCCACACACAAATCATGTTATTTTCAGCAAAGTTTCATTCTTGAAGTTGAAGAATTTGAGTTCTTGAATAGTTTCTTGAAGTATTGTTTCGTTCTTGAATTAGGATGGGTTTGATGAGTTCTTGAGATAATCGTATGGAGTTTAAGAGTTGTTTTTGAGTAGATTCTTGTGTACTTTTGTTGGGTATTCGAATCCAGATGATGGGGAATAAGCCATTCGATTCTAGGCGAATTGGGGTTAGAAAACGAGTATGAAAATTCGTCGGGGTTATCTGGGCAAAGGCTGGTGCGCCGCCTCACCAATGCACCAGTACAGGAGATCTGTAGGTTTGAGCTTGGCACCTTGCGCCAGCCAGTGCACCCCAACTATTGCTCTATAGTTCAAGGGTTGGGGACCCTGCGCCACTCAGTGTGCCAGGGTCGCCTGCCCCCACCCTTTTTCTATCATTTAGCCCGTCTAAGTCATTCTAAAGTATACCTTTACTTCCTATCAGTTCTAACTACTCCAAACTACTTCTAAACATCTAGAAATTCATTCATAACATGAATCATAACCTTGAATCCATAACTCAAATTCAAGGTAGAGCTAAGAGTGAAGTCTTGAGAGTTTATTCGAGTCATTTTAATAAATTTTTTACAATCGTTTTGAACTTATTTTACGACTTGAGCACTTGAGTTTGAGAAAGAGTAGAGTTTAGTTCCTTTCTTTAAAATGATATATGGGAACTAAGTATTCCCAATAGTAAATGTTTTCACATTTAAGATGAAAGGAAACACCGATTTCCAAAAGAGTTTTAATGAGCAGTTTTTAGTACCATCTCTTTTAAGAGAAATTTTTTTGAGTAATAATCTCAAACCATAGAAAGAGTTATGTATTTAAACGTATGAGCTAGTTACATTTTGGGAGTATTATTGAGCATCGATATGGGGACAAGTTCAGATAACTCGAAGTCCTCATAAACCATGTAGCCAACGTGGGTAGAAAGGGTCATACTTTTAGATGATTCCTTAATGATTTTAGCATAGACTAGTAGATCCAATAAGTAGTAGGTCCTATACCCCAAAAAAGTAGAGGACAGTTCTGGTAGCGTGGGCTAGATATTGTACCATCACATAGCTCATTGTGATGGTTGTCGGTTAGAGAATCTCCCACAAAGTTATTTGTATTTTTGCATACAAAACTGAGTTATATTGTATTTTCTAATACATTGAGTTATTGTCTACTAATTTAAAAGATTTTCTTTATAATGCATCTTTATTACTGCTATATATTGAAATGAGTTAAGTATCCCTGAGTTGAGTTGAGACGAGGTAAGTTGTTTCTTTATCTCCAGTTCAAGCTTATGTCATGTTTTAGAATTCCCTCACATGCTCGTACATTACATGTACTGACGCCATCTATCCTGCATCTTTTATGATCCAGATACAAGTAACCAGGATCAACATCCAACTCTTCATTGATCCAGTTGAGCTCCAGAGTTTTTTGGTGAGCCTCCTTGTTTCAGGAGGATCCCTCAGTTAATTTTGTTATGTTATTTCAGTTTTGTTAGGATGATTGCGGGTCTTGTCTCGACATCCCTCATAGTATTAGAGGCTTCATAGATAGATAGACAGTATTTCTAGAGTCTTTTCATTTTCAGTTGTTTTGTTGAGACTTGAGTTGCCTCTTTGGCTAGTTGAATGTTTATTTCTAAAACATTCTGAGTTTATCTTTTGAGACAGTTGAGTAAAGTTTATCTTTTAAGTTATCTTATTTATGAGTAAGTCTTCCACTAAGAGTTAACACATGCCAAGGGTTTGCTTGGGGCCAGCAATGGTTCTTAAGTGCCAGTCGCGCCCAGGGTGTAGGCTCATAACGTGACAAGATTTTAGCTCAGGGTGTTAGCATTTAGTTTTAAAAAGAACATAGTAAATTTTCTATCCATAGTTTTTCTCATAAATTGTTTTCAGGCGAGTTTAGTTCTGTATCATGAATTTAGGACACAGTCTAAAATGAGCTACTACAATTCAGTTTTGGAGTAGTGTTTAGCACCGAGTTGGACTAGGGTATAGCGTACCCTCAAGTCCAAGAACTATGTGCCATCGTAGGTCTATATGTCCCCTCTGTTAGGCATCAATTTTAGTAATCATGCCACAATCATGCCTTTATACCCTGACAAGGTATATATGGTCCTCTTGATTGGGTGTATATATCAGACTCCACGTTTAGCTCACATGGTTTATGTCGGTTAATAGACTCTCCCACATTATTAGCTTTAGTAAGGTATTTCAAACCTGTAGTTGTATTTATTCTCAGTTTTTTTAGCATGCTTCCAGTTTAGTCTTGCATTCTAGTTTTTATGCATTATTGTATCTTGGGCCTATGTACTTTAGTTAAGTTAAGCTTACATACTGGACAAGTATTTTTATCATGTTTATATATTCAGTCATCTTTGCATATCCCTCATGCTCATTACATTTGAAGTACTGACGTATACTCTATGTTGCAGGCTCTGGTTTTTAGGTTCAGCCACGTAATTAGCTCATACCTATTTCACATCAATGATAGTCAAGGGTTAGTCCTCATCATCTGAGGACGTTTATTTATGTTTTTTTAGTTAGTTCATTGTTAGTTTCAATATTTTAGAGTTAGCTGGGGACTTGTCCCATCAGCTCATTAATAGTAGAGGCTTTCAGACATAGAGTCAAACTCAGTTTATTCGGGTTGTTCTACTTCGAACTCAGTTATTTCATTAAGATATTCTCAGTTGAATTCCTTTAGATTATATTCATTATTCAGTTATGTTTCTACTTGGTTAGAGTTATTTCAGTATGCTTGTGATATGTCAGGTTCAGGGTTAACTTTGGGTTACTTGTGACCTAGACGTAACACGGGACCTAAGATCACGAATAACCCAAAGCACACCATGAGTCTTGCATATATCAAGCATACTGAAAATATAACTAAGTGATTCACATACTATGCGGAAGCTAGAAACAATGGATATAAAAAAAGGGGGAAAACCCAACAAGTCTTAATATGTAAAACATAAAAAGAGTTTAGTGATGAGTGGAACAACTACTTATCCACTCGAGCGGAATCTACTACTATGTCTGAAAAGCCTCGAACTGAGTTGAAATAGTAGGACATGCCCCCAGCTAACTCTAACAAAACCAAAATCTGAAAGTAAAGACTAAAATGTAAATCATGTCTATTATCCTCAAAGTATGAGGACTCACCAATAAAGTTGCTTAATACAAATCGGGAATCGATCTAAGAGTGATCTGGATGCTGAGTGCCTGAACCTGCATCATAAAATAATGTAACGCAAAGTATGCATCAATACTTGGAATGTACTGAGCATGCAAGATATATATATATGCTAAGCTGAACAAAGTATATATGATGAATAATGCATAACGGAATAAAGATATAATATGAACAAGGATATAGATATGTATTGAAGTATGACTGAAAACTAAACTGAATGCAATGACCAAGTACTAATCATGAAGATAACATGATGAACTGAATACTGAAGTATATGCTGAAAACCTGGTCAATGCACTAAAAGTTTGACTATGAGAGCTACTATTAACTTACATAAACCAGTAAGCTAAACATGGATTACAATGTATACACCCCATCTAGAGGACCCAATATACCTTCCCAAGGGTATAGAGGCATGAGTGTGGCGAGATCACTAAAATTAATGCCCAACTGAGGGACTTATAAACCTACGTGGCAAGTAGTTTTGAGACTTTGAGGGTACACTGAACCCTAGTCCAACTCGGTGCTAAGTCTACTCCCAACTAAATATTCATGAAGCTAAAATGCACTAAACACTGAATAACTCAAAACACTGACATGGTAACTAAGAATGCAACATTTGTATATTAGGAACATGACATTCGAAATCTGAAGCATGATTTTTTATGTGAATGGCCTAGCAAGTAAAATTCATGGACTAGGATAAATCTACAAAAGCTAGGGTTCTGAATTCTATGCAAAGAAATTATACTATTTTATCAAGAAATACGATATTTAGATCAAGAAAACTCTGATAAAGGAATTTGCAATACACCTTGAGAATCTCAAAACCCTAAGTCTGAAGAGTTCATGAGAATTGAAGATACTAACTAAATTCTAGGGACCTAATGGGTGAAAGGAACCCATTAGTGAAATCCCACATACCCGGTAATGAAATCTATGGAGAAATCTTTTGGATTACGGGGCTGAACCTCGAAGAATACTCCTGCTTGTTCTTGGGAGAAGTGGTCGACTTTTCCTCATCTTTTCACTCTAAGTTGGGTGATTTTTTTGAGCATGAGGGTTTTGGGAAGGTTTTGACTAGAATATTAGGCTTAGACTGTGTAAAATGACGTAGTATTGAGTGAAAACAATTAGGAAAAGACCCAACAGCCCTTTAAAAAACTGTCGACCCTCATCAACAGCTAGACCTACGACCCATAGGTCCAACCACGAATCGTACTAGTATGCTGTGGATGGGATCAATGACTACTAAATGTTGGACCCCAACTATGTGACCCCACTTACGAACCGTGGGTTCATTGACAGATGGTGGACCATGACCGTAGGTTCCATCTTTCAATTCTAAAATTACTCTAAGTTTGGGACTGACCTACGATACCTACCTATGGCTCTTGCATTAAATGATGGACCATCCTGGTGAACCGTATAAAAGTATTAGAACTTGACATTTAAAAAAAAAAAAAACTCACCAACCACGCCACCACCTACATACCATTTTCCCCCTACTTACCGTGGGTGGTGTCGTCTGTACTGGCATCAAACCTGTGAAAAACTAAATTTTCTCATCTCCTTGGATCCAAGGTATTACACTCAGGTTCTGCGGAGCCACATGGTTATCTCATACCGGTGTAACATCAACGATACTCAGGGGTGAGTCCTTATCATCCGAGGATGTTTGTTTCTGCCTTTTGGTTTAGTTAGTTCGTTGTTAGTTTCAACATTTTAGAGTTAGCTAGGGACTTGTCCCAGCAGCTCATAAGTATTAAAGTCTTTCAGACATAGAGTCAAACTCATTTGATTCGGGTTGTTCTACTTTGAATTCAGTTATTTCTTTCGAATATTCTCAGTTGAATTCCTTTAGATTATATTAATTATTTAGTTATGGTTCCGGTTGTTTAGAGTTATTTTAGTATGCTTGTGATATGCCATATTTAGGGTTAGCTTGGGGTTACTTGTGACCCTAGGTCCCGTGTTAAGTCTAGGGGCTAGCCTCGAGGAGTGACAAGTGGGGTGCTAGGGAATGAGTCGGGTGTGTTTGTGAATGGGAAACATCATTGGGCTAATAGTATTTATTTTTCATTCTTGTTGGCATATCATTTATCTTTATTTGGCTGATGGGACATGAGGAAAAGTGAAGCAACCCTACTATGGAGAAGGGCATTTTGGTTGGACGATGTGAGTTTTGGGAAATGATATTTTTGTGTTTTTGTAATTATTAAAGAATTTTAGGCTGATGTGTGGGTTTTGAAAGAGTATGGGTGTAACACCTCAGAATCTAGTAGTCGAAGTAAGAGAGCATGTGATAGGTCACAAACCATGATTCGAGCATGGAAACCCTTCAAGAAGGCCCATACGGACCGTGAAGGGCACCACGAGGTGTGGTGTTGCTCGTGGTGGCTCACCGTAGCTATCCAAGGAAGCTTCACCTCCCACAACCACCAAGACGGCTTGTGGTGGAGACCACGGGTCGTGGTGATGTTCGTATATGGCTAGGCAGCGAGCTTGTCAAGACTGCCTCCTCCCACAAGCCACTTGACGGCTCGTGGATGTGGGTGTGTGGGGAAGATGATTTTAAGTGTGGTAAGCGAAGACACTGGTGAAGGACCACGTCTGGCACCACGACTCGTGAGATCCACCACAGCTCGTGAAGCTTGGCGTGAAGTGGGGCAGTCAACTGTAAGTTTAGGGGCTTTTGGGTATTTCACGGTTTTAATTAAATCAAAGCTATGTCGTTTTGCCCAAGCCTAGGACCCCTATATTAGTGATTTTAACCCAAAAACTCACCCATTAAAGTCATTCTTCAAAAAAAAAAAAACCAAAGTTCTTCCTCTCCAAATATTTTTCTCTCTAGAACTTGAAGAAGAAGAAGAGTTAAAGCTAGGGTCAAGGTCAAGTCTCCATTCATCAAGCATTTGTGGGCTTTGATAGCAAGGTATAATAGTTTTTCATGCATGGAATCCTTGCATCCATGGAGCCCCTAAGTTATCCCAATTTAAAAGTAGAATTCCCCCAATTTGAGTTAGGGTTTTCATCTAAGTTGTGGGTCTTTATGAAAGTTGATTCAATTGAGTGAATCATGATTGATTATGCATGAATTTAGACGTGGATTCAATTCTTTTATGATGAATTCCCA
The DNA here is from genome assembly GCF_900185275.1 of Solanum verrucosum. Classification (NCBI taxonomy): domain Eukaryota; kingdom Viridiplantae; phylum Streptophyta; class Magnoliopsida; order Solanales; family Solanaceae; genus Solanum; species Solanum verrucosum. The sequence goes on along the minus strand of NW_026019911.1, from coordinate 874,442 downwards.
TGTACCCACGCCCAACCCATGTTTCTAAGTTGAAATTGATGTAAATGGGTTTTATGCTATGAAAGGAGAAATTATGGGTTTAGATGTACTCGTATAGGATTGTTAAGATACATTAGAATTGCTTTGAGATTGAAGAATATATGATGTTTTATGATATTAAGGGCTTTGAGAGTGAAGCCTATGCATTAATTGTGAATTGTTGATGTGAATGATTACAGAAGGGAATTTCCCACATGATTTCTTTTATGTATGTATGCAAGTGAAAGGCTTTCTTACATTGAATTATTCTAGGTTGAAAGCATTGTTCACCTAAAATAAATCTAAGTTAAAAAGGCTATAAATTTGATGTAGCAAAGAGCTGATTACCCTTGACCTCCATATGAGAAGGATAAGGGGAGATTACCCATATTCCCTAATGTAACACTCAAGAAAATGCTAGGTTAAACTAGGGCCTAAGCATATGAGTTAATGTTGAAGCTCTAGGAGTTTAGTGAGTCAACGTCATGATATGAGTCGTAACATAACTTCCCTAGCTTGATACTAAAGCCCTAGAGCCTATACTTCAAGACATGGCTCCCACAAGGACCCTCCAAGGGTCCTTGATAAGAGCCAAGAGACTGCTCTAAAATCAGCCAAAAGCAACAGCCATTCATGGAGGGAGGACCACAAGGCGTGGATTGAGTCATGCCCCATAGATGGGAGTCGTGAGTCCAGCCTTAGCTTCCTCCAAGGTACCCCAAGACCCCATGTTCCAGCTCCATTCCACGAATGTGCAGTATAGTCCGTGGACCAGCTCACTCTCCGTGGAAAGGTCTCGTGAGTTGAGAGTTAGTGTCCTCACCAAGACCTCGTATCACCCCTCTCTGAACCAAACCACGGACAGCTAGGACGGTCCGTGGACCTATCAACACTCCATGGTTTGAGGTTTGTGGATCGTGGCTTGCCGAGCTATCTTGGTTCGACCTTATTGGGGGTGTTTTGGTAAATTACTAATTCATTTGTTTAAGGGTAGGGACGGTTATATTTATTTTTTAAAAATATATTAAAGTATTTTTAAGTATTAAACAAGTCTTTTAACTCTCATAACTCTAGAATATTTTCCAAATTCTATCTTCTCTCTCTAAGAAGTTCCTTCGTTGAAGAACAAAGAAGAAGGTCAAGATTAGGATTCAAGCTTCAAGATTTTCACTCAAATTTAGTGAGAAAACATCAATAAAGGTATGTGAACCTACATTTATGGAACACTTTCCTCCATGAAGCCCTTTTACTCTAATTTTTTTTAAAAAATAGTTTTAAGATTCAAAACTAGGGTTTTTATTGTACCCGTGGGTTCTTCCTAAAACCGATTTCATTATGTTGTTTGATGTATATTATGGATGATTTGATGTTTTAATGGTGATTTTATAGTAAAACTCCCCATGAACCCATGAACTACCCAATGACCCCAATTTCATGAATTTCAATGAAGGCATTTATGCAAGATGATTACTACTATGAATTGTGGTGATGTTAATTTGATTATGAAACCTTGTATTATTCATGTTGATAATAGTATATCCTAAAGGTAATTGTGCGGTTTGGTTTATGACCTTGAAAGGGATAAATTGTGAATGATTGATTATGATTGTTGATAGTTATTGATGAACTTATGAACTCATTGGAAAGGTCATAATCCTATGAATATTGTGTGAATTGAGGTGTTGTTGGAAAACTAATTTCCCCTACCCTTACATATGCTTATGTATAATTTGTCTAGGTTGATGTTGATGGTGTTGTGTTGATTGAAAGGCTAATTCTCATTAAAACACTATGAATAATGAGGTGAAAGTTACTCACCTAATAATGATGATTATAAGGTGAAAGGTAGTTCTCACTTACATGAATCTATGACTATTTAGTGAATTGTATTGAACGAAGGGAAAAGTATGCCTTGACACATGTAAATACAATCCAATGCTTGTTATGTATAAATGGGAAATAATGCTTAGTACAGAGTGGATATGGACAATGACCCTCCGCTAATGCAATAGGTTGGGTCATCTACAGAAAATTCATGAGATGGAAGCTCCTCCGCTAATGCAATAGATTGGGTTTCTAGTAGCAATCTCCAGATCCCATAACTATGTGCCAAACATAAGACTTAGGTAGTGGATCCACTTAGAAGCTAAATATGATTAATTCTACTTTTGGCAAGTAGAATGCCTTCCTTCGGTGGGGTTATTTGACACTGGATTCCATGTAGCTCACATAGTCTATGTCGGTTATGGCTAATAATAATAAGATGACTAATATGATAGGAACTATACTGACTTCTTAATGGGTTTACTTAGTAGGAGTGGGGGTATGGGACTTCACTTTGACATTGCACTAGTAGACTTATTAGGAAGTTATGGAATGGTTTCCTTATGGTATGCTGAAATATGAATTTATGTATGTATAATTAATCGAAAGTGTTATAGATAACTTTCCTTATGTTCGTTTATGTTCATGTGTTTTCCTCATTTATGACTATGGATTATGGTAAGCTCTGAAATGATGTTAATGAATATGTGGCTTCAAATGGATGCTTAGTAGGGTTGGTATTATGGGATGCCAACCATACATTGCATTAGTTTTCTTAGAGGTTGCTAAGGTATTGGTATTACTATGTTATGAGCGTATTGTGACTATAGCTTGTCTTCTGTACTGAAAATGCATACTTTGAAGAAAAATGTCCTATTTAGCACATTTAAATGTTTTTATGCTTGTTTCCATACTTAGTACATATTTGTGCTAACCCCTTATTTTCTTTATACTATGAGTGTAGGCCGCAGACGTTGATTCATTTCTTCCTTCTTCAAAGTAAAGCTTGGGTCGACTATTCCCTATGTTTTTATGAGTCCTCCAGTTCGAGGACCAAATGTTTTTTGTAGTCTTACTTTATTAGTACTTTCTTATGTTAAGACTTTCATTGATGTAAAGGATTAAGTCCCTAATTTCGTACTACTATGTTAGATGGTTTTAACGAGACAAGTTTAGTATTTCCATGACTATTTATTTATGGATTTTGAAGTTTGACCTCTATTAGAAAAGTTTTAATTTTCCACATTATTTCTTATGACATTATGTGTATGATTATTCTAAGGGATTATATGCGACCCCTTCGGGGTCAACTACGCCATGTTGCATCTAGGGGGTAACTCCAGATCGTGACAAACTTGGTATCATAGCATAAGGTTTTGGGAATAATATTTAGGATTGATGTCTCATGAAACCACGCCTAATAGTGTATTGTTCATGGATGTGTAGCGCGCCACACTTATGAGTGAGAGGCTATAGGATGCTTAGGTATTTTCCCTTCTTTTATCACTCTCTATTCGTGCTTGAAAATTCTAACCCTATGACCTCCTTTCTAATCTTTTTCTTGCGATTATAGGAAATGAATGCAAGAAGAGGTAATGCAAGGAGAGGGCAAGAGGAGAATGTCAATTAAGGGAATCCTCCCCAAGTTCCTTTGAATCCTCAAGTACCTGATGAAGCGGGAGCTATGACTAATGTCGAGATAAGGATGGCTCTGTAGAATTTGATTCAGGCTTTGACGGCCCAATTCACTAGGTATTCAAGAGTTCAACCGAATCTGAATGCTAGCACAACGACTTCCAGGATCAGGGATTTCACCAAAATGAATCCCCCTACCTTTTATGGCTCCAAAGTGGATGAAGATCCACAAGGCTTTCTAGACGAAGTGTTAAAGGTGGTTGTAGCTATGGGAGTGACTAATTGTGAGAAGGCAGAATTGGCCACCTACCAGTTGAAAGACGGTATGAACAGTGGAAGGGGGAGAGAACTGTGAGGGAGGGTTCGATTGATTGGGAAGCTTTCAAGTCGACCTTTCTTGATAGGTTTTTCCCATTAGAATTAAGAGAGAAAAAGATGCAGGAATTCATCAATCTTCGCCAAAGAGGGATGAGTGTGAAAGAATAAGGCCTAAAGTTCACCCAGCTCTCTAAGCATGCTCCAACCTTAGTGGCGGACTCAAGGGCAAGATGAATAAATATGTTATGGGGATATCTGCCATGGTGGTAAACGAGTGTAATTCGGCAATGCTCATTCCTAGCATGAACATTTCACGCCTTATGGTTCAAGCCGAACAAATTGAGGAAGAAAAGCTCAGGCAGGTTGGTAGAGAAGTGAAGAGGAAAAAAGTAGATGATAGAAATTCGTCTAAGGGCAGATTTGAGGTTCAAGGCAAACCAAAGTTTAAGAAGAGGTTTTCTAATCAAGGTACCACTAACACTTCTAGTGTCAACAAAGAAAGGGCACCCACTCGTAAGCCACGGGGTGGTAGCGGAGGTGGTTCTTATGTATACAGGACTACATGTGTAAAATGTGGTAAGAAGCACGAAGGTAAATGTCTTGTCAATATGGGTGTGTGCTATGGATGCGGAAAAAGTGGACACCAATTGAAAGACTGCCCAACCCATTCGGCTAAGGGAAGAGAGGGTAATCAAGACCCTCCAAGTGGTTCTAATTCGGATGCTCCGAAGAAGAGTCACTTCTATGCTCTCCAGTCCCGCAATGATGAAGAGGGATCCCCGAATGTTGTCACCGGTATGTTGCAAATATTTTCCATTGATATTTATGCATTGTTAGACCCTGGTGCTACCTTATCTTTTGTTACACCTTTGGTAGCCATGAAATTTGATGTACTCCCCGAAACTCTTATAGAACCCTTTTCAGTGTCCACCCCAGTTGGTGACTAAGTTGTTGCATGAAGAGTCTATAGAAATTGTCCTGTTTCTTTACCTCATAAAGTCACTTGTGTCGATTTGGTAGAATTAGATATGTTAGACTTTGATGTCATCTTTCTGATAGATTGGTTGCATGCTTGTTTCTCCTCCATTGATTGTAGAACTAGGATAGTGAGATTTCAGTTTCCTAATGAGTCTATTTTTGAATGAAAGGGGAGAAATTCAATTCCTAGAGGTCGATTCATTTCGTGTCTAAAGGCTTGTAAAATGATTTCTAAGGGTTGTATATACCATATAATAAGGGTTATGGACGTTGAGTTCGAGAATCCTCCTTTATAGTCGGTTCCCATAGTGAGGGAGTTTCTTGAGGTTTTTCCTGATGACTTGCTGGTATTCCTCTAGAGTAGGAAATAGACTTCGGCATTGATCTTATACCAGGTACAAAAGCCATATCTATTCCTCCTTACCGGATGTCCCCGGCTGAATTTAAAGTGTTAAAAGCTCAACTCAAGGATTTGATGGATAAGGGTTTTATTCAACCAAGCTTATATCCATGTGGTGCATCGGTATTATTTGTGAAAAATAAGGATGGGTCTCTTAGGATGTGCATTGATTATCTCCAGCTAAACAAGGTCACTATAAATAATAAATACCCGCTCCCCGAAATTGATGATTTATTTGACCAACTCCATGGGATGAGTTATTTTTCGAAGATTGACTTATGTTCGGGCTATCACCAACTAAGGGTGAGAGATGTTGAGATTCCTAAAACAACCTTTTGAACTAGGTATGGTCACTTTGAATTCTTAGTGATGTCTTCTGGGCTAACCAATGCCTCGACAGATTTTATGGATCTTATGAATGGAGTGTTTAGACAATACCTTGATTCATTTGTGATTATCTTTATTGACGATATTTTGATCTATTCTAGAGTGAGGGTGATACCATGGAGCTTTTGAGGATAGTTTTGCAAGTCCTTAAAGGCCAGCAATTGTATGCTAAGTTTAGCAAGTGCGAGTTTTGGCTAAGGTCGGTTGCATTCCTCGATCATATATGATGTCAACACTGGGTATATAGGTTGATCCTAAGAAGACTGATGCAGTGAAGAATTGGCCTAGACCTCTGAATCCCACTGATATACGAAGCTTTTTGGGCTTGGCTGGGTATTATAGAAGATTTGTTCAAGGTTTCTCATATATTGCTTATCCGTTAACAACTTTGACTCAAAAGAAATCCAAATTTGAGTGGTCGGAGGCTTCTGTGAAGAGTTTCCAGGAGTTAAGGAATAAACTCACCACCACTTCGGTGTTGACCTTACCAGAGGGTACTGATAAGGTGATTGCCTATGCTTCGAGGCAACATGGCAAGGTGATTGCCTATGCTTCGAGGCAACTCAAAGTACATGAAAAGAATTATCCGACCCATGATCTAGAATTGGAAATGGTAGTTTTTGCCTTGAAAATTTGGAGGCACTACTTATATGGGGTCCATGTTGATGTGTTCACTAACCACAAGAGTCTCCAATATGTGTTTAGTAAGAGAGACTTAAATCTCCGACAGAGAAGGTGGTTGGAACTTTTAAAAAATTATGATATGAGTATCCTTTGCCACCCTACTGAAGCTAATGTAGTTGTTGATACCTTAAGTCGAATGACTATGGGTAGTGTGGATCATGTCGAAGATGAGAAGAAAGAGCTAGTTCGCGATGTGCATAGGTTAGCCCGTTTAGGTGTCCAACTAGTAGATTCCTCGAAGGGTGAATTCATGGTTCACCATAGTTCTGAATCATCCATTGTTGTTGATGTGAAGTCTAAGCAACATCTTGATCCTATTTTGATGGAGTTGAAAGAATCGGTTCTCAACAAGTCCATTGAGGCTTTCTCCCAAGGGGGAGATGGGGTGCTTAAGTACCAATGTAGATGTGTGTTCTGGATGTTGATGGCTTGAGAGATCATATTTTAGAAGAGGCCCATGGTTCGCGATATTCTATTCATCCAGGAGACGCCAAGATGTACCGCGATCTGCGGGAGGTCTATTGGTGAAATGGCACGAAGAAGGATATAGTGGGCTTTGTGGCTAAATGTCCAAACTGTGAGCAAGTTAAAGCTGAACACCAAAAACCAGGAGGTTTCTTATAGGATATAGATCTTCCCACTTGGAACTGGGAAGAGGTGAATATGGATTTCGTTGTAGGGTTGCCTCGTACTCGAAGGCGACATGACTCTATTTGGGTCATTGTTGATCGGATGACGAAATCAGCCCATTTTCTTCTTGTCAAAATTCCTTCTTGGCAGAAGACTATGCTAAGTTATACCTTGAGGAAATAGTGAAGTTACATGGGTTCCGTTGTGCATCATATCAGATCGGGGTACTCAGTTTACCTCATATTTTTGGAAGGCATTTAAAAGAGGGCTTGGTACCAATGTTAAATTCAGTACCGCTTTCCACCCTTAGACGGATGGTCAAGCGGAATGGACCATTCAAACCTTAGAGGATATGTTGAGGGCGTGTGTGATTGATTTCAAGGGGAATTGGGACGATCATCTTCCATTGATTGAATTTGCCTACAAAAATAGTTACCACTCAAGCATTGCCATGGCTCCATTTGAAGAACTTTATGGTAGGAGATGTAGATCTCCGGTGGGATGGTTTGAAGTAGGTGAGTTTTCAATTGGTCTTGATCTAGTTTATGACGCCATTGAAAAAGTTCGACTCATTAGAAAGAGGTTGAAGACGGCTTAGAGTCGGCAAAAGTCTTATGCTGACAAGAGAAGAAGGAATCTCAAATTTGAGAATGGTGATTGGGTTTATTTAAGAATCTCACCTATGAAAGGTGTGATGAGGTTTGACAAGAAGGGAAACTTAGCCCCCGATTTGTGGGACCATACCAAATCCTGACTCGTGTGGGAAAAGTTGCATATGAATTAGACTTACCTAGTGAGTTGGCTCCGGTTCACCCAGTATTCCATGTCTCCATGCTAAAAAAGTGCATTGGTGATCCGGTATCCATCCTTCCCTTAGAGGGTTTAGCAGTTGATGAGAACCTTTCCTATGAAGAATTTTCGGTTGAGATTTTAGACCGGCAAGTTAAGAGGTTAAGGAACAAAGTGGTAGCTTATGTTAAAGTCTTATGAAGGAATCATTTAGTTGAGGGTGATACTTGGGAGGCCGAGGCCGTTATGAAGTCCCGCTATCCTCATCTTTTTGCTTCTACTCGTACCCCTACTTGAGGTAATTAGTTCTTGAGTTGGTGTTTTGGAATAATTGTGCTATGAATTTTCTTATGATTTTCTTATGTGTGCATGTTCTTGTGAGAATTCATGTTTAGCATGTATTAAGTTTTCATGATCTATGTATTCCTCATGTTGGGCTGCACTTTAGTATAATAGTTGCATAATTGACTCATGAGGTGAATTAATGAACAAATGTGCTATACTTTATATGATATGACTAAATGGCTCTTTATTGATTGATTATGTTGAGCTTATTGCATGGAGAAGGTAGTTCCTCCTAAGATTATTCTTATGATTATGTGGTGTGCATGGTTTGTTGTAGATGTAGCTCCTACCACCTTGAGATTTCATTAATTTTATCTTGAGGTGGAGTGATATTTCTCTTATGTTTTGTGCATTATTAATGTGGCATGTTGTTGGGCTGCTAGTCTTGAGTCATAAATCCCCTTAATGTGTGTTAAAGTATCATTCGAGGACGAATGTTCCTAAGAGGGAGATAATGTAAAACTCCGGAAAATACTATGTTAAACTAGGGCCTAAGCATGTGAGTTAATGTTGAAGTTCTAGGAGTTTAGTGAGTCAACGTCATGATATGAATCGTAAAATAACTTCCCTAGCTTGATACTAAAGTCCTAGAGCCTATACGTCAAGACATGGCTCCCACAAAGACCCTTGGAGGGTCCTTGATGATAGCCAAGAGACTTCTCTAAAAGCAGCAGCCATCCACGCAGGGAGGACCACAAGGCGTGGACGGACTCACGCCCGGTAGACGAGAGTCGTGAGTCCAGCCTTATCCTCCTCCAAGGTTTCCTAAGACCCCATGTTCCAGCCCCATTCCACAGATGTGCAGTACGGTCCATGGACCATCTCACGCTCTATGGAAAGGTCTCGTGAGTTGAGACTTAGTCTCCTCACGAAGACCTCGAATGACCCCTCTCTGAACCAAACCACAGATAGCCAGGACGGTCTGTGGACCCATCCACGCTCCGTGGTTCGAGTTTCGTGGATCGTGCCTGGGCGAGTTGTCTTGGTTCAGCCTTATTAGGGGTATTTTGGTAAATTACTAATTCATTTGTTTAAGGGTAGGGACAGTTATATTTAGTTGTTTTAAGTATATTAAAGTATTTTTAAGTATTAAACAAGTCTTTTAACTCTCATAACTCTAAAATATTTTCCAAATTCTCTCTTCTCTCTCTAAGAAGTTCCTCCATTGAAGAACAAAGAAGAAGGTCAAGATTAGGGTTCAAGCTTCAAGCTTTTCACTTAAATTTAGTAGGAAAACATCAATCAAGGTATGGGAACCATGATTTATGGAACACTTTCCTCCATGAAGCCCTTCTACTCTAATTTTTTTAAAAATGGGTTTAAGATTCAAAACTAGGGTTTTCATTCTACCCATGGGTTCTTCCTATAAACGTTTTCATTATGTTGTTTGATGTATATTATAGATGATTTGACGTTTTAATGGTGATTTTATAGTAAAACTCCCCATGAACCCATTAACTACCCCATGACCCTAATTTCATGAATTTCAATGAAGTTATTTATGCATGATGATTACTACTATGAATTGTGGTGATGTTAATTTGATTATGGAATCTTGTACTATTCATGTTGAAAATAGTATATCCTAAAGGTAATTGTGAGGCGTCGTTCATGACCTTGAAAGGGGTAAATTGTGGAGGATTGGTTATGATTGTTGATAGTTATTGATGAACTTATGAACTCATTTGAAAGATTAGAATCCTATGACTATTGTGTGAATTGAGGTGTTGTTGGAAGACTAATTTCCCCTACCCTTACATATGTTTATGTATAACTTGTCTAGGTTAATGTGTATGGTGTTGTGTTGATTGAAAGGCTAATTCTCATTAAAACACTATGAATAATGAGGTGAAAGTTACTCACCTAATAATGACTATTCAAGGTGAAAGGTAGTTCTCACTTAAGTGAATCTACGAGCTATTTAGTGAATTGTATTGAACGGACGGTAAAATATACCTTCACACATGTAAACACAATCCAATGATAGTTATGTATAAATGGGAAATAATGCTTAGTACCGAGGGGATATGGACAATGAGGAAAAAGGCCCCTCCGCTAATGCAATAGGTTGGGTCATTTATAGAAAACCCATGAGATGGAAGCTCCTCCGCTAATGCAATAGGTTGGGTTTGTAGTAGCAATCTCCCTATCCCATAACTATGTGCCAAACATAGGACTTAGCTAGTGGATCCACTTAGAAGATAAATATGATTAATTCTACCTTTGTCAAGTAGAATGCCTTCCTTCGGTATGAGGTTATATGACATCGGATTCCATGTAGCTCACATGGTCTATGTAGGTTATGACTAATTTTCCCTAATAATAATAATAATAAGATGACTAATATGATAGGAACTATACTATGACTTCTTAATGGGTTTACTTAGTAGGAGTGGGGGTATGGGCCTTCACTTTTACATTGCACAAGTAGACTTATTAGGAGGTTATGGAATGGTTTCCTTATGATATGCTGAAATATGAATTTATGTTTGTATAATTAATGGAAGGTGTTATCGATGACTTTCCTTATGTTAGTTTATGTTCATGTATTTTCCTCATTTATGACTATGGATTATGGTAAGCTTGTAAATGATGTTAATGAATATGTGGCTTCAAATGGATGCTTTGTAGGGTTGGTATTATGGGATGCCAACCATACATTGCACAAGTGTTCTTAGAGGTTGCTAAGGTATTGGTATTTCTATGTTATGAGCGTATTGTGACTATTGCTTGCCTTCTGTGTTGAAAATGCATATTGGCCTTCCAAACTTGATAAATGCATACTTTCAAGAAAAATGTCCTATTTAGCATATTTAAATGTTTTTATGCATGTTTTCCTACTTAGTACATATTTGTGCTAACCCCTGCTTTTCTTCATACTATGAGTGTACGCCCCAGACGTTGATTCATTTCTTCCTTCTTCAAAGTAAAGTTTTGGTCGACTATTCCCTAAGTTTTGGTGAGTCCTATAGTTCGAGTACCAGATGTTTATTCCAGTCTTAGTTTATTAGTACTTTCTTATGTTAGGACTTTCATTGATGTAAAGGGTTAAGTCCCTAATTTCGTACTACTATGTTAGATGGTTTTAACGAGACAAGTCTAGTATTTCCATTACTATTTATTTATTGATTTTGAAGTTTGACCTCTATTAGAAAAGTTTAAATTTTCTCTATTATTTCTTATGACGTTATGTATATGATTATGCTAAGGGCTTTTATGCGACCCCTTCGAGGTCAACTACACCATGTTACGTCTAGGGGGTAACCCCGGGTAGTAACACCTAAAGTAGGATGAGGGGCGATTACCCACATTCCTTAGATTAGAATAAGAGGAGACTACCCTTATTCCTTGAATTTGAACATTAGGCGACTACCCACATTCCTATGATGTAAAAGACAAGAGGCAAGTGCCCATGTCACATAAAAGTTGGACTAGAGGCGAATACCCATGATCCAAAGTAAATGGACTACAAGCGACTACCCATGATCCCAAAGTAAGAAGGATAAGAGGCGACTAACCATGATCCTTAGTAGCAAGGCAAGAGGCGAGTACCCATAAGTCTTTATAGCTAGGCAAAGAGGTGAATCCCCATGTCTTTAAAATTAAGCAAGAATAGTATGTAAAAGGTTAATGATGAATGATTAGGTTGAATTGTTGCTTGAGTTGCCTTCAATGATATGTAAGACTATAGGCGGATTACTTAAGTTTTGACTAAGGATGAGTTGAGGTTACTTCAAGAAGTACTTCTCCTATGTTATGATGATCTAATATGTGCATTCATTATGCTTTATGACTTATGTTGTCTAATGTTTATGTTTATGTTATTTATGCAAGTTATCATGTTTAGTACATTCATGTACTAACACACTTTTGCCAACATTTATTATCCAAATGTACGGTCCGGTGATCTCGACTCTCATCCCCGCGGCTACGATCCATAGTAGAGGCAAGTTTGAAGATTGGTAAGTCCTCATAGCATTCGAAGATTTGGCCACTATTTGGTTATGTTCTTTTATCTTAGTTTTTGAACATTATTGTATGGGCTATGTGTATGGGTTATGTCCCGAGAATTTAATGTATTAGATGGTTTTTGAGACAAGTGCTTTAGACTTCCACTTTTAAATGAAAAACTTTGATTATGTTGAAATGTTTTAAAAATCTTGTCTATCTCTATTATCTTGACTATGAAAGCTAAGTAGCTTGTATGAGGCCTCTCGGGGTCTTCTACGCCATGTTACATCTAGTGGATACCCCTGGGTCGTGAGAAACTTGGTATCAGAGCACAAGGTTTTGAATGGTTCTAGGATGTCTCAAAACCACATCAAATAGAGTCTTGTTCATAAGTGTGAAGAGCTCCATATTTATGAATGAGAGGCTACAAAATGTTTAGGAAACTTCATTTCGTTCTTCACTCTAAGTCGTGCGATAGAGTTTAACTCTATAAGGTCTCTCTCCTAATCCTTACCCGATGGCCTACAAGATATGACTACTCGAAGGGCTTACGCTAGAAGGAATGAGGGAGATGATGTTGATCAAGGAGCTCCTCCTAAAGCTCTAGTTGACCGTTTGGCCGAGCAAGTGACTAATGTGGAGTTTAGGACTGCTTTTCAAGTGTTGGCTTAAGTTGTGACGTCCCAATACAATAGGGAGGTTGTAGTCCTCATGAACCCAAATGTGGGTATGACGACATTTAGAATGAGGGACTTCACTAGGATTAATGCTTCGGAATTCTATGGTTCTAAGGTTGAGGAAGATCCTCAATAGTTCATTGATGAGGTTTACAAAGTGTTGGCTATCATGGGAGTGACGCCAGTGGAGAAGGTGGAATTGACCGCTTATCAACTTAAGGGTGTTGCTCAAATTTGGTTCAACCAATGGAAGGAAGAAAGACTGGAAGATGCAGGTCTCACAGAATGGGAGAGGTTCAAGTCTGCTTTTCTTGATAGGTTCATTCCTCTTGAGATGAGGGTGGAAAAAGTGCTTGAGTTTATTAAACTACGACAAGGGAATATGAGTGTAAAAGAATATGCTTTGAGGTTCACACATTTGTCCAAGTATGCTCCATTTATAGTGGCAGACTATAGGTCAAGAATGAGCAAGTTTGTTTCGGGAGTGTCCGAATTGGTTGTGAAAGAATTTTGTGTAGCTATGCTTATCCATGACATGGATATTTCTCTTCTCATGGTCCATGTCCAACATATTGAAGAGGAGAAACTTAAGGAGAGGTCTAGGGAGAAAAAAAGGGCAAGAACTGATGATAGTAACTCTTCACACTCTAGGTCCGGTGGACGAGGTCATTCAAGGTTTTGACAAATATTTTCCGGGCAAGGTTACTCTAATGCTCCTCCAAGATTCAACAATGAGAGGGTGTCTAACCCCAAGCCTCAAGGAGGTAATGGTAATAGGTCTCTATTGCCTACTTGTGCTAAGTGTGGAAGAAAGCATGAGGGTAAGTTTCTAGCGAGTTCCAATGCTTGTTTTGGTTGTGGTAAGATGGACGACAATATAAGAAATTGCCCTTCGGTTTCTAAGAATGAATGAGAGAATCGTTGTTACGCTCCACCCTATCCTTCATCCGGTCCAAGTGGTTCGGGTTTGAATGCTTCTAAAAATATAGGTTTTATGCACTTCAGACTCGAGGTGAACAAAAGGGTTCTCCTTATGTGGTTATCGGTATGTTGAAAGTTTTCCAACTTGATATTTATGCTTTACTTGATCTCGGTGCTACCTTGTGTTTTGTGACCCTATATGTGGCTATGAGATTTGATGTGCTTCCTGATGTGTTGTTAGATCCTTTTTCTGTCTCTACCCTTGCCGGTGATTTTGTGGTGGCTAAGAAGTCTATTGAAAGTGTCCCGTTTCCTTGTCCCATAGAGTTACTCTTGTTGACTTGGTAGAACTTGATATGCTTGATTTTGATGTTATTCTTGGGATGGATTGGTTGCATTCATGTTATGCCTCTATTGATTGTAGAACCTATGTAGTAAAGTTACAGTTCCCAAATGATCATGTCCTAGAGTGGAAAGGGAGAAATTCTATGCCGAAAGGTCGGTTTATCTCTTGTCTTAAAGCTAGAAATATGATTTCTAAGGGTTGCATGTACCATATAGTTAGGGTGAGGGATATGGATTATGAAACCCCTAGTCTTGAATCGGTCCCCGTTGTTAATGAGTTTCCGAAAGTGTTCCGACATCCTCTACCCCGTATTCCTCCAGAAAGAGGAAAAGACTTCGGTATTGACCTTCTTCCAGATACACAGCCTATCTCTATTCTTTCGTACCAAATGACTCCGGTAGAACTAAAGGAGTTAAAGGAACAATTTAAAGATTTGTTGGATAAGAGATTCATTTGACCAAGTATATCCCCATGGGGTGCTCCAGTTTTTTTTGTTAAAAAGAAAGATGGCTCACTTCGTATGTGTATTGACTACCGGCAATGGAATAAGGTGACAATTAAGAATAAGTATCCTCTTCCAAGGATAGATGATTTATTTGACCAACTCCAAGGAGCGAGTTACTTCTCTAAGATTGATCTTAAGTCGGGTTATCACCAATTAAGGGTGAATGACGATGATATTTCAAAAATGGATTTAAGAACTCGATATGATCATTATGAGTTTTTTGTGATGTCACTTGGTTTGACTAATGCTCCGACGACATTTATGGTTTTGATGAATATGGTGTTTAGACAATACCTTGATATGTTTGTGATTGTGTTCATTGATGATATTTTGATCTATTCAAGAAGTGAGGATGATCACATCAATCATTTGATCATGAGGACTGTGTTTCAAATCCTTAAGGAACAATAACTCTTTGCAAAGTTTAGCAAATATGAGTTTTGGCTAAGGTGTGTGGCTTTTCTTGGTCATATTATTTCAAGTAAGGTATTGAGGCAGATCCTAAGAAGACGGATACGATCAAGAGTTGGCCGAGACCTCTATCCCCTTCGGATATTAGGAGTTTCTTAGGTTTAGCTGGTTACTACAGAAGGTTTGTTGAGAGGTTTTCTACAATTGCCTCTCCATTGACAACTTTGACTCAAAAAATGGCCAAGCTCATATGGTTCGATGTGTGTGAAAAGAAGTTTCACGAATTAAAGGATAGACGTACTTCCACTCCAGTGTTGACTTTATCGTAAGGGACAAATGGTTTTGTGGTTTATTGTGACGCCTCTAGAATTGGGTTAGGATGTGTGCCTATGCAAAATGGGAAAGTTATTCCCTATGCTTCGAGGCAACTTAAGATCCATGAGAAGAATTATCCTATTCATGATCTTGAACAAGCGACGATAGTTTTTTCCTTAAAAATATGGAGGCATTACTTGTATGGTGTTCATGTCGATGTTTCTACCGACTAAAAGAGTTTGCAATATCTGTTTAATCAGAAAGATCTAAATCTTTGGTAAAGAAGGTGGCTTGAGTTATTGAAAGATTATGATATGAGTGTTCTCTATCACCCTGGTAAGGCTGATGTGGTAGCGTATGCTCTTAGACAGTTATCTATGGGTAGTGTTGCTCATATTGAGGATGATAGAAAAGATTTGGTTCGAGATGTTCATAGATTAGCCCGACTGGGGGTTCGGTTAATGAACTCCACCAAGGGTGGTATTGTGGTTCACAATGGTTCTGAATCGTCTTTTGTGGCGAATGTGAAGACCAAGCAATGTCTTGATCCGACCTTAGTAAAATTGAAAGAAACGGTACTTAGAAAGTTCGTAGAGGCTTTCTCCCAAGGGAGAGATGGTGTACTTAGATATCAAAGTAATTTGTGTGTTCCTAATGTTGATGACTTGAATGAATAGATCTTGTGAGAAGTCCATAGTTCTCGGTATTCCATTCACGTGGGAGCCACCAAGATGTACCGTGATTTGCAGGAGGTCTATTGGTGGAAAGGGATGAAGAAGGATATTGCGGGATTTGTGGCTAAGTATCCTAATTGCCAACAAGTGAAAGTTGAGCATTAGAAACTGGGAGGTTTATCCCAAGACATTGGTATTCCTACTTGGAAGTGGGAAGATTTGAATATGGACTTCATAGTAGGGTTGCCTCGTACTCCGCGACAATATGATTCGATTTGGGTTATAGTAGACCAAATGATAAAATCGGCCCATTTTATTCCCGTCAAAGTTTCTTATTTGGTGGAAGATTATGCTAAGTTATATTTGAGGGAAATGGTAAGGTTACATTGAGTGACTTTGTATTATCTTCGATCGAGGTACTCAATTCACTTCTCAGTTTTGGAAATCGTTCCAAAAGGGTCTAGGTACTCGTGTTAAGCTTATCACGACCTTTCGTCCCCCAACCGATGGGCAAACGGAGCATACTATCCAAACTTCAGAGGATATGTTGAGAGCTTGTGTGATTGATTTCAAGGTTAATTGGGATGACTACTTGCCTTTGGTTGAGTTTGCCTATAATAATAGTTATCACTGGTACGGATCCATTTGAGGCTCTCTATGGTTAGAGGTGTATATCTCCTATAGGTTGGTTTAAGGTGGGTGAAGTTGCCTTTATAGGACCCGAGTTAATTCATAAGGCTATAGAGAAAGTCTGACTTATTAGAGAAAGGTTGAGAACAACCCATAGTCGACAAAAATCGTATACCGATGTTAGAAGAAGAGATCTTGAGTTTGAGATTCATGATTGGGTTTACTTGAAAATTTCTCCCATGAAGGGTGTAATGAGGTTTGGTAAGAAAGGGAAGCTTAGTCCCATTTTGTAGGCCCATATCATATTTTGAGACGCATTGGTAAGGTTGCTTATGAATTAGATTTGCCTAATAAGTTGGCATCATCCGGTTTTCCATGCCTCTATGTTAAATAAATGTGTTGGAGATCTGACATCTATAGTTCCCTTATAAAGTTTGGGAGTTAAGGAAAATATTTCTTATGAAGAAGTTCCGGTTGAGATTTCAAACCGGTAAGTCTAGAAATTGAGAAATGAGGAAGTTGCTTACGTAAAAGTGTTGTGGAGGAATCATTTAGTTGAGGGTGCTACTCGGGAGGCCGAGGCTGATATGGTGTCATGTGTGTTTTAGATATTCCCATGATTTCCCTTTTTATCATGTTCATGAAAAACTTGTGTTTTGAAAGAAAATGAGTTTACATGATTGATTTTCCTCATCTTATTGCACATTGAGTATGACATGCCTATAGACTTCATGAGATGATATGTTGAACATGTTTGGCTGCCGTAGTTTTGGCTTTGAAAATATGGCGTCATTATCTTTATGGTGTTCATGTAGATGTGTTCACCGATCATAAGAGCCTTCAGTATGTGTTTAGTCAGAAAGAGATTAATCTTTGACAAAGAAGGTGGTTAGAGTTACTCAAAGATTATGATATGAATATTCTTTATCACCCAGGTAAGGCTAATGTTGTTGTTGATGCTTTGAGTAGATTGTCTAATGGTAGTACTGCTCATTTTGAGGATGACAAGAAAGAGTTAGCAAAATATGTGCATAGACTTGCACGATTAGGGGTTCGTTTAATGGATTCCAATGAAGGAGGAGTGGTGGTGATGAATGGGGATGAATCATCATTATTGACTGATGTGAAAGAGAAATAAGACCAACATCCTATTTTGCTTGAATTGAAGGCAAATATTCATAAGCAAAAAGTAATGGCTTTTGAACAAGGGGGAGATGGTGTATTTAGGTGTCAAGGTAGGTTGTGTGTGCCAAGGGTGGATGAAATTCAAGAGAGGATCATTTATGAAGCTCATAGCACCAAATATTCTATCCATCCGGGTTCCACAAAGATGCATCATGATTTTAGAGAGGTTTATTGGTGTAGTAGTATGAAGAAAGGCATTACAAAATTTGTTGCTAAGTGTCCGAATTGCCAACAAGTTAAAGTAGAACACTAGAGGCCTGGTGGTATAGCTCAGAATATAGAGATTCCAGAATGGAAGTGGGAGATGATTAATATGGACTTTATTACAGGTTTGTTGCGGTCTCGCAAGTAACATGACTCAATTTGGGTAATTGTAGATCGAATGACTAAATCAACCCACTTTTTGCCGGTAAAGACTACCCATTCTGCAGAGGATTATTCAAAATTATATCTTCAAGAGGTAGTTAGACGTCATGGAGTTCCAATTTCAATTATATCAAATAGAGGTGCACAATTTGGAAGTCATTCCAGAAAGGTTTGGGTTTGAAAGTGATTTTGAATACTGCTTTTCATCCTCAGACTGATGGTCAAGCATAGCGCACTATTCAGACTTTAGAAGATATGTTGAGGGCTTGTGTGATTGATTTCAAGGGTTATTTTGTTGATCACCTACCTCTCATAGAGTTTGCTTACAATAATAGTTGCCATTCTAGCATCCAGATGGCTCCTTATAAAGCTCTTTATGGGATAAGATGTAGATCTCCTATTGGATGGTTTGAGGTTCGTGAAGCTGGGTTGATAGGACCATACTTAGTGCATCAAGCTATGGAAAAAGTGAAGGTTATTCGAGAGAGGTTGAAAACAACGCAGAGTCATCAGAAATGCTATACAAATGTTAGGAGAAGAGACTTAGAGTTTGAAGTTGATGATTGGGTTTACTTGAGAGTTTTACCCATGAAGGGTGTTATGAAATTTGGCAAGAAGGGGAAACTTAGTCTCCAATATATTGGTCTTTACAGAATATCCAAGAGGATTGGCAATATAGCTTATGAGTTAGAACTACCCCAAGAGTTAGCAGCGGTTCATCCGGTATTCCACATTTCTATGTTGAAGAAGAGTATGGGTGATCCTTCACTTATCATACCTACAGAAGACATTGTTATTAAGGATAGGCTTATCTTATGAGGAGATTCCTATTCAAATTCTAGATCTCTAGATTAGCAAGTTGAGGACCAAAGAAGTAGAATCAGTCAAAGTCCTGTGGAGAAATCAATTTGTTGAGGAAGCTACTTGGGAAGCTGAGGAGGACTTGAAGAAGAGATACCCATATCTCTTTGAGTCGAGAGAAATTCCAAATTAAGGTACTAATCCTTTTCTTGGCATTTGTTTTAAGTTGGCTTGTTGTATTTATATTTTACTTGTTAGGTGTTTTAGCTGGATGTTAGATGTTACACCCTTAGCTTACTAAGAGTAATATCATTCAAGGATGAATTTTCCCAAGGGGGAGATATTGTAACACCACGCTTTTTGAAAGAACTGGAATTAGGAAGAAACCATTTATGGAAATAATTAAATTTGGAAATTTTGTCAAAGTTAAGTTAAGTATGAGTTTTGGGTCAACTTCAAACGACCATACCTCCTAGAACAGGATGAGTTAGGTGTGCTACAAGATACCATAGGAAAGATATTTGAATTATTTTTCCAACTCCACCGAGTTTGTTCAATTTCGAGTTCGTATGAGGGATATATGCCCATTTGAAGTCGGTCTGTCTAGATAAAGAAAGTCAAAACCCAATTTTTGGAAGGTATTATGGTCTTTTCCATACCCAATTAATAAATTTCATATTTAGAAGTTTAATTGGGGTTTAAACTGAGTTGGTTAAGTTTATGCATTTACCAAATCACTCTAGGGTTTTTGGAGAAAGAACTCAAGAGGATAAAGGAGAAGAAAGGTTCAAGATTCGTCAAGTTCTTGCGATTTTGGCTGTGGATTTCACCAAGGATTCAATCCTACGAGGTATGTGAGTTCACATAGCATTGGGTTTGTTCACCCACGCTCCAAAAATGTTTATTTCAGCGTGAATTCGTCTTAAAAAGTTTTAAAGTTTGATGTTCTTGATGTGTGTTCTTGAATATGCTTTTGTTCTTGAATTGGGTTGAGATTGATGAGTTCTGGAGATTATTGCATCTATTTTTAGAGTTGCTTTGAGTTAGATTCTTGGGTACATGTATTGGGTATATGAATCTAAATAGAATTTGAGAAAAGAAACCGAATAAATCGAATTAAGGTCAGGAAACGAGTTGAAAGATTCGTCAGGATTTACTTGAGAGGGAGCTGGTGCGGCGTGCCCCATCTGCGTCAGAGAGGCTGGGGCGGCTGGCCAGCAGTGCACCATTTTGAAGCCTCTGAAAGATAGGGGTTGGCGCCCCGCACCAGCAGTGTGCCCAGGACGTCTGCCCCCACCTGTTTTTCATCGTTTATCCCGTCTGAGTCCTTCTAAAGTGTACTAGCTCTTCCTATCGATTCTAACTACTATAAATGAATTATAAACATCTAGCAATCATCCGTAAACACGAATCATAACCTATAATCCATAAATTCAAATTCAAGGAAAGTTAAGAGCCAAGTCTAGAGAGTTCTTAGAGTTTTTCAAAAGTCTTTTACAATCATTCTAAACATGTTTTAAAGACTAGCATTGATTTGAGTAACAGTAAGAGTAAAGTTCATTTCTTCAAAAGATTATACGAGAACTAAGTATTCCCAAGAGTTAGAATGTTTTCACATTTAAACAAGAAAGGAAACAACAATTTCCAAGAGAGCTTTTCAGCTAGTTTTTGAATAATAATCTCAAAACCATATAAAGAGTTATGTTTTTAAACATATGAGCTAAGTATATTTTGGGAGTAGTATTGAGTATGGATATGGGGACGAGTTCATAATAACTCAAGTCTCCATAAACCATGTAGCCATCGTGGGTAGAAAGGGTCATACTTTTAGATAATTCCTTAATGCTTTTTAGCATAGACTAGTGGATCCACTTAGTTGGGGCGTTCTATATCCCGGCAAGTTATAGGACAGTTTTGGCAGCGTTGATGAGACGATGTATCATCACATAGCTCATAGTGACGGTTATCGGTTAGAGAAACTCCCATAAAAGTATATTACCTTATTATATATTTACATTGAGTTGTTATTGTATTTTCTTCAATACATTGAGTTTCTACCTATTGTTTAAATGCTTTATATAAACTGCATCTTTACTGTTGTTTATTTATGCATTGAGTTAAGTATCCATGAATGAGTAAAGCTGAGCAATTCAGTTCAAGCTTATATCATGTTTAGTTTCCCCTCGCATGCTTGTACATTCAATGTACTGATGCCATTTAGTCTGCATCATAAAATGATGCAGATACAGGTAATCAGGATCAGCATCCAGAGCCTCGTTGAACCATTTGAGCACTCAGAGTCAGTTGGTGAGCCTCATTGCTTTCCAGAGGATTGCTTTGGTTATGTTTTGTTTTATTGCTTTGTTTATTTCAGTTTTTAGGATGATCGGGGGTCTTGTCCCGACATCCCTCTTAGTATTTAGAGGCTTCATAGACAGTTAGTTGTTATTTCTTTAATGTTAGTATTTCCGTTGTTTGATTTTAAAGACTTGAGTTGCCATTTTTACTAAGTTGACTGTTATTTTCTAAAACATTCTTAGTTATCTCTTCAGACAGTTTATTTAAGATTGTATTTAGGTACATTTTATGTTGAGTAAGTCTTTCGTTGAGAGTCTATCCAGGCCAAGGGTTCCCTTGGGGCCAACAATGGTTCTTGAGTGTCAGTCCCACCCAGGGTGTAGGTTCGGGGTGTGACAAGTTGCATACAAATTTTATGATATGATGACATAGTGTGTCTTAGCTTGGAGATGATAGTTCCTCCTTGGTATGTACATTTAAATGAAGTTGCATGCATGATGTGCTGCTAGCTTTGAGTCTTTTCCTTTAATAGGTGTCTAGAATTCCATTTGAGGATGAATGTTCCCAAGGGGGAGATAGTGTAACACCTCAGAATCTAGTAGTCTAAGTAAGAGAATATGTGAGAGGTCACAAGCCATGATTTGAGCAAGGGCACCCTTCACGAAGGCCCACACGGACCGTGAAGGACACCACGAGGCGTGGTGTTGCCCATGGTGTCTCAGAGTAGCTATCCAAAGAAGCCTCACCTCCCACAACTACTAAGACGGCTCGTGGTGGGGACCACAGGTCGTTGTGATGTTCGTGTTAGGCTCGACGTGAGCTAGTCAAGACTGTTTCCTCCCACGAGCCACTTGACGACTCTTAAAGGCCTTGACGGCTTGTGGAGGTGGGTGTGTGGGGAAGATGAGTTTAAGTGTGGTAAGACAAACCACTAGTCAAGGACCACGGTTGGTATCATGGTTCGTAAAGCCTGGTGTGAAGTGGGGAAGTCAATTGTAAGTTTAGGGGATTTTGGGTCTTTTTCGGCTTTAAGTAAATCAAAGCTATGTCATTTTACCCAAGTATAGGACCCCTATATAAGTGATTTTAAACCCAAAACTCACCCATTCAAGTCATTCTTCCAAATACAAAAAAGAAAACAAAAGTTCTTCCTCTCGAAATATTTCTCTCTCTAGAACTTGAAGAAGAAGAAGGGTTGAAGCTAGGGTCAAGGTTAGTCTCCATTCCTCAAGCATTTATGGGCTTTGATAGCAAGGTATGATAGCTTTTCATCCATGAAATCCTTGCATCCATGGAGCCCCTAAGTTCTCCTAATTGAAAAGTAGAATTCCCCCAATTTGAGTTAAAGTTTTCTACTAAGTTGTGGGTCTTTGTGAATGTTGATTCAATTGAGTGGATCATGATTGATTATGCATGAATTAAGTGGATTCAATGCTTTTATGATGAATTCCCATGTACCCATGCCGTACCCATGTTTCTAAGTTGAAATTGATGTAAATGAGTTTTATGCCATGAAAGGAGAAATTATGGTTTTAGATGTATTCTTATATGATTGATAAGATACATTAGAATTGCTTTGACATTGAAGCATATATGATGTTTTATGATATTAAGGGATTTGAGAGTGAATCCTATCCATTAATTGTGAATTGTTGATGTGATTTATTGTGGAAGGGAATTTCCCACATGATTTCTTTTATGTCTATATGGAAGTGAAAGGCTTCTCACATTGAATGATTCTAGGTTGAAATGGTTGTTCATCTAAAATGAATTTAATTAAAAAAGGCTATAAAATTGATGAGGGAAATAGGTGATTACCCTTGACCTACATATGAGAAGGATAAGGGGAGATTAGCCGTATTCCTTAAAGTAGGATTAGGGGCGATTACCCATATTCCTTAGAATAGAATAAGAGGTGACTACCCTTATTCCTTGAAGTCGAACAAGAGGCGACTACCCACATTCCTATGATGTAAAAGACAAGAGGCAAGTGCCCATGTCACATGAATGTTTGACTAGAGGTGAATACCCATGATCCTAAGTAAAGGGACTGGAGGCGACTATCCATGATCCCAAAGTAAGAAGGATAAGAGGCGACTACCCATGATCCTTAGTAGCAAGGAAAGACACGGGTACCCATGAGCCTTTATAGCTAGTTAAAGAGGTGAATCCCCATGTCTTTAAAAGTAAGCAAGAATAGTATGTAAAAGTTTAATGATGAATGATTAGCTTGTATTGTTGCTTGAGTTGCCTTCCATGATATGTAAGACTAGAGGCAGATTACCCAAGTCTTGACTAAGGATGAGTTGAGGTTACTTCAAGAAGTGCTCCTCCTATTTTATGATTATCTAATATGTGCATTCATTATTCTTTATGACTTATGTTGTCTAATGTTTAGGTTTATGTTGTTTATGCAAGTTATCATATTTAGCACATTCTTGTACTAAAGCATACTCTTGCCTACATTTTTTGCCCACATGTAGGGTCCGGCGATCTCGACTCTCTTTCCCGTGGCTAGGATCCATAGTAGAGGCATGGTTGAAGATTGGTGAGTCCTCATATCATTACAGGATTTTGCCACTATTTCCTTATGTTCTTTTATTTTAGTTTGTGAAATTGTTGTATGGGCTGTGTCCCAAGAATCTATTTTATTAGATGGTTTTTGAGACAAGTGTATTAGACTTCCGCTTTTAAATGAAAAACTCTAATTGTGTTGAAATGTTTCAAAAGTCCCGTCTATCTCTATTATCTTGACTATGAAAGCTAAGTGGCTTGTATGAGGCCCTCGGGGTCTTGTACGCCATGTTACATCTAGGGGGTACCCCTGGGTCGTGACAATGGGGTTAAAGAATCTTGGATAAAGATGTTTACTATCGATATTCCTTGTGATGCTATGATTGGTTATAAGTTTTGTGAATTCTTTTGCATATCAAAGAAAGGTGAAATTTTGTTACATTTTGGCTCAACTTTCATGATTTACAATCCAAAGGATCACTCAATCGCACATCGAAGCCCTCATCTAGAGGTTACCGACTATGATTATGAGGCAAGCATATATATATAGAAAGCGTAGGTTGGCCCTTTTTTCCAAGGGAAGGAATCAAGGATGCAACAACGGAGGAGGTTGAAATAGCTCTGATGAAGACAATTGTGTGATTCATAGTAAGACTTCTCTGCATACTTCTCGCGTGTTGTTATACTCTGTTTCATTTCAAGTACATAACAAGATATTATATATTATGCCTATCTTTGAACCATATCCTCTTGGAGTTCTTGTTAGTATTTTTTGGTTTTGGGCTTCACGCGGACAACATCTTAGACATAAGACATCAGATAAGTTAACAACGATACATTTGTTTGTGTTATTGCTTAGAACTTTTATAAAATACCTTAAATTATTATTATTATTATTACTATATTATTATTATTATTATTATTATAAATTCACATTTTATATTAATTTTGCAAATTCTGTTTTTTTTATGATACCAACTTATCCCTTAAAATTATTAAAATACACTCAATTTTTACAGTTTATTTTTATTTTAATTTTGAAAAACAGTAAAAAGTTAAAGTAATTGTAAAAAATTTAAAAGCGGTAAAAACTGCTATTAAGTGAATTAATAATATTATTATGTTTATTTTTTAAAATAAATAATAAGAATACATTATTATTATTATTATTATTATTATTATTATTATTATTATTATATCTTATTTATAAATTACTTTAAAATATTACTATTAGTATTACAAATTCAGATTTGAATTTAACTTTGCACATTCTGTTTTTTTTTAATGATGCCAACTTATTCCTTAAAATTCTCAAATGACTAACGTGAGGACTATTTTTTTTTTTTTTAAATTTTAAAATTAATAAAATAACTCAATTTTAAAATTTTTATTTTTATTTAAATTTTGAAAAACAGTAAAAGCTAAAGTAACTGCCAAATTGTAATTTCTTTTAAAAAGCGGTAAAAACTGCTCTTTAGTGAATTAATAATTATTTTTATTATTTATTTTTAAAATAAATAATATTAATAATTTATTATTTAATTATATTACATGTAATTTATATATGTGTGTGTTGTGTTCAATTGTAAATTTAAAACTAAAAATTAAAGACTATAACATGTCTTTTAAGAAAAATGTAACGTTTTTTTTAAATTAAAAAAACTACAATTTGAATTGGATAAAACAGTTTAACTTTTCTTTTAAAACATTATTATTATTATTATTATTAATGTTATTATTATTATTATTATATATTTAATTGTCTTTGCGAAAACTGAAAATTAATGACTAAAACATGTGTTTTAAAAAAACTGTTACGTTTTTTCAATTTAAAAAAACTAACAATTTTAATTGGGTAAAAAACTTAAACTGTTCATTTAAAACAATAATTTTTTTCTTTTAATAAAATATTAAATCAATTCTATTTAATTAGCTGATAATTTAAAAGTTACAATTAGATATTGATTAGTTACCTTTCTGTATGCTTATGGTATGCCAGACACAGGATTAGCTTGGGGTTACTCGTGATCCTAGGTCCCGTGTTACGTCAAGGGGCTAGCCTCGGGGTCGTGACAAACTTGTTATCAAAGCATTAGGTTCAAGAGTCCTAGAATGTTAGAATGTCGCACTAAGTAGAGTCCCTTTCATGGGTGTTAAGTACACCACATCTATGAGAGGGAGGCTACAAAGTGTTTTAAGAAGAACTTCACTCTCTTTGTTATTCTTATCGTGTGTGGGTATGATCCAACTTCTCCTTTCTAATCCGTCGTTATGCGTTTCAGATCATGCCTCCTCGTAGAGCTAACACATGAAATGCTAATGCATGCGATGCTAACACAGTCCCTCCAGTCCCGAACCATGAGGTTACGAATGCAGAATTTCGAAATACAATCCAACTCTTGGCTCAGAGTGTGGCCAACCAGAATAATCAGCAAGTCTTAGTTCCTACTAACACTAATGGTGGATCAACTGCATCTAGGGTTCATGACTTTATTCGGATGAATCCGCCTGAGTTTCTAGGGTCAAAGGTTGGTGAAGACCCACATAACTTTATTGATGAGGTTAAGAAAATTCTTGGAGTAATGCAAGTGACTGGAACTGAGAGAGTTGAGTTGGCATCCTACAAAATTAAGGACGTAGCTCACATTTGGTTCACTCGGTGGAAAGATAACAGGGCTGCAGACATGTGATTTGGGATTGTTTTACTCGAGCTTTTCTGGACAGGTTCTTCCCAAGAGAGTTGAGAGAAGCTAAGGCACAAGAGTTTATGAACTTGAAGCAGGGTTCAATGTCAGTCCAAGAAAATGGGTTGAAGTTCACTTAGCTCTCAAGGTATGCTCCACACATGGTTGCTGATCCAAGGGCACAAATGAGTAAATTCTTGTTTGGGTTATCCGATCTAGTGAAGAGCGAGTGCAAGAATACTATGCTGTTAGGGGATATGTATATCTCCGAACTCATGACTCATGCTCAATAGGTTGAGGGACATAATCTTAGGGAAATGGCTAAGGATAACAAAAAGGCCAGATGGGAAATTATGAATACTCGCAGCAAATGTCGGGCGGTGGAAATCCCTAATAGTTTTCGCATAGGTCTATTGCCCCAGCACCTTCATCAGCTAGTGCTCCATCCCTCAGGTTTCGATAGGATCAGAAAGGTAGGACATCATGCTCTAAGTCTCATGGGAGTAATTTAGGTAACACAACTTTCCCAACTTGTCCAACGAGTGGTAAGAACCATTCGGGCGAGTGTCTTGTAGGCAAGGAAGGGTGCTTTGGGTGTGGTCAGTCTGGCCATAGGTTGAAGGATTGCCTTTCTTCCAGGCAGGGGTAAGAAAGTAACAACAATAGGGCTCAGGCTATAGCCCTAGCAGCACCAGTAAGTTGCCCAACTCAATAAGGTGTTTCGTCTAGTACAGGTGGCGGTCAACGCTAGAGCAGGTTGTATGCTCTCAAGCTCGCCACGACCAGGATCACTGGTATGTTATGAGTCTTTCATTTTGATGTTTATGCATTGTTAGATCCAGGGGCTACATTGTCATTTGTAAATCCCTATATAGGAGTAAACTTCAGTGTCAATCTAGAAACTCTCTTACAACCATTCTCAGTCTCTACTCCAGTTGGTGACCCAGTTATAGCTAGATGGGTATACATAAATTGCCCTGTCACCTTTGCAGACCTTGTAGAGTTAGAAATGGTAGATTTCGATATCATTCTAGGCATGAATTGGTTACATTCCTGTTATGCCTCAGTCGATTATAAAACTAGGATAGTTTGGTTTCAGTTCCCAAATGAGCCAGTCTTTGAGTGGAAGGGTAGTAGCTCAGTGCCTATAGGTCGATTCATCTCTTACCTTAAGGCCTGAAAAATGATTTCGAAAGAGTATATCTATCATCTTGTTCGGGTTAAGGATTCAAACTCTGAAACCCCAACTCTTGAGTCAGTCCAGGTAGTAAATGAGTTTCCAGAAGTGTTTCGAGAAGATCTTCCTCGAGTTCCTCCCGAAAGGGAAATCGACTACGGAATTGATCTCCTTCCAGATACCCAACCCATTTCGATTCCTCCTTACAAAATAGCTCTATCTGAGTTTAAGGAATTGAAAGAGCAATTGAAAGACCTTCACGATAAGAGCTTCATTAGAACTGGTATCTCTCCATGGGGTGCTCCAGTGTTGTTCGTGAAAAAGAAAGATGGTTCTCTTAGAATGTCCATTGACTATCAGCAGTTAAATAAAGTCACCATCAAGAAAAAGTATCCCATCCCTAGGATTGATGACTTGTTCGACCAACTTCAGGGTGCTAGTTGCTTTTCTAAGATAGACCTCAGATTCGACTATCATCAGCTCAGAGTCAGAGATAGTGACAATCCAAAGACGACTTTCATAACTCGGTATGGTCATTATGAATTTGTAGTTATGTCTTAGAGTGAGGAGGAGCATGTGACTCATCTAAAAGTTGTTTTGCAAACTCTCAAAGATCGACAGTTATTCACTAAGTTTAGTAAATGTGAATTCTGGTTACAGTCTGTCTCTTTCCTTGGTCATGTGGTATCCAGTAAACGGATTGAGTGGATTCACATAAAATTAAGGCAATATATCACTGGCCCAAACCCACTTCTCCAAAAAATATCAAAAGTTTCTTGGGTTTGGCTGGGTATTACAAGAGGTTTGTTGAAGGATTTTCATCCATAGTTTCCCCATTGACCATGTTGACTGAGAAAAAGGTCAAATTTCAATGGGCAGATGAGTGTGAGAAAAGTTTTTCAGAATTGAAGACTGGGTTGGCTATAGCTCCTGTCTTGACTCTACCAGATGGTTCAGACGGTTATGTGATTTATCGTGATGCATCCATGGTCGGCCTAGGTTGTGTGTTGATACAACAAGGTATGGTTATAGCTTATGCTTCTAGACAACTTAAGGTCCATGAGAAGAACTACCCGACTGATTACCTCGATCTTGTAGCCGTAGTATTCACCCTAAAGAATTGGAGACATTACTTGTGTGGTGTTCACATAGATGTGTTCACATATCATAAGAGCCTCCAGTATGTTTTCACCCAGAAAGAATTGAATCTTCTTTAGAGGAGATGGCTTGAATTCCTCAAAGATTATGACATAAATGTTCTTTACCATTCGGGTAAGGCCAACGTAGGGGCTGATGCTCTCAGCAGGCTGTCTATGGGTAGTGTTGCACATGCTGAGGAAGAAAGGAAAGAGTTAGCCAAAGATGTTCACCATCTTGCTCACTTAGGAGTTTGGCTTACAAACACATCAGATAGTGGGGTGATAGTTCAGAATGGGTCAGAATATTTATTAGTAGTGGCGTTTAAGGAAAAATAAGATAGTGATCCTATATTACTTCAGTTGAAAGGTGCAGTTCATCAACAGAAAGTCCAGGTTTTCTACTAAGGGGGAGATTGTGTGCTTCATTACTAGGGTCGCTTGTGTGTTCCTAATGTGAGTGAGTTGAGGTACCAGATTCTTACAGAAACTCATAACTCCAGGTATTCCATTCATCTAGGTGCCACTAAGATGTACCGTGATCTACGAGAAGTCTTTTGGTGGAACGGTATGAAGAGGAACATAGCAGATTTTGTGGCTAAGTGTTCTAACTATCAGCAGGTTAAGGTAAAACATCAGAAACCAGGAGTTATGACTCAAGAGATTAACATTTCTACATGGAAGTGGGAAGTGATAAACATAGACTTTATTATGGGTTTACCTCGTACTAGCATAAACATTACTCCATTTGTGAGACATTTGACAGAGTTACTAAGTCTGCTCACTTCTTGGTTATCAAGACTATATATGTAATAGAGGACTACACCAAACACTACATATATGATATAGTCAGGTTGCATGGGGTCCCTCTTCTATCATCGCAGATAGAGGTCCTCAGTTTACCTGTCATTTTTGGAAATCGTTTCAGAAAGGTCTTGGTACTCAGGTAAAACTCAGTACAATATTTCATCCACAGATGGATGGTCAGGTAGAACGTACCATTCAGACCTTAGAGGAAATGTTGAGAGCTTGAGTGGTTGAATTCAAGGGCAGTTGGGATGATCCCCTTCCTCTCATAGAGTTCGCCTAGAATAATAGATTCCATTCTAGTATCAGATGGCCCCGTATGAGGCACTTTATAGGTGTAGATACAGTTCCTCGATTGGTTGGTTTGAAGTAGGTGAACCTGCATTGATTTGGAAAAAATCAGTTAATGAAGCTATGGAGAAAGTTCAACTCATCAGAGATAGACTAAAGACAACTCAGAGTCGTCAGAAGTCCTATGCCGATGTGAGGAGAAGGGACTTCGAGTTTGAAATTGATGATTCGGTCTTCCTAAAAGTGTCACCTATGAAGAGGGTGATGAGATTTAACAAGAAATAGAAGCTCAGTCCTAAATATGTAGGTCCTTACAGAATCTTCAAAAGGGTTGGTAATGTGGCATATGAGTTAGAGTTGCCAACAGAACTAACATCAGTTCATCCAGCCTTTCACATTTCTTGTTGAAGAAGTGTGTGGGTGATCCGGCATCGATAGTACCATTATAAAGTGTGGTTGTGAAGTATAGTGTCACTTATGAAGAGTTGCGAGTTGATATTCTTGACCATCAGGTTCGTAAGTTGAGAAATAAAGAAGTCATTTCAGTAAAGGTTTTGTGGAGGAGTCAGTCCGTAGAGGGAGCTACTTGGGAAGTAGAAGCATCCATGAAAGTTAAGTATCCTCATCTCTTTCCTCCCAATTCTGTTTCAGCTTGAGGTAATAATTCCTCTCCAGTCTCTTAATTTACTCTTGCTTAAATCCTATCTTAGTATCATGTTCCTTTAGTTGTTCTTGCATTTCAGCATATTTGCATGTTCTTGGAACTCACTTGAGTTACATATCAGTTTCTAGTACTTAATGGTAGGGATTACAGCTCATTCCCTCCATACTCAACTTGCTTAGACTTCATTCGAGGACGAATGTTCCCAAGGGGCAGATATTGTAACACATCAGACCTAAGAGACCTGGACAACATAAAATTTGGTGAACCACAGAAGGGTTCACGGACCGTGAGAGGAACCATGGGTCGACCTGCTCATGGTTCACACCCAGCCAAACTTGGTGGACCAAAGAGCCCTTCACGGGCCGGGGGAAGGCTCGTGGATACGAGGCAGAGCCACCAGGGATCAGACATCAAACAATAGAGCCCTCCACGGGCTATGGTCTTGATGACGGACCGTGGATGTGTCCGTCGTGCTGAGCCAGCAGACCTCAGCCCAAGTGAAGAACCACAGTGACTTCACGGTCCGTGGTCCTTCACACTGTCCATGGTATGGCTCATAGATGGGCATCCCAGAACCAGTAGACCCTGGCCAAGAACCACAACCCACTTGATGGACTGTGGTACTTTTGATGGGCTGTCAGTGGTGCTGTGGAAGGGCATCGTCTGCTTTTAAGTTGAAGTCATTTTGGTTTTGTTCCCTTATGCATTGGGAATTTAATCTGCGTCGTTTAATACCTAAACTACGTCATTTTACTCCGTTTAAGCCTAATAATCTAGTCATAACCGATCAAACAACATCGTCAGTAGTGCTCTTTTCATCCCTGCACACGTAGCAACCATTAGGACTTTCTTTTTACATTTTCTGAGCACTTTTTAGACACAGACCATATTGTATATCTAGCCAACACTAGTACAAAAATAAACCACCTATCTAAAGTGTTATATGAATTTAATTAAAATAAGAAAAATTCCTAAATCGACAAGAAAAACCTATAGTTGGCTAGATTGTACATCTTGAGTTGCATCCCAAGCACTGCTTGATTTAACGTCGCGGCCCGACGCAAGCCCCTTGATTACTCAGACTTCACCAAGGTAATAGGCCTCAATCACATCTTGCACACTCTCAGAATTTGCCATGTAGCATTTTATTCTCTGATGGTCGGCTTTGAACCTTGTCCCAATCCTTTTCTCCAGCTAAACCACTCCATGTGGGGACACTTGGGCCACTTTGAATGGTCCGGTCGAGTAGGACTTGTTTATACCAGGAAACTAGCACAACCTTGATTTATACAACAACATAAAATCACCATGAGCTAGATTGTGCTTTTCGGTCTTCTGAGTGTGATTCTTTTTCTCTGTGCACAAGGTTGCACCTAACTTCTACTTACTAAACACTTCAACACCTTTTCCCAAAGTGTGACTCACCACAGATACTGATTTAAGATCACTTTCCTGCGTCATAGACTTACAGACGTTAAAGGTCACCTCCTCCTTATTCAGTCAAAACTTCATCCACCCTCTCTCCATATCGACTAAGGCACACCCAGTACCAAGGAATAGTCTCTCTAAGATGATGGGGACCTCAAAGTCAACCTCCCAATTAAGTATCATAAAGTTCACTGAAAAAATGAATGACCCCACTTTCACAAGGACATCTTGAAGCTCTCTAGTGTGCTTTTTCACAGTTCTATCAGCCATAAGTAAGCGCATCACTGTTGGTTTTGGAGCCCCTAAACCGAACTTCATATAAATTGACAATGACGTCAAGTTAATGCTGGCACCCAAATCACACAAATCTTTCACAAATTGCATCTTACCGATGGTGCACGAAATAGTGAAAGCTTCAGGATCGTCTTTCTTTTGTACTAGTGACCTCGTAGAAATGGTACTACAATGTTGCAACCTCTCATCATTCTCAAAACTGACAACCCTCTTTTTAGTCACCAAGTCCTTCATGAACTTTGCATACCTAGGCATTTTCTCCAAAGCTTCTATCAAAGGGACATTGATGGAAAGTTGTTTCAATATAGTTATAAACCTAGGGTGTTTTCCTTCTTCAGTCTTTTGCACTAACCTCTGTGGGAAAGGAGGTGGACGTCTAGGAATGGGAACAACCTTTTGGGTATCTCCGCTTCCTTCCTTGTGACATTTTTAGATTCTCCAGTAACCTCATTTTCATAATCATCTGTTTCGACCACTTTTTCCACATTAGATGCCATGGTGGAATCAATAGTCTGCTTTCCTCCGCTAGTTGTGATTGCCATACAATGACCATCATTTTTTGAATTTTGGATGGTGTTGTTAGGAAGCGTGCCAGGATGACGTGAGTTTACTGTAGAGGACAACTGATTCATCTGTTGCTCTAGTTGCTTATCGACACTGCATGTACATCAACTTTCTAACCAATTCTAGACAACTCAGTGTGCATCTCTTTCACATTCTGATCTGTATTGTCAAAGCTCTTCATAATCTTTGGCATCATATCCTCAACGCACGACATACTACCCCAAGCTTCTCTATCACCACATTCGCTGTTCCCAGGTGGGACGTAGGGCCCAACTCTCTCATTCCTATTACCACAGTTGTTCTGGTTGTAGTTGTTATCGCGATTGTAGTTCCTATCCCAGACATAAATACCCTCTCTATTGTATTTTCCATAGTTTCTACCATGGTTTCCTTACCCTTGGTGCCAATTATCTAAGTTGAAACCTTGGGCATTGGATCGGAAACCCCCCGTATGATCATTGCCCAAATAAGCATCCTCGTCATAGTAGCATTCCTCAACTGGTAGTGGCAGAGTTCTAGTCAAGTAGTTTACTGCATTCACCTTTTTTGCACCTCTGCTCATATGCTTCAACACCAACCCAAGTTTTGTTCTTATCTGAGCCATCTCCTCATGAATGTCATCAGCAAATTGACTAGGTGCAACTTGATCTGCAAAATTATTTCTTCTGGTGTCTGATTTTCTAGTGCTCCATGATTTATTATTTTTGTAAATTTTCTCCAATTTGTGAGTGATCTCCTCAAAAGTGCACTCACCATATGATCCTCCATCGATAGTATGAAGCACAACCTTACCATTGTCATCCTGACCTCTGAAGAACTACTCTTTCAGTGACTAATCACTAATGCGGTGATTCAGAACACTTCTTATGAATGCAGTGAACCTATCCCACAAACTACGCGTAGACTCTCCTGGTAGTGCCACAAAGTTGTTAAGTTTGTCTTTCTGGTTTAGCTTCTTAGACAACAAAAAGTACTTCGCCATGAACACCCTATGCAATTGGTCCCATGTATGAATCGAGTTATATAGAAGCTTAGAAAACCACACCGCATCATCTCCGGTTAACGATAGAGGGAAAACTCTCAACACTATGACGTTCATATCCAACTCCGGTCGCCCCACGCAACTCTTGCGGACACTCCTTAGCTTGGTCATGTGCCCAAGTGGATATTGAGAAGCCATACCAGAAAACAACCCCCTCGCAGTTAGCATCTACATCAGACTGTTAGTTACCACAAATGTATGCACTATAGGTAGTGGAGGGAAAACAGTGGGTCTTTCTGATTAAGCAGTATTGAATTCGACCTTGTAGTTATCTTGCAGCCTTGGTTCTGGCGGATTCTGCTCCCTCAATGTATCTCAAAGTATATTACCACCAGGATCCTGAGCGTGCACATTAACAACCCCAGGAGGCTGCAACTCAACTACATCACCTAGATTCCCTCCAATTGGATTGACTTGGACCCCTTGATTATTCATCTTTCTCAATGTTTTGCTCAACTCTGGATTGTATGAGGTCAATGGCTCGCTTCGATTACGTATACTTGGCATACACTAGAGTAGAAACCTATAGAAAACAAAAACAAAAGTAAACGTGAAATTGGGAAATAATTGACTAAAGTTCAGTACTGTATTTAAACTTAATCTAAAATCTTTATTTCCCGGCAACGGCGCCAAAATTTGGTACACTCAAATTACACCTCCCTACAGAAGTATAAGCTGTCGTTATCAACTAAAGAACCAAACTTGTAGGTTGGGGTCTATCCCACGAGGAATATGGTTTAGACTTAAACTTAACTCACTATTATATTCATTTAGTCAACTTATTTATGAGACAGATAAAGGGGGGGGGGGGGGTTTGTGAAACAAATAATTGATTGTTGTTTAAGTAATAGCAGGGCAAGATTCAACATTTGGTGTTATCAATGAGAGAGAGAAACTAGGGTGTATGTGTTCCCCATAAGCTCTTAACGCAGTAATCCTAATAATAGTAATAATTTCCTAGTGTTTTACATGCAAAGTTGGTAAGTTAGGTATCCCTAAGTGATTGGTCCTCCAAATAGGAAATTTCTCCCTGCACCTTGGTCCGGCTACGTGTGTATAATTTATTAACACTTACCTTAAACCTCATATTAAACATCACATCAATGTATGGCTTAATTTTCACCCTTGAACCAATTGACATTAGTCTAATAGATAGTATCACACTGAATTTCTATTGATAATTCTTTTCTTATTAACTACCTCATTGGTCCGGCAAGTAGCAACAAGGAGAGTTCTAATGTTGCGCACTGTTAAAAAGATTTCTAGGCGAAAGAATTACCAATACATGGTTACACAATATTCAAGAATTACTTAGTTATTATTCAAACATTGTTAATTGTTCATGGTTTCCACAACCCTAGTTGTGGATTTAGCTACTCATGCTTGAAAGAACACAATTCATGTTTAAGTAAGAAGAATTTATGAACTTACATTTAAAGTAGAATAAACACATAATCTCCAATTGAATTTAAAAGCAAAAATCTTATAAACCGAAATTCGGAAATCAAATTGCCAAAGTTTGCAAGTTAATTCCCAAGAAAATATCAAGAACTAAAAGTAAAAAATTAGTGTCCAACCCCCAAAAATGAGGTTTCCATACTCTATTTATAGAAAAACACGTCCTAAAAAAAGGAAACAAAATAAGGAAATAAACTTTTTGGACGCGACTTTTATCAATGACTTGACCTATAGACCGTGGGTTGACCTACGGTCGGTAGGTCCCCACGGTTGGTCAACACTTAGAACTTTTCCACAACAGCTGGAACCTTCAACTCCCAGTTCATCAATGATGGACGTGCAGGATGGACCGTAGGTTGACCTACTATCCATGGGTCCTCTTCCGTGGCTCCACACTTAGTATTTTCATCAGGAACTGGAACTTTGACTCTTAGTTCATCTTCTATAGATATGCAGGACGACCTGTAGGTCGACCTACGGTCCATCAGCCACCTTGTGGTTCCACACTTGGTCAGACTTCCCTGATGCTCTTATCTATGCCTACCATCGACGGACCATCATAGGAACTACGGTCCGTAGGTGCCTCCGTGGGTGGCCACTTCTGCAGATTTTCAACTGTCATCTCACTTTACCACGTCCAAGCCTATTTCCTGCAAACATGATACAAAACACATTATTTCTAATACAAAATGGCCCTAGACACACATAACTATTAAGTGAATTGTATTAAAAATACCGTAAAATCACGGTATATCAATTACATGGGTTGTAAGTATTCCCAAGAGTTAAAATGTTTTCACATTTGAGAAAGAAAGGAAACACCGATTTACAAGAAAGCTTTTAAGCTAATTTTACTAGTAACTATCTCAAACAAAAGAAAGAGTTTTGTTTTAAAAACATAGGAGCTAAGTATATTTTGGGAGTAGTATTGAGCACCGATATTGAAGTGCGAGTTCGTAATAACTAAAGTCTCCATAAACCATGTAGCCATCATGGGTAGAAAAAGTATCATACTTTTTTTATTATTCCTTAGTTCTTTTAAGCATAAACTAGTGGGTCGACTTAGTTAAGATGTTCTATATGACGGCAAAGTATAGGACAATTCTAGCAGTATGGGAAAGACACTATATCACCACTAAGGCTCATAGTGGTGGTTGTCGGTTAGAGAATCTCCCACAGTAATTATATTACTTTATGATATGATTAAATTGAGTTTCTATTGCATTTCTTTAAAAATTAAATTGCTACCTACTGGTTTAAATGCTTTGTATAACTGCACCCTACTGTTGTTGTGTACTTTGCATTTGAGTTGAGTTATTCATGAGTTTAGTAAAGCCAAGGTAAGTGTTCATTTCAGATTCCTTTCAAGCTTTGGTTATTTCAGTTTTCCACTCGCATACTCGTACATTCAATGTACTAATTCCATTTGGCCTGCATCATTTAATAATGCAGACACTGGTAACCAGGATCATCATCCAGCGCATCGTTGTTCCAGTTGAGTACTCAGAGTCAGTTGGTGAATCTCCTTGCTTTCCGGAGGGCTCATTTTTACATTGCTTTCTAGTATTTCAGTTGTTAAGATGATCGAGGTTCTTGTCCTAATATCCCTCTTTGTTTTAGAGGCTTCATAGACGAGTAGTCATACTTCTTTAGGCTTTCTGTTTCAGTTGTATACGTTAAGACTTGAGTTGCCATTTTGGCTAAGCTTTATATCTCTTTAAGTTATTGCATGAGTTATGTTTTGGGATAATTTCTTATGCTTATGTCTTCCGCTAAGTAAGTAATCTAGGCCAAGGTTTTGCTTGGGGCAAATAATGGTTCTCGAGTGCCAGTCCTTCCTAGGGTGCATGCTCGGGGCATGACATGATTGCTCCTGCTTGAATGGAATATTGAACTGTGGGCTTTTGATAAGATTTTCTCTCTCAAGTCATTTACATTGGGAACACACAAACGACCTTGATATCAAAGCACACCATCTCTCCCTTCGGAGAAAGCCTCAACGGATTTCTTATGCATCGCGTTCTTAAACTCAATCAAGATCGGGTCAAGATCTTGCTTGGATTTCATATCTTAAAGAAAAGATGATTCTAAACAATTATGGAGCGTAACACCACCTTTGGTTAAATCAACCAACCGAACACTCAATCGGGCCAATCTATGAACATCACGAACAAATTCTTTCTTATATTTTTCAACATGAGAAACACTACCCATTGATAGCCGACTAAGAGAATCTGCCACCACATTCTCTTTGTTAGGGTGATACAGAACACTCATATCATAATCCTTTAGTAAGTCAAGCCATCTTCTTTGGCGAAGATTCTGATATTTTTGTTTAAACACATATTGTAAACTTTTGTGGTTGATGAAGACATCAACATAAACACCATATAAGTAATGCCTCCAAATCACTAGAGCAAAACGCAACCACCGCAAGTTCTAAGTCAGGGGGGTAGGATAGTTGTTTTTGTGAATCTTAAGAGTCCTTGAAGCATAGACAATGACTTTACCAGTTTTCATAAGGACAAATCCTAACCCAGTTCTTTAAGGATTAACACAAATCCATCGATTCCTTCTGGTAAAGTCAACACCAGAGCAAAAGTAAGTGTATCTTTCAATTACTAAAAACTCTTTTCACAAGCTTCCAACTATAAGAATTTGACTTTCTTTTGGGTCAATGTCGTCGATGGAGAGGAAATCAAAGAAAATCCTTCCACAAACCTTCTACAGTAATCGGCTAAACCCAAGAAACTTCTAATATCCGAAGGAGATAGAGGTCTAGGCCAACTCTTAACCATATCCATTTTCTTAGGATATACATCAATACCTTTTTCGGAAACAACATGACAAAGGAAAGATACAAATCTTAGCCAAAACTCATACTTATGAAACTTTGAAAATAGTTGTTGGTCCTTGAGGGCTTGCAACAGAATCCTCAAATTATCGGTACGTTCATCTTCATTCCTTGAACATATCAAGTTATTGTCTAAACACCCAATTCATCAGATCCATAAATGTGGCCAGACCATTATTCAATCCAAAGGACATCACCAAAATCTCATAATGACCATACCGAGTTTGAAAAGCCATTTTAGGAATGTCACCCTCTTTCACCCTCAATTGGTGATAACCCGACCACAGGTCAATCTTAGAAAATTAATTTGCTCCTTGAAGTTGATCAAACAAGTAATATATCCTTTGGAGAGGATACTTATTCTTAATGGTAACATTGTTCAACTAACGATAATCGATACACATACGAACTGAACCATCTTTGTTTTGAAGAAACAAGACTAGAGCACCCCATGGTGAGATACTCGATTAGATTAAACCCTTATCCAACATATCTTTCAATTGCTCCTTTAATTCCATAAGTTATACCGGAGCCATTCAGTAAGGAGGAATAGATAGGTTTCTTATCTGGGAGCATGTTAATAGCAAAATTTATTTTTCTTTCGAGAAAAACACCTGATAAACCATCAGGAAATACTTCTGAAAACTCATTAACAATGGTGACCGACTCAAGAGTAGGGGTTTCAGAATCTGTATCCTTCACCCTAACTATATGGTATATGCAACCCTTAGAACTATTCTTTCTAGCCTTAAGAAAAGAAATTAACTGACCTTTTGGAATATAATTTCCCCCTTTTCCACTTTAGGATGGGCTCACTTGGAAACTGAAACTTGACTAGTCGGGTTCTACAATGAATAGAAGCATATCAAGAATACAACCAATCCATAACAAGGATAACATCAAAATATAACATATCAAGTTCAACATGATCAACATGAGTGACACCATGGGAAAAGGAGACGGGGTAATTTTTATAGACTCTTTTAGCTGCAATAGATTCACCATTAGGAATAGAGACAGAAAAGGGTGTCTAACAACACATCAAGAAGACTATCAAACCTCATAGCCACATATGGATTCACAAAAGACAAGGTAGCACCGGGATCAAGTAAGGCATAAACATCAAGATTAAAGTCTTTCAACATACTTGTAACCACATCGGGAGAACCCTTTTACTCATGACGAGTTTGAAATGCATAAAATTAATTTTGCTTTGGACCACTTAAACGTGAACAACTAGGTAGTGATTTCCCACCTTCTCTTCTATTAGCCAGAAGTGATGGACAATCCCTTATCTTATGACCACTCTTACCACAACAAAAGCAACCATCTGTACCGGCTGGGCATTTACCGTCATTCTTCCTTCCACATTTAGAACAAGTAGACGATGAAAATCCAAAAACATTTCCTCCTTGAGGTTTAGGGTTAGACACCCTATCGTTGTTGAATTTTAGAGGAACCGTAACCAGAGAACCTTTGTCAGAATTTAGAATGACTGTTTCTATCATACCTTAAATATGAAAAGTTACCATCATCAGTCCTTTCCTTCTTTGCCTCCCAAAGATCTTTCATTAAGTTTCTCTTCTTCTATTAGTTGAGCATGCATCATTAGACAAGAAATGTTCATATCATTAATGAGAATGGCGGTACGACATTCTTTGACTACCATCTCAGATACTCCCGAAACAAACTTACTCATCCTTGCCCTAGGGTCGACAACTATAGTAGGAGCATCCTAGACAATTGTGTGAATTCAAGTACATTTGCCTCATCAAGGTGTACTCTTTTACACTCATTTTCCATTGACGAAGGTTAATGAATTCAAGTACCTTTGCCTCCCTCATCTCAAAAGAAAATAACCTATCCAGGAAAACAACCTTAAACTTTTTCCAATCAAGAGGACCTACATCAACTGCCATCTCTTGTTTCCATTGGGTGAACCAAACTTCAGCAACACACTTAAATTTATAAGCAGCCAATTCTTCCTTTTCCCCTAGCGTCACTCCCATGATTATAAACACCTTATACCCTTCATCTACGAACTCTTGATGATCTTTTTCAACCTTAGCACCATGAAACACCGAAGGATTCATTCTAGTGAAGTCCTTCACTCTAGAAGTTGCCATACCCACATTTGGGTTCACAGGGACCACAACCTCCATATTGGCTTGAGCCGTCAAGGCTTGGGCCAATACTTGAAAAGCAGCACTAAACTTCGCATTTGTCCCTTGCTCAGGCAAAGGTTTGACTAGAACTTGAGTAGCTTCTCATTCAACATTCTCATTCACATATCTCCTAATGTATGATTATCGAGGGCCCATTACCTAAAAAACATTAGATGGGGATTATGAGAAGGTCAAATAGAATTACACTCTATTGCACAACTTTAGAGTAATGAAATACATGAATTTTCTTGATCATCTCATAGATTCTTATTAAAAAATGTGGTGTGCTTCAAACTCATGAACAAGACTCTACTCGATGTGGCTTATGAGACTTCCTAGGACCTTTATAAACGTTGTTCTCTAAATACCAAGTTTGTCACGACCCACCGTATACCCTAATTGTAACATGGTTTAGAGGACCCTTGAGAGATCCTACACAAGCCACATAGCATACATATAAAATATAATAGAATCATAAAGAGTTCAAAAGACATTTTATCTCATAAAGAGAGTTTGAAAAAAGTAGCGGAAGTCTAAGGTAAGACCCAAAGCCATCTATTACATCATAGAAGTGATTGCGACATAACACATACATCACATGCAAAATCCATAATGAAAAGACATAAGGAAATTGTAGAGTCTCGATCCTCAAAACATGGAACTCACCAATCCATTAAAAACACTAATGATCAATCTAGCCACGAGTGTGGGAGGTAGCAGCATCAGACCCTACATTAGTGACACAATATAGGCAAGATTATATGGTAGTACATGGAATGTACGAAGTATAATAGCAATGCGCTCGAGTCATGAAATCATGCTAAAAGGACTTTATATGACATGAAATGATCAAGCTAAATCTTAAAATAACAAGTTAGAAGGCATAAGTCAAAATCATGGTCAATGCAAGCAAAAAATCTTTAAACCAAATTTTAAATTCTTCTAGAAGTAGCCTTCGTTCATTATTGTGAGAAGTTTTTCATTAACCGACATAGACCGCGTGAGCTATAACATGGAATCCAATGTCTATCTCACACAAAAAAGAGAAGTCCTTACTTGCCAAGGTAATAACCACAAACTTCTAGCTTAAGTGGATCACCTAGTTAATGTCTATCTAAGACAATCATCCTTTGGTGGCACATAGTTATGGGATATTGCTACTAGAAACCCGACCCCTCCTATATGAGAGCTTCCATCTCAATATAATTTGGGTGCTAAGCATAAATAAAACAGATAAGTCATTCATCATAGTCAACTTACTATCTATGGAAATGCACAATCAAGTAGCAAATCCAAGCTAGAGTTCATTAGAATATCACCTAAATGTTGATTCATCTTTTAGTTGAGAAAACCTTTCAACCCTATGAATCCTTCATGTGAGGAAACCCTTTCACATTCATTTTTTGAGTAATATGTGAGAAAAACATTCATAACAACATCGATGCTTCTCTCTCAAAGCAACCTTAAATTATTTTCATCAATTTAATGAAAGACATGCATATCTTCATAAATTCTTCTTTCGTAGTTCAAAAGCCTCACCATATAATCATAGTCAACATATCATTGGTCATGCATGAGTTCATAGGATTTAAACTCAAAACATTTAATTGCTTCAATTCATGCTTAAAAAGACATAAAAGAATCAATTGGATCGTTATTGAAAGGAACCCATCAGATGGAAGAACACCCATACTTCAATTGGAGATTTCTAACTTGTAAAATTGGAGAATTTAGGAAACCTGTGGAGGAAAGAACTCCATAAGTGAATATTATCATACCTTGATGTAAAAATCCCACAATCAATGGTGAATTGCATACTTTATCATGAAACATCTAGTCTTCCACTTCAAGCTATAGAGAGAGAAATATTTGGGGAAAAACTTTGATCAACTTTGAGAATTTAGGGGGATGAATTCAATTGGGTAATTTGGGGGTTTTAAATGTTTATATAGGGACTAGGGTAGAGGATTAATTGACATAACACTGGGTTAGAATAATTAAGAAAAGATCCAAAAACCGTTAAAATAAAACTTCTAGACCTCCATCGACGGTTGGACTTACGATTCGTATGTCCAACTATGGACCGTCTTGGCCAACAGTTTATGGGGTTTATTAACTCATTTATGGACCCTAAACGATGGGGACCAATGTGCGGTTCGCTGGTCTTCATAAGGTCAGTACATGCCCTCTGTTGTTCCTAACTTTGACCCTCTAAATTTCACTAAGTTTTGGACTCACTTACCAGAGCTACCTACGAATTGTACAAGGATTGATAGACTGTCCTTGTGAGCCATAAAAATGGTTTTGGAACTTGACATTTGAAAATCAATTAACCCTACCACCTACGGTTTCCACCGATGACTCATATGAGCACCTACAATCCGTTTGTGGGGAAACAAACTATGAAAATCTTTAACTTTTCCTTCCTTTCAAATCCGAGATGTTACAACTTTAGCAACATACATGATAAATTAGCTCAGTCATATATAAATTAGGATTTAGTAGTCTAGTCGTAGTGTGAATCAAACTCTAGAGCAGTGAACACGCCAGTTATTGATCGGTTGGACCAATTCCTTGGACTTTTTCCTATCATCAGCTACCTTCATCTTCAACAATTCTCCTCAAGCTAGTGAGTGGAGGAACTGTTACTCCTAGATTGCTTTGAAGCACATCAAAAAAAAATTATCGCCAATGCTTTGGTATAATTGTCAGCTAGCTCATCCTTGGACCTCCCAAACTGAGTAATAAGTTGTCTTCTAGCCACCTTCTCATGAACAAATTGATAGTACATTTCAAAATGTTTTGTTCTAGCATACATAACTGGATCAACTGTCATGTAAAAGGCATTCAAGTTATCACAATACAATGAAGGAAAAGATCAAAGGAACTCCCCAAGATCATAAATTAGATATACAATCCATGTCATCTCTTCAGCAGTGGAAGCCAGTGCTCTATACTCACCTTCAACACCCGCTTGTTCGACTATGGTTTGTTTATTGGAAGTCTACAAAATACAATTTGCGCCTACGTAGATGTTATAACATGTAGTTCATCTCCTAGTGGTAGTACAACCTCCCCAATTAGCATCTGAATATCCATACAACCTATAAGGGGATTGTGAAATAATTCATACTCCAAAGTGTAGAGATCCTTTGATGTATATAAGAATCCTTTTTACTCTTTAAAGATGTTTAATGTTTAGACTTTGCATAAACTGGCTTGCTAGATTTACATCATAAGTCATCTTAGGTCTTATAAGTGTCAAGTATTGAAGACTCCCTAATATCATTCTGTATATTGATGCATGTACAAGACATCCCACAACTTTATGTAAACCATGGTTTGAGCCAAAAAAGGTGGCTACACCTTTTCCCAATTCATCTATGTCTTGTCAGGAAACTCAGCAACATATTTACTACGACTCAACTGAATTATCCCTTCAAAGTACTTAACATCTAATCCTAGGAAGAAGTGTAAAGGGTAAAGATCTTACATAGCAAACCTTTTCCCAAGTTGTAGAACAAACTCTAAGACATCTGATGGATTACTTCCTCCGACAATAATATCATCCATATATAACAAGATAAATATGGGGCCTTTGTGAGTTTTCAAAGTAAATAAAGAGGGATATGCCTTACTATAGATGAAACCAAAATGTAGGAGATGCATGCTAAACCTATCAAGCAAGGCTCTTTGTTCTTGGTTACCATATGTTAACTTCTTAAGTAGACACAAATGTTGAGGATACCTAGGATAAAAAAATCTAGGAGGTTCATTCATATACACTTCCTCTTGCAAAAACCATGAAGAAGGGCAACTTTGATATCTAGTTTCCTAACTTCCCACGTTGAGCTGATCGCACTGGATAGAACCATCCTAATAGTTGTGTCTTTAACCAAATGGCTAAATGTTTCATGAAAATCTAACCCTACAAGCTCTGAGAATACCCTGGCCAGAAGTCTGTCCATGTATCTATGTGTTGTTCCATTAGCTTTCAATGTTTTATTGAATAACCATTTTAAACTAACCATGTTTTTAACAGGAGATTTGGGCATCAATATCCATGTCTTGTTAGTATGTAGAACATTGATTTCCTCCCGCATAGTTTCAAGACATTGAGGTGACCTTACTGCTTCATAAGTAGAATTTGGTTCCTTAACAATCTCTTTACTTCTGCGAGCAAACACTGATAGGTTTTGTTCCTTTGCCATATGTCTGGTGATCATGTGATGCCCTTGTGGTACAAGAGGAATGTCAACTAAAATAATTGATTGTATTATAGTATCTTCAGGTTCACGATGCTCTGGCATATTCCACTCGGAGAAGTCAACTTTTAAATGTATTCCCTGTGGATTAGTCACATAAAAAATACAATTTGATGAAGCACCATTGACTAGACCTACACGTGCAACATGTTCCTCACTGCCACTAACTGATCTAGAACCTACAACTGGAGTCTCATCAATTTGAGTCTCCTTACTACTATATGGATCATCACTTTCAACATGTTCCTCATGATAATCATCTGAGCCTGCAACTGAGGGGTCAATAGAACTATCACTATCAAGGGGTATATGGGTTGTTGTAACAACATTTTCACCTATAACTTGCATACTACCAATATGTACTTCCTTGAATTATGATTATCATGTGACTTTAGAATAGAGAAAGATT
Source organism: Solanum verrucosum (assembly GCF_900185275.1). NCBI lineage: Eukaryota > Viridiplantae > Streptophyta > Magnoliopsida > Solanales > Solanaceae > Solanum > Solanum verrucosum. The sequence continues at coordinate 829,602 of NW_026019911.1, read as the reverse complement.
CAACAAAAGTAGCAAGATGAGGTGAGACATCAATGTTAGCATGAGATTAAGTTGTAGACATATAGGTTAATGTGTTTTCATCAAACACAACATGTTTGGATGCGTGATGCTTATTGTGACCAAAGACACTAACCTATAGTTCGAGTGACTACGATCGTCAATAATATAGTAACCCAACCAAGGGTTGGGGTCGTGTCCCAATGAAGTGGTTTTGAGAATTAATAGAAAAATAAAATTTAGTTCTACTTAGTCGTAGCTAAAGACATTAATGAGTAAAAACATAGTAAATAAAAGAGGGGTGACACAAAAGGGTCAAATATCTATTGGGAGTTTTGTCAAAAGTAGTAAAAACAACAAAAATAACATGAAAATGAAGTACGGGGAAGAGTTCTTAGGGTGTGACCGCAATACAAGTTGAGATAAATAGTTGGGTACATGCTTTCGATAGAAATTTGCAAGATAATATTGGCTAGGCTAAGCTTTAGATGGAAATAAGTTCTCTCTTGGGCAACTTACCCCGTTTCAAATGGGTTCCTCTCGGACACCCATTTGCCGCAAGAAGGCCATCCTATGCCTTACCCCACTCACTCTCTCGAGCTGAGTGTTAGGATATGGGACTAGGGATCACCCCCTCGGGATGAACCTCATGTAGAATCACTCCTTAGGCCATCAGTCTAGCGGTCTTGGTTTTGCGACCTCCCTCTCGGACAAGCTGAAAACTTGGGTGCTTTTGTATTAGAAACTACAAACCCATTAAATTAAACCACAACCACTAGGTGAAATCACCATTAAAATACATTTAACCTATCAGCAAGCAAGACCCAATAACAATATCAACACATATTTGCTAAATCACACCCCAAGAATGGGGCTTTATTTTAATAGAAATTTATACCTATATAAGGTTTGCATTCAAATGGGTATGACGATTTAAGTCTTGTTACAGGACAAGAATGAAGAATCCAAGAGACCCAACTCCAAATCTTGAAGATGAAAACCCTCTTCTCCTTCAAGTCTTCAAAACCCTCTCAAACTGAGGGTAGAAATATCAAAAAAGTACTATTCTATTGTGAATATTATAATAATGGTCCGACTCTCTAAAAATTCATAAAGAGTTTAGTATATATAGACTTCAAAAATTAGTGCTGGTGAATTATTTGACCAAGTTAGTCAGATTCGCTGATTAACTCATCGATTCTCTTTTTGTGTAGTTCATCGCCGTCTTGCACTAGCCTTCAGCATCGTCGTGCTCTGTGTCATTGGGCGACATGGTACTGCTTCGCGGATCTATTCGGCGAAACGCCGACTGCTCCTTTCATTGCCTTTTTGATCCTGCTCCTTCAGGCTTCGCGTACTGGAACAAAAGGCGGAGTGTGTCCCTTCGGCGAATTGCCAAGCGTGCTTGGCGATGCTCAAGCTTCAGCTTCTTTATTCTTTTCAGCCCTTTTGTTCCTTTTTGCGCCTAAGTGTCCATGCTTTCACTAAAACATCAAATACCTGGAACTTAACTGTTTTCATCAGATATTTAGAATAAATAAGCATTTGAGGACACTACTTCTATTAAAATAAAGCCCTAAATGAGTCCAATTTGTGGACTCATCAACACCTCCAACTTAAACTTTTGCTTATCCTCAAGCAAACTCAAGTTCAGCCGTTCAACAAGGTATCTCAAATAGTGCTACACAAGACTAAATCATGAACATACACAACAAGAGTCAAATTACTTATGCAAAGATCAATTGTGTACTCAATGATTCAAGCTGTAAAACACCACTACCAAAGATTCTCATGCTCGCAATACTTGCTACTTGTGCAAGCTCAAGCCCAACAAAAAGTATCTAAATGCCCTCACATAAAGAATAATTCCTCATTCATACAAAGAGGTTAATCAATTAAAGATCAAGAATTAGATGCAATGCTCACACTAAAAAAGAGGAACACAATGCATGTTTTCACCCATAGGTTTACCTTATTTTCAAATCGATCTTCAATTCGGCTCACTCAAGATCAAAAAGGTCTTTCTAAGGCTTGTTATGAGGCTAAGTGCAAAGGTATGGTCATTTAGGCTCAATGCTTTTTTCTCATGAGATATGGTATTCTCAAAGTTTTCCCGATTTTTCCTTTATCAATTCTTTTTCTAGTGCTTCTAAGTCATCTTTTTATTCACTTCCATGGATTGCTTGGAAATCCGATTTCTTTTGTATTTTACTCCACAACCTTTTTTCTCTTTTGATTAAAGGGTTTCCGTTGTTCAACACCATGGGTTAAGGGGGACTTTTCATGCACTACTTGACTTCTCCTTTTCCTTTTCACCATACCCCCAACTTAGGCTTTTGGCCTAAGTTGGCTATTTGCTAAACCACAAATCAAGAGGATTACAGGTAGTGGGTCAAGTAGGGACTAGGGTTCATCAAGGTTCTTCCAAAGAAAGGTAAGGCTAAAGGGGTGTTAAATAGAGTTTCACACATTCACAAGTAGGCCACAAAAGAGGTATATGTCAAATTTGGTTCACACTCTTTAAAGTTGCCTAAGATCATTTCAAGAACACACATTTCTAAATCAATTAGACTAACGGGGAAAATTCTGGGTTTATTCATGCATGGTTCAAAGTAAGCTAATAAAACAGGGCATCGACACTTAAGTCAAACAAGACTACACACTTTCACTAGTGTGCAACGGTCATTACAAGAGGATTAATTCAATAAATGGCTAGTCACAACAAGATGAAAAAAGTTCACATATTGCCTATGCAACTTCATTTGGTCTCGTCGTAGCCGCGCATTCATGTTTGTTCGATTGATAGCACTATTCAAGTCATCATTCTTGATCGGGACTGAGACTTAAATTTTGCAAAAGAACAACCACTTTCAACACATGAGAGGTGGCAAAAATATGCCAAAAATTCAAAATTTTTTGGAAGTGTCAAAATTGTTTTTGTAATTAAAACAAAAGGAACAAGTATCCATGACAAGAAAAACAAGCAAAACAAAGTGGGCCTCACCTCACCACAAATAAGAGCATTTGTCGTCAAATGCAAATAATGACAGTAACCAGAGTTGAAGAAAGATAAAACAAGGAGAGAGGTAAAGAAGAGTCATGTCTATGCCGTCTCTCTATCTGCAGGGGCATTAGTGCCCAATACATCTCCCTGAAGTAAAACAACGATTCCCGGAGTATCGCTGTTTTGGTCCTCTCTGTTTGTCTTTGCCTTGGCCTCTTCAACAAGATTAGCTACAATCATCTGATCTATCTCATGAGCTTCTTCGAAGGTCCGTATTGCATTAACTAAACTTCGAGCCCATGGAGGGACATTAGGGTTAATGGGAACTCATCTCTTTGCGCTGGCTTCCTAGGTATATTTCCTTTATCTAGCTAGCTCTACTTTATTTTCATCATTTTTAAATTCTCGTGCTCTTATGTGCCTGGGTGGATCATTTCTCCCTGTGACTTTTGATCTATCCAATAAAGACTTCGAGGATAAGTTAGATAGTAATTTAAACAGGGGCAAAAGGTTGTTTCTGTGTGTGGAATCGCTTAGCCAAGCTAGTTGGCGAATTGCTTATCCTGTTAGGCTAATCGTTGAAAATGATATACAAATGATACAAGGGCACAGACAAAGGGCAAACAAGGAATCTTTCGGTGAGCCGCCGAGTGCATTTCTCAAATTAAACTGACTGCCAAAATTCACAGATCAATGAATACATAAAGTATTCAGTTAAAGGTGAAATTGGGACATTAGGTGAACCGCCAAGCAGTTCGGGGGACTTTGTTCATCTCACCGATCAGCTCAACGTGTCTTTTTTTTAATCCAGCCTTTCAAATTTCACCCTGCAACCCTAGATAATGCAACTTAAGCTTATATAACTCAATTTCAACGAAGAAACAAAGAAACATTTAATCCCACCGCATAACATTTCAACTAAAAGCATAGCTAAGTTGGAGTCCCTCAAATCATGCAGAAAATACTAAATCATAATCAATGTTGTATGGAATCCCAATAAGTCAGAGACTCAACCAAGATTTTATACTATCAATCATTATATAAATAAGTACAAATGAGGTAATTATTCGAGAGAAATTTTTCTTAGTTAAAGTCCACTTTACCCACAACGAATTAGCATTACCGGTAATGAGATACACCTATTAAGTTGAGTTGGACAATTGTTTAGTCAACCCCCCAAGTCTTTTCTAGTTATCTGATTATTTCTTGTTGATAATTTGAAATGGGTTGGTAACAATATCTTGAAATTTGATTGTGAAACTCGTATGTGTTGTGTTGCTCAGCTACAAAGGACATTGTCATACTTTCATATTTGAATTCAAAGAAAGCTACTCTCCGTGGGATCGACCCAAACTCTATTGGTTGGGTTATATACTAACGATCATTGACACTTAGAATTGGATGAATTGTCTTTAAAACGTTAATCAAAATGACGCCGCTGCCGGGAAGTTGTGTTACTCTGAGTTTTTTTATCAAAGATTTGACTTGTGAATTTGTTGGTTGCAGTTGAATCGGCTTAGACTGCATTGTGTAGTTTTGGTTGGACTAAATAGAAGTAAAAATGAGTGAGGAAGAGGTGAATGGTAGCCCATCAGGCTATGGGGACGGTATCGATGATATCTATAGTGTTTACAACCCATCTCAACCTGGTGAAATGGGTGCAATTTGCCTATAACAAACTTACGGGAAGGCAATATTTGAGGTCACTAGCACGAATCTTCATCTCCTCCAAATAAGGGAACTCTATGGAGAGCTAGAACACGAAGACCTGCATAAGCATGTGAGAAATTTTATAGAGGTGTGCAGCCCGTTTTCATTCAAGAATGTGTCACTAGAGTGAATCTGGCTTAGGTTATTTCCACTATCTTTGACAGGGGGAGGCTAACAAGTGGTTGGCCGAGTTACCAAACAATTCCATCACATCATGGGTGAAGCTTATTATAGCATTCAATGCGAGATTATTTCCCCCATCAAGGATGATGAAACTTAGAGATGACATCCAAAGTTTCAAACGATGGGAGGTGAACCCATCCTTGAAATGTGGGTAAGGTTTAAGAAACTCTTACTTAAATGTCCTACTCACGGGCTACCAAATGATTTGCTACTCCAATATTTTACCGGACTCTTGATTCGGTTAATAAAGGAGTGGTTGATCAATTGGTACGTGGAGGAATAATGTTGCAATCATTTAAGGTGGCTTCATTTCTTCTTGATGACGTGATTAAAATAAATCAAGCTTGGTACACTCAAGAGGATCAAGTCTCTCCTTTTTGTTTTAAAATGACACAAAAACAACTTGATAAGGAAAGAGAAAGGGATAAAAAAATCTAGAAGATGTTGACCCAAATGGAGCTATTACAAGAGCATATGATGGAGAATGTGGGAAACCCAAGGGGCAAGTGGAGTGTTTAGTGTTGAGGAGGGTTCTTCCTCAGGTTATTTAGAGTCGGGGGAGAATCAAGGTTGGAACTCCAAGAGATACGAGGAGGATTTCCACCCATGCTATTAACAGCTAGGTGGGAATCAAAGTTGGAACTATCACAAGGGGGAAGAGCAAAGAAGATACTATCAAGATTGGGCTGAGCATAGTGACTATTGGAAAAGGGAGGATGAACATGAAGAGGACCACACTCACTCGAGTGAGAGCCCAAAATTGAAAGGGAGTGCAAGTAGTCCCCAGGTGAATGATTTGTTGTCACACATCCTTGATAAAGTTGAAAGTTCAGATGATTTGTTAAAACAGATGTAAGATAAATATTCATCATTGAACAATAAAGTGAACTCTCACGCAGATGCAATCAAGATACTTGAAGGTCAGTTAAGTTTACTTTCAGCACAATTGAAACCAAAAATGACAATGGAAGATGATGATAGAGGGCTGGCTGTGGTTACTCGTAGTGGAAAGGTAGCATTAGCCGATGTGATGGGTAATGAAGAAGCTCAAATGAATGAAAAAGAAAAAAGATATGGAGGAAGAAGAGACACCTATCCATCAAAGCATTGCCAAAGGGCTACAAAAAGATGTGGAAAAACACAATCTAATCCCAAAAGTTATGCAACCTTTACCCAAAATATCTCCTCCATTTACCCAACGTCTCAACAAGAAGAATGAGGATGGGAAGTTCAAGAAGTTTTTATCGGTGTTCAAGACATTATCAATTAATATCCCTCTAGTGGAAGCATTATTGGAAATGCCGGGTTATGCTAAGTTTATGAAGGAGTTAGTCACAAAGAAAAGGAGCTTGGATTTTGAGACAATTGAAGTTTCTCATAGTTGTAGTGCAATTATGAGTAAGCATTTGATCAAAAAGAGAGAAGACCCCGGAGCGTTCACCATTCCTTGCACCATCGGCATGCTCCAATTTGCTAAAGCCCTATGCGACTTGGGAGCAAGCATCAACCTAATGCCATATGTGGGGATACTATATGACATTTTGGTAAAGGTTGACCGATTCATTTTCCTGGCTGATTTTGTCATTCTCGATTGTGAAATAGATGCTGAAATTCCCATCATTTTGGGAAGACCATTCTTGGCAACCGGGAGAGCGTTAATGGATGTTGAAAGTGGAGAACTGAAGTTTTGGGTGAATGAAGATGAAGTAACCTTTAATGTTTTTAAGTTAATGAAACAATAAAGTGATATTCACGCGGTCTCCACTGTTGATGTTATTGATGAGGCGGTGGCTAGTGTGAGCCATTTGATGTGTATAAGTAAACCACTTGAAGCCGTACTTGCTAACTATGATGAATTCGAAATCCAAGGCTATGAAGAGGTACTAACTACACTTTCAAGCTTTGAGGGGAGGGTATTCAAAGACTCCATTGAAGTTGGACATTGATCAAAAAAATTGAGAAAGTCCTCCCGCAAAGCCATTAACAGAAGAACCACCAAATCTTGAGTTGAAAGTACTTCCCTCCCATCTCTGATATGCTTTATTAGGGGCAAATAACACCTTACTGGTGATCATTGCAGCTGACTTGCTTGAATGGAAGGTAAATTTTTTCCTTGAGCTGTTGAGAAGGCATATCAAAGCTATAGGTTGGAGTATCGCTCATATAGTGGGCATTCCACCCAGTATTTTCACTCACAAAATTCAGCTTGATAGTGACTATAACTCGAGTCTTGAACAACAGTGGAGATTGAACCCATCGATGCATGAGGTGGTGAAAAAAAGATAATAAAGTGGTTGGATCCAGGTGTGATCCACCCTATTGCGGATAGCAAATGGGTAAGTCTGGTACAATGTGTACTGAAAAAAGGAGGCATCACAGTAGTCCCAAATGAATAGGGGGAGCTTGTATCTGTAAGACCGGTGACCGGATGGAAATTATGCATGGATTACCGAAAGTTAAACTTCTAGACGAAAAAGGATCACTTTCCCATGCCTTTCATGGATCAAATGCTTGATCGACTCTGAGAGAGAGGATGGTATTTCGGTTATAACCAAATCTCCATTGCTCCAGAAGACCAAGAGAAAACCACCTTCACCTGCCCATATGGAATGTTTTCTTTTAAACTAATGTCATTCGGGTTATATAATGCTCCGACATCATTTCAACGTTGCATGTTATCTATTTTTGCTGACACAGTGGAGGATTCAATGGAGATATGCATGGATGAGTTCTCGGTTGTGGGTGACACTTTTTAAGCATGTTTAGCACACTTAGGACAAGTTCTCCAAAGATGTGTGGAAACAAATTTTGTCCTAAATTGGGAAAAATGCCATTTCATGGTGAAGGAAGGTATAGTTCTTGGTCACAAAGTGTGCCAAAAGGGGTTGGAGGTTGATAAACAAAGATTGAAGTGATTGAGAAGTTACCACCACCAATTTTGGTGAAGGGTATTCATAGTTTCTTGGGACATGTCGGCTTCTACTGGAGGTTCATTAAAGACTTCTCAAAGATTGCACATCCTCTATGCAAACTCTTGGAGAAGGAGGTGAAATTCCACTTTGATGATGCTTGCATGGTGGCTTTCAAGTGATTTTTTTTGAAAATGATCTCCACCTCGATTATCATTAGTCTCGATTGGTCATAATCCTTCGAAGTAATGTGTGATGCAAGAGGCACAGTATTAGGTGCTGTATTGGGGGAAAAACGCAACAAACTATTTCACCCCATTTACTACGCAAGCAGAACTCTAAACAGTGCTCAACGTAACTATACAGGTACAAAACAAGAGTTACTTGCGGTAGTTTATGTGTTTGAGAAGTTCCAGGCATACTTTCTAGGTATTGAAGTGGTTGTTCACACTGATCATGTTGCACTGCGTTATCTGATGGCATAAAAGGATGCCAAGCCAAGATTAATAAGGTGGGTGCTACTATTGCAAGAAGTCGACTTTGAAGTCAAAGATAGGAGAGTTTATGAAAATCAGGTGGCTGACCACTTATCAAGATTGGAAGGCAAGGAAAATGACGAGCTGGAGATCGACCTAAATGATTCTTTTCCCGATGAACATGTATTCACAGTAACTCTCAAACAACCTCTTTGGTATACTAATTTTTCCAATTACGTAGTGTGTGGATTAATGCCGAACAAACTGAACTTCTGCCAACAAAAGAGGTTCTTGTTCGATTTTAAGAAGTACTTTTGGGATGAACCATATTTATTCAGAGAGTGTGCAGACTATATCTTTAGGAGATGTGTTCCGGAAGAAGAAGCCATCGAAATTTTCCATGCTTGTCATGCTTCATCGGTTGGGGGTCATCACGGTGGTGTACGCACAGCTGTTAAAGTCCTTCAAAGTAGCTTCTACTGGTCGTCCCTCTACAAATATACTTATGTGTTTGTTAAGAAGTGCACTCAATGTCAAAAACAAGGTGAGGTGTCCAAAAGACACTAGTTTCCCCTTACGCCCATTTTAGAAGTTGAGCTATTTGATGTTTGGGGAATAGATTTCATGGGCCCATTTATAAGTTCGTTTGGTAATAAGTATATTTTGGTTGCCGTAGATTATGTTTCTAAATGGGTTGAGACTGTTGCACTTCCAAACAATGAAGGGAAAAGTGTTGTTCAATTTTTGAAATGCTACATCTTTGCTAGAATTGGTACTCCTCGGGCTATTATTAGTGATGTGGGATCCAATTTTTGCAAAATGTATTTTGCATCCACATTGAGCAAATATGGAGTGAAACACAAAGTAGCGACTCCGTATCATCCCCAAACGAGCGGCGAAGTTGAAGTGTCTAATCGAGAGATCAACAGTATCCTAGCCAAGCTGGTGAATGCTAATAGGATTGGTTTCTCTCGAAAGCTCGATGATTCTTTATGGGCGTATCGCACTGCATAAAAAACACCAATTGGTATGTCACCATATCATCTAGTTTTCAGAAAATCTTACCATTTACCTGTTGAACTGGAAAACAAAGCATTATGGGCATGGAACGCTCCAAATCTGGACTGGACAAAGACTTCAAAAGAGAGAGTAGATCAGATAAATGAGTTGGACGAATTCAGGTTCAGGGTGTTTGAAAGTTCAACTCTTTACAAGGAAAATATGAAGAAGTGACATGATTCTAGAATACTTAAGAGGGAGTTAAGAGTTGGAGATTGGATTTTGCTATATAACTCTAGATTCAGGATCTTTCAAGGAAAGCTCAAATCCAAATGGTCAGGTCCATTCAGAGTAACACGGGTGTTCACAAATGGTGCCATTGAAGTCGAAGGTAAAGAGGGACATGCAATAAAAGTGAATAGGCAATGCTTGATGTTGTATTTTGGCGAATGGCAAGAGATTTCTCTAATTGAAGTGGTGTATCTGGAAGATTCTTGAGAACATTTCCACGTCGTGCCACGATGTTAAATAAGGCGCTTCTTGGGAGGCAACCCAAGTGTTAGTACTTCAAATAATGTGCGCTAGTTTTGCAGGTGCAAGAAATTGTGCGAGGTGATGATACCATAGGCGGATCTCGGATCGGTTCGGTGAACCCGACCTAGCCCACCTTCTGGGCTTTGAAAATGGAGCTGCGACACTGGAACTTTAGGAGGGAATTGTCATCACTCGGCGACTCACCGAAGTGATTGGGCGACCTAATTTTTTCCACCCCTTGGCCCCAGCTCAAATGGCCTAACCCAATGGATCATTCGGCGAGGATGAAACTCCATTATATGAAGCATCGACCGGTTCGATGATCTCTTTCAACTCCTCCATTTTTCCCCTTTCTAAATATGATGCGCACTGGAAATAACGGCGGTATCCTGATCATTGGGCGAGTCACCAAGTAGTTCAGCGACTGTTACACCTTCTCACCAAATGAGCGCCTAGTGAAGATTTCTTGTCACTTTGCTTTGTGTGTTTACATATCAGTAGTTTATTTTTATTTGTCATTTTTGGTAGTGTTTGTTCTCCAATACCATTGAGGAAAGTGTTGAATGCTTTTGGTAGGGGTGTGTGTTTGGGCAGTAAGTCCCTTGCTCGTTCAGAAAAAGTTATTTATTTGAGTATCGGTCATGATCAATACCGATGACTTGAATAGTGCTCTTAATCGAACAAAAATAAATGTGCGGCTACGATGAGGCCAAATGAAGTTGCGTAGACAATATGTAAACTTTTTGCATCTCATGGTGACTAGCCGATTATCGAATTGAGTCTCTTGTGATGAACATTGCACACTAGAGAAAGTGTGGAGTCTTGTTTGATATTGGTTCAAATTCCTTGTGTGAGGAGCTTACCGTGAACTATGTGTGATTACACCTAGAATTTGCCCTGTTGGTCTAGTTGACTAAGTTATGCAAACCCTTGAAATGATCTTAGGCAACAATTCTAAAGAATGAAACAATTTTACATTATACCTCTTTTATGGCCTACCTTGTGAGTGTGTGAACTCTGCTTGAACATCCTTTCAGCCCTATCATTTTTCCTTGGAAGAAACTTGATGAAATTGTGACCTTTCTTTATCCCTTCACCCATAATGCTCATGAAATGTGGTTTGTTTAAATAGCCACTTACTCCAAGAGACTACGTTGGGGTGTAGTGAAAGGAAGGTAAATCAAGATGTGCAAAGAAGTCCCCCTTGACCCATGGTTTTGAGAAAGATGGAACCCCTCCATACAAAAAAAAAAAAGAAAAAGAAAAGAAATGAAAAAGAAAAAGAATGAAAAAAGTTGTGGAATAAAGTTGTGAAAGTTGCAAAATAAATGGGGTGTCCGGTATTCCATGGAAAGTGAATAAAGGTGTGAATTTTGAGCATGAATGAGAATGATGAAGAAAAGGAAAGTAAATGTTGTTGATACCACATTTCATGAGGCTAATAGCCACTGAGCCTAAATAACCATACCTTTACACTCAGACCTGTTACAAGCCTTGAAAAGACCTTTTTGATCTTGAGTGAGCTGAAACAAGTGTTGATTGGTAAATAAGGGTAAACATATGGGTGAAGTCATGCATGTGTTCATCTTTGTGAGTGTGAGAGTTGTCTGTAATTCCGGAGCTATAATTTGCTGAACAATTGTGTGTGAATATGGAATCATTCTTTGTGTGTGGGCATTTAAGTAACTTTGTTGAGCTTGAACTTGCATTTGAAGCAAGTATTGTGAACTTGAGAATCTTTGATAATGGTGAGTCACAACTTGAATCTATTAGTGCACAATTGATCCTTGGATAAGTAAGTTGAGTTTTGTTGTGTGCATTCATGATTGAGTCTTGTGCAGCACTGTTTGAGACATCCTTTTTCAACTACGGAACTTGAATTTTACTTGAGGACAAACAAAAGTTTAAGTTGGGGGTGTTGATGAGTCCGAGAGTTAGACTAATTTAGGGCTTAATTCAAAATGATTGTGTGTCCTCAATTGCTTAGTTTGTGCTAATAAATGATGTAAAACCCTTGATTTCCAGGTATATGCATTGAGGAACAAATAAAGGACAATATTTGGCAAAAAGGAAAGAAGCAAGCTGAGAGAATGAAGAAAAGCGAGACTGGAGATCGTTGAGTTCACTCGGCGAATCGTCTAGTTGCTCCTCTATCGCCTAAAGTTACAGAACCCTGAGACTGCACTGGGGTAATTTCGGCGAGAAGTAGTTCCATTTGGTGAGTTGCCGAATACATCGGTGAAGGATGATCTCATAGCCAAAAGTCCTGATGGAAGCCCAGATAAGAGCTGATAGGCGAGTTAAAAGGCAAAAAGGTGAATCGCGGAATGAAACGGCAATCTCGATATGGCTCGCCTAAAGTTACAGTGGCTGGACTATGAAGATAAGGAAAATGATGTCAAGACAAAGGACGATCCGCGAGTTGTCGAATGGTCGGCGAAACCCGACTTCCTCGCGGATTAATCCTAAAAAGCCTCACATCAGACTTGTATAAATTGATTTTTGCAAGAGAGAGAAAGTATTCAGAAACATAAGGAACAAAAGATTGACAAGAAAAACACTACCCTTGTGGATTTCAAGTTATTTTAGCAAGGTTTCCCATTTGATTCTTGTAATAGAGATGATTTTAGTTAATTTTAACTTTCAAATTTCGTTTACCCAGCTATGGACAACGTGGCAGGTATTGAATTTCATCTTTTCACTATGATTGGCTAAAACCCTAATCTTTGGGGTTTGGCAATGTGACTAATTGTTGAATTTTACTAATAAATGGGTGTTATCGATTAGTGATTTTGGTGTTAATCTTAAGCGGGTCTAAATTATTATGGTGGTAACGTCCGTATTGCATATTTAGTGTGATATATTTCAAAGTTTTGTGCTTGCTCGAGAGAGGAGTACAAAACCAACGTAGTAATTTGGTATCCTTAGTAGTGGGTCTTGGCGGTTTCAGCTTGAGAAACTGAAACCCAAGAGCAAGCCTTTGTATCCAGCTTGAGAGACTGGATTTGATGAGACTGTGGGCTGGTCATTTCTGAGATAGTGTTGAGGTTCAAGAGAACTCAAGAGAAATGAGATAATTGTTCGAGAGAAAGTTGCCTTACTTATAGTCCCATTTACCCGCGATGAATTAGCATTATCAGTAATGAGATACACCCATTAAGTTAAGTTCAACAATTGGTTATTCAACCCCCAAGTGTTTTCTAGTTATGTGATTGTTTCTTGTTGATAATTTGAAGTGGGTTAGTAACAACATCTTTAAATTTGACTGTGAAACTCGTAAGTGTTGTGTTGCTCAACTGCAAAGGTCATTGTCATACTTTCGTATTTGAATTCAAAGAAAGCTACTCTATGTAGAATCGACCCCTACTCAGTTTGTTGGGTTATATACTGACTAACGATCATTGACACTTAGAATTGGTTAAAGAATCTTTGAAACGTTAATCACAACCGTTGTCCAGAGTTTGATGAGTTACACTTTTTGATTAGGCGATTGTATCCTGGAGGGGACAAGTCAAGAAGGACTATTGCCAATCCGGTGAAAATATTTGATGCAGTGGACTTGAATCTACTTAAAGAAAGCGAGATATCCACGCCTCATCCAGAAGATATTTTTATTTCTTTATTTTAGTTTCAACTGTAATTTGTAATCTTGTAAACTAATAATTTTATGGAAATTCATAATGGATACAATTGAAAAATCCACAGATGTCAAGATGAGAGATCTAAACAAGCCATTTCAGTTCAACGGTAATCATTTCAAGAGATGGAAGGGTACAATACTTTTCTACTTTAGTCTTCTGTTGAAAGTGGTGCCTCAAAATCTGAAGATTATTCCCCTTTTTGTTGTATCAATATACAACTTAAAAGTTGGATTAGATTCAGAGAAATATGGCTACAGTTTTGGAAAAAATCTTTTTAGTCGGTTGCTATATTTTAGGCTTTAGTTATTGGAGATAACATTAGCTTATTTTATTCCTTTTGTTTAGCTTTTTAAGTTATGGATTCCTGTATTTATATTGCAATCATTATTTTAATAAAGCATGCAATTTAACATTGTTATCTTTCTCTTATCTTTCTATGTCAGTATATGTTTATCTCATATATCTTCTCAATGTCTCTTATGTGTTCACTAAGAAGAATCCTAATAAAGTTGACATCACCTCTATAAATTAAGATGAAACCATTTCTCATCTAGAGTAAGTGGAAAAGTATGATGGTGATTCCTATAAGTGTCGGTATTATATTCTTAAATGTCTATCTGATAATTTTTATGATTATTATGACAGAACTTACTCTAGTGCAAAGAATATTTTGATAGCATAGAAGAGTAAGTATGATACCGAAGAGGTTGGAGCCAAAAAATATGCGTCTAGTAGAATTTTTCGTTTGCATATGGTGGAAAACAAATCAGTCGTAGACCAAGCTCAATACTTTAGAATATTTTTGGAGGGCTCAGGTCTAAGGAGGTCAAAATTGGAGATAATTTTATTGTTTGTGGCATAGTAGATAAACTTCCACTTTCTTGGAAGGAATTTTAAAAAAACTATGCGCCACAAACCAAAGGAAACCACTCTTGAAACATTGAAAATGAAAATCCATATGGAAGAGGAGGCAAGAGGCCAACATGCACTTTTACAATCAGAGAGAAATATCACAACGAAGGTAAATTTAATTACTTAAAATAATGCTACTCTCACGAAAATACTTCTATGAAGCCTAAAAAGAAAAAATTCAAGAAAAATAATAGTAGACCTCCAAAGAAAAAAAATGGTTAAACTAACCAAGTGCAAAATCATAAAGTTCAAGATAAGGGATTATGCTTTGTATGTGACAAGAGTGGGCATATTGCCGGATTTTGCAGATTTCAAAAATGTGGTCCTACGCCTCATGCAAATGTTATCGAAGAACTTTTATGGTTGTTGTTATAGACATAAACATGGTTGAGAGTGTTGATGGATGGTGGGTTGGTTCTTGTGCAAACAGTCATGTTTGTTGTGACAAAGATTGGTTTAAAAAATATTCATTTTGAGGAGCCCAAAAACCATCATGCTTGGCGACTCTCACACTACTCCAGTGCTTGGAACATGAGATATCGAATCGTGTTTTACCTTTGAAAGAGTGTTAACTTTGAATGATGTACTTTATACTCCTTTCATGAGAAAAAATTTGATGTCTAGTTTTCTTCTTATTAAGCAGGCTTTAAACAAATTATTGAATATGATCAATATGTAATTGTGAAAAAAGGTATTTTGTGGGAAAGGGGTATGCTTGTGATGGGATGTTTGAATTGAATGTTGAAATGAATAAAGTTTCTATCTCGTTTATATGCTTTCTTATACTAATTTTTGACATGCTCATTTGTGTCATATTAATGATCGTTATGTTGAAATCATGAGTAGTTTAGGATTAAATCAAATGGTTAAAAAAACTAGACCTATATACATACAAATAAAAGAAAAGATAAATAAATCTCAATGGTTAAAAATAATTTGGAAAAATTGTGAGACTTGTAGAAAAGCCAAATTCACTAAAAGACCTCATTTTGAAGTTGAAAGAAAAATTGATTTGTTAGAATTAGTTCATACGGATATTGTGAACTTGGGGAAATTTTAACTCGTGGAGGTAATAGATACTTTATCAGTTTCATTGATGATTTTTCTAATTTTACATATGTTTACTTGATGAAAAAAAAAGTGATGCTATTGAATGTTTTAAAACATATCTCCATGAGGTTGAAAATCAATTTGGTAGAAAAATAAAAAGAATTAGAAGTGATAGACGCCGAGAATATGATTCAACTGAGTTTAATTCTTTTGTTAGATCATTCAGAAAAATTCATGAAACTACATCTCCGTATTCTCCTTCATCTAATGGAGTAGCAGAAAGGAAAAAAAATGAACTTTAGTTGAATTGACTAATGTCATGCTTATTGAGTCACATGCACCTCTAAATTATGGGGTGAAGCTATTTTGGCTTTCTGTTATGTGTTAAATCGTGTGCCTCATAAAATATCTAAATTGACACTTTCTCAATTATGGAAAGGTTACCAGCCAATTTTGTGATATCTAAGAGTTTGGGATTGTCTAGCCTTTGTGAGTGGATCCCAAGATTATAAAGTAGGGTAAGAAAGTCACTACTTGTGCTTTTCTTGGGTAAAGCTTCAAATAGTACAACCTATATATTTCTTAATCTTGAAAAAATGTTATAATTAAATCAAGTGATGGTATATTTCATGAAAATAAATTTCCTTTTGATTCTAAAAAAAGTAGGGTTAAAGGATTGAACAAAATAGTTTTTCACTACCTAGTTCTTCTACTTCTAGTTTTAAAAATAAAGAAATTGATGATTTTGAGTTTAGAAGAAGTAAAAGAGCTAATGTAGAAAAAGATTTTGATCATGATTTTTATGTGTTTAATGTTGGAGATGACCCTCTCGTTTTGAAAGAATCTTATCTTCACATGATTCTATTTTTTGGAAAGAGGTTTTATATGATGAAATTGAATCACTAATTTGTAAGAATACTTGGAAGTTAGATGATTTACCACCGGGTTGAAAAACTATTGGTTGGAAATGGGTCTTTCGGAAAAAGTTGAAACCGGATGGATCTATTGATAAATATAACGCTAGACTAGTTGCAAAAGGTTTTGAACAACTAGAAGGCCTAGAATTTATTGATACTTTTTCTCCGATAATAAAAATTACATTCATAAGACTTTTAATTGCTATAGCTGCAATTTTTATTTTCAAATTCATCAAATAGATGTAAAAACTTTTTATTTTTAAAATGGAGATTTAAAAGAGGAAATTTATATGGAACAACTCGAGTATTTTGTTGAAGCAGACCAAGAAAGCAAAGTGTCTAAACTTACTAAATCTTTATATGGCTTGAAACACACACCTAAGCAATGACATTAAAAATTTGATTCCTGCATGATTGGAAATGGTTTTAAAACAAATGTTTGTGATAACTGCATATATCATAAATCTTGGAATAATTCACATTATTTACCAATATGTTGATGATGTATTGATCTTTGGCTCTAACATGAATGTTATTGATGAA
The DNA here is from genome assembly GCF_900185275.1 of Solanum verrucosum. Lineage (NCBI taxonomy): Eukaryota > Viridiplantae > Streptophyta > Magnoliopsida > Solanales > Solanaceae > Solanum > Solanum verrucosum. The sequence goes on along the minus strand of NW_026019911.1, from coordinate 812,727 downwards.
TCTAAAAATATTCTTAGAAGCCATTTTGATATGAAAGATCTTGGTGAGGCATATTTAATTCTTGGAATAGAAAATAACAAGAACATGTGATGAAATTTTCCTTGACAATCACATTATGCTGAGAAAATTTTGAAAAAATATAACTTTCGTGATTACAAGCATGTTGTAACTCCTTCTGATTCAAGTGTTCACTTATTTTCTGTTGAAAGTGAAAATGATGTAGTAAATTAAAAGGAATATGCTAGCTTAATTGGAAGTTTGAGATATGTGATTGATTGCACTAGGCTTGATATTGAATATGCAGTAGAGTACTAAGTAGGTTTACAAACAAGCAAGGTAATGATAATTGACATCCTATAACAAGAGTTGTGATATTTTTAATTGAAACAAAAAATTGTGGTTTAATCTATAAAAAATATCCTGATGTACTTGAAGATTTTCTGATGCAAATTGGAACACCTTATCAGGTGATTCATGTTCTACCACTGGTTATATTATTACTTTGGGTTGTGATGCTATTTGTTGGAGATCAAAAAAGCAAACTATAATTTTTAACTCAACCATGGAGGCTAAACTAATTGTTTTAGCTTCATCTAATGAGGAATTGAATTGATTAAGAGATTTATTATTTCAAATACTTTATTTTTAAAAACCAATTCCTCCTAATTTAATTCATTGTGATAGCACTACTACAACTAGTAGAGTGTAAAACCATTAGTACAACGGGAAACCCAGACCTATAAGGAGGAAACATAGTAATGTATGATTGTATTTGATAAGTGGTACCATTTATGTTGACTAAGTCAAATCGTTTGATAATATTGCAGATCCTTTTACTAAGGCCTTCACAAGAGAGAAGGTATGGAGAACATTGATAGGGATGGGATTTGTCGCACCCCGAGCCTCCACCATGGGCGGGTCTGGCACTCGAGAACCATTGTTGGCCCCAAGCGAACCCCTTGGTCTGGCTAGACTCTCACCGGAAGACTTACTCAACAGAAAATGTACTTAAATACAATCTTAAATAAATTGTCTGAATAGATAAACTGAGAATGTTTAGAAAATAACATTCAACTTAGCCAAAATGGTAACTGAAGTCTTTAAAATCAAACAACTGAAATATCAAGACTAAAGAACTCATATCTAACTGTCTATGAAGCCTCTAGATACTAACAAGGATGTCGGGACAAGACCCCCGATCATCCTAACAACTGAAATAGCCAAAAAAAAAAAAACATAACCAAAGGGATCTTTCGGAAAGCAAGGAGACTCACCAACTGACTCTAAGTGTTCGACTGGATCAACGAGGCGCTGGATACTGATCCTGGTTACCTGTATTTGCATCATAAAATGATGTCGGCCAACTGGCATCAGTACATTGAATGTACGAGCATGTGGGGGGAAAACTAACCATGACATAAGCTTGAACTGAATTTTGAAAGAAACACTTAGCTCATCTTTTCTCCCCTTTTCTCCTCTTGAACGATTTAGAATGAATCCGAATTGACTCAATCTGATTAGATCCCTTAAATTAGGCGAGCAAAACGTTTTAGACTAGTGGGATATGGAAAAGACCCTCCTTAAAACATATTACTTTCCTTAACTAAACAGGTTGTACTTAAACAAGCATATCTCCCTCATCCAAATTTGGAATTTAGCAAACTTGGTGGCGTTGGAAAAAGGATTCAATGATCTTTCATTTGATACCTTATGAGTCACCTAACTCATCCTAAGCTGAAAGTTATAGTTATTTGAAGTTGACCCATAACTCACAAATTGAAGACTAACTTGCCCAATTCTCAATTTAGCTATTTCTAAATTTAGCTCTTTCTAAGACCGAGGTGTTATCAAGTGACACAAAAAAGGAGTCAAAAATATAAAAAATACTCACCGTTTTTAAACAAAATTGAATTTTTTCCCCTTTTAGTTTGTTTTTTTTAAAAAATGATATACTATTATTTTGTTTTAGTTCGTTTGAGAAAGATGACTTTTTTCTTTTATGAAAATATTATAATTTTAGATTTCCACATGTATATTTAAGTTCATAAGATTAAAAAGTAATTTTGGTACATTTGATATAACTTTAATTTAGAACTATAAAATTTAAAAAGCTTCTTATTTTCTTAAATTTTCTATCAAGTCAAACTAGGTCATTCTTTTTGAAATGGAGGGAGTACAATGATAAAAATATTTAAGATTCAAGATTCGTGTGGTATGTATGAAAAAACTACCGAATTCGACATATTTGCATACCACATATATTAATCTTACATATACATTCAAATAATTACCTAAAATTCCACTATTTAAGAATTTTTTTTTATCATATTTGTCAATGTGTTTTTAGTTTAGCTGCAATAATATTTCTACCAAATAGAACATGCTCTTCTTCTCTCCTTCTCTCACATGGAGTTATTATTTCTATTAAATATATGAAAAGACGATTGGATATTCTATACAAAAATTGTGACAAAATTAATATTAAAAAATAGGCAAAATACTTCCTCCAATCCAAAATACTTTTGTTTCCATTTTTAGTTTGTTTCCAAAAGATAACTTTTTTTTCTTTTATGAAAATATTTTAAATTTAGCTTTCCACATGGCATATCTAAGGTCATAAGATTAAATGATATTTTGGTACATTTGATATAACTTTAATTTAGAACCACAAGATTGAAAAATATTTTTTTATTTTCTTAAATCATATGTCAAGTCAAATTAGGTCATTCTTTTTTAATCAAAGGGAGTACAATAACAAAAGTATTCAAGATTCGTGAGATAAATATGAAAAAACTACATAACTATACATACATTCATATCACATCTATTAATCTTACCTATGGTTTCAAATAATCACCTAAAATTCCACTATTTAAGAATTTTGTACCATAGTTGAAGTGAGATACATAACAGCCTAACAAATAGCTAGAATAGAGAAATTGTGTGTAATGTATCCCTTAATTCAAGTCTTCAATCTTAATCAACCATTCTCTCTCCTAAATATCTCTTTCACGACCAAACCCATTGGATCGTGTGAGCGCCTACTTTAATACGCTGAAATTAACATAAAACTCGGATGTAGGAATCATATTTTTACAATTAACCAAAAACCTTCCCAAGGAAGTAAAGTACTATGTATAAAACAAAATAAGACACAACTCCCACCATAAGAAAATATAAGTAGAAGTGGTCAGAGATCATCATCATCTTCACCTTAGAAACATTACTAACTCCCGCACCAAGATTATGCCAAGTGAGCAAGAATAGTATCAGCACAAACAACATGTACTTATAGTCATAATCGGTCGACCCGAATCCATAACATAATATCATGCTCATAATCAAGAATAAGAACATAAAAAATTTCATTAGGACTCACACACTCTAAGACCTCAGTCTTGGAAATAGCTAAATTTAGATTTGGGCAAGTTACACATCAGTTGTGAGTTTTGGGTCAGCTTCAAAAGACCATCACTTTCAGAACAGGATGAGTTAGGTGGTCCATGAGATATCAAATGATATATCTCTGAGTCCTCTTTCCAATGCCACCAAGTTTTCTAAATTCCGAGTTCGGATGAAGGAGATATGCTCGTTTTAGTACAACCTGTCTAGTTAAGGTAATCCATCCGAATTTAGGAAGGGGTATTTTGGTCTTATCCTTACCACCACTAAACTAAATCATTTTTAGTAATATTTAATGGGTCTAGACTGCTTATATCAGGTTTCACAATTCCTAAAAATGCTTAGGGTTTTAGAGAGAAGTTCAAGAGGAGAAAAAGGAGAAGTTCAAGCGTTTATTCTAGATTCTTGCGATAGTTGAGGGGTTTCACCAAGGTTTCAATCCTAGAGAGGTATGTAATCTTTCACAATAATGGGTTCATTCACCCTCACGCCAATTATGAGTTTCTTGAGTTGATCTCGTCCATGACAACCTATGTATTGAGGTTCTTAATGAGTTTCTTGAAGTTTCGTTCTTAAATCTTTATAATGTGATTTGATGAGTTCTTAAGGTGAATGTTATGAGTTTGAGCATTGTTTTTAGTAGATTTTCGTTTACTAAGGTTGGGTATTCGAATATAAGAGAGTTTGGGAGAAAACAGTAGGTTCTAGGTGAATTAGGGCCAAAAATAAAGAAAAAAACTTTGTCGGAACGATTTGGGGAAGGGGTGGAACGATGCACCACTAATGCACCAGAGTGGCTTGGCGCGCCGTGCCTCTAGTGCACCTGAAATGGCGTTCTGAAGTTTAGGGGCTAGCGTCCCGTGCCACTTAGTGTGCCAATGCAGTCTACCCCTACTCATTTTATATCGTTTGGTCCGTCTAAGTTCTTTTAAAACGTATCCTTGATCTCATCTTGATTATAGCTACTCAAACTACATCTAATCATTCAGAAATGCATATATCAAAATCATAATTCTTGAATTGTCATTTTCAAATTCAAAATAGAGTTAAGAGTAAAGTTTGAGGGAGTTCTTTTGAGTCATTTTGAGAAGTGTTTTCCAAACTTTTAAATTTTGTTTCAAGACTTGAGCACTTGACTATGAGGATGAGAAGAGTTGAGTTTAGTTTTCAAATAAATATATGGGAACTAAGTATTCCCAAGAGTAAATGATTTACATTTAAAATGAGAGGAAACTTGTTTTCCAAATGAGTTCATGAGGAGTTTTTGAGCACTATCTCTTTTAAGAGAAACCTTTGAGTAATAATCTCAAAGTTTGAGGATGAAGAAATCTTTTTAGGCATATGAGCATGAGTTTTATTATTGGGAGTAATATTGAGCACTGATATGGGGACGAGTTAGACAACTCAAAGTCCTCATAAACTATGTATGCCAACATGGGTACAAAGTCATACTTTTTAGATGATTTCGTATTGCTTTTAAAGCATAGCTTAGTGGATCCACTTAGTTTAGGATGTCTTATACTCCGACAAGGTATAGGATAGGCTTGGCAGCGTAGGCGAGACCCTGTATCATCACATAGCTAATAGTGATGGTTGTCCGTTATAGAATCTCTCAAATAAGATAAAAGAGTTCTTATTGTATTTTTAAATACATTGAGTTATTATCTACTTTTCAAAAGATTTCTTTATAATTAATCTTTATGGTTGCTTTTCTATTGAACTGAGTTGAGTATTTCTTAGTTTGAGTTTCTTTGAGTATATTTGAGTATCCTTGTGTATCCTTGAGTTCAGTTGAGTTGAGATGAGGTGAGTAAGTTCTTTCTTTTTATCAGTTCAAGATTATGTTTGTTCTTTAGAGTTTCCCCTTGCATGTTCGTACATTCCATGTACTGATGCCATTTGGCATGCATCTTTCATGATGCAAATATAGGATTTCAAAGTCAGCAGCGCGCACCGTTAATACCACTTGGAGTTCCAAACTTGCTTTGGTCAGCCTCATTGCTACCGTAGGATTCCCATTTACTTTTAAGTTTTGATAGGATGTCGAGGGTCTTGTCCTGACTTTGATCATTATCATTGTATGCTTCATAGATAGTAGTAGTTGGGGAGTCCTTTCCATTTACTTTCTATTAAGACTTGAGTTGAACAATTCTGTTATTAAGTATTTCAGAGTTTATTGAGTTGAACTGATTTTTAGTAATAATGTTGTTATGAATTGAGTTACATTTTTGGTCCATTTATTGTTGAGTAAGACTTTCACTGAGAGTTGAGCTAGGCCACGAGTTCGCTTGGGGCCAGCAATAGATCTTGACTGTCAGCAACGTCTAAGTTGTAGGCTTGGGGTGTGAAAAACTTTGTATCTAAGCATAGAGGTCAAGAGGCCTAGGGTGTCTATGAAGTCGTGGTTGTAGAATCTTAGTTATCAGGGTGAATCACACCACATCTATAATTAGAAGTCTACGATATTTAGGATCTATCTCACTTCTTTCATCCTCTTTTTTTGCGATAGAGTTCAACTCTATAAAATTTTTGTTCTAATTCATGGTCACGCGTATCTTTCAGATCATGCCTCGCCAAAGAGCTTTTTGAGGTCGTCTTGCTAGGAGGAATATTGATCCTCAAGATCAAGGGGTACCCAATGCACCAGAAGTGGAACCCCAAAGATAGGTCACTAATGCTGAATTCTGGGATGCTATCCGGATGTTGAGTCAAGTTGTGACCAACTAAGCTGGTCAACAACAAGAAATTTGTTAGGATGCGATTGATACATCCAGGATCCGGTAGTTCTTAAGGATGAATCCTCCAGACTTTATCGATTTAAGTGACACCGAGGATCCGGAGAACTTTGTGGAAGAGTTGGAGAAAGTATTTTAGGTGATGCATTTTCCAGATGCTGAGTGTGTGGAACTAGCTACATACCATCTCAAGGGTGTTTCTAGAGTCGGTGATTGAAGATCAGATGACTAAATCAGCCCATTTCTTGCCGATAAAGACCACCTATAAATCAAAGTATTATGCCAGATTATATATTCAAGAGATAGTCCAACTTCATGGAGTTACTTTGTGTATCATTTCAAAGAGAGGGGAACAATTCACCACGTAGTTTTGGAAGTCTTTCTAGAAAGATTTTGGTTCCAAGGTAAATTTGAATACTGTTTTTCATCCTCAGACATCAGGTCAAGAAGATCGTACTATTCAGATTTTAGAGAATATGTTGAGGGCTTGTGTGTTCGACTTCAAAGGTAATTGGGATGATCACTTACCTATCACTGCGTTTTCTTACAATAATAGTTATCACTCTAGCATCCAGATGGCTCCTTATGAGGCACTTTATGGGAGAAGATGTAGATCTCCTATTCGTGTTTTGATGTTGGTGAGGCTGGATTGATAGGGCTAGACTTAGTTCATCAAGCTATGGAGAAAGTGAAGAACATTCAAGAAAGATTGAAAACAACACAAAGTCGTCAGAAATCATATACAGATGTTAGGAGAAGAGACTGGGAATTTGAGGTTGATGATTATGTTTATTTGAAGGTTTCACCCATGAATGGTTTTATTAGGTTTGGAAAGAAGTGGAAGCTTAGTCCCCGGTATATTGGTCCTTACAGGATATCCAAGAGAATTGACAATGTAGCTTATGAGTTGGAGCTACTGCCAGAGTTAGCAACATTCAATTCGGTGTTTCACATTTCTATGTTGAAGAACTATATGGGCGATCCTTCACTTATTATACCTACTAAAAATATTAGTATTAAGGACAACCTATCTTATGAGGACATACCCATTGAGATGTTTGATTGTGAGGTTCGTAGGTTGAGAACCAAGGAGGTGGCATCAGTCAAGGTCTTTGGGAGAAATCAGTTAGTTGAGGAAGATACTTGGGAAGTTGATGAGGATATGAAGAAGAGATACCCACATCTCTTTACTTCTAGGGAAATTCCAGACCAAGGTAATGATTTGGTAACACACTCTTCAATTGATATGCTATGTCGTGTTAAATTGCATGTCGGTTGTTTGAACTGGATGTTAGATGTTGCCACCATTAGTTCTAATTAGAGTAATCTCATTCAAGTATGAATGTTCCCAAGGGGGAGATATTGTAATGCTTCAGTCTTGGAAAGAGCTAAATTTAGATTTGGGTAAGTTAGACTTCAATTGTGAGTTTTGGGTCAACTTCAAATGACCATAACTTTCAGCACAGGATGTGTTAGGTGGCCCATTAGATATCAAAAGAAAGATTTATGAGTCCTCTCTCCAACGCAGCCTAGTTTTCTAAATTTCGAGTTTGGATGACGGAGATATGCCCATTTGAGTACATCATGTCTAGTTAAGGAAATCCATCAAAATTTAGGAGGGGTATTTTGGTCTTTCCCTTACCCACACTAGCCAAACTCATATTTAGTAATATTTTAGGGGTCTAAACTTACTTATATTAGTTTCACAATTCCTAAAGACGCTTAGGGTTTTAGAGAGAAGTTCAAAAGGAGAAAAAAGAGAAGTTCAAGCGTTCGTTTAAGATTCTTGCGATCGTTTAGGGGTTTCACCTAGGGTTAAATCCTAACGAGGTATTTAAGCTTTGATAGTGATGGGTTTTTTCACCCTCACGCCAATCATGAGTTTTTTGAGGTTATTTCGTCCATGATAACCCATGTATTAATTTTCTTGATTAGTTTCTTGAAGTTTTGTTCTGAAATCTTTAATATTGGGATTTGATGAGTTCTTGAGGTTAATGTTATGAGTTTGAGGTTTTTTTTTAGTAGAATTTTATTTACTAAGGTTAAGTTTCATAATCTATGAGAGTTTGGGATAAATCAATCGATTCTAGGTGAATTAGGGCCTAAAATCAAGAAGAAAAATTCATCAGAACGATCTAGTGAATGGGTGGCGTGACGCACCACTGATGCCACATTGGTTGGTGCGCCGTACCGCAGTGCACCAGAAATGGCGTTCTTAGGTTTAGGGGATGGCGCACCGCGGCACTCACTGCGCCAGGGCAGCCTGCCCCTGCTCCTTTTTAGTGGTTTATTCCGTCTAAGTTCTTTTAAAACATATCCTTGCTCTCTTCCTGATTATAACTACTCAAACTACATCGAATAATTTAGAAATTCGTATATACAAATCATAAATTCTTGAATTCACATTTTCCAATTCAAGATAGAGTTAAGAGTAAGGTTCGAGGGAGTTCTTTTGAGTCATTTTGAGAAGTCTTTTGCAAACTTTTAAATTTTGTTTTAAGAGTTGAGCATTTGAGTGTGAGGATTAGGATAGTTGAGTTCATTTTCAAAATTAATATATGAGAACTAAGTATTCCAAGAGTAAATGTTTTACATTTAAAATGGGAGGAAACTTGATTTCCAATTGAGTTCATTAGGAGTTTTTCAGCACTATCTCTTTTAAGAGAACCTTTTGAGTAATAATCTCAAAGTTTAAGGATGAGGAAATGCTTTTAAACATATGAGAATGAGTTATATTATTGGGAGTAGTATTGAGCACTAGTATGGGGATGAGTTCACACAACTCAAAGTCTTCATAAACTATGTAGTCCAACATGGATAAAAAGGGTCATACTTTTTAGATAATTCATCATTTCTTTTAAAGCACAGGTTAGTGGATCCACTTAGTTGAGGATGTATTATACTCCGACAAGGTACGTGACAGTTCAGGCGATATGGTGTATTATCACATAGCTCATAGTGATGATTGTCGGTTAGAGAATCTCCCAAATAAGAGTAAAAGAGTTATTATGGTATTTTTAAATACATTGATTTATTATCTACTGCTTACAAGCTTTCTCTATAACGCATCTTTATGGTTTCTTCTATATTGAACAGAGTGGAGTATTTTTGAGTTTTAGTATCTTTGAGTATTCTTGCGTATCCTTGAGTTAAGTTGAGTTGAGATGAGGTGAGTATGTTCTTTCCTTTTATCAGTTCAAGCTTATGCCAGTTCTTTAGAGTTTCCCCTTGCATGCTCGTACATTCCATGTACTTATGCCATTTGGTCTGCATTTTTCATGATGCAGATAAATGAGTTCAGGGTCATCAACAGGCGCACCGTTGATACGACTTGCAGTTCCAGAGTTGCTTTGATTAGCCTTCTTGCTTCCGAAGGATTCCTATTTACTTTTATATTTTGTTAGGAGGTCGAGGGTCTTCTCCTAACTCACATCATTGTCATTAGAGAATTCATAGATAGTATTAGTTGAGGAGTCTTTTTCATTTACATTGTAATGTTTAAAGACTTGAGTTGAACAATTATGTTATTAAGTATTTCAGACATTATTGAGTTAAATTGATTTTTAGTAATGATGTTGTTATGAGTTGAGTTACCTTTGAGGCCCATTTATTGAGTAAGTCTTCCGCTGCGAATTGAGCTAGCCCAAGGGTTCGCTTGGGGCCAGCAATGGCTCTTGAGTGTCTGTCACCTCTAGGGTGTAGGCCCGGAGCGTGACACACATTTCACCTCCAGTCATCCACCTTCTTTTGCTGCCGACTCTACCATCCAAGTCTTTATATCCTCATATCAAATCATAGCCTAACTCATGTCTATCACATAAAGAATTCCCCCACCTCCTCGATCTCTCATGTGAACACCTTACCTTATCCACACCCTAGTTATATGAGATATAAACAGGTAACAAAATGTAGAAAAAATAGAAATGTACATTTATAAACACAATTATAAAAAATCCCGAACTTCCAATCCTCACCCTGACATAGCACACACACCCAGTCACACCTACTTCATCACACTGTTCTAGTAACTAAACAATATACCAAGTTCTCTCATGAAACCCACACACAAATTGTTAGTGTAACTATGTGGTAACCATTTCAATTGTTAGTGTACTTACATGATATTTGATTCAATAACAATATGTATCAGTGTGATACCCAATCCAAATAAATATATGTACCATCGTGGTACCCGATTCAATAATATATATGTACTTGTATCCTATTAAGACTCCCCTCCCCACCCCGCGTCCTTACCTCACTCTTCCTCCATCCGTGCAAAATCCAAATTACTCTCGTTGTTTTAAAAGAAATGACTTATTTTATTTTTTAGTTTTTTTAAAAAATGATTTTTTTTGTTTTTTGGTAATACTTTAATTTTAATTAGTGAATTTATCTGTGCTTCACACGGTTAAAAACAAATTATAAAATGTCAATAATTTTATTAAAATGTGATATAAATATAACAAATATTTATAATATTTGCATAAATATTATATATGTCTAGACGTATAAGTGATTTCGTAATGAAAAATATTTCGTTAGTAGTTATATGACTCCCAACAAAATCAAAAGTTGTTATATTGGACAAAAAATTTATAAACTTATGATAATAACAAAAATCGTATAGAATATAAAACAAAGAAAATTATGGGGAGAATAGAAATAAAAAAATAAAAAAATAATGCAACATCATTCTTATGATCTTAATCATTAAAACAATAGAAGACAAAATACGAAATTAATGCACAATTTTTCAAACTCTTGTCTACATTCATTCCCACAATCAGATCATCATTCAAAATCCTTCACTTTATTATTCATGTCAAATTTAGACATGAATATAAGAAGTATGTAAGAAAAATATAATAATTCTAATGTGATCATTTCTACAAAGTCTTACAATGCCTTTATTTGTAGAATTACAATACGAATACCGAAACAATACCATGACTATCAATTATTTAAGAGATTTTTATTCTTTATGGGGGAAATAAAAGGCCAATGTAGTAAAAAATTTGTATTTTAAATTTTATTAAACAAATTTACAATAATATTATTGAACCTTGGTTAGTAGTTAGTATTATTACACACAAAGATACAATAACTAATTTGCATATAAACAAAAATACAGACATGCAATAATAAAAAATTATACAAATTCAAACTAAAGAAGTTATATGGATAAAACACAAAAACACATATTCCTTAGGACCTTATCATAATAAAATAGATAAAAAAAATATGAATACAAAATAAGTGCCTACTTTTTTGAACTATTAGCCGACAACCATTTTGTCAAATTAATCAACATTCAAGAGTCTTCTTCATCATGTCAAGTTAACACATGAATTTTATAATAGAAGTATACTACAAATAACAATGTAATTTAAAAAATAATCTTGAGTTGGAATTTCATGAAACAAAAAACTTTTGAATTTATATTGACAAAAATTGAGGAATATCATAAAGCATCTTAAATTTTATAATTTAATATTTTGGGGTTATGAATATGAAAACTTAAAAGTCATTTAATTAATGATATTATTAAGAGTAGAAGTGGGGATAAGGCATAAGTACCCCCTAGAATATGACCGAAATGCTAGAGAGGGACCTAGACTTAACTAGGGTCCTATTACCCTATTACCCCCCTCCCCCCACTAAACTAATTTAAAATGCAATTATACACCACAAACGTTGACATGATAGAGAGTGTGCACACTCTCTTGAAGGAAAGTGACGAGTAAACAAATTGAACACATGTCATTTTTTTATTAGTAACTTTATAATTAGTTATTACACATATTTTTTGATAATAAAACTTATATCTATTCAATTATTTTTGTTTCTTTCTTTGTAAAATATTTATTTTAATTTCTTTCTTACTTTAAACTTTTTTAATTAATTTATTATCTTTTCACTTTTAATTAATTTAAAAAAACTATGTGTATTGTTTTTGAAAAGATAATATAAAAGTGTCCTTTACTTTTAACATTTTAATTTATTTTTATGTTTTATTTTATTTTCTTCACTTATTTGATCTTCATTAAAAATTAACTTAATATAAATACAAGACATTTGTAATTAAATTTCAAATCAAATCAAAACGAAAGACAAAGAAAATAAAATCAATAGAAAAATAAAAGAGAAAAGACAATGAATGAAGGTAAAAAAAAATAAGTTTCGATACAAAGTAAAAACAACTGTGTATTAGGTTAATTTAAATACAAGAAAAAGAAAATAAGAAGATTTTTTTTAAAAATAAATTAAAAAAACAATTTTTTTAAGAAAAGAATTTACACATATGGACGGCAAGTGTGTACAAACAGAACCATCTTGGGTGGTTTAAGGTGCCACGTCGGCACAAAAGGTGCACAAAAATAAGTTTGGTCAGTCATAGTTTAGGGGGTACTTGTACCTTACTCCGTAGAAGTTTAATAAATATAAGTTATGGACGTGAAACTTTAAAAATAAATAAAGAAGGAAAAACACAAATAAAGAAGATAAAAAGAAATACCTTTATATTAAATAGAGACATAAATTTCTTGAATTGAATTAATAAAAATAAAAAAAGGAATAAACAACGGAAGAGAAGTGATTTAAGGAAATGTTTAATGTCATAAATAATAATATTTAGGAAAAAAATCGTAAGAAAAGATTATTATTTTCTCTTATTATATAAGAGGGAGTTGGAGATTACCAAGCTGGTCTGTCGACATGTGTGCTTCCTCATAAGGCTAATCTTGTAATTTCACTTATTAGCTTAAATGTATTTCTCCATTTTTACACAAAAACCACGAATTTCATCCTCCACATTTTAGCTTAACACGCGTCCCTCCTATTTTTTCAGACAGAAAACCACAACTTCCATCTTCCACCACCTCGGTTGCTTCCAGTTCTGCTTACTGAAGTTTATTGGCTTGCTTCTGCTCGATGGCGCTTCTTCAACTCAGGTGAGTATCTTCTGAATAGAAGAACCCAGGTTGTGGAAAAAACCTAACCCAACATTTTTGCCTGTTAAAATTTTAAAAATATAAAATTGGATGTTAAAATTTTGCTTCTTTATACCTTTACTCAGGCGCAATTCTAATTGTCCTTCATTTTTGGAGTTTCGTATATACGCAGTTGGTGATTTTTACTTCTCGGGGGAACCTGACTACTTCAAAATATCTAATCCACCATTTTTGGGATTGATATAGTAAAAAATTGTAACACCCAGAAAACTAGTAGACTAAACTAGGACCTTGTGTGAGGGTTCTAGAGTTTGATATGAGGGTTAGAGTCGTAGATAAGACTTACCGTACCTAGAATGAGGAGTTTAGAGGTTAACCGTTAAGGTACGACTCACAAAGGATGAACCAAGGGTCCTTGAAGAGGACCCTAGAAAACCACCCCAAAACAGTTCCTAAATCTGCCTTGCCAACATCTCTGAGGGGGACCCACGCCCTATGGATGGGCCTCATAGGTCAAGGCCCTCAAAAACTAGCCACACATCACCATACACTGATGAAAAGTATGGGCCGTTGGTGGAACCACAGTCTATGGATGTGGTCTTGTGGGTAGGGGGGAGTGAGGGCTTAAGTGTTTAAGTTAACAGGGTTAAGGGAGGGTTCTAGAATTAATTAGTCATTAAGTAGGGTCATTTATTAGTAATTAGACCACTAATATAAACCTAATAGACCTCTAAATACAAGGATTAAAATCATTATTTAAGATTCACCAAAGAACCCAATTCCCTCCAAGAAAATCCTCTCTCTAAAAAAGTGAAGAAGAAAAAGAAGAGGAGAAGAAAGATAGGTCAAATTCCTCCATTTTTGCAAGCATTGTGACGGATTTATAATCAAGGTATGTTAGCTTATTAATACGTGGATTCTTCCATCCATGGAGCCCCCTAGATTTCCTCCAATTGTGAAGATAAACCCCCAATAATAGTTAGGGTTTCTTCCTATATTATGGGTAGTGTTGAGTATTATTCTGATTGAGCGGATAGTACTTGTTATGATTGATTTAGTATTGAATCATGATATATTGATGATATTATATGTTTTCCATGGCTAACCCTAGTTTAATTGATGAAATTGAAGAATGTGGGTATATGCCGTGTGAAGTGAAATTGAGGATTCATACGTGACTAGAATTAATGACATGTATAGTAATTGTTCAAGAATAGAAGTATGTGAAAATGAATAGAATTAGAATAAGTTATATATGATGGATCATGACTTGTAAAGCTTGATATTGAACCTTGATGATGATTTATGACTAGAACTACTTATTAATGAAGTATGTGATTAGAATGCCTTGAAATCTAGATATGAATGATGATTTTACGAAGTAAAGCTTTGAGAGTGAAGTGTCTATGATCATGATAGGTTGTTGTGTTGTTAGAAGAATATACTCATATTCACACTTAGGCATGAATATGCTAGGAGATGAAAGGCTTTATCATATAGAATGATTCTAGGTTGGAAGGTTTACTCACCTAAACTTAAAAATGCATGTTAGACTAGAATAGCTTGAAGTTGAGACATAGTATTCCTTCATGAATAGATTCACTTGGTAAGACAAGACCAAACTTGGTAGCTTGAGTTAGTAATAGTCATGGTAGCTTTGGATTGAGGAATCATACTCTTTTAAGGGTATCTTGCACTAGCATTATAGAATGCCTTCATGGTAGCATGACTTAGTTAGGCCAAGACCATTTCATGGTAGCTTAGGGTTGAGGAATCATACTCTCCTAAGGGTAGCTTAGGATTGAGGAATCATACTCTCCTAAAGGTAGCTTAGGATTGAGAAATCACACTCTCCCAAGAGTAGCTTGTATTAGCATCATAGAATGTTTGCATGGTAGCTAGGATGGAACACTTGTACCCTTCCTAGAATAGCTTGGACTTGAATGATTAATATGTTTTCCATGATAGCTTGGTCTAGCCTAATAGGGTGCTATTCTTTGGTAGTTTAGAATGATAAATAGTAATCGTTTGAGTATGATAGCCTAAAGTGGTACTTAGTGTTGGTAGAATTATTGGGTCTTAACCATGCCTTGCACAACTATGACTTGAAGCTACTTATGCAGTGTTTTCTTATATTATGTATATTTAGCTTAGATTGTTACCATACTTGACTTCCATGATATGTTTGACTAAAGGTGAGAGATTCCCTTGTCTATGAGAAGTAACATAAAGATAATATCAATTATGATAAAGAGGGGTATGATGGTCTAAAAGTGGTACTTAGCCTAGATGGGATTATGGGGTTTCATCTATGCATTGCCAAGTTTAACTTGAAAGTTATGAAGTTGCTCTTATATGAAGATGCTCTTGTTTGTGAGAAGTAAGCTAAGCATGTCACCATAAAATGGTAACTATAAATATGATGACCAAAGGGGATACTTAGCATGAATGGGATTATGAGGTCTTATTCATGCATTGCACAAGTATGCTTTGAGGTTACTTGAGAGGTAGTTCTCTTGTGATATGAAGGACTAAGGGTTGAATAATGCTTATAGGATGCTCTTATGTGAAGATGCTCTTGTTTGTGAGAAGTAAGCTAAGGATGTCACCATAAAATGGTAACTATATATATGATGACCAAAAAAGATATATAGCATGAATGGGATTATTGGGTCTTATTCATGCATTGCACAAGTATGCTTTGAGGTTACTTGTGAGGTAGTTCTCTTATGATATGAAGGACTAAGGGTTGAATAATGCTTATAGGATGATTATATTGGAGACTTTGCTTATGAATATGATGTTGTCTCTTATGCTTATGGATGATGTATTATGTTGAATAACCCTTATGTTGTGCTAGCTATCATATTTAGTACTTTTGTACTAACGCATACTCTTGCCTACATTCTAATCAAATGTAGGGTTCGGTGATTTGAGTTCCATTCTTGAGGATAGGTTTCTTAGGAGCAAGGAGTTGAAGACTTGGTGAGTCCTCATAGCATCGAGGATAAAACCACCATTTCCTTTATGTCATTTCTTTATGTTTTGTGACTATTGTATGGGCTTTGTCCCAAGAATTATTCAAAGTTGTATTAGATGGTCTGAGACAAAGTGTAATAAGACTTCCGTTTTGCTTTTATAAAGACTTCGATTGTATGGATAAAGTTTAAAAATTTCCATACTTTTTCTATTATCTTATATTATTATATGCTAAGGGCTTGTATGAGACACCTTCGGGATCAAGTACGCCATGTTACATATTGGGTGTACCCCTAGGTTGTGACAACTTGGTAATGAGAGCACAAGGTTTAGAATGGTTCTAAGATTGTTTCAAACCATGTCTAGTAGAGTGTTGTTCATACGTGCGAAACGCGTTACATTTATGAATACGAGGCTATTGGATGTTTAGGAAATCTCACTTCTTCTTTCTCTAAGTCGTTCTATAGAGTTTGGGTCTAGTAGGTCTTTCTTCTAATCCATGCCCTGTGGGTTTTCAGAGTATGGGTAGTACAAGGGCAAATGCGAGGAGAGATGAGGAAGGCAATGAGTATCAAAAGGTTCCTCTCCAAGTTCCATACCAAGCTCCTCCTCAATCTCCAATTGATCTTCAGGATATGTCGAATGCGGATATTAGGTCAACTTTCCAAATGTCGGACCAAACTTTGACCACTCAAGCTCAAGCCGAAATGGCTCAAGTGAATAAGGAGGTGGTAGCTCCGGGAAACTCAATAAGGGGGTTGGCTGCTTCTAAAGTGAGGGAGTTTTTGAGGATGAACCCTCCGGATTTTAGTGGCTCCAAAGTTGAAGAGGATCCTAATGAGTTTATAGAGGAGGTTTATAAGGTACTTGCTATCATGGGGTGAATTCAGTAGAGAAAGTAGAGCTAGCCATTTACCAATTGAAAGATGTTTCCCAAATATGGTATGAACAATGGAAATACATTAGGCCAGTAGAAGCGGTCCTAATATAGTGCGAAGGGTTCAAAGAAGCATTTCTTGATAGGTTCTTTCCCTAAGATTTAAGGGAAGCTAAGGTGGAAGAGTTCATCAACATTAAGCAATGTAGCATGAGTGTTAATGAGTAAGCATTGAAATTTTCTCTATTGTATAAGTATGCTCCATCTATGGTAGCGAATCCGGGGGATATGATAAGTAGGTTCTTGACAGGGGTGTCCGACATGGTAGCAAAAAAATGTCATACAACAATGCTCCATGATAATATAGATATCTCATGTCTTATGGTTTATGTTAAATAAATGGAGGATAAACTCAAATATAGATCTAAGAAGGTTAGTGTTCAATGAGCTCGAGATAGCTGCCTGATGAGAGGAAGGGGTCCGATGGACATGTTTGCTCTAGGAATCGATAAAATTTTTCCAGACAAGGCTCTTCTAATTCTCCTAAGTATAAGGATGAGAGGGTGTCTAACCCTAAGCCACCCGGAATTTGTAATGAGTCCCTATAATCTACTTGTGCTAGATCTGGAAAGAGACATGAGGGTAGGTGTTTAGCCGGTAGAGAGGGTTGCTTTAGTTGTGGTGAGAGTGGCCACAAGATGAAGTATTGTCCAAAGTCAAAAGTTATGAGAAGAGAGGGTAAGCAAGTTGATCCCAATGGTCCAGAGGAGATTGTTCAAAACAAGAATAGGTTCTATGTCCTTTGAGCCAAAAATGTTGAAGAGTGATTTCTTTATGTTGCTACCGGTATGTGTTCTATATTTTAGTAAATTCCGGATTTACTTGTATTTTGTGACTTAATATGATAGTCTTTGATGTTTTCCTTAGTATAGATGATGTTTAAAAGAGTTTGTATAGGACTGCTCCCAAGGGGGAGATAGCGTGTCTAGATGGCAAGGTCATTGTGTGATTATGTGTTGCCATGATTTCCTTATATGGTGCATTTTCATGAAAAATATTAAAATTGGTAGAAATGACTTATGTGCATTGTATTTCCTCATGTTGTAATGCATTGAGTATGAGTTGCCCATTTGACTTCAAGAGATGAATTAAGGAGCATGCCTTAGTTTAGAGCTGAAAGATTCCTCCTAGAATAAATGCTTTGAAAGTAGATTACATATAGGGTCCATGAGTGTATGTTAAGCATGTTTTAGCTAGGAGATGGAAGTTCCTCCTTGGATATGAGTAGATATATAATTTCATGCATTTTGAGTTGTTAGGTGTAGCTCCTACTTCCTTGTGTTGCATTGAGTATGTTTAGCTTGGGGAGGAAATTCTTCCTTTGTTTTTGTACATTTGAATGTGTTGCATGCATGATGGGTTGCTAGTCTAGAGTCATTTCCTTTAAGAAGTGTTTTGAATCGTCATTCGAGGACGAATGATCCCAAGGGGGAGATATTGTAACACCCGAAAAACTAGTAGACTAAACTAGGACCTTGTGTGAGGGTTCTAGAGTTTCTTATGAGGGTTCGAGTCGTAGATAAGACTTCCCGTACATTGAATGAGGGATTTAGGGGTTAAACGTCAATGTATCACTCCCCAAGGACCAACCGAGGTTCCTGAAAGAGGACCCTAGAAAATCACCCCAAAACAGTCCCTAAATCTTTCAAGGCAGCATCCACAAGGGGGACCCACGCCCCGTGGATGGGCCTCGTAGGTCAAGACCCCCTGAAACTAGCCACAGACCACCATGCACGGATGACCAGTACATGTCTTGGGTGGACCCGCCGTCCGTGGACGTGGTCTCGTGGGTAGGGGCCAGTGAGGGCCAAAGTGTTTAATTAAGGGGGTTAGGGGAAGGTTCTAGAATTAGTTAGATTTTAAGTAGGGTCATTTTATTAGTAATTAGAACACCTATATAAACCTAATATACCTCTAAATATAGGGATTAAAATCATTATTTTAGATTCACCAAAGAACCCAATTCCCTCCAAGAAAATCCTCTGTCTAGAAAAGTAAAGAAGAAGAACAAGAGAAGAGAAGCTAGGTTAAATTCCTCCATTGTAGCAAGAATTGTTAAGGCTTTATAATCAAGGTATGTTAGCTTATTAATATGTGGATTCTTCCATCCATGGAGTACCCTAGATTTCCCCCAATTGTGAGGATAAACCCCCAAAATAGCTAGGGTTTCCTCCCATATTTTGGGTAATGTTGAGTATGTTTCCAATTGAGTGGATATTACTTGTTTATGATTGATTTAGTATTGAATCATGATATATTGATGATATTATATGTTTTCCATGGCTAACCCTAGTTTAATTGATGAAATTGAAGAATGTGGGTTTATGCCTTGTGAAGTGAAATTGAGGATCCATAGGTGATCTTCTTGAATTAATGACATGTATAGTAATTGTTCAAGAATAGAAGTATGTGAACATGAATTTTATTATAATAAGGTATATATGATGGATCTTGACTAGTAAAGCTTTATATTGAACATTGATGAAGATTTATGACTACAATCACTTATTAAAGAAGTATGTTATTAGAATGACTGTAAATCTAGATATGAATGATGATTGTAAGAAGTAAAGCTTTGAGAGTGAAGTGTCTATGATCATCATAGGTTGTTGTGTTGTTGAAAGAATATTGACATATGCACACTTATGCATGAATATGCTAGAAGATGAAAGGCTTTCTCATATAGAATGATTCCAGTTTGGAAGGTTTACTCACCTAAAATGAATCATGCATGTTAGACTAGAATATCTTGAAGTTGAGAAATAGTATTCCTTCATGAATAGCTTGACTTGGTAAGACAAGACCAAGCTTGGTAGCTTGAGTTAGTGATAGTCATGGTAGCTTAGGATTGAGGAACCATAATCTCCTAAGGGTAGCTTGAACTAGCATTATAGATTTCCTTCATGGTAGCATAACTTAGTTAGGCCAAGACCATTTCATGGTAGCTTAGGATTGAGGAATCATACTCTTCTAAGGGTAGCTTAGGATTGAGAAATCACACTCTCCCAGAGGTAGCTTTCATTAGCATCATAGAATGTTTTCATGGTAGATAGGATGGAACACTTGTACCTTTCCTAGAATAGATTGGACTTGCATGATTAGTATGTTTGCCTTGATAGCTTGGTCTAGCCTAATAGGGTGTTATTCTTTGGTAGTTTAGAATGATAAATACTAATCATTTGAGTATGATAGCCTAAAGTGGTACTTAGTGTTGGTAGGATTATGGGGTCTTATCCATGCATTGCACAAGTATGACTTGAAGCTACTTATGAAGGGGTTTCATATATTATGTATGTTTAGCTTGGACTGTTACCATAGTTTCCTTCCTTGTTATATTTGACTAAAGGTGAGAGATTCCCTTGTCTATGAGAAGTAAGATAAAGATAATATCAAATATGATAAAGAGGGGTAAGATGGCCTAAAAGTGGTACTTAGCCTAGATGGGATTATGGGGTTTCATCTATGCATTGTGCAAGTATAACTTGAAGGTTACTTATAAAGTTGTTCTTATGTGAAGATTCTCTTGTTTGTGAGAAGTAAGCTAAGGATGTCACCATAAAATGGTAACTACAAATATGATGACCAAAGGGGATACTTAGCATGAATGGGATTATGGGGTCTTATTCATGCATTGCAAAAGTATGCTTTGAGGTTACTTGAGAGGTAGTTCTCTTATGATATGAATGACTACAGGTTGAATAATGCTTATAGGATGATTTGGAGACTTTGCTTATGAATATGATGTTGTCTCTTATGCTTATGGATTATGTATTATGTTGACTAACCCTTATGTTATGCTAGCTATGATATTTAGTACTTTTGTACTAACGCATAATCTTGCCTACATCCTAATCATATGTAGTGTTTGGTGGTTTGAGTTCCATTCTTGAGGATAGGTTTCTAAGGAGCAAGGAGTTGAAGACTTGGTGAGTCCTCATAGAATCGAGGATAAAGCCACCATTTCCTTTATGTTATTTATTTATGTTTTGACACTATTGTATGGGCTTTGTCCCAAAAATTATTCAAAGTTGTATTAGATGGTTTGAGACAAAGTGTAGTATGACTTCCGCTTTGCTTTTATAAAGACTTCGATTGTATGGATAAAGTTTTAATATTTCCATACTTTTTTATTATCTTATGTTATGATATTATAAGTGCTTGTATGAGACCCCTTCGGGGTCAAGTACGCCATGTTACATCTACGGTGTACCACTGGGTCGTTACAAAAATAGAATGGTAAGATTTCACTTTTTTATGCCTCTGACACAATTTACTGATTGTTCTTGGTTTCAAAGATTTTTGTAATTTTGTTGCTTGTGGCTTCAATGTTCCTATTTGTCCATAATCCTACACTTAGTAGTTATTTTTAAAAAAGAATCATATTTCTCCTTCAGTCCTTCTCATGTGCTTAAAAAACTTTGCTTTTGATATATCATCCCTAGTCTGGTGCTGTAATGATAGCTTTTCCTTTTCAACTTAACTATGCTTTGTAAGAATTGAATAAGTCGAAATATTTAATATAGTTATGTTCAAAGGCTTACTACCTCTTTAATTAGCTCTTGACTACAAGTTACATTAAGGGGTGTCAAATGGATGGGTTGAGCCTAAATTATGTCATCTGAATGAGCTAAATAAACAAATGAACGTGGCAGAAAAGTTCATCTTACCAGATTAGTAATAGCTAACATTAGATAGGCACAACACAACACTGAATGAACACAACTCACAAAAGATATTTCCATTAAAACACGACATTATGTAGTACCACAGAATAACCAAATTAGACCAGATTACACTAGCTTTCAATTGAGCATTCTTATTCATGCATACATGTCTTGTCTAAGTGTGTGCAATTCTTGGTTGCCTTTATGCAGATGACACGTTCAGAGTAAAAGAAAAAACATCCGTGTTTGTCGAATACAAACGCTTAAATTAAATTCAATCGGCGCAAATATTATAAAAAAATGTTGCCAGCTCAAAAAGAGACATTATTATTACAAAGGCGCACAAGAGACCTTGAGTCAATAAGATGTCTTCTACAAGTTTCTTCATTCAATAACTCTGTCAAGTCAATATCTTCTTACATCAATAGAAGGTTACTGTTGGAATGTGTGCGTCCACCAGTGATCACATGACCAGGTCCCCTGATAAGATAATAGTGCAGAAAATAACTAGCTCAAAGTAGACGAGGCACAATGATTTTACGTGAAAACCCCATTGCTAAAGGGTAGTGAAAACCACGACCTGTACTCACAGGATTTCAACCGAAACTCCATTTCATTCAAACAGAGCAATGCTTCAGATTACAAATTCTTGCAACCTAGGAATTAAAACTCTTTAATCCCTTCCCCCTACTGTAGCAATGATAATGCTCAACTACACTTCATCCAATTCAAAGTGTAGGCGATAACAATCTAATATAAACCCTATGAAGAATTGGGGTCGATCCCACAAGGAGTGATATGACAGAGAATTCAAGTAGGAAATGAGAGACGTGTTCTAATAGATTGTAGGAATAGATTTCATCGAAACCAATACAGTTAATTGAAGGGGTTGAAAACTAGTGTCAAATGAGGGGAATTGGGTTTGTCAGTTAACAACTACAAAAACAGGGGAGTATTTAAGTAGAGAGGGATCTTTGGGGCTATGATCGATTAATAGCCAATTTAACTATACGAGTGATTACTAATTACCATTTCGATTTGAGTTTACCCAGGAAAAGTCTCAAACGAGAATTGTAGAGTAAAACAAAATCACCTACTTGGAACTCTTGTTAAAGGATGTTAGAGTCATGCCACTTCTTCATTTTCCCCTTATAAACGGCTAAACTTTCGTACATTCTCAACCGAAACTCCTCCAACTAATGAAGTTGATTTACTCTCCCTTTTGAAGCATTTCCCCAGTTCAGATTTAACGCCTTCAATGCCCATAGTGCCTTATGTTCAAGATCGATTCGCAGGTGACAAGATTTTCCAAATACCAACGGATATGGTGACATGCTAATTGGTCTTTTGAAAGCGGCGCGATACACCCAAAGAGCATCATCCAGCTTCCGAGATCAATCCGTCCGATTTGCATTCACTGTCTTTGCCAAAATACTCTTAATATCTTGATTTGAAACCTAAAATTTGCCACTTGTTTGTGATAATATGGTGTTGAAAATTTGTGCTTAGCTTTGTATTTGCTCAAAAATAATGCAAACAATCAGTTGCAAAGATGAGACCCTTTATCGCGGATAATAGCACGCGGGGTACTAAATATTGCAAAAAATTAGCGCTTTAAGAATTGCACAACACTCTTTCCCTCATTGTTGGGTAAAGAAACAACTTCCAGCCATTTAGAATGTAATCAACTACCACAAAAATTTACTTGTTTCTAAAAGTCCTCACAAACGGACACATGAAATCTATTGCCCAAGCTTTGAACAATTCAACCTCTAGTATGGGATTAAGAGGTACCTCATGGTTTCGTGATACACCTCTTGCTTTTGGCATTTTATGCATTATTTAAAAAAGCCATGTGCATCTTGGTATAGTAATGGCCAATAGTAGCCACTTTGAAGCACTTTGGCGACTGTTCGCAACCCACTATGATGTCCACCAATAGGTGAAGCGTGGCAAGCTTTGAGAATTTCATTTACTTCCTCTTCCGGTACACATCTACCAATTATATGGTCTATATATTTTCTAAATAGATATGGTTCATCCCAAAAATACCTTTTTCTATCGAACAAGAATCTCTTTTGTTGGTAGAAGGTAAGACCCTTATGTATTATTCAACACACTACATAGTTAGTGAAGTCAACATACCAAGGTGGGTTGCCTTGGGTTACCCTCATCACCATTCCATCAGGAAATTCAGCCACAATGTCCCTCACGTTGGAATCAACCAAATTGGTTTCTAACCGAGACAAATGATATGCCACTTGGTTTTCACATCCCTTTCGATCTTTTACTTTGAAATCAAACTTTTGCAAAAACAATACCTACGAATCAATCTTGGTTTTGCATCCTTCTTAGCCATCAAGTACCTAATGGCAGCATGATCCATGTGTACCACCACTTGGGTTCCCAAAAGATACGCTCTAAATTTTTCAAAAGCATACACCACCGCTAACAATTATTGCTCTGTGACGGTATAATTCTTTTGCGCCACATTCTTGCATAGTAAACTGGGTGAAATAATTTCTCATTTCGTTGACCAAGAACAACTCCCAAAGAAACATCACTAGCATCACACATGAGTTCAAACGGATTACTCCAATCGGGGGCAGTAATGATTAGGACTGACACTAGTTTTTCTTTCAAGCACAAAAATGTTTTTAGGCAAGCGTCATAAAAATTGAAGGTAGATTCCTTTTCTAGCAATTGGCAAAGTGGGTGTGCTACTTTGGAAAAATCCTTTATAAACTGCCTTTATAAACCTGCATGGCCTAGAAAACTCCAGACACCTTTTACCGAGATAGGAGGTGGAGCTTGGCAATGACTTAGACTTTAGCTTGATCCACTTGCATTCCTTCTCCTGAAATTTTGTGCCCCAAAACAATGCCCTTCTTTACCATGAAGTGACACTTCTCCCAATTTAGAACTAGTTTGGTTTCCATGCACCTTTGTAGCACTTCCCCAAGGTGTTCAAGACAGGCTTCAAATGAATCATCAACGACTCAGAAATCATCCATGAATACCTTCATTGAGTCTTCCGCCATATCTATGAAAATTGAGAGCATACATCATTGAAATGTTGTTAGAGCATTATACAACCCAAAAGGCCTCCTCTTGAAAGCAAAGGTCCTATAGGGACATGTAAAAGTGGTTTTTTCCTGATCTTCTGGTGCAAAGGAAATCTGGTTGTATCCATAATAACCATCCAAAAAGTAGTACCATCCGCGCCCCTCAATCAAGCATTTGGTCCATAAATGGCGTTGGGAAATGATCTCTCTCGGTCCATATATTTAATTTCCGGTAGTCCATGCATACTCATCAACCAGTGACCGGCCTTGTAAGTAAAAGTTCACATTTTTCATTTGGAACCACCGTGATGCCTCCTTTCTTTGGTACACATTGTACGAGACTTACCCATTTTCTATCTGCAATAGAGTACACCATACCTACATCTAACCACTTGATGATTTATTACTTCACCACTTCTTGCATAATTGGATTTAGCCTTCTTTGATGCTCAACACTTGGTTTGCATTCACTATCCAATTGGATTTTATGAGTGCAAATCCCGGGAGGAATCCCCACAATATCTGCAATTGTCCATTTTATGGCTTGAATATATCATTTTAACACCTTGACCAACAATTTCACTTACCATTCAAGAAAGTCCGCTGCAATGATGATGTGCAAAGTGTTGTTTGATTCCAAGAATGCATACCGAAGATGGGATTGGAGAGCTATCAACTCAAGTTTTGGAGGTTTTTTAAGTGGATGGTTTAGCCGAAGGACTCTCTCGATTTTTCAGATCAATATCAAGCTTCAATGGATTTTAGAATGAGCACCTAATCCCGATAGAGAAGCCACGACTTCATCATACCCTTGCAATTCGTCCACATCATAATTTGAAAGGACAACAACAAGGGGTTCACCCATACACATCATTTCACTCACACTAGCCACTGGTTCATCAATCACATCAATTGTTGAGACCACATGGATGTCACTAGGTTCCTTCATCGATTTGCACATATTGAATGTAACCTCCTAATGATTTACCCAAAACTATAACTCACCACTTTCAATATCTACTAGAGCTGTTCCAATTGCCAAAAATGGTCTACCCAAAATAATAGGCACCTCCGCTTCAATCTGACAATCCAAAAAAACAAAGTCAGCCGGAAAGAAAAATCTATTCACCTACACCAAGATATAATAAATAATTCCAATAGGGTATTTTATAGACCTGTCACCCATGATAAGCCGCATTGTGATGGATTGAGGTTCGCCCAGCTCAAGTTGTTTCAAGATAGCATACGACATCTAGTTAATACTCGCCCCCAAGTCACATAAAGCTTTGCCAAACGGAAGCATCCCAATGGTACATGGGATGATAAATGCCCCCGGATCCTCTTTTTTTATCACATCGCTGGTAATAACAACACTACAATTATGAGAAACATCAATTGTTTCAAAGTCCATACTTCTTTTCTTTGTGACTAGTTCCTTCATGATTTTTTTGTATCTCGGAATATCCAAAAATGTTTCCACTAAGGGAAGGTTTATGGAAAGAGACTTGAATACTGATAGAAATTTCTTGAATTTTGCATCTTCATCTTGCGTTTTGAACCTTTGAGGAAAAGGGGGATGATTTAAGGCAGCGGTTTTACTGACTTTGAAGAAGAAGCAGCCCCTTCCTTAGGTAGTTGTATCTCTTCGGTGGTGCTTTGCCTTGGACTTTCTTTATCCTCTTTGGGAATGTTATTTTCCGATGCTTGGTAAGACCTCTCTACATCAATGGTGTCCTTCTCTTCTCTACCAGTGTTTGCCTCATTATTCATCTTCACATCACCACCTACCACTTTCCCACTTTGTGTCAAAACCTTTAACACCATCTATCATGATAAGCCTTTGAATTTTCCATATCATCATTTGCACACCTTTCTAATTGCTTGGAGTCTAGCTGGGCTGCGAGTTTGACTCATTTGACATTCAAGTAACTTGATAGATTCAGAATGAGAGTGTACTTGATTGTTCAAGGATGAGAAATCAACTTTCATTTCCTTAAGCACGTCATCAAATCCTTCGACTTTATCTAGGATACGCAATAACAACTCATCTACTCGAAGGCTTCCCAAACTGCCCCTAGATTTTGGGCTGTCACCCATTTGCTTGTAATACACATCATGGTTGTCTTGTCTTCTCCAAATGTCATTTTGGTCAGCCCAATCTCGATTGTAACTTCTCTCTCCATCCTCAATAAGTGTGTTGTAACCCCACCCGACTTTAAAGAGCTAGGGCAAGAACCCTCCTTGAGTTTGGACACTCTTTTTACCACTTTGTTTTCATCAACACTCTCCAACTCCTGTTTTCTCAACAACTCCATTTGGGACATCATTTTGCTAATGTTTTCATCCCTCTCTTGATATTTTTTAATTTGTTCTTTTGTCATCCTGAAGTTCAATGGAGACACATGATCCTCTTGAGTGTACCAAGCATGGTCAATTTTCGTCATTTCGTCAAGAAGAGTGAATGCCATTTCAAATGGTTGTTGCATTATCCCTTCTCGAACTAGCTCGTCAGCCACACCCTTTTTGGCTGAGTCTAAACTCTAGTAGAAATATTTTAGTATCACACTGCCCCAGTCCATGAGTTGGACATTGTAGTAGCAACTTTAGAAATCTCAGCCATGTGTCATGATTAGGTTCACCATCTACTCGCTTAAAGTCCAGAATATTGTCCCTCAACTTCACCATCTTTGAGGGTGGGAAGAAACATATACAAAAGTTTCTGTAAGCTCCTCCCAAGTAGTGACTGACTTTCTTGGTAACTCGTCCAACCACTTCATTGCCTCCCCCATTAGAGAAAAAGGGAACAATCGAAGTCGGACTGACTCCTGCGAGATGTTCTTGAACGAAAATGGACCACACAAGTCCACAAAATTCTGAATATAATCATGTGGATCCTCATAGCCAACCCTCCGAATAAACCTTTTATTTGCAATAGCTACAACATCATGCTAGTCACATGCAATACAACATTTCCCTTGACCATAGGTAACCGAATAGCACCCACACTACCCAATTGGGCCTCATTGTCATCGTTAAAGTTTTTTATGTCATCATGATGTACAAGTTGGCTAGAGTTGCTCCCATTCACACTCATCTTGTCACCTGTTAAATAACAGCCAACAAAAAACACAAACAAAGTAAGTCTATTCAACTACAAACAACATTACATCATAACTAAACTTCATTAAAGGAATTCTAAACACCACTCCCAGGCAGTGGCGCCATTTTTGATAATGCTCAACTACACTTCATCCAATTCAAAGTGTAGGCGATCGCAATCTAGTATAAACCCAACGAAGAGTTGGGGTTGATCCCACAGGGAGTGCTACGGTAGAGAATTCAATTAAGAAATGAAAGACATTTTCTAATCGATTGTAGGAATAGAATTTATCGAAACAAATATAGTAAATTGAAGGGGTTGAAAACTAGTATCAAATGGGGGAATTGGATTTGTCAATTAACTACTAGGAAAACAGGTGAGTATTCAAGTAAAGAGGGATCCTTGGGGTGTGATCAATTAATTTCCAATTTCACTATACGGCTGATTACTTATTACTAAAAATAGTGTAGTCTTCGTGGGTAGGCCAGGCTTTAGATGTGATAGTTATCTTTCCATCAACTATCACGATTCAAGCGAGTTCTCTCGAACCTCAACAAGCATGACATTTATGAACAACCCAAAACCTGAATTAATCTTCTCTCTCGAGCTAAATTGGTAGGATTGAATCAAACACAGTTTCTCAAGTTTAACCCACAACAACCCAATCACTACAATCTTCAATTGATAACCTTAATTATAAAATCTCTTTCTCAAGAAACAAAAGAATACTAGACTAGAACTGCATTTGTACCTACAATTCATGAATTAAAACTCAGTTATTAATCAAACCAATTTCAAATCAACAATTAAATCATTAATTACTAACACCCATAAGGTAATTGAGATAATTAATCACATAGTCACACCCCCAAGAATGGGGGTTTTAGCCACACATTATAAAAAGCAGGAAAATATTACAAACTATGTTTTCCATAAGTTGTGTAACGAAATTTGAGTCTTCACAATGCTTGAAATCAACTTAAAATCAAAACCAATTTCAAATTCTACTCAAAAACTACTAAAAACAACGTTTGGATAAAAAACCTGAATATAAAAATGTGTGAGAACCCGTTTTTATCTTTTCAAAAATCAATTTATACGTTCTCAGATTTTTGCCTTCGGAGTCATTCGGCGAAATAAGTCACACGTCGCCGACCAGGTCGGTGACGCACCAAATGCTCTTATCCATCGCCTTTTCATCTTGAGTCTTCACCCTTTTTGGATTGTGATTTTAGTTAATCGAAGTCGGGCTCAGCGACCAGGTTGGCGATGCACTATTTGTCCCTTCTCATCGCCATTTTTGCTTGCATCTTCACTAACAATCCTGTAATTTTAGACGGGTCAAATCTCCTTTGCCGATCCAATCGGTGCGTCACCGAATTTTACCTTCCACTGTAGAGTTGCCTTTGTCTAAAGGCTGGCACATTGGAACATTAGGCAAGTTGGAGGGCCTCTCGGCAAGTCACCGATTGGTCTTGGCGATTGTCAGCCTTGCCTTTCTTAAACTATTTCAGCTTTTCTGCTCTTTTTGCCTGTTAATGTCCTTGCCTTGCTCTTTGGCCGTCATAACTGCAATTAATCACTTTAACATCATTTTAGATCATCAAATAAAAATTCAGGAAACTAATACTACGAATAATGAGCCCTAAATTAGTCGAAATCCTAGACTCATCAACCAATTCTATTACAAAGGAAAACTGAGCAATAACTTTATTGCTCACTAAACCAACTAACTCTAGTTGATCTAGACTTCAACAACCCCATAAGCTTAACTCTAGCCACCAACTCCGATCTCCAAGATAAACGAGGAGTAACTCGGTAGCACCACATATCAACTAACTCTAGTTGACACTCCTAGGCAACTCTACCCAAGAGAACATCAAAACAATGATGTAAGGAGGCTTGACTAAAACAAAGATGATTCGACTAACTAATTCTAGTTAATATGACTCAAACTAAGGACTTAGACAAGCAACTGATCTACTATCCTTTATAACTTATGAGTAGACTTACAATGTAATCACAAAAGACAGATAGCTCAAAATACTTCAAAGACTTTTTAATACTGTATCAGGTCCATTGTTGAGTATGAGCAATGTTCTTCCTTTCAGATGGACTTCTCTTTTTAAGCTTATGAATTTTTAGAACTTTAAATCATGTTTTGCTAAATCTTAAGTTTGTGTCTTGTGAGAAGAAACTATATAAAAATGGACACAATCCTCTTGGGATGACACCATTGGCTGAACGACTACTTCTTTGAAAAGCTATGCACCAACCACATCAGAGTTGGCAGCTTTCTGACAGCTGTCTTTTTGCCTTTTTCACATACACTGTCTTTCTGGGATCAAATCCCTTGCAGTGTGTTCTTTGCGTGTACTTGAAAAGACTTGGTAGCTCTCTCTCTTCGAATGAATAATGTAGTTTGATTATTGTTGTGTATATTAGTAACCAACAAGAGTTTTGACAACTGAAATAAACAACATCGTCCTCCCTTCTATTAGCGAAGTATGTTGGAATTTTCACCAACCAACCTGACAAAACATCTTTACAGTTGTACACCATTTTGAATTTGGACGAGAGCACTCTATCAGAGACTAGGTCCCGACATTTGTGAGGACCATCAAAACACCTAGAATACAAAATTTTCTTCCTTTTTGATGATGACACACAAATATTCTTCTTGTTGAGTCTATTCATTCATTTCCCTTATCGACAGTCCCAATAACAAGAGACCCTTTCCTGGATCTGGTCCCTTGTTAGATCCCTAAGTTTGTTCAATCATCAAAACATAACATCAACTCCAAAATAATATTTTCCCCCTTTTTTATGATGAAAGACTTATTCACCTTCTTCCCCATTTCACCAGTTCCCTTTATCAGCATGACTCTTCAGGTAACTTGATTGGTGCCCTTGTTTCATCATTCCCAAAGTTTGTTAAATCATCAAAACTTCACATCATAAATAAAATACCATTTCCCCCCTTTTTGATGATGACAAACTTGTTTAGTTTCTTCCCCCTATCAGCGTGACCATATCCTCTTCAAGTAACTAGCATTGATTCCCCCTATATGCAACATGACCATGTCATCTTCAAGTGGCTAACATTGATCTCATACCTTAACTATTTTCCCCCTTTTGACATCATAAAAAGGGTTAAAGCAGTAAACCAAGTTGACAGAAATGCAGTTCAAGCAAATTCATTGCCACGTGGGCAACACTGAGCATGAATAAAACTACATAAAGTAATAAGGCAAGTTAGTAGAAACAAGGCATTTTTCATTCCTAAATGAAAGATTAGCAATAAACGCATTGCAAATAATATTATGAATGAGAACCAAGACAATACCCACTCAGTTTCGATAGAAATAAGGACTGGCACGGGACTTTAGGAAAAGATGGGATGCATTAGGAGCAAGGGATTAAAAGAATAGGATAAATAGAGCATATCCCTTAAAATGGTTTTTTCAGAAGTGTCACGACCCGGGAGCACCCCCAAGTCGTAACAAGGCGTACTCGACCCCGAAGGGGTCTTATACAAGCCACATAGTCATTCATTGCATTCAATAATGAAAATAGTGCGGAATAATAAAAAAAAAACTTATTTACATCCACACATTTAAACTTCTTAAAACAACTTTAAAAACACACAGCGGAAGTCTAAGTCTCACATGGCCATCTTAGACACAGTCGCAAAACATAAGTAGGGACACGACCCTTTACAATCAAAAGAAGTCTATTACATGAACAAAAGAACTTAAAAGTCTTGTCCTCGAATCCATGAGGACATACCAAGTCTTGGAGGAAAGCAATCCAACACTTCAAACTAGCTAGGAGGGATCACTTGCCGGAACCTACACTTATAGTAAAAATATGAAGAATATGGGTTAGTACACAAAATGTACTAAGTATGATGACCATGCAAAACATGCTTAAAAAGGGACATTTTAGTTAGAAACCATGCATTATGCCACCTTTTTGAAATATCATGAACAATAGCATAAAAGACATACAAGACAAGCATAACATCAAGTAAGTCATAATATCACCTTTAAATAATATCAACATGAAAACCTTTACCTTGGACCTTCACCTCAAGAAACCCTTATGCTATACCTCGTGCAATGTATGGATGACGTCCCATACCACCATCCATACTAAGGCACCACATTTAGGTCACTTAAAGTAACTTATCATTCCTTTCTTTCACCTTTGCACAATATTCATACATAAGAGGTATATCATTAATTAAGACATGACAAGGGAAAATAACTCGTAATATAACCCAAGTATAACATGCATAACATATTAAGCATTTAAGAGCCAACATTCTTTAATAACCTCATTTAGGGTACATTCATGTCACAGTCATTAGGATTTAGAGAAACTCACTATGACCCTCTCCAAGCCTACTCGTGCAATGTATAGGTAGCATCCCATACTACTACCTACACTTTGTAGAACCTGTCAAGAAACCATAATGAAATCTCACATGATGGGAAGTAAGCGTTTAACCGACATAGACCATGAGAGCTTGTCATGGAATCCGGTGTCATGAATCCCCACACCGAAAAGAGGTGGTCTACTTGCCTAAGGAAGACCGGTATATATAGCTTAATGGATCCACTAGCTTCCTATGCGGGCACATAGTTTATGGGATAAGGTAGACGATCATTGAAACTCATGCCTAACTGTCGGGGGAGTTTCCATCTAACCAAATCCGCTCGGTGCTTAGCCTACATTCCCATAGAATAGTTCATTACTTTGACATCATCACACATGAAAGGGTGCCATAAGCCTACCGATTCAAGGTACATTATTTAACACATGAAAGGGTGCCATAAGCCTACCGATTCAAGGTACATTTAGGAAAGCTCATTAACTCCTCTTGAAAGGGTGCCATGGGCCTACCGATTCAAGTCTCATCATTAACCTTTATGGAAAGGTGCCATAGGCCTACCGAATCCAAGGTTCATTACTTATCATTAATGGAAGGGTGCCATTAGCCTACCGATCCAAGGTTCATTATAAGCATGTGTGGAAGGGTGCCATAAGCCTACCGATCCAAGGATTCAACAATCAACAATATAATCATTTATACAAGAAAATGATGCATAAGCCCTACCAATTCAAGGTATACTTTATATTGAAGAATCCTTCATATTATATCATTAACATTCATGAGTGTCATCAACACATCTCTGGATTTCCATACATCTCATAACTCAAACTTTAAAGCATCGATTCATCAATTCTCTATAGTTGGACATTTTGTCAAACACCTTGAAGGCATGTAATGAAATCAAAGAGCATGGAAATTAGGGTAGTAATTATGCAACCAAACCAGTGAACAACCTACAACAACACCTTTACATTCATAACATGATCACATTATCTTCATTGAATTCTCATTCGTATAATGTCATGATAACACTCCAATTTCTCATACTATGCCTTTAAGGCCATAAGCCTCACATACCAATACACCAACAATACACCATAAAATAAGCATGGGTAATGACATACTTCAACAATCTAAAGACCTTTAAACAAGTTTGATTCATATACATTCATTATCTAGCAACCCACTTCATAAAGGCATAAACTAGGAATAGAGAGAAATCATGGGTTCATGGAGTATTTTCATCTTAAATAGTCAATACAACAACAATATAACCATAAAGTGCCATTAGAAACCTTTTAAAACCATTTGGTGGAAGAACCCATGAGATTGAGTGAAAACCTAGATTTTTCATACTTTGAAGTAACTTTGGATTTGGCTCCTTGAATGGAAAATTAGACAAGGATCAAGACCACCATACCTTTGCTATGATCTCCCACGAAAATTGATGAAGACACCACCTTCAAACCAAGCCCTAGCTCCAAGTTCTTGACTTTCTTAAATGGAGGATTGTAGAGAGGGAAATGTTTTTAGGGATGGGAATGAACTAATGGTATATAGGAAATAATATAAGTCCTTTGAAAAAAATGGTCCAACACTTAGAAAAATTTCCAGGCGGGTGAACAGTAATGAACAGTAAAATTAGCTACTGGAATTTGCATTTTCTGCCGGACAGACTTTACGAAAATGGGCATAACTTCTTCGTCCGAACTCCGAATGAGGTGAAACGAAGTGAGTTAGGTAGCTAACTCAAAGGGCTTTCCATGGACATATTATTGGCCACCCAAATAATTTGTGTGCTAGGAGATATGACCCTCCAAAGTAGACCCTCGAAAAAGGCTTCACTTGGAAATTTCGGATTTTGATACGGTTGCTCTAAAATTTGGGTTAGACCCATTTCCCACTCAATTTGACCCCCTAAACAAGAATATGAAGTCGGATTTTCGAAAAACGAAACGGATCTTTTAATATACAGCTAAACAAGTTTCCGGTAACTTCCGAAGCACATTTTTAAGAACTTTTGGGTCAAATTCAAATATAATCATTTCATTAAGTTCTCGACTCCAAACTCACATGTGAGGCTCTAGTTTCACTCTATCATTTTCCGAGTCTTTACAAGAAGCCTATCTTGAAGTTCAACATTCTTTATTGCCAGAGCTTCATGTTGAACCTTCAAGGATGTCAATTCTTTTCAACCTGGTCCCTCTTATTGTGCTTTCAGAAGATAAGCCTTCAAACAAACTATTTTAGTATCCCTGTTAGCAAGAGCAAATGTCATAGATTCCATAGCAAGCTTGAGTTTCTCATGTTCCACCAACAACTTATACATGTTACTCTTGTTCCCTATCTTACCTTCAACACATCCACATTCCAGATTTTGTTTTTCATTTCAAGGTCAGACACCCTCCCATTCAGAATACTTTGAGTTCTCAGAATATCAACCCTTTCCTTTTTGGACATCATCTTTTCCATCTTCTATTTTTTTTCTTGCCGAACCTTGTCCCTCTTCATACTCAAAAATTTCTTCATCAGAAAATTCTCCACTAGGCACAAAGGTGTTTAGACATTTTGAAGTGTTTTTGAGCGAAGAGAAAGAGGGTTTTGAAAATTTTTGAGTTTGGAAAGGGATTTGAATTCTCCGGGGAGATTGAAAGAAATATAAAGTATAAAGGAGGTGAAAGTGTGTATCATGTGAAAGGTGGTGTCATTTGGTATTCAAATGATGGGACAACAGACAGATTTCTGAATGACAGAAATATGGTAATTGCAACAATTCTCATGCATAATTCAAAATACAATGTTAACAGTGCTAACCTTCGAGAACGGACCGGGTTCCCTCCCTGTAATTTGAATGTAATTGCCTAGATCTATCAAGACCTCCATTTTCCTTCAACAATTCTGCCATATGTGTTACCTACAAAAGGTATAAGTCTGAAATTGCTAAAACATACATAACTAGAAAAAAAGGATATCTGCTCACTTTGCATAGTCATGAGAGGATTGATTGCTTAAGGCAGGATCCATTGAGTCAAGTTTCAGTATCCCCAACTTCAACATGTTTATCTCGACCAGGTCCCTCTTCGTAGCTGCATCTAGTACATATCTTTCCTCAGTTGTTGGAAGAGAAACCGAATCTTACATTTTTAGTTTTCCATGAAATGAGATATGAGCCCAAAAACTGAGTCATTCCTACTTTTTCTATCAACTTGATACCCAACATAATCAGTATCACCATATTCCTCCAAACAACGAAAAATCTCGTGATGGATCGAGTATAACCAAGTCCCTGTCTTCATCAAATGCCTTAGGATTCTCTTAGCAGCCTTCAAATGTGATTTTGTTAGACACGCTTGGAATTTTGCATAAAATCTAACACTTGTATCATTTACATATGGACCAGATCCATCAGCATCCAGCTTCGAATTTGTCACCACAAAAGTATCAATTTTCTTAGCGTCCATAATGTGAAACTTCTTCAGAAACTTGTTGTACTTTTCTTGACAAACAAAGGTACCTTTAGAAGTTTGCTTGATCAGTAGCGCCAAGAAGAAATTTAAGTCTCCCATCATGCTCACTTCAAAACTCACTATTCATGAGTGCAACAAACTCTTCATACAACACCTCAAGGGTTGATTGAAAGATGATATCATCAATATATACTTGAATAATCAACATTAATTTTTCTTGTGATTCAAAATGAGGATTTTGTCAATTTTACCTCTTTTGAAACCATTGTTGAAGAGGAACTTGGATAATCTGTCAGCTAGTCGAGGAAGCGAGTGTCATAATTTGCTTCTTTCAAAATGAGCTTGATTAGCTTCATCATTCTCACCTTCAGAATTCACATTACCAGTTTGAACTGCATCATCTTTGTTCAGCATTATCTACCAGACCATGTCCCTTATCATGTTAGTCATCTGCATCAGCTTCTTAGGGATTGCTGGATTCATGAAGATGATATTCTTCAGCAAGCTCACTATTTAGACCATCTCTCTAAATCTAAAGTAGCTCTTCCATCTCAGAATCTTCTCAATTCTTCCATACTCATCAAAAATCACATGAACACTTTCTTCATTGCAGAATTATATTTTTATACACCTGATAAACCTTATTGGAGGAAGAATATCCCACAAATACTCGTTTAGCGTCATTGAGATCAAACTTTTCAAAATCATCATTTTGGTCACAAAATATGTAGTATTCACCATTTCAGCGCGAAAGTTCTTTTGAAGATTAAAAGCCTGCTTATTCCACTTGAAGTATGGTCTGATCTGTTTCTCTTTAACATAAGCATCACAAACTTTTTCATTTACAAATTTTATTTAGGGCAGATCGCGGACCAGGTCCCTTGACACAAGTTTGTTCAGAGAGAAGAACTCACATGATCAAGGCTCATGTATCATAGATCAGTATTCTGACTTCGAGCACCAAGAAAAGTTAGAATGTTACAACGAGTAATGTTTAGATCAGCAGTATACATGTTCTTGCATCTCTTTTCTGTCAACATCAGCATCCAAGAGATTAAGTTGTGACCACCCATTTAGCTGATATGAACATAACTCAATTTCCTTTATCACAAATCCATGATATACTTAGAAGAATGTACTTCAACCCATTGACATAGTACACAACTTCAAAAGAGTGATCCATAGACTTTCAAGTCCTGCCTACACCAAGAATGTACCATTTCTTGCCATGCAAAAAGAGAAACCTCCACCTTGAAGTGCCTTGAGAGAGAGAGGAAGTTTTTAAATTTTTCCAGTCATGTGTTTTCAGCATTCACTAATGATGAACCAAAATTGACTGATGTTACCTCCTCTCACTTGCATATCAAATTACTTTTTAGCCTTGGGAACCCGTTTGACACGGAGTTCCTAGTAAGCAGATAACGGATTGATAAGAAAATATTTTGTCCAGTAAGGCAAACTAGTTTTCTTCAACTCAAGACCAAGAGCAATACGAGTTCCCTTCTTCTACCCATTCTTCTATTTTGAATGATTTGAAAAACATTGTTCATCTTTTTTCCAGACAAGACAATATTTCTTAAGATGTCAATTTCGACCAGAATTCACACACAAAAAATTAACAGTAACAGAAACATATTTGTTGTGAGGATTTTATGGGGGATCTATATTCTTATAACCCAACCCTATTCTACTATTGTTGCCTTCACTAATTAGATTTGTAAGAATCTTAGAAGAAGTGTTCCATTTGAGGGATTTGTTTAGTTCCTCTTTTACACGGACCAGATCCCTCTCCAACGTAAGATTTCTTTCTAAAGCCAATTCCATCTTCATTTCAGCAGTGTGCAACTTATTTTCAAGCTCCACCTGCAAGTTATTGTTCTCATTTTTTCCGTTAGAAACTGTAGTAGTCACCCTTTTTATCTTTTCCTTCAGTTCAAGATTTTTAGTTTCTAGAACAACCATTTGTTTTTCAATATCACATATTTGGGTTACTAGAGCAATTTCTTCATCTTGAGAGATGTCTAGGCTATTGTTCACAAGATCAGTGCCAGACGTTAGCTCACTGATCAAATCAATTAGTACAACCGCTAGCTTTCTCAATTTACTAAAGGAGAAGGTAATCAAGTATTGCTTGAACTATGATAAGGTTACCTCTTCATTGGCATCTTCATCATCTGGCTTTGCCATGAAAGCATCATCAAAGTGTTGAGAGTCATCTTAATCACTTAAGGTATTTCCCCAGACTGACATATTTTTCT
Source organism: Solanum verrucosum (assembly GCF_900185275.1). Lineage (NCBI taxonomy): Eukaryota > Viridiplantae > Streptophyta > Magnoliopsida > Solanales > Solanaceae > Solanum > Solanum verrucosum. The sequence goes on along the minus strand of NW_026019911.1, from coordinate 774,768 downwards.
TCACACCATAATCAACAGTTTCTCTTATTCTTGACTTGTCACGGACCTGGTCCCTTCTTTTGTTCTTGTCCCCTCCGGACATGATATATTTATTGTGCTCACCCTTGCGCATAGGACACTCTCTAATGAAGTGCCCTGGTTTACCACACTTGTAACACATGTCATTTAAGTTTGTAGCCCTATCAAGATTTCCTTTCTTTATGAGACCATCCTTCTTTCTGTGCATCTCATGAACTTGAAGACGTTCAAATAGTGCATCCAGCATCACTAATTTATGGTCCCTTGTCTCATCACCAATCATAAATTCATTTGTCTATGATCTGGGAAGAATTTCCAATATCTTAGAGACTTGATTGCATGCAGGGACAGTTTCTTCCAAGAACATAAGCTCATTTGTAATGGTGGAGAATCTAGTATGCATTTCATGAATAGATTCACCTTGTTTTATGGTGAAACTTTCAAACTGAGTAGTGAAGAGATCTAGCTTAGATTTCTTTGTTTCCTCAGTACCCTCGTACACTGTTCTCAACCGATCCCAAATTTCCTTGGCTGATTCACAAGACGAAATCAGATCATATTTATTTACTCCAATGCCACACATCAATAGCTTCCTGACTTTGTGATTTTTCTCAACCTTCTTCTGTCAGAGTCATTATATTGTTGTCGAGTTTTGGGAACGACTCTTGTGACATCTCCATCTTTTACTTCCAAAGTTGGCACATAACGGCCTTCACAAAAAACATTTCATACCTAAATATCCTCAGCCATCAGATAGTCACTCATTCAAATATACTATCATTTATAGAACTGACCATCAAAAAGAGGTGGCCTTGTAGGGGACTGACCTCTTTGCAACTTTAGTGGAGTCACCATTCTTTGCAAGAATCTCTCTCTTCGTGCTAAAAAGAGAGAGAGCCCAAGATCTAATACCGATTGTTGGAATGTATGCGTCCACCAGTGATCACTGCACCAGGTCCCCCGGCACAATAATAGTTTGGAAAATAAATAGCTCAAAGTAAATCAGGCGCAATGATTTTTACGTGGAAACCTCTTCGCTTAAGGGTGGTGAAAACCATGAGCTGTACTCACAAGATTTCAACCCAAACTCAATTTCATTCAAACCGAGCAAAGTTTCAGATTACAAACTCTTGCAACCTAGGGATTAAAACTCTTTAATCCCTTCCCATTACTATAGCAATTCTACTATAATGGAAAACTAAGCAATTACTCTATTGCCCACTAAACCAACTAACTCTAGTTGATCTAGACTTGAAGAACTACACAAGCCTAACTCTAGCTACCAACTCCGATCTCCAAGAGAAGTGCATAAAGGAGCAGAAACACTGCTGCACCACACATCAACTAAGTCTAGTTGACACTCCTAGGCAAATCTACCCAAGAGAACATAAAAAAAATGATGTAAGGAGGCTTGACTAAAACAAAGATAATTCGACTAATTCTAGTTAATACGACTCAAACTAAAGACTTAGACAAACAATGGATCCACTATTCTTTATAACTTAGAGTAGATTTACAATGTAAGCACATAAGACACAATGCTGCAAATACAACAAAGACTCTTTAGCACTCTACCGGGTCCCTTGTTGAGTATGAGCAGTGTTCTTCCTTGAAGATGACCTTCTCTTTGTAAGTATGAATTTTCAGAAATTCAAATCTTTTGTTGCTAAATATTAAGTTTGTGTCTTGTGAGAAGAAACTATATCAAATAGACACAAACTTCTTGGGACAACACCATTGGCTGAAAGCCTTTTTATCTGAAAAGTGGTGCACCAACCACATAAAAGTTTACAGCTTTCTAAAAGCTGTCTTTTCGGTTTTTTTCACATACGCAATCTTTTCGAGACACGGTCCTTTGAAGTGTCTTCTTTGTGAGTTCTTGAAAAGACTTGCTAGTTATTTTTCTTTTTGAATGAATAATGTTATTTGTTTATTATTGTGTATATTAGTCACCAACAAGAGTTTTGACCACTAAAACAAGCAACCTCGTCTGTCCTTCCTGTTGGTGAAGTACGTTGCACTTTTCACCAATCAACCTGACAAGACAACTTCACAGTTGTACACCATTTTGAATCTGGACGAGAGCACTCTCCCATGGGCCATGGACCGGTCCCTGCATTTGTGAGGATCATCCAAACACACACAAATATTCCTCACGTTGAGTTTATTCATTCATTTTCCATGTCTCCAGTCTCAATAACCAGAGACCCTTTCCTGGATCTGGTCCTTTGTTAGATCCCTAAGTTTGTTAAATTATCAAAACATAACATCAACTCCAAAATAACAGTTAGTAAGTTAAATTTACGCTTTTTCATAACTGTATATCTCTGAATGCATACGTTGTTTATATACATGCATGATCTGCTTTGACGCATTTCATATTTATTTGTTAGCTGCTACATCTGAAGCTCATTCTTTACCTGACACTTCTCCAAAAGGGAAAAGTTTGTTTCACCCTTCATGCATCTTTGAAACAGTTGAGTTATAATAATCCTACTATTTTTGTTAGCTTCCAGATGTCATAAGGCATTTGCTTCTCTAATTCATAACTACTTCTATAATTGGGATCCAAATCAGACACATCTCCAGACCCCTATACTCTTACCTCGGCCAATGTATCAAATAGATGTTTGTCTTGATCACTATTTTCCTTACATAGAATAGTATTCACTTGATTTTAGCTCTAACCAATTATGTGATATTTAGGAATTAGGCCCAACAGTTGTCGTCACATAAATGTTAATGAATCTTAATATGAGTATACACTTCTCAAAGTTGTCCCAAATTGTAAATTTTGTGATGCAAAAAGATTTCAGTATTAATCGCATAGATTTTATTGTGATATTGGCTCAATTAAAGCTTACATCACACAAAATGCTTACAGAACTACAAGATTTATTTTTAAATACTTACAAAGAGTCTCAACATTTTCGAATGTATGCTACGACATACAATAATATGTTTGCTTTTACTTCGCTAGGGGTAAACTATGACAAAGATTTGGCTAAGAGATATCATGGTATTTATGCCTTTAGATTTCAAGGAAAAATGTACCACTTCATTGATGATTTGTACCCTGCAACTGGAAAGGGGAAACACTTACAACTATACTTCAATGACAATGAAAATGAGGTGGCAAATATAATTGCTTTTTCTTGCTAGAATTCAGGAAACTAGTGCCGGCAAAATGAGCCCATATTTTGGTAACCCACCTATATTTTAATGGATTGGGTGAGTAATTTTTTACATAGGTAAAATATGGATTGATACCCATATTCAACTCATAAAAGTATGGGTAAAATATGGGTAAACTATGGGTAAAATATGCGTAAAATATGAATTAGCCAAATGTGTTAAGCTTCTTACTTTTATTCACTCAAAATTCATGATATCACTAAAAATAGTGTAACTTCTCTTCCTTTTTATGTTAACCTATAGAACTAACTATTCTTCTCAATAATTGAAAAGGTGAAGTCTTTGACCCTCCAAAAATATATATTTAAAATGTACATTTCTTTTGTTAATTATAATTATATTTTTTTATTTGTTTAATTATATATTGTATAATAAATAATAGTGTTAAAGAAACAAATCATGTATTATTATTGACATTGCTTAAAGTGCATTAAGCATGTTTTAGTCCTAAAATGAAAATATTCATTTACTTTGAAATTAAAATATTTTCATCCTATTATTACATAAATTTATTTTATATTAAAAATTTATTGGATTTTATTTTATTTTTATGATACAATAAAACTAAATGAAGCATTTTCAACATTATTCATCTAATAAAAGACTAAAATATTTTCTCCATATTGAATTCTTAAGTAAAGTACTATTTATTCATGAAAATATGGGTAAATATGGGTAAACTAGTATTTTACCCAACCCATTTATTATCCAATCCTTGGTGGATGATCATACAAGGTGGACTTGAATTTACTTAATACATCTTATATCTGATGTCATTACTATACTTAAAAAATTATTGTGATGATATCCACTCAGTTTGAAAAAAGGATTAAAATTCTAAGATCAGATAATGGATCTGAATTTTTTAATAATAGTTGTGAAATGTTGTTTAAGACTTTTGTAATTGTGCATCAAAGTTCCTGCCCATGCACACCACAACAAAATGGTGTGGTGGAAAGGGTCGCTTATCTTGGAGACAACTTGAGATATCAGGTTTCAGGGTCACTTACCAATAAGATTTTGGGGACATTGTATTGAGTCTGTTGTACTTGTTATTAACAATGTTCCTTCTGCTCTGTTGAATTACAAATCTCCCGATGAAATGATGTATGGGAAACCACCTTTGCTGAACTATTTGAGAGTGTTAGGATGCTTGTGTTATACAACAGTGTTGCCCAAACGGGATAAGGTTTCCACTAGAGCCTTTAAAACGATCCTACTAGGCTATGCAATTACACAAAAGGGATACAAATTGTATGATCCTTTACAGAAGAGGGTTATAATTAGGAGAGATGTGGTATTTCATGAAACGAGTTTCCCTTTCCAATCCTCTGTTCCTACTAAGGAGTTCACTCCTCCTTCTGTTGATATGTTTGAATTATAGGAAGATTCAACAGTAGATGAGGAACTCAGGTATGATGAGGTTGTAGTATATGTGGATGGATCAGATACAACAATTGTAGATTAGGAAAGATCATATGTAACACCTATTCCAGATTAACCTGTATAGCAGTCCACTTCTACACCTGCAGACACATCTGCACATGCGGAAGAAGTGACTGCACTTCCTTCTCATGTTGAGATATCAAGAAGATCTGAGAGATCAGTGAAACCACCCTTATGGCTCATGGATTTTGTTCAACCCTTCAAACATAAAAGATCTACTAATACTTACATGTATTCTCTATCAAATATCATTAGTTATGAACACATCTCAGGGAGATATAAATGCTATCTTAGTCAGTTTTAAGTTGATGTTGTGCCTCAGACATACTATGAAGCTGCCAAGCATCCTTAATGGATAGAAGCAATGCAGTTGGAAATCAAGGCTCTAGAAGACAATAAAACTTGGAATGTGGTGAATTTACCACCTGGGAAGAAAGCCATAGGTTGTAGATGGGTCTACAAGACCAAATATCAAGCCTCAGGAGCAGTGGGGAGGTTCAAAGCTAGACTTGTTGCAAAAGGTTACAATCAGAAGGAAGGATTAGACTACCAAGAGACATTCTCACCTGTGGTAAAAATGGTCATAGTAAGGTTTGCCATAGCATTGACTGCTGCAAAAGGAGGGCTAATTCATTAAATGGATGTCTGTAATGCTTTTTTGCAGGGTGATTTACATGAAGAAGTGTATATGTGATTAACGTTTCAAGTACACCTCATCCAATTATAGGTGCAAACAATTGTTAAGCAGTATAAAACCCAATGAAGAGTTGGGGTCAAATCCACAGGGAGTGGTACGTGTTCAAATTCAATTAAGATGTACGAATGAGATCTAACTAGATATAGCAATAGAAATTATCAGAAGAGACATACAACAAATCAAAGGGGTGACATCAATGTCAAATGGGGGGTTTAGATTTGTAATTATCAACTACAACGCATTCAAATTATAATGAAATAACAATAAGGAGAGGAATTCTCGGGATGTGATCGATTATAGGAAAATTTTGATATATGAGTAATTGAAACTACTAGTAAACAGCTAAATATCAATGGGTAGGCTAGACTATAATTCAAATAGATTTCTCATGAACAACTATTTCACTTTAAGTGGTTTCTTTCGAATATCAACAAGCATAGCAATTAAGAACATTCCATAACCATAATGCAACACCTTTCTCGAGCAAGATGAGTAGGATTGAGTTTAGGATTCACTCTCCTGAGATGAACCAAAATAAAACCAATACCTAAAAACCATTAATCAAAAGCTTTGGTTCAAAAACCTCTCTCTTGAGCAAACTAAGAACAAAAAATTAGATTTACATTTGCAACTACAATTCATAAATTAAACCTCAAGTAATGATTAAACTCATATAGCATTTAAACTAGTAATTAGCAATACCTATTAACTAATTCAACCCATAATCACATGATCACAGTCCAAAAATTGAGGATATAGGCGAACATAAAAAAAATATAAAATTGTTATCAAATCGAATAGCCATCAACTGGGTAAGAGGAATTCAAGCTTTATAATTCTCCAATTCACAGAAAATTCGAAACCCACTTGAAAAATCTCCAAATTGAGTCCCAAAATCTTCCAGTCTACTAAGAAAATCAAGAGAAAACTGTTATAGACTAAATTGGTTCAGAAATCAATACTATATTAATTATTTAAAATATAATTTATAGTCGCCAAAAATAATCCACGAAGGGCCATTAGGCGAGGTAAGTCCGGCTTACCGAGTGGATCGGCGAGCTGCCCAATGGTCTCTTATATTGTCTTGTTGCATAAGCTCTCAACATCCTCAAGTCCTGTAACTTTGGGCGATCACTCTTGGTATCGCGGAACTGCTCGACGATTCGCTGACTTAGCCTTTTCTGTCACCGACTTGGTTTCTACCCTCAAGGCTGGCACACTGGAACTTTAGGCGGTCAAAGTAGCCACTTGATGACACACCGAGTGCTCTTGACGATCCTCAAGCTCGCCTTTCTTTACTTTTTCAGTTTATTTTGTTCCTTTTAGCATGTTAGTGTCCTTGCTTTGCTCCTCAATCTATATACCTAAAAAACAAGGCTTTAACATCAATTTATAGCACAAATTAGGCATTTGAGGACACTAAATCTATATAAACAAAGACCTAAATGAGTCCAAATCTCGGACTCATCAGCACTCCCATATTAAACTTTTGTCCGTCCACGAGTATAAGTCAAGGTCAATATTTCAAAAGGGATGTCTCAAACAGTGCTGCATAAGATTCAACAAGATTGAACACAACAATGTTGAATTTCCTCATGCAATGATCAATTGTGCACTCAAAGATTCAACTTATGATTCACCATTACCAAAGATGCTCAAGTTCACAATACTTGCTTTAAACGCAAGTTCAAGCTCAACGAAGGTACTCAAATGCCCTCACAAAAAAGATGATTCCATATTCACACACTATTTCTCAATAATTTAAAGTTCTGAAATCACATACAACTCTCACACTCACAAAGATGAACACATGCATGACTTCACTCATAAGTTTACCCTTATTATTCAATCAACATTCGTTTTAGCTCACTCAAGATCACAAGGGTCTTTTCAAGGGTTGTAACGGGGCTGAGTGTAAAGGTTTGGTTATTTAGGCTCAGTGGCTGCTACCCTAATGATATGTGGTTTGAACATCACTTTCTTCCTTTTCTTCAACTTTATTTCATAACCTTTTCATTCATTTTATTTTTCTTTCTTCTTTTCTTATCTTTTTTTTACATGGAGGGGTTCCATATTTTTTAACACCATTGCTCAAAGCGGAATTATTCACACTTCTTGATCTACCTTTTCTTTTCACCACACCCCCTACTTAGTCTTTTGTCTTAAGTTGGTTATTCAAACAAACCACACTTCTTGAGAGTTATGGGTGAATGGATAAAGAGGGGTCACAATTGTTCAAGTTTCTTCCAAGAAAATGATAAGGCTCAAGGGGGTTCAAGCAAGGTTCACACATCTCATAAGGTTGGCCACAAAAGAAGTATAATGTCAATTTGTTTCACTCTTCAAAATTGTTTGGTAAGATCATTTCAAGACCTTGCATCACTTAGTCAACCTGACCAACAGGGAAAATTCTAGGTGTCGTGACACACACTATTCAAGGTAATCTCATAACACAAGGCATTGTCACCAATATCAAACAAGACTTCACACTTTCAAACTAGTGTGCAATGTTCATCACAAGAGACTTTTTCGATAACCAACTAATCACAATGAGATGCTAAAAGTTCACACGTTGTCTATGCAATTTCATTGGCCTCATCGTAACCGCACATTCATTTTGTTCAATTAAGAGCACTACTCAAGTCATCGGTATTGATCATAACCGACACTCAAATTTGCATAAGAACAACCACAATCACACACAGAAGAAGTGGAATTTTTTTTTACCATTTCCATTCATCATAGGGGCCACAAGCTAAAACATCCACAATATTTAGATCAAAACACAAATATAGATCACAAGACCTAATATTCACAAACAAAACATAATCACAAGAGGTAGGTATGGAAATACCTCACCCCACCCACAAAAGAAAATATGTTGTCCTCAAAATCAACTAAAATAAGGATAATCCTAAAATAATAGGGAGGGAGGTAAAACTGATCTTTTCTACTCAGTCGCTCCATCTATCGAGGCATCAATGCCCGATGCAACATCAACACTAGCTCCACTAGGGCCTGCCATAGAAGTATCCCTCAAGGAGGATTGTTGGGCAGTCTCAATCATGGTACCCTCTAGGTATGCCAAATCATCATAGAAAACTGCATCTCGCTCATCAAGCTGCTCCTCATCAGTCTCAGCCTCAGACTCAACAGCAACAACCTCTTCTGTAATATAATCTACATTGGTAGCCGGAGGTACCTCAGCATGGGTTGGAATCTTAGCACTCGGATCCTTAGGGATCTCAACCGACACACGCAACGAAGTGATGTATGTGGACTTCAGATGGTCCACATCCTTCCTCGGCTCAGAAACCTCGGCTTTCAAAGTTGTACCTCGGTAGTCACCCCCTGCTCTCTGTTAATAATAACTACTCTCGATGTGAGAGAATCAATGGAAGCTTGGAGCGGTGTGAGCGCGGCAGTGATAGCTCTCTTAATCATCTAGGGCACATCGGCCTCGAGCCAGAAAGCCCGCACATCGGTAGAATGGGCTAGGTGTCCCATCTTGAGTAGCATGTCCTGGGTAATTTGAGGCTTGGTAGTAGTGGAACCATCAGTAGCTCTAGGGGGCTGGGAAGGAGTGGAAATAGATCTAGGGATGTATCCATCGGGGATTCTCTCCTCCTCTCAGCCTCATCTCGTGTATATTATATATATATGCACCGGATATCGATGGAAGATGTGGGAGTGACCTCGATATCCCTCTTCTTGTCACAAGGAACTCCAGCCCGACGACATAACTCCGTAATAAGCACTGGGAATGGAAGGTATGGCTGTCATTGTTTGGTCCTCATGGCCATCTCCTGCTCTATGATTAACCTAGATTCAGCCGCTTCTTGGCAATGATAGATTCGAGAGAAGCCACCTTTGGGTGGTGGAGAATGGACTCGTTCTGTGACGGCATGATAGAGTTGTTGATGAACCCAAACCAATACCGAGCTGATATATTCAAGTCCTTCTTCTCAATAGGGCCTCCGGCCTCAATCCAACTTGGGGTGGTGTTAGAAATTAGGGAAGCTAGCCATCCCTTGAGGTCATGTAAAGTATGTCAAGTGATCATGTTGTGGTAGTCAGGCTCAAAACCTGTAAGCTTGCCAAATACGACATTAATATGGTCGCTGCTACATCCCACTGTTTTCCCTCAAACCATCCCGGACTCACCCACTCTGAAAGCACTGTCCTTCTTCTTCCCCTGGGGTACTAAGTCAGCATATGCATTGTAGAACTCTCTGACCTAGATGGGAATGCATGAGCCATAGGGCCTGGTAAATATATCGAACCTGTGGAATTTAAGTGTCCCACACAAGAGAGTACTTGTACACCACGCCATATGTGGACAATCTCTTCCCCTCTAGAATGGTCCTCAATCCCTCGGCCTTTAACCAGTTGAGTATTCAGGGAGGAGGACCCTAAATTGGTGGTGCTAGGACCACTGTCTATGTCGGAGTTGGTACTGTATCAACAACAGGAAGGGTAAACTCTGGGATCTTAGATGGATCTTGACGAACTCTTGCACGAATCTATGCTCACCGGGTCTATAGTTGTTGGTCATCCTCAGGCTCGGAGAGTGGGGCCTGTGAATAAAAAGATTCCCCATCACTACCGGAGTTGTGCTCCAGTCTCTAAAAAAAGTCTAACTAAATGTTCTCAATTTTCACGTGCTCAGTATCTTTGAACCACACTCAAAATGCCATTAGGGCAAAAAATGTTCAAATGGTTAGAATTTAGAGGGGTTAAGGTGGTCAACAGGTACAAGTGTGAATTCAGTTGTCTAAATGCATTATGCGGACAACTTTAAGTGACTGTTGATGACTTCAACCTATATTTTATATGATTGCATTATAATAGCTCTATTTTTAAAAGCACCTAGATTTATGACTGGGCGATTAAAGTTAATATATATTTGATTATCAACCTTGATGTTGTGGCTTGCAGGTGATTCGAATCTGGTTATGGGAGAGAGTCAAGTCTTCCTGCTCAATGTTTGCAAGGGCTGTACATATTTCACAGCTCGATCAGTGCGCTGAGACCAGTAGAAGAAAGGACTCATTTGATAGGTTATTTAAGTTCTTGATGAAGATCTTCCTCTTTTGTCCGATTGAGGGGAAAATGCAATTAGTGCACTGATAGAAAATATCTATCCACAAAAATGTATTCGAGCTGTTCTTTCTTTTGCTAATGAGGAAAAAACTATGTACTCTATCCATTGTGCATGTCAATCAATGATAAAGACTTTTCTATTGCTAGCAGATTAACAGGTAAAATAGTCTTTTTACATATATGCTTAATAATGATCCAGAGCAATTTGATTCTCCTGCAACACATTGATATTTATGCTTTATTTTAGCCGAGGCTGTATCGGAAACAACCTCTCTATCTCTACGAGGTAGGGGTATGGTTTGTGTACACCCTGCCCTCTCCAAGCTCCATTTATTGGATAACATTGTGTATGTTGTTGATGATCTGCTCTCCATTTCAACACCTCATGATCTACAGTACTAACTCTCTTCAGATGTACTCGAGCAGTTGCATTATACCAAGTACTTGAGCAGGTTCGGATTTTCTTGGTCTGTTTCCAATCATTTTTCGAATGGATCCGTCTAATAGGATTTCTTAGAGGTAGTGTGGAGTTACACGATAAATTGGTGTGATCCTATCGTATGCTGGCTACATAGTTTTATGGGACTTGAGTTAAAAATAGACTCTTACCCAATTCGGTACTAGATACTACTCCTAAAATATTCAACATACTTTATGCTCAATCACCCTTTACAAAAAAAGGGGACTATTACTTTACTTTACTTCTCACTTTGGTCAATTACACTTTACAAAGAAAGGGACTATTACACTATTTTACCTCTCACTTTGCTCAATCACCGTTTATAAAGAAAGGAACAATTACATTACTGAAGTACTTTTCAAAAAAATCAATCAAATTCTTTCTTTCCTCAACTATCAAATAGTTCATATGAAATCATTTGATTCTTCCTTTAATGACCCTGCTCAAAACTTGCATTTAAAGTGTATACTTATGGACTTATCTTTCAAGTCCAAGATTGATATATTAAAATATGAAAACTCTTATACTTTTCTGAAAATAGTGCTCTCTTTTTCAATATAAACATGATACATTCGGAACCCTTTAAGTTCCCTTAAACTCTTTTTTTAAAATAATGCTTTTAAACTTTTCTCTTAAACTCACTTTAATTTTCAAAATCAATGTAAGGAAAATTAATGACTCAAAATACTTTTAGGAAAACACAATATATATAGGATTCATGTGGAACTACAAGCATGAACAATAATTCAAGAATTTCAATGCATAAAGTACCGCATTCTCATAATATAGGAACCTCATAGAAGTGAGGGGAAAACCCTAGATTCAATTTGCTACTGACTGAATTGAGATGTAGGGTGTGAGGACGAACTAGTCCAACACTATGAATAGCCTTACATACCTAATTATGAATCTATTAGACTTAATTTTTAGTTGGAAACTTGACTTTATCTTGAGGTTGAGGAGGAACATTAGCTTTTTGGAGGAAACTTTTGATCTAGAATCTCGGTGCTTGCTCTTGATAAAAGAAACTCTTTTATGAAGTTTTTAGAGCGGAAGAACATGGGAAAACCTTAGGTGGAAGGATTCTCTTTGTATCTTGGATTTTTTACTTGAAGGTTTTAGAGTACTTGTGACCTTAACTTATATCCAAATCCATTCTCACACGAAAGAATTGACCTTTACATATATGAGCAATTTAAGAATTACCCGATACGACCTTACATGTAAATAAAAAATGGTTTGTGACTTAGCTTAGAAATTTGCGGGATGTTACAGTCATATTCTTGGGGGGAGTGGGGTGTACTTGTGCCTTATCCCTAATATTATATATCACATGTACTAAGTTCAACCCAAAAATAGAAAAATAGATGGCATTAACTATGAGAAAACTATTAATTTTATATCTTAAAAAGATAGAAGAATACACATCATAAAAAATATAATATTTTAAAAAAAAAGTTTAAGTCCTCTATTTGAATTTAGTTTAGCTTTAGGCAACTTTTGTGCTTAAGCCACACAACTAATACTTATTAGGATGAAAAAGCAAAAGATACCTAATAAAGTTTGAAAAGATACCTGCTAATATTTGCAGTAGTAAATTTCTCATATATATTTAGAAGAATACTACATATCACATGTACAATTTTAACCTAAAAATTTGCACATCACTCGGCACCAAAGCTGCAACCAACATAATTTTGGGTGATTATGTTAAGATGATTTTGCATGACATCCATAGACGGATAAGGAGGAAAACACAGGCGGTAAAAGCATCTGTGCGAGGAAGGCAAGCAATCATGAGAGTCTAAGGTTCTGTTGTGAAGTTTGGAATCTAGACGACCAAAAACCTCAACAGGCAGAGACTTGATTGAAGTCCAGAAGAAGAGAAGCACATTTCTTTGCTCAGCCGACATACTTCTAACTATCTGTAGCAATAGAAAAGAAAACTTTGAAAATGCTGTCACGATAATAACTTTGAAAGAGTTCAAAAATCTACCACATCCGAAAACAATGAAGAAAGAGAAGATCAAAGGGACAAAGGTGTAGACTTCCCGATAATTAATACTCTAAAAACAAACTTAGTAGTAGAAAAGAAATAAGTACCTCCCAGAACCAGGATACTTGAGGATCATCTTTTTTGTAGCCATTATAATTTGTATGTTCTTTCCAGTCCACTATAGAAACAACTATTTTACTCCCATGAAACATCCAATTAAGGTCTTCATGATCTAGGATCTGGTAAAAAGATTCCCAAAGCCGTCGGCCAGTAAAACCACAAGCAAAATGGGCTACCTAATGAGCAGTTGATGTGACAAAAAGGTGTTTAACAAGAAGATTTACATAGTTATCTTTATTCTCACTGTTCACTATCGTATTTTTCCCATTACGGCAATGCTCCACCACTTTTCTGGATCCCAATTCTTCGTCTTCACAAACAAATGTTAGGCCTAGGATATCTTCATCCACCATCTTCGTATCCATCTCCAGTATCTTCTTGCAGCCACTGTACAAGTAGGGATCTGCATTCCTAATGTCTTCAAGCGAAATATCCTCTCCAGCTAATTGCAAAAAGAGCACACGATCAAAGGTAATGCTTATTTGTACTCTATGCAACAAGGCCAACGCAATCATCTTGCCGGAGAAGATAAAATACTCAAGGTACAAAGAGTCCACTTTAGATGTTGCAAGCACAAAATGCAGATGAGGGTTATTTGCGTTGTAACAGAGAGACTAATATAACTTTTCGTGAAACATAATCAAAAGTTTGTATCGAACAGCTTGCGACCATCTTATAAATGCAGTTGTGTAAGATTCATCCTAATCTAAGGAACTCTGATGGAGTAAACTCCCAGTTGTTTCAAGCATAATGTAACGAGGAAAAAATAATAATACAACTAGTAACTACTCATTCATAGGCCATACAATCCAATTACACTAATGCAACTTCATTGAGAAATATATTCTAGGTAGAACTGCTATGGACATAAATAAGACTTGAACTGTTTCGATCATTACTTCATGAATTTTATCTGATTGTCAGGTGTGATTGGAGAATCAGAGAACCAAAGGACATAAAAAATAACACAATTAAATATACTAACATGAGAAATAAAATTGATACAAAATCAAACTTGTCAAATCCAAACAATAACATAGTATCCCAAGTCTTTATAATAATATGTCTTTTGTACTGTCCCTGTAAGAAAATCCGCTGCAGCATTGACATGATCCAATCGTAAGCCTAGCAAGTTAAAGATCTTGCTCCATATATGCGCTACTTTTTTGCAATGGAGGAAAACATGATTCACTTACTGCAGATATGTATCCCTTTCATCGAGAAATTATTCTATCTTTCTTTTGGGCCGGTTGCATAGCTAAACAAATCCGAGAAGGGGAGTGTAGCAGTGGTTTGGTACACAAAAAAATGCTAAACAACCTGAAATTCTATTTTTAGCGGGTATTATCTTGCCATATCATGATACTATTTTTTTTCATATACTCAACCCTTGAATAATGAATAGTGCATGTTTATGTAGTTTGTTCCACAAACAACCAATGTATGTCCTCATTTCTTTTTCTTTAGTTATACAAGTTCCATTTTGCTTACCATTACTTCAAATAGATTACTGAACTTTGGAATTGCTTATGTAGCAATGAATCAGTAAATCCCTCAGACATTGGTTTCATGAAAGAGTTGGACTTCAAAGAAATCTATGAGGGTATGAACAACAATATCAAGCAACCATGCTATGAGGCTATGAACAACAACATCAAGCAACCTTACATGGTTTAGATAAAGATTGATAATACGTACACTCATACTCACAAATATTCGACCTTTATGTCATACTATTTATCTATTTTTGAGGAAAAATCAGATAAGAAACATCATTCATACTCGACAACTTTAGATCAAAAAACTAACAAAAGGGATATATGAGAACAAAATGTCATATGTATGTGTACATAAAGGCAACAAAAGTTTACCTGGATTTGGGAAAAACCTTCTACCGTCATTTGGGCATGAAACAAATAGAGCATTCTGAGGGTTGAAAATGGCTTCACATACCAAGGGAAACCACTCCCTCAACATACCAAGCCCGGTAGCTTCTTCATTCTCAAATCGCATAAATAACTAGCCTTGCAATGACCTAGGACTAGCATGTCCAATGTACTCAAATTAGTCCTCAAACAAACGAGACCTGCAAATGAGCATCTCGTAAAATTTCTCATTTTTGTGCCTCCCTTCTTGAAGCATCTTCAAGGCAAAACATTGCCTTATCAAAAAATGTGCTACTTCCTTGTGATCAAGAATCCACTAATAATCTATAGACTTTTTTGAAAGTTTACCTATCATAAAGAACAACGCAACTCTTCTTTGCCTCATCTTCTCCCAAAACATTTCCTTCAAACCCTTATACAACTTCAAAATTCTTTCTAACTCCTTTAAAATTAAAAGATACCAGGACCAACATCATACAATAGGCTCACCTCTTTCAATGTTTACCAAATCCAACTGGCTTTTCAGTTCCTTTAGACACAACTCCGATTTTTCTAACAAGTCATGAAAAATACGATGCACACCTTTAACCTCAGATATTTCATTGCTTGCCTTATTTTGGATCAAGGAAGGGAAACTGACCGGACTGCCAAATGCTTTTTTACGCCATATTGCACACTCTACCGGATGCATGAACTTAATAAAATCACGCACATCACTCTCTGATAATTGTATAAATTCAGTTGATTGCACACTCAATTCTAAAGCATGAGATAACCTAGTTTCCAACTCATGAACAAAAGGGTAAACATCCTGCAATCTTAACATCATGGACATTCCCCTTCATCATTGCAGCTAAACTACTGCGGCAAAATATATATAAAGTATCATCAACACCCACAACCCCTCTAAGAATCTTACAGAACTCGGAAATAATAGGAGCAGACAGCCTATATACGGTTACAGGATTGGCGAAAAATGTATTACATGAATCTATAAATTGATAAATACATCCATGAGCAACTTGTTTTTTAGTTATAGAAGGAGATACATAAAGTTTTACCAGATCCACAGGGACAGAGGAGTGAATAAATATTTGGAGATATTCCTCTGATCCATCTGCGCCATCCTT
This sequence comes from Solanum verrucosum, assembly GCF_900185275.1. Classification (NCBI taxonomy): domain Eukaryota; kingdom Viridiplantae; phylum Streptophyta; class Magnoliopsida; order Solanales; family Solanaceae; genus Solanum; species Solanum verrucosum. The sequence goes on along the minus strand of NW_026019911.1, from coordinate 758,717 downwards.
TGGGGTCATTACAAGAAAATCGGTAAGAATCTTGGTCATACGGGTGACATCAGCATTAATATCTGTGTTTTCATTGTAGTTGCGATGTCATGAATAACCAAATTCAAGTCACTCATCAGCTTCCACATGTAAGGATGGCACATGTTTCGCATTTTCCCGATGAGTTGCAGGGTATCGTCAGTTTGTATACCACATTCCGATAACGTTTGGGAAAACTCAAGATGTTTGGCACGGTAGATTAATCGTTGTTTCATTGCGGAGGTCGATCGAATTGGTTGAATTTCGGTGATGGTGTTGATAGTCCATTGTATCAGACGAATCGACTTGAATGACTAGGGTTTTGCCGCCGAAAAACATATGGGCGAAGAATTGAATGGGAGTTTTCAGAGAAGAATTGAAGAGGGTTTTATCATGTCTCATTCTGGCTGTGCTAGCACCGGCATAATCATTGAACTTGCATTTGGTGCTAGTTTTGTGAGGTAATTGGTAAGCCATTGATGAGAAAGAAGAGAATATTTTTGAGCTCTGTTATGTTAGAAGCACTAATTTTGAACACATATTAGAGGATGTCAAATTGTTCTGTTAAGTCCCATCCTTCCTCCACCTGTGCAAGAAATCTAAAATACTCCCCGTTTTAAACTATTTTCCTTTTTGGTATGTTTCAAATATTTTAAAATTATTTTTTAAAAAGATAACTTTTTTGTGGCAATATTTTAACTTTAGCTTTCCACATGTATATCTAAGGTCATAACATTAAATGTTAGAGGAGTGTTCACAAAAATGAGTCAGGCAAAAAAGAAGTAAAAAAAATCCAAAATACTCCCCGTTTTACAAGAGAAATAAATCATTTTTCTTTATAATTTGTTTCAAAAAAGAATTGACATATAAATATTTTAGTTTGTTTCAGAAAGATGACTTCTTCCTTTTATGGCAATATTTTAAATTTATCTTTCCACATGTTTATTTAAGGTCATAAGATTAAAGGGTAATTTTGGTACATTTGATATAACTTTAAGGGATAAGGTACAAGTACCCCCCTATACTATGACCGAAATCCCAGAGACACACCTTAACTAAAATAAGGTCCTATTACCCCCCTGAACTTATTTTTTTTGGGAATTTTGTACACCTTTTGTCTTACGTGGTACGCTCCATGACTCCACACAATTGAGGCGCGTGGGAGATATTTGGATGCCACATAAGCCAAAAAGGTTCACAAAATTACAAAAAATGGGTTCAGTGGGGTAATAGGACCTCAATTTAGTTAAGGTGTGTCTCTGGGATTTCGGTCATAGTCTAGGGGGTAGTTGTACATTTTCCCTAACTTTAATTTAGAACTACAAGATTAATAAATCTTCTTTATTTTCTTAAATTTTGTGTCAAGTTAAACTGGTCAATCTTTTTTAAATGGAGGGAGTACAATGATAAAAGTATTTATGATTCAAGATTTGTACGATGTATATGGAAAAACTACCTTTTAGACATATATTCATTCCACATATATTAATCATACATTTACTTTCAAATAATTACTTAAAATTCCACTATTTTAAAGAATTTTGTTTCATATTTGACGTGATATACACCACTCTCTAACGCAAAGAATAGAATAGAGCAATTGTGTATAATATATCCCTTAAGGGTCGTTTTGTAGCTAGATAAGCTCGAGGATAATATATGGAATGGTTATTTATGTATTAATTTTGTACCATGTTCAATTTGTAATAAGATAAAAAGTAATGCATGTATTAATTTTTTAAAATATTAGGTTGGTAGGTTTGCAAATGTTATATCAAAATTATTCATGTTGTATTTTTCTACAGTGTCTGATTGTTTTTTTTTTTGCATAACTAATAGAAAACGCCCAAAATAGCAAATCCTTGGCCTGGCTCAACTCTCAGCGGAAGACTTACTCAACATAAGATGAACTCAAAAGTAAAGATTTAACTCAAATGTCTCAAATACATAACTCGGAATATTTTTAAGAAAACATTCAACTGGCTAAAAGAGGCAACTCAAGTCTAGAACATTAACAACTGAAAATGAAACAGATTTGTCGAAACTCTACTTTCTACGAAGCCTATAATAACACTGATGGACGTCGAGACAAGACCCACGACATCCTAACAAAACCAAACTTAAAGGTAAATGGGACTCCTCCGAAAGCAAGGAGGCTCACCAACCAAAATGTGGAACTCGATTGGATCAACGGAGCGCTTCTTGATGATCTTGGTTACCTGTTTCTGCATCATGAAAGATGCAGACCAAATGATGTCAGTACATGGAATGTACAAGCAGGCAAGGGGAAATCTAAAGCACGGACATAAGCTTGAACTGATAAAAGAAAGAACATACTTACCTCATCTTAACTCAAGGATACTCAAAGATACTCAAGATACTAAACTCAGTTCAATATAAAAGCAACAATAAAGATGCATTATACATAAATCTTTTAAAAGAGTAGATAATAATTCAATGTATTTAAAAATATAATAATACCATTTTACTCTTATTTGGGATATTCTCTAACGTACAACCATCACTCTGAGCTATGTGATGATACAACGTCTCGCCCACGCTGCCAGAATGACTGATACATTGCCGAAGTATAAGACATCCTCAACATAGTGGATCCAATAAGCTATGCTTTAATAGCAATACAAAATCATCTAAAAAGTATGACCCTTTTTTACACACGTTGGCATACATGGTTTATGAGGACTTTGAGCTGTCTGAACTCGTCCCCATATTGGTGCTCAATACTACTTCCAATAATATAATACATGCTCATATGTTTAAAAACATTTCTTCATCCTCAAACTTTGAGATCATTAGTCAAACGGTTCTCCTAAAAGAGATTATACTTAAAAAATCCTCATGAACTCATTCGGAAATCAAGGTTTTCTCCTCATTTTAAATGTAAAATATTTACTCTTGGGAATACTTAGTTCCCTTATATTCATTTTTAAAAAATGTAACTCAACTCTCCTCATCCACTTATTCAAGTGCTCAAGTCTTAAAACAATTTTAAAAATTTGCAAAAGACTTCTCAAAATGACTCAAAAGAACTCCCTCGAACTTTACTCTGAACACTATCTTGAAATTGAAAAGTGAATTCAAGAATTATGATTTGGATATATAGAATCTTTCAATGATTAATGGAGTTTAGATAGTTGATAACAAGAAACGAGTGAAGACACGAATTTGGAGAGCATAGGTGTGACGCGGAGAAGGATTAAATATTTTGTCACGAATTAATTTTTGAGATGGAGGACTCTGTATCCTCTCTACGGCGTGGAGAGGGAGTGCTCGACCGGGTACTGGAAATCTGAGGCACCTCCGCGACGCGAACCTGGGTGGAATTATTTGCCCGATCTTTTCTTCCTCTCCCAAATTCGATTCAACTCATACCCACTGCAAATCTATGGTCAAAATTCACAAATTCTCATGACCCAGAACCTTTTCAATGAAACCCACACAAAACTCATCAAGAATAACATTCATTTGCAACTCACCTAAAGAACTCAACAAGACTCCATAAATAAAGAGTGAAGCTAAACCTCAAGAATTCATCAAGAATCTCAATCAATAAACTTAAAACAAATTCATGGATGAAATTTTTCATGATTGGAATGAGGGTAAACAAACCCAACACTATGAAGGCTTTTATACCTTGAAGGAATCGAATCCTTAACGAAAATCCTCAAATTCGAAGAACACTTGAATTTTCTCACCTTTTCTCCTCTTGAACTTTGCCCTAGTTTCTTGAACGATTTAGAATGAATCCCAGTTGATTCAATCTGATTAGACATATTAAAATAGGCGGGAAAAACATTTTAGACTAGTGGGGAATGGAAAAGACCAAAATACCCCTCCTTAAAACGGATTACTTTCCTTAACTAGACAGGTTGTACTCAAATGGGCATATCCCCCTCATCCGAATTCTGAATTTAGCAAACCCGGTGGTGTTGGAAAAAAGATTCAAAGATCTTTCATTTGATAACTTACGCACCATCTAACTTATCCTACTGGAAGTTATGATTGTTTGAAATTGAGCCATAACTCACATATTGAAGACTAACTTGCCCAATTCTCAATTTAGTTATTTCTAGTTTAGGTATTTATAAATTAATCTCTTTCAAAGACCGAGGTGTTACAATATCTTCACCTTGGAAACATTCGTCCTCGAATGAAATTATTCTAATTAGAACTAAGGGTGGAAACATCTTACCCCCAACTCAAACACCCAACATACAATTTAACACAACATAGCATATTAATTTAAAGAGTGTTTTACCAAAAGTCATTACCTTTGTCTAGAATTTCTCAAGAAGAAAAGAGATGTGGGTATCTCTTCTTCATATCCTCCTCAGCCTCCCAAGTAGCTTCCTCAACAAACTAATTTCTCCATAAGACCTTGACTGATGCTACCTCATTGTTCTTCAACTTGCGAACCTGACGATATATCTCCTCATAAGATAGGCTATCCTTAATACCAATATTTTCAGTAGATATAATAAGTGAAGGATCTCCCATACACTTCTTGAACATATAAATGTGAAACACCGGATGGACTCCTCCTAACTCTAGTGGTAGCTCCAATTTATAAGCTACATTGCCAATTCTCTTGGATATTCTGTAAGGATCAATATACCGGGGACTAAGCTTCCCCTTCTTGCCAAACTTCATAACCTTTGTGGGTGAAACCTTCAAGTTAACACAATCATCCACCTCAAACTCCAAGTCTCTGATACTAACATCTGTATAGGATTTCTGACGACTCTGTGTTGTTTTCAACTCTTCTTGAATAGTCTTCACCTTCTTCATTGCTTGATGAACCAAGTCTAGTCCTATCAATCTAGCTTCACCAATCTCAAACCATCCAGTAGGAGATCTACATGTTCGCCTCTAAAAACCATTATAAGGAGCTATTTGTATACTGAAGTGATAACTGATGTTGCAAGCAAACTCTATTTGAGGCAAGTGATCATCCCAATTACCCTTGAAATCGATCACACACACCCTCAACATATTCTCCAATGTCTAAATTGTACGCTCTGCTTGACCATCAATCCGAGGATGGAAGGCTACTAAGGTTCACCTTCGAACCTAGACCCTTATGAAAAGATTTCCAAAATTGCGCACCTCTATCTGAAATGATGGAAACCAAAACTCCATGAAGTCTGAGTATCTCTTGAATATATAATCTGGCATAATCTTCTGCTGAAAAAGTAGTATTTACCGGTAAGAAATGGGTTGATTTAGTCATCTGATCTACAATCAACCAATTAGAATAATGTTGCCTGCAAGACCGCGGTAAACCAGTAATAAAATCTGTGTTGATCATCTCCCACTTCTATTCTGGAAGAGATATGTCCTGAGCCATACCACCAGGCCTCTAGTGCTCTACCTGGACCTGTTAACAATTTGGGCACTTAGCAACGAACTCTGCAATATACCTCTTCATATTACTCCACCAAAAGACTTCTCTCCAGTCACGATACATCTTTGTGGAGCCATGATGGATTGATTATCTGGAACTATGAGCTTCCTCCATGATCATCTCTCACAGTTCATCCACCTAAGGTACATAAATCTACCTTGATACCTCAACACACCATCTCCCCCTTATTCAAAAGACATCACTTTTTGCTTCTGAACATTTTCCTTTAATTCAAGCAATACAGGGTCTTGGTCTTATTTCTCCTTCACTTCGGACACTAGTGTTGATTCAGCCCCATTCATAGCCACCACTCCACCTTCATTGGAATCCAACAACTGGACTCCCAATCATGCTAGTGTGTGCACATCCTTGGCTAACTCTTTCTTGCCTTCCTTAACATGGTTGTACTACCCATGGACAAGCTGCTCAAAGCATCAGCAACAATAGTAACCTTACCTGGGTGATAGAGAAACTCATGTCATAATCCTTGAGTAACTCCAACCACCTTTCGTCTGATATTAAGCTCTTTCTGATTAAATACAAAGTGAAAGCTCTTGTGATTGGTGAAAACATCAACACGGACACCATATAGATATTGACGCCATATTTTCAAAGCAAACACTACATCAGCCAACTCTAGATTATGGGTTGGGTAGTTCTTCTCGTGAATCTTACGTTGTCTAGAGGCATAGGCTATAGCCATACCATTCTGCATCAACACACAACCTAGTCAAACTCTTGACGCATCACAATACAACACAAATGCTTGTGTACCCTCCGTGTCATAACCCTGGGGTACACCCTAGATGAAATATGGCGTATAGGACACCGAGAGACCCCATACAAGCCACTTAGCATTCATAACATAAGAAACAGAACAAAATAGGTAAAATAATATTTCAAGTCGAAGCTTTTTAGAAAAGAAAACGTAAGTATACAACTCTTGTCTCAATAGTCCTCTAATACAATAGAATGAAATTGGGCCTAGCCCCTACATCATGTTCCAAAACTGAAATACAAGAAGGAAACTAAAACAATGAAAGCCCATCCTCAAAGAATTAGGACTCACCAAAGCTCGGGAACCTTGTAGTCAACCATTAGACACGAAACTTAGAAACCTGAATGTTGGACGCTACATTTGGGGAAATATAGTCAAGAGTATGCGTCTGTACAAAACAATGTACCAAGTATGATAGTTATGCATAAAAAAATTAAATCATTCTAAAAAGGGACATTCATGACATACAATTGACCAACATAAAACATGATATTAAAGGGTTAGAAAACATAGGTCATAAAACATGGTCAATGCAAGCTAACATCATTAAAACCTTTGAACACATACGAAATACTTATTGAAGTACCTTAGTTCATTATTATTGAGGGCAGTAGCTTTAACCGACATAGAGACCATGTGAGCTATAACATAACCCTCAGTGTCTCCCACACCGAAAAGGGTTGTCCTACTTTCCAAGGTAAGGACCATGAACTTCTAGCTTAAGTGGATCCACTAGCTAATGTCTATCTAGACAATTATCATATGGGGGAACATAGGTAAGGGATAACGAGATTGCTTCTACAAACCCAACCTACACTAATGGGAGAACTTCCATCTCAATATCCTCTCGGTGCTAAGCATAAATCCTACAGAATAGTCATTTCTTACTTGATCTTACTATCCATGGAAGGGCACGTCTTCTTTCCAATCTAGGCTAAGTCATTATCCATTGAAAAGTATCATTAAATAACCAATACAAGATAGGTTTAATTTGGATAGCTCTTAATCTTTGATTTAATTATGTGAGAAGACCTTTCGACCTTAGAAACCTTACTATGTGAGAAAACCTTTCACATCATAATTTCGTGTATATATGAGGGCAATCCCTTCAACAACACAACGACAACATCATCATTGATATTTTACTCTCAAAGCATCCTTAAAACATTTGCATAGATTACATAAGAACATGCATAATTCCATAATTTTACCTTTCAAGGGTCACAACCCATTTCCAATCATCAACATTTAGAAAATATCGGTTATATATGGATTTCATCATAAATTCATGTAATTTTATCAATACATACTCAATTTCATAAAACTCTTCCTTCATACCAAAATCCCACACCATATGCTCATAACTTGAAAACATGGGGATTACATGGTTTTATGGGGAATTTCATCATAAAATCATAGTATTTCATCAATTCATGCTTAAGAGATCATAATTAAATCATTTAAATCAATAATCGAGAGAACCCGTGACAATTGAAGAAAACCCTAACTCAATTGGGAATTTCTAACTTTGAAAATAGGAGAATTTGGGTACTCCATGCTTGGAAGGAATCCATGGATGAAAACTATCATACCTCAAAGCCAAAGGCTTATCTTTAATGGTGAAAATGGAGGTTTTCCTTGAAACCCTAGATTGGACCCTTCATCTTCTTCATGTTCTAGAGAGAAAAATATTTAGGAGAGGAGATTTGATCTTCGTTTAGATTCTTGAGACAATGGGTCTTAAATTGGGGAAATTTAGGGGAAAATGCTTATATAGGTCTCTAGATAAAAGGAAAAATGACGTAGTATAGAATTAAAATAATCTGAAAAACATTTAAGACCTCTAACTTAAAAACTGAAAACAACTCACGCTAGAGCTCGCCAAAGGCCACTCGGCGACTCACCAAGATAATCTAACAGCTCATCATGCATGAAATACATATATCCAAGGAGAAAACACCAACTCAAAGCTAACATCCAAGGAGGAAACATGAAGTTCAAGCTTAGACATACTCAAATGCATATATCCGATGAGGAAACATCAAGTGCAAGCTAAAGACATGCTCACAACATCATAACATGTAGTTAACATGCAATTCATACTCGTATGCACATAATCATGTAGAAATCAATCAAATTGACTCATTTTCTCAAAACTTGAACTTTTCTAAATCATGCAAACTAAGGAAATCATGGAAACATTTAAGACACATGACCCAAAAAAAAGGAATGAACCATGAGGAATCATTACACTAAGTTAGAGTAGGAGTACGAGGAAAAAGATCAGGATATAAGGACATCATATTGGCCTCGACCTCCGAAGTAGCACCCTCAACTAAATGAATCCTCCATAACACTTTCACGAGAGAAACTTCTTTGTTCCTCAACTTCTTGACTTGCCAGTTTGTAATCTCAACCGGAATTTCTTCATAAGAAAGATTCTCCTTAACTTCCAAACCCTATAAAGGAACTATGGATATTGGAACACCAACACATTTCTTCAACATAGAGACATGGAAAAGTGGATGCACCAATGTCAACTCATTAGCCAAAGCTAGTTCATAAGCAACCTTACCAACACACCTTAAAATCTGATATGGGCCTATATATCGGGGACTAAGCTTCCTTTCTTTACCAAACCTCATTACCCCCTTCATGGGTGATATTTTCAAGTAAACCCAATCATACAGATCGAATTTGAGATCTCTTCATCTAATATCGGCGTATGACTTTTGTCGACTTTCAGCCATTTTCAACCTTTCTCTAATAAGTCAAACCTTCTTTATGGCCTCATGTACTAATCGAGACCTATTAGGGCAACTTCACCCACCTCAAACCAACCTATGGGAGATCTACATTTCCTACCATACAATGCCTCAAATGGAGCCATACCAATACTCAAGTGATAGCTATTGTTATAAGTAAACTCAATCAATGGCAAACGGTCATCCCAATTACCCTTAAAATCAATCACACAAGCTCTCAACATGTCTTCCAAAGTTTGGATAGTACACTCCGCTTGACTATTAATTTGTGGATGAAAGGTCGTACTAAGCTTAACTCGAGTACCAAGACCCTTTTGGAAAGACATCCAAAATTGAGAAGTGAATTGAGTACCACGATCGGAAATAATGGACAAAGGAACTCAATGCAACTTTACCATTTCTTTCAAGTACAATTTAGCATAGTCCTCTACTGAATAGGAAACCTTGACGAGGAGAAAATGAGTCTGTTTCGTCATCCGATCTACTATAACCAAAATCGAGTCATGTTGTCACTGGGTGCGAGGAAAACCAACAATGAAGTCCATATTCACATCTTCCCACTTCCATGTCGGAATACTAATATCTTGGGACAAACTTCCTAGTTTTTGATGCTCTACTTTAACTTGTTGACAATTTGGACACTTAGTCACATATTATGCAATATCCTTCTTTATCCCATTCCACCAATAGACCTCCCGCAAATCACGGTACATATTGGTGGCTCCTGGGTGAATGGAATACCGCGAACTATGGGCTTATGACAAGATCTTTTCCCTCAAGTCATCAATATTTGGAACATACAAGGGACCTTGAAATCTAAGGACACCATCTCCCTCCATGGGAGAAAGCCTTTACAGATTTCTTAAGCATTGCTTCTTTTAACAACCAAAATTAAATCAAGATCTTGTTTGTCTTTCACATCCACAAAAAATGACTATTCTGAACCATTGTGAACGATAACGCCACCCTTGGTAGAGTTCACTAACTAAACACCTAATCGGGCAAATTGATGAACATCTCGAGCCAACTCTTTATTACTTTCTTTAATATGAGAAACACTACCCACAAATAACCGACTAAGAGCATTTGCCACTACATTTGCCTTTGCGGGGTAATAGAGAACACTCATATCATACTCTTTCAATAACTCAAGCCACCTTTTTAGATGAGGATTTAGATCCTTTTGAAAAAACACATATTGCAAACTATTGCGGTTATTAAAATCATCAACATGAACACAATACAAATAATGCCTTTAAATCTTTAAGGAAAAAACAACCGCCGCTAACTCAAGGTCATGGGTAGGATAATTCTTCTCATGAATCTTAAATTGCCTTGAAGAATAGGCAATAACCTTCCCATTTTGCATAAGCACACATCCTAGCCCCATTCTCGAGCCATCACAATAAACAATAAAACTATTCGTCCCTTTCGGTAAGGTCAACACCGGAGCGAAAGTAATTCTATCTTTCAATTCTTGAAAACTCTTGTCACACACTTCGAACCATATGCACTTAGCCGTGTTTTGTGTCAAAGTCGTCAAAGGAGAGGCAATTGAGGTGAATCCCTCAACGAACCTTTTATAGTAACCGGCCAAACCCAAAAAACTCCTAATATCCGAAGGGGTTAGAGGTCTAGAATAACTCTTGACCACATCCGTCTTAATAGGTTCTACCTGAATACCCTTACTTGAAACAATGTGACCCTAGAAAAGCTACGAACCTTAGCAAAAACTTACACTTGCTAAAATTTCCAAAGAGTTGTTGGTCCTTATTAATTTTCAACACAATCCTCAAATGATCAATATGCTCATTCTCACTTCTTGAATAAAGCAATATAACATCAATGAAACGAACATATCAAGGTCTTGTCTAAACACCCTCTTTATCAAATCCATAAATGTCGCTAGAGGATTAATCTAAACAAATGATATTACCAAGAACTCATAATAACCATATCGAGTTCGAAAAGCCGTCTTTGGAATGTCACCTTCCTTTACCTTCAATTGGTGATAACCCGATCAAAGATAAATCATAGAGAAATAAATTGCTCCTTGAATTTGGTCAAATAAATCATCTATCCTTGGAAGAGGATACTTATTCAACTGACTATAGTCAATAAACATATGAAGAGAACCATCTTTTATCCTAACAAAAAAAACTGGAGCACCCTATGGAGAGATACTCGGTCGAATGAAACCCTTATCCAACAAGTCTTTCAATTGTTCTTTCAACTGCTTTAGTTATACCGGAGCCATATGGTAAGGAGGAATAGAAATATGTAGTGTATCTGGGAGAAGGTCAATACTGAAGTCTATTTCCCTTTCGGGAGGAATACCGGGTAAGTCATCCGGAAGCACTTCTGGAAACTCATTAACAATTGGGCCGACTCAATAATAGGGGTTTCGGAATCCTTATCACTCACCCAAACTAGATGGTAAGTGAAACCCTTATAAATCATCATTCTAGCCTTAAGACAAGTGACAAACTGACACTTAGTAATATAATTTCCCCATTTCCACTCTAGGATAGGCTCATCCGGAAACTGATACTTGATTACACGAGTTCTACGATCAATAGAAGAATAACAAGAGTGCAACTAGGATAACATCAAAATCTAGCATATCAAGCTCTACCAAATCAACAAGAGTAACTCTATGGGATAAAGAAACGAGGCAGTTTCGATAGATCCTCTTAGCCACAACAGAATAACCAATAGGAGTAGAGACAAAAAAAATGTTCTAACAGCACAACCGAAAGAACATCAAACATCATAGCCACATATGGCACCACAAAAGACAAGGTAGCACGGGGATCAAGTAAAGAATAAACATCAAGTTGGAAAACTTTCAACATACCAGTAACCACATCGGGAGAACCCTCTCATTCACCACGAGTCTGAAGTGCATAAAATCGGATTTGCTTAGGAACATTGGAATCCGAACCACTAGGAGGAGCTTGCTTTCCCTCTCTTTCTTTAGCTTTAAGCATTGGGCAATCCCACATTTTATGGACACTTTTACCATAACTGAAGCAACCATCCGTGTTGGCTAGGCACTTACCTTCGTGCTTTTTTCCACACCTAAGACAAGTAGACATAGGCAATGAAGATCCACTACCATTTCCTGCTTGAGGCTTAGGGTTAGACACCCTATCTTTTTTTTAACATTGGAGGAACCTTGACCGAAAAACCTTTGTTGAAACCTAGGAAGACCATATCCATTGGACCTTGCAGGAGAGAAATTACCATCACCGGTTCTTGACCTATTTGTCTCCCCTAACTTTTCCTTAGGTTTCTCATCTTCAATCTGTTGTGCATGAACCATCAGATGAGTGATGTCCATGTCATTAATGAGCATGGTGGTACGACACTCTTTAACCACCATTTCGGACAGACTCGAAACGAACTTACTCATCTTTGCCCTAGGATCGGCAACCATTATTGGAGCATATTTAGACAATTTTGTGAACTTCAAAGCATACTCCTTCACACTCATATTTCCTTGATGAAGATTGATGAAATCAAGAGCCTTTGCTTTCCTCATCTTAATGGGAAAGAACCTATGAAGAAAAGCAACCTTAAACCTCTACCAATCAAGAGGACGTGCATCTTCTGGTCTCCCATCTTTACATTGGTCGAACCAAGTTTGAGCCACACATTTAAGTTGATAAGCAGCCAACTCCGCATTTTCCATAGGCATCACTCCCATGATCATCAACACCTTATAAACCTCATCGTTGAATTCTTGAGGATCTTCCTCAATCCTAGAACCATGAAACTCTAGAGGGTTCATCCTAGTGAAGTCCCTCACTCTAGAAGCCTTTGTACCCATATTTAGGGTCACGGGGACCACAACCTCCCTATTGGCTTGGGCTGTCACAGATTGAGCCAAAACATGAAAAGCAGCCCTAAACTCCGTTTTAGTTACTTGCTTGGCTAAAGGATCGATTGGAACTTGAGGATCTTGGTGAGGATATTCTTGTTCCTCATTCTCCCTCACATTCATTCTAGCATAAGCTCTTCGAGTACCCATATCTTGTAGAGCATTGGATAAGGATTAGGAGAGAGACCTTATAAAGTTTAACTCTACTCTATTGCACTACTTTAGAGTAATGAAAAAATAGGAGTTTCCTAAACATCTTGTATTCTCTCATTCATAAATCTTGTACGCTTCACACTCATGAACAAGACTCTACTCGACGTGGCTAATGAGATATCCTAGACCTATTCTAAACCTTGTGCTCTGATAACCAAGTTTGTCATGACCCAGGGGTACACCCTAGATGTAACATGGCGTATAGGACCCCGAGAGACCCCATACAAGCCACTTAGCATTCATAATATATGAAATAGAACAAAAGAGGGAAAATAATATTTCAAGTCCAAGCATTTTATAAAAAAAGCAGAATTACACAACTCTTGTCTCAATTTCCATGTAATACAACATAATGAAATTGGGCCTAGCCCATACATCATTTAACAAAACTAGAATACAAGAAGGAAACTAAAACAACGAAGGTCTATCCTCGAAGTATGAGGACTCACCAAAGCTCGGGAACCACGTAGTCAACCACTAGCCACGAAACTTAGAAACCTTACTGTCGGACCCTACATTAGGGGAAATGTAGGCAAGAGTATGGGTTAGTACAAAATAATGTACCAAGTATGATATTTATGCATAAATCTTTTAAATAATGCGAAAAGGAGACATTCATGACATGGAATTGACCAAGTTAAACATGATATAAAAAGGTTAGAAAACATAGGTTATAAAACATGGTCAATACAAGCTAACATCATTAAAACCTTTGAACGCATATGAGATGCTTCTTGAAGTAACCTTAGTTCATTATTGTGGGAAGTAGCCTTAACCAACATAGAGACCATGTGAGTTATAACATGATCCCCCGGTGTCTCCCACATCAAAAATGGTTGTCCTACTTGTCAAGGTAAGGACCATGAAATTCTATCTTAAGTGGATCCACTAGCTAATGTTGATATAGACAATTATCCTATGGGGGCACATATGTAAGAAATAATGAGATCGCTTCTAGAAAACCGACCTCTACAAATAAGAGAGCTTCCATCTCAATATCCTCTTGGTGCTAAGCATAAATTCCAAAGAATAGTCATTTCTTACTTGATCTTATTATCCATGGATGGGCATATCATCTTGCCAATCCAAACTAAGTCATTATCTATGGAAAGGTATCATTCAATAACCAATCCAAGTTATGTTTAAATAGGATAGCTCTTAATCTTTGATTCAATTAGGTGAGAAGACCTTTCAACCTTATAATCCTTACTATGTGATAAAACCTTTTACATCATACTTTCGTGTGTATATGAGGACGATCCTTTTAATAACACAACAACAATAATATCATCATTGATACTTTACTTTCAAAGCATCCTTAAAACATTTGCATAGATTTCATAAGAACATGCATAATTCCACAGTTTTACCTTTCAAGGCTCACAACCCAATTCCAATCATCAACATTTAGAAAACATGGGTTATATATGGATTTCATCATAAATTAATGAATTCTATCAATACATGTTCAATTTCATAAAACTCTTCCTTCATACTCAAAATCCCACATCATATGCTCATAAATTGAAAACATGGGGATTGCTTGAGTTCATGCGGGAAATCATCATAAAATCATAGTATTTCATCAATTCATGCATATGAGATCATAATTCAATCATTTAAATTAATAATCAACAGAACCCATGACAATTGAAGAAAACCCTAACTCAATCGGGGATTTCTAACTTTGAAAATATGAGAATTTGGGAACTCCATGAATGGAAGGAATCCAAGGATGAAAACTATCATACCTAAATTACAAAGGCTTATCTTTAATGGTGAAAATAGAGCCTTTCCTTGAAACCCTAGGTTGGACCCTTACCCTTCTTCTTCTTCATGTTCTAGAGAGAGAAATATTTGTGAGAGGAGATTTGATCTTTTTTTAGATTCTTAAGAGAATGGGTATTAAATTGTGGAAATTTGGGGGAAAATTCTTGTATAGGTATTTTAATGAAGGGAAAAACAACATAGTATAGAATTAAAATAATTTGAAGAAATATTTAAGACCCTAACTTAAAAACTGAAAACAACTCACGCTGGAGCTCGCCAAAGTGAGCCTTTAGCTCGCCAAAATTTACAGTAAGTCTACCCTTGGACGAAGTGAAAAAGGCTATGGGGAGAGAACTTTGGTGACGTGCTGAACGGACAATTAGCTCAACTTAGCTTGCCTAATATTCCAGAACACTAAATGCTAAGATCAGGCCATAAGGCGGGGGGGTTCCACTTGGCGGATCGCCAACTCACTTGGCTTTCACTCCTAACATCGTTGAGTCGGCTAAGGAAAGGAATATTTTTCCTTTCTCTGAATCCGAGGTGTTACACTCTTGTAAGGTCAACACTGGGGCACTAGTCAACTGAGTTTTCAATTTCTAAAAGCTTTTCTCATAAGCTTCAGACCATTGAGAGTTTGTTGTCTTTTGATTCAACTTTGTCAACAGGGATGAAATAGATGAGAACCCCTTAACAAGCCTCTTATAATAACTAGCAAATCCCAAGAAACTCCTAATATTAGTGGGAGATGTGGGTCTGGGCTAATTCTGCACTACCTCAATCTTTTTAGTATCTACTTGAATCCCTTCACCACAAAATAAGGCCTAAGAACCCCACTGACTCAAGCAAAAAACTCACACTTAAAAAAAATTTGGCATACAACTCAATATCCTTTAGAGTTTGGAGAATTGCTCTGAGATGACTAGCGTGATCTTCCTCGTTCCTCGAATAAATTTGAATTTCATCAATGAACACGATAACAAACATATCAAGATAAGTGTTAAATTCTTTGTTCATAAGATCCATGAACGCTATTGGAGCATTATTCAAACCAAAAGACATGCTAAGAAACTTATAATGAGCATAGTGGGTCCTAAATACAGTCTTTGCAATATCACTCTCTCTTACTCTCAACTGATTGTAGACAGATCCTAGGTCTATCTTATAAAAACGCGTGTCACCTTAAAGTTGATCAAAAATATCATCAATTCTTCGAAAGGGAAACTTATTCTTTATGGTAACCTTGTTCAATTGGTTGTAATCAATACATATCTAAGAAAACCATCTTTGTTCCTCACAAACAAACACTAGAGTGCCTCAAGGTGAGACAGTGGGTCGAATGAAACCTTTATCAAGAAGGTCCTTCAATTGATCTTTTAACTCTTTCAACTCAGCTGAAGCCATTTAATATGGCAGAATAGAGATAGGACGAGTATCAGGAAGAATATCTATGTCGAAGTCTATTTCTCTTTCAGGAGGGACTCCAGGAAGATCACTTGGAAATACCTATGGAAATTCACTCACAACTGGAACTGACTGAATAGGCGGTGCCTCAACACTAGAGTCATTAACTCGGACTATGTGATAGATGCACCCCTTGTGTAACACCCCATAGTTTAGTAGACTATCAAGGGTTAAGTTTGAGGGCTACAGGTCAAGAATAGAGGGCATGAGCCAAGGCAATGGGGCAAGGGACAAGGCTTCCCCAAGCTTGCCATGGCACTGCCTAGGACCACGAGAGTCTTCACGGCTCATGGTGGCCACCACTCCTTGTGGGACCACTTATGGTGGTGAGGCAGTGAACCCCTCAAGGCTGCCCAAGAATGCCTCACCTTCATAAGCCACTTCACAGCTAGTAGTGAAGACCACGACTCGTGGGAAGGCTCTTGAAAAGTCCTTAGTGTTTTTGGAGTCCATGACCTCAAGCCATACCCACTTCCCAAGGACCACGGCTCGTGGAGCCTGCAATGGTGCCTGACACATGGCTGCCTAGTAAAGGGCTTTTTGGGAAATTCCTAATTAGGTGGTTATTAAGTGAGGTCGTTTTGTATGGACTTAGTACACCTATATAAGCTATTTTAACCTTTTAAACACCCATTCAAGTCATTATTTCCCAAACATAAATTAAATCCCAAAAGCTCTCCTCTCAAATATTTCTCTCTTTAAGACTTGAAGAAGAAGATAGAGCTTGAGGCTAGGTTAAGAACAAGACTCCATTGTTGCAAGCTTTGTAAGGCTTTGTATCCAAGGTATGATAGCTTATTCATCCATGGATTCTTCCATCTTTGGAGCCCCCCAGAATTCCCTAATTTGATGAAGATTTCCCCAATTCATGTTAGGGTTTCTTCAATGTTATAGGTTATGTTGTATGTTGACCCAATTGAGTGAGCATTGATTGTTTATGATATAATTAATAGTGAATCATGGTATTATGATGATATTATATGTTTTCCATGGCTAACCCTAGTGTAATTGATAGAATTGAAGTAATGTGGGTTAATGCCTTGTGAAAGGAAATAGAGGATTCATAGGCGATCTTCTAGAATTTATGACGTGTATAGTAATTGTTCGAGAATAGAATCATGTAAACATGAATTGAATTAGATTAAAGTATATATGATGGATCATGACTAGTAATGATAGAGATTAAGCCTTTATGATGTGATATGGTTAGAATTGGTTAAGAAAGAAGCTTGTGACTAGAATATGTTGTGATCTAGATATGTATGATGAATGTAAGAGGTAAAGCTTTGAGAGTAAGGCTTGTATTCATGAGTGTTGACTTCTAGGGTTTTGAAAGTAAAGTTAATATGATCTATATTATGAATGTATGCATGTTCTTATAGAATCTATGTAAATGCTATGAGTACACTTTGAGACTCAAGTGTTAATGATTAGATTGTTGTTGTGGTCTGATTGAAAGGTTATTCTCATGAACTCATAATGAACTTAATGTGAAAGGTGTTCTCACATAGTAATGCTTCTAGGGTTGAAAGGCTTTTCTCACCTAATATAACCAAAGGATAAAGAGCATGTATACCTAGATCATGGATGGTGATAGTTTCCCACACATGGTCTAAAGAGTTATTCTCGTGAATTAACTTGGATTGATGGTCAAGGACATCTTTCAATGAGACTTGAGTCGAAGTAGAGACTTACTAACTATGTTGTGGGATTTAGGCATAGCACCGAGTGTATATTGAAATAAGATGGAGGTTCCCACCTAGTTGGGTTCGAGCTTCCAAAATGGGAACTCTCACCTAGTAGAGTCCGGATTTCCCAAAGTATGTATCATGATATGGAAGCCTTCACCTAGTGGAGTTTGGGTTTGTAGTGGCAATCTATGTATCCTATAACTACGTGCCCCGTAGGAAAGTTAGCTAGTGGATCCAACTAAGCTAACAAACCGGTCGTACCGTAGGCAAGTAGACCAACCGTTGATGGTGTGGGTAACACCGGGAGGGATCATGTGAAAGCTCACATGGTATCATCTCGATTAATGATATATCCCAACTAGAACAAGATAATTAATGAACTAAGATATGCTCAAAGAAACATCTCCTAGAGTTCAAACCTAAAGAACTAAGACATGCTTGAGGAAGCATGTCCTAGAGTTCAAACCTAAAGAACTAAGACATGCCTGAAGAAGCATCTCCTAGAGTTCAAACCTAATGAACTAATACATGCTTGAGGAAACATCTCCTAGAGTTCAAAACAATGGTGAACTAAAATGTACGCAATGTAGTATCTCATAGTGTTCAAGATAATAATGAACTTAGACATGCTTAAGGAAGTATAGGGTTCAATGTAATGAGGAACAAATATATTTTTAATGAAGTGTCTCTTAATGTTCCAAGGTTTAAAGAGAGGGACTAGTCCCCAACCAAGGAGTATGAATGTGATGACCCTAAGTGGCACTTAGTATGGATGGGATTATGGGGTCTTATCCATGCATTGCACAAGTATGACTTGAGTTTGTATAAGAAGTGCTACTCTTATATGATGTATGTTTTGATGGATTGTTGTTATAGTTGCCTTCCATGATATGATAGACTAAAGGTGAGAGATTCCCTTGTGTATGAGAAATAAGCTAAGGATGAGATCCAAGATGGTAAGTATGATTATGATGACTTAAAAGTTGTACTTAGTGAGGGTGGTATTATGTGGTCTCATCTATGCATTGCACAAGTATGCTTTGAGGTTACATGAGAAGTAGTTCTCTTATGATATGAAGGACTAAGGGTTGACTAATGCTTCCATTATGTCTATGTTGGAGATTATACTTATTACTATGTTGTTGTCTCTTATGAATATGGTGTATGTCTTTTGTTGACTAACCCTTATGCTATACTCTTACAATGTTATTATAGCTATCAAATTTAGTACTTTTGTACTAATGCATACTCTTTCCTACATTCTCAACAAATATAAGGTCCGGTGATTTTGATTTCCATTCTTGAAGATAGGTTTCTAGAAGTGTAAGGAGTTGAAGACTTAGTGAGTCCTCATAGCATCGAGGATTTGATCACCTTTCCTTTTTGTATTTTACTTTCATGTCTTGAGACTATTGTATGGGCTGTGACCCAAGATTATTCAAAGTTGTGTTAGATGGTTTGAGAAAAGTGTAGTAAAACTTCCGCTTTGCTTTTATAAAGACTTTCATTTTATGGAAAATGTTTTAAAATTTCCGCACATTTCTATTATCTTATGTTATGATATGCTAAGGGCTTGTATGAGACCCCTTCGGGGTTAAGTATGCCATGATACATCTAGGGTGTACCCCTGTGTCGTGACACCTTGGAAACTAACTTTCTGGCTTTGAGGTACGAAATAAAATGACCCTTAGGCACGGTTGAACTACTCCTCCACTCAATAACTACCTCATTAGGAAACTAGAACTTAACTACTCAAGTTCTACAATCAACTGAGGCATTAAAATCATCAAGCCAGTCCATACCGAGATTAACATCAAAGTCCACCATATATAACTCGACTAAGTCATCCATGGTCTTCTTGGGATTGACAGAAATGGTACAATCACGATAAACTCTCTCAGCTAGAATAGACTCCCCAACAGGTGTGGAAACATTAAAGGGATCAAGAAGTCGCATCAAGAAGGATATCAAATCTCATAGCGATATATGGAGTCACAAAAGGTAGACTCACACCTGGATTAATCAAAGTATATACATCAAAATTAAAGACTTTCATCATACCAGTGATAATTTGTAACACCCCGGAATCAAGAAACCTAGAAAAGGGAGACAAGTGGGAGGTGACCAGCCCTACACTAAGCCATGGCACCCTTCACAAAGCTCTGGGACATGAAGCACACCCTGGCTTGTGGTGGTGCCCGTGGTGAATTGGAAAGTGTCCTACTCAAGGCTAAGCTCCTCCCACAAGCACCCAGACGGCTCGTGAAGATCCAAACGGGTCATGGTGGTGGCCCTGAAGGGGAGGCAGAATCCCCCAAGCCGCAGGTCCAAGGTCACAACTACCTAGACACCTCGTGGACCCTGAGACGGCTCGTGTGGGCATCTGTCTGAAGGTTCGCGTGAGTTGTAAGCCAAGGTCAATTGGGTCTTTTCCTAATTATTTTATTATGATACTATGTCATTCTACCCACACCTAGGACCCTTATATAAGTAATTTAAACACCAAATTCAACCTATTCCAGTTATGCTCTCAAAATCTCAAACGAATAACAAGTCTTCCTCTCCCAAATATTTCTCATTCTCTAGAAATCTTAAAGAAGAGGGGTTCAACCTAGGGTTCCAATGCAAGTCTCCAATTCCACAATTAAAGGCAAGATTTTGGCATTGAGGTATGATAGCTTTTATCCATGGATTTCTTCAATTCATGGAGTTCCCAAACTCTCCTATTTTCAAAGTTAGAAATCCTCAATTGAGTTAGGGTTTTCTTCTATGTGATGGGTTCGCTTGATTATTGATTTAATTGTTTGAATTATGACCTTTTATGCATGAATTGAGTTAATTCTATGATTTTAGGATGATTCCCTATGAACCCATGTAATTTCCATGTTTTCCAAATTATAATGCTATGATGTGAGTTTTGGATTATGAATGAAGAGTTTATGAAATTAAGCATGTTCTTATGGGATTTATGTGAATGTTTTAAGGAAACTTTTAGAGTTAAGTATCAATGATAATGTCGTTGTTATGTTGTTGAAAGGATTTTTTCATATACACAAATGAAAGCATGATTGTGAAAGGTTTTCTCATATTATAAGGGTTCGTATGGTTGAAAGGTCTTTTTACCTAAAATGAACCAATGATTAAGGAGTTATGTAAATGATGAGGCAAGAGGAGATTACTCATGCTCTCTAATTGAATGACAAGAGAGGATTACCCATGTCATATAATGTAAGGACAAGAGGATTACCCATGTCAAGGTCATTGGTGTGTTCCTAATATAAACGACTTGAGGGAACAAATCTTGTCAGAAGCCGATTGTTCTCGGTATTCCATTTACCCGGCAGCCACCAAAATGTACCACGATTTGCGGAAGATCTACCGGTGTAATGGGATGAAGAAGGATATTGCAGAATTTGTGGCTAAGTGTCCTACTTGTCAACAAGTTAAAGTTTAACATAAAAAATTGGGAGGTTTTTCCCAAGACATTAACATTCCTACTTGGAAGTGGGTAGATTTTAATATCGACTTCATTATTGGTTTGGCTTGCATCCCTTGACAACATGACTCGATTTGGGTGATAGTAGATCGAATGATGAAATCAGCTTATTTCATTCCCATCAAAGTTTCTTATTTGGCAGAAGATTATGCTATATTGTACTTGAGAGAAATGGTAAGGTTACATAGAGTGCCTTTGTCCATTATCTCTGATTGTGGTACTCAATTCACTTCTTGGTTGTGGAAATATTTTCAAAAGTTTCTTGGTACTCATGTTAAGCTTAGTACCCCCTTCGACCCCTAAACTGATGGGTAAGAGGAGCGTACTATCCAAACATTAGATGATATGTTTAGAGATTGTGTGATTGATTTTAAGGGTAATTGGGATGATCATTTGTGTTTGGTTGAGTTTGCATATAACAATAGTTAACAATCAAGTATTGTTATGGCTATATTTGAGGCATTGTATGGTAGGAGGTGTAGATATCCTATAGGTTGGTTTGAGGTGAGCGAAGTTGCTTTAATACGTCCCGAGCTGGTACATAGGCTATAGAGAAAGTTTGACTTGTTAGAGACAGGTTGAGAACAGCTCAAAGTCAACAAAAGTCATATGTCGATGTTAGAAGAAGAGATCTTGATTTTGATGTTCATGATTGGGTTTACTTGAAAATTTCAAACATGAAGGGTCTAATAAGGTTTGGTAAGAAAGGGAAGCTTAGTCACCGTTTTGTAAGCCCATATCACATTTTGAGGAGTGTTGGTAAGGTTGCGTATGAACTTGAGATGCCTAATGAATTGGTATCGATCCAACCAGTTTTCCATGTCTCTATGTTGAAGAAATGTGTTGGCGATCCGACATCTGTAGTCTCCTTAGAATGTTTGGGAGTTAAGGAAAATCCTTCTTATGAAGAAGTTTCGATTGAAATCTTAGACCGGCAAGTCAAGAGGTTAAGAGATAAAGAAGTTGCTTCCGTGAAGGTGTTGTGGATAAATCAGTTAGTTGAGGGTGCTACTTGGGAGGCCGAGGTCGATATGATGTCCAGATATCCTCATCTCTTTCCTTCTACCCCTACTCTAGCTTGAGGTAATGAGTACATCATAGTTTACTCGTCTGGTGTCATGTGTCTTAGATATTCCCATCATTTCCTCATTTATGTATGTTCATGAAAAGGCTTATGTTTTGAGAAAATGATTCAACTTGATTGAGTCCTACAGTTTATGTGCATTTGAGAATGAGTTGCAAATAGAATTCATGATGTCTTGAACATGCTTTAGCTTGGATTTGATGTTTCCACCTCGGATAAGTGCATTTCTGTGATTGCATGCATGATGGGTTGCTCGTTTAGAGCTCTTTTTTCACTATATACTTAGGATGCCATTCAAGGATGAATGTTCCCAGGGGGAGATAATGTAACACCCTGGAATCAAGAAACCTTGAAAAGGGAGGCAAGTGGGAGGTCACCAGCCCTCCACTAAGCCAAGGCACCCTTCATAGAGCCTTTCACCTGCCATAAAGGGCACCACGGCTCGTAGTGGTTCCTGTGGTTAAGTGGACAGTGTCCTCCCCAAGGCAAGGCTCCTCTCACGAGCATCCAATAGCTCGTGAAGAGCCAAATGGGTCGTGGTGATGGCCGTGAACAGGAGGCAGAATCCTTCAACCCACTGGTATAAAGTCGCGACTGTCTAGAGGGCTCGTGGACCTTGA
This sequence comes from Solanum verrucosum, assembly GCF_900185275.1. Lineage (NCBI taxonomy): Eukaryota > Viridiplantae > Streptophyta > Magnoliopsida > Solanales > Solanaceae > Solanum > Solanum verrucosum. The sequence goes on along the minus strand of NW_026019911.1, from coordinate 735,510 downwards.
GACGACTAGTGTGGGCCTCTATCTAGAGGTTAGCATCAACTTTAAGCCAGGGTTAGTTGGGTGTTTTCCTAATTATTTTATTATGATGTTATATCTTTTTACTCATACCTCTGACCCTTATATAAGTAATTTTAACCCCAAATTAAACCAATTCAAGTCATTCTCTCAAAATTTCAAAGGAAGAACAAGTATTTATCTCCCAAATATTTCTCTCTCTAGAAATCTTGAAGAAGAAGGGTTTACCCTACGGTTCCAAGGAAAGTCTCCAATTCAACCATAGAAGGCAAACTTTTGGCATTCATGTATGATAGTTTTCATCCATAAGCTTCTTCCATTCATGGAGTTCCCAAATTCTCTTATTTTCAAAGTTAGAAATCCCCAATTGAGTTAGGGTTTTATTCTGTGTTATAGCTTATCTTGATTATTGATTTAATTGATTTAATTGATTAAATTATGATCTCTTATGCAAGAATTAAGTTAACTCTATGATTTAAGGATGATTCCCCATGAAGCCATCTAATTCCCATGTTTTCCAAATTATGATGATATGATGTGGGTTTTGGATTATGAATGAAGAGTTTATGAAATTATTCATGTTCTTATGGGATTTATGTGAATATTTTAAGGATTCTTTGAGAGTGAAGTATCAATGATAATGTTGTTGTTGTGTTGGTGAAAGGACTTTTTCATATACACATCAAAGCATGCCTTTGAAAGGTTTTCTCACATTATAAGGGTTCTTATGGTTGAAAGATCAACTCACCTAAAATGAAACAATGATTAAGGATTTATGTAAATGATGAGGCAAGAGGCGATTACCCATGCTTTCTAATTGAATGACAAGAGGCGATTACACATGCCATATAATGTAAGGACAAGAGGCGATTATCCATGTTCCTTTAAGAGCTAAGATGAATTGGATTAAGAACTATTCCATGGATGTTAAGCTTAGAACCGAGTGGACCAGTGGAGATTACCAAAGTCCCACTGACTATGTGCTAACATAGGATTTTCTAGATAGACATTAGCTAGTGGATCCATAATAGCTAGAAGCTCATGGTCCTTACCTTGGAAAGTAGGGCAACTCTTTTCAGTGTGGGAGACACCATATTCCATGTTGCTAGTTCACGTGGTCTTATATGTTGGTTAAGGCTACTTCCCACAAACAAGTAAAGTTATGATGAACCAAAGTTATTTCAAGAAGCATCGTAAGTATGTTTTCAAATATGTTAACTTTCATTGATCATGTTTTATGACTTATGCTTTCTTACTCTCAAGTTTCATGTTTTAGCTTGCTTACTCTCAAGTTTCATGTTTTAGCTTGATCATTGCATCCTCATAAAAATGTTGTATTTGAACATGATTTAGATGTTTATATGAATGGCTATCATACTTGGTATATATTTTTGTACTAACATATTCTCTTGCCTATATTTCACGAAATGTGGGGTCAGACAGTCATGATTATTTGTTTCGTGGCTATAGATTGATTTGAGAGATTTTGAGCTTTGGTGAGTCCTCATGCTTCGAGGACCAGATTTTCATTTCTTTCAGTTTTTACTTTCATTTTTTGGACATGATGTATGGGCTAGGCCCAAATTTGATTCTTATGTACTAGATGCCTAATGAGACAAGTGTTTAGACTTTAGCTTTACTCTTATAAAACTTTTGGACTTGAAATATTGTTCTTTATATTTGTTGTTCTGTTTTTTATGTTATAAATCCTAAGTGCCTTGTATTGGGCCTCTTGGGGTCCTATACACCATGTTATGCTTGGGGTTATCTTGGGTCGTGACAAAACATCATGCGAATTCTCTTACTCTTGGTAACTGGTGATAGAATATAGACGGTTTGCTTCTGCACATGTCCTTGAAGTAGCTCCTCTAGGTGTAGCTCTGTCTGGCGAAGCCACTGAAGAAGTTTTGGCTCTATTGCCCCCATTACCATTAACATGCATGTTCTTAGGCCACACTCTCATGAAGTGACCTGCTTGACCACACTTGTAGCAACCAGTGGAGCCATCACGACATGCCCCTGGGTGGTTCCTACCATACTTAGCACATGCAGGAGTGCAATTACCTCCTTGTGAAACACTACCTTGAGATTGTGCAGGTCTAGCTCTAAGGTTCGGATAATTTTGATTCTTAAACTCACCTCTTTTCATTGGTGCAGATGCACTAGCAGATGATAGAGCAGTTCCAATTGGCTTTTACTGAAAAGATAACTAGTTCGCATTACCCTTCTGCTGCCCGGACTCATTACCTGTTGTCTTGGCGTTCTTCTTTCGGAACTCTTCTCTATCTCTCTTATCCTCCTCAAACTGTTGTACATGGATCATAAGCCTTGCTAGTTCATGTCTCCTATCAGCATAGTTGTCTTACCTTCCTTACTTGACAAGAGAAACAACCCGGATATAAATAAACTCATTATGCTCCTCATGTCAGTAATGATCTCCGGAGCATAGTGGGATAGTTGAGTGAACTTGAGGCTATAATTATGCACACACATGGATTCCTGGTTTAAGTAATGGAATTATCTTACCTTCGACTCCCTCAACTCACGTGGAAAGAAACGCCCCAAGAAGGCCTCTTCAAACACAACCCAGCTCACAATTAGTGCACCCAAAGGTCTACTCTTCTTCCATTGGTCGTACCAGACTCTAGCACCACCCTTTAGTTGATAAGCAGCTAGTTCCACACGCTTAATATTTGCGACATGCATCACCTAAAATACTTTCTGCAACTCTTCCACAATGTTTTTCGGATCCTCAGTGAAACTTCAACCCGTAAAGTCTTGACGATTCATCCTTCCTTTTTTTTTTTTCATTTCAAGCATGGATCCTCGATGTATAGGCCACATCCTGTCGATTACCTCTTTGCAACCAAGCTTGGTTGGTCACAACTTCACCGAATATCCGAATAGCATCCCGGAACTCAACATTAATGACCTCTCCTTTGGTTCGCACTCATGGTGAATTTGGGACCCCTTGATCTTGAGGAATAATATTCCTCCTAGATGGATGACCTTGAAAAACTCTTCGTAGAGGCATGATCTAAAAGATATACAAAACCACGAATTAGGAAGAAACTTTTCTGGAGTTGAACTCTATAGCATGAAAAGAGTATGGAAAAAGTGAGAGTGTTCCTAAATGTCATAGCCTCCTAATTATAGATGTGGCACGCTTCACACTTATAACTACAACTCTATAGACACGGCTTCATAGAGACCCTAGGACTTTTTAACTCTCTGTTTTGATTGCAAGTTTTTCGCACCCTGAGCTTACACCCTGGGCGTAATTCGCACTAGATAACTATTGTTGGCCCCAAGCAAAGCCTTGGCCTAGCTCAACTCTCAGCGGAAGATTTACTCAACATAAGATGAACTCAAAAGCAAAGATTTAACTCAAATGCCTCAAATACATAACTTAGAATATTTTTAAGAAGGATTCAAGTGGCCAAAAGAGACAGCTCAAGTCTAGAACATTAACAACTGAAAATGAAACACATTTTTTAAAATTCTACTATCTACAAAGCCTATAATAACTATGATGGACGTCGGGATAAGACCCATGACATCCTAACAACACTAAACTGAAAGGTAAATGGGAATCCACCGAAAGCAAGGTGTCTCACCAAGAAAAATCTAGAACTCGACTAGATCAACGTAGAGCCTGTTGATTACCTATATTTGTATCATGAAAAATAAAGGAAAAATAGCGTCAGTACATGGAATTACGAGCATGGAAGGGGAACTCTAAAGCACAAACATAAGCTTGAACTGAAAAAAGAAAGAACATACTCACCCAATCTCAACTAAGTCAACTCAACTCAAGGATACTCAGATATACTCAAGATACTCAACTTAGAAAAGCACAACTCAGTTAAATATAAAAGCAACAATAAAGATGCATTATATACAAAGATTTTAAAACATTAGATAATAACTCAATGTATTTAAAAATACAATAATACCATTTTACTCTTATTTGGGAGATTTTCTAACCGACAACCATCACTATGACCTATGTGATGATACATCGTCTCGCCCACGCTGCCAGAACTCTCTTATACCTTTCCGGAGTATAAGACATCCTCAAATAAATGGATCCACTAAGCTATGCTTTAAAAGCAATAAGCAATCATCTAAAAAGTATGAACCTTTGACTCACGTTGGCATACATGGTTTATGAGGACTTTGAGTTGTCTGAACTTGTCCCCTTATCGTTGCTCAATACTAATTCCAATAATATAACTCATGATCATATGTTTAAAAATATTTCCTCATCCTCAAACTTTGTGATTATTACTCAAAAGGTTCTCTTAAAAGAGATTATACTGAAAACTCCTCATAAACTCATTTGGAAATCAAGGTTTCCTCCTCATTTTAAGTGTCAAACATTTAGTCTTCGGAATACATAGTTCCCTCATATTCATTTTGAAAAAATGGAACTCAACTCTCCTCATCATCATACTCAAGTGCTCAAGTCTTAAACAATTTTAAAAGTTTACAAAAGACTTCTCTAAATGACTCAAAAGAACTCCCTCAAACTTTACTCTTAACTCTATCTTGATTTGAAAAGTGAATTTAAGAATTAGGATTTGCATATATAGAATCTCTGAATAATTAATGGAGTTAGGCAATTGATAACAAGAAACGAGTGAAGACATAAATTTGGAGACCATTGGCGTGACGAGGAGAAGGATTAAATATTTGGTCTACTAGGTACTGAAAATCTGAGGCACCTCTGCGACGCGGACCTAGGCGCAATTATTTTCCCAATAATTTCTCCCTCTCCCAAACTCGATTAAACTCATACCCACTACAAATCTATTGTCAAAATTCAAAAATTCTCATAACTCAAAATGTTTTCAATGGAACCCACACAAAACTCATCAGTAATAACACTCATTCGCAAAACCCTCACCTCAAGAAGTCAACAAGGCTCCATTAATAAAGAGTGAAGCTAAGCCTCAAGAATTTAGGAAGAGTCTCAATCAATCAACTTTAAAACGAATTAATGGATGAAATTTTACATGATTTTCGTGAGGGAGAACAAACCCAATACTATGAAAGTTTACATATACCTCGAAAGAATCGAATCCTTGACGAAAATCCTCAAATTCGAAGAACTCTTGAACTTTCTCTCATTTTCTCCTCTTGAACTTTGCCCTAGTTTGTTGAATGATTTAGAATGAATTCCAATTGGCTCAATATAATTAGACCCCTTAAATGTGGTGGGAAATATGTTTTAGACTAGTGAGGTATGGAAAAGACCAAAATAACCCTCCTTAAAACGAATTACTTTCCTTAACTGGACAGGCTATACTCAAACAGGAATATCTCCCTCATCCAAATTTGGAATTTAGCAAATTTGGTGGCGTTGGAAAGAGGATTCAAAGATCTTTCATTTGATACCTTATGACCCACCTAACCCATCCTGAGCTGAAAGTTATGGTCATTTGAACTCGACCCATAACTCACAAATTGAAGACTAACTTGCCCAATTCTCAATTTAGCTATTTCTAGTTTAGCTCTTTCTAAAGTTAGTTCTTTCCAAGACTGTGGTGTTACATAGTCACACAAAAAGGAGTCAAAAATTGCAAAATACTCACCATTTTAAAAGAAGATTGAATTATTTTCCTTTTTAGTTTGTTTCAAAAAAGAAATGATATACCATCTTTTTTTTAAGTTCGTTTTAGAAATACGACTTTTTTTCTTTTATGAAAATATTTTAATTTTAGATTTCTACATGTATATTTAAGTTCATAATATTAAAAAATAATTTGGGTACATTTGATATAACTTTAATTTAGAACTATAAAATTAAAAATATTCTTTCTTTTCTTAATTCTTTTGTAAAGTCAAACTAGGTCATTCTTTTTTAAATGGAGGGAGTACAATGATAAAAGTATTTGTGATTCAAGATTCGTGTGGTATATATGAAAAAACTACCCAATTAGACATATATGCATACCACATATATTAATCTTACATATACCTTCAAATAATTACCTAAAGTTCCACTATTTAAGATTTCTTTTTATCATATTTGTCAATGTGTTCTTAGTATAGCTGCAATAATATTTCTACCGAATAGAACATGCTCTATTTCTCTCCTTCTCTCACATGAAGTTATTATTTCTATTAAATATAAAAAAAGACGATTGAGTATTCTATACAAAAATTGTTACAAAATTAATATTAAAAAATAGGCAAAATACTTCCTCCATTGGTGGAAAATCCAAAATACTTTTGTTTTCCTTTTTAGTTTGTTTCAAAAAGATGACTTCTTTTTCTTTTATGACAGTATTTTAACTTTAGCTTTCCACATGGTATATTTAAGGTCATAATTAAATGATATTTTGGTACATTTGATATAACTTTAATTTAGAACCAAAAAATTGAAAAATCTTTTTTATTTTCTTAAATCATATGTTAAGTCAAATTAGGTCATTCTTTTTTAAACAAAGGGAGTACAATAATAAAAGTATTTAAGATTCGTGCAATAAAATTTGAACAAACTACCTAAGTATACATACATTCATATCACATATTTTAATCTTACTTATGGTTTCAAATAATTACCTAAATTCCACTATTTAAGAATTTTGTACCATTATTGAAGTGAGATACACAACAACCTAACAAATTGCTAGAACAGAGAAATTGTGTATAATGTATTCCTTAATTCACGTCTTCAATCTTAATCTACTATTCTCTCTCCTAAATCTCTCTGTCACGACCAAACCCATCGGATCGTGCGAGCGGCTACTCTAATACCCTAAAATTAACATAAAACTCGAATGTAGGAATCATATTTTTACAATTAACCAAAAACCCTCCCAAGGAACTAGTTTAAACAGGTACAAGAGTTACTTAGAGAGTACTATGTATAGAACAAAATAAGACACAACTCCCACCAGAAGGAAAGAGAAGTAGAAGTGGTCAGAGATCATCATTATCTTAACATAAGAAATATTACTAACTCCTGCAACCAGATTATGCCAAGTGAGCAAGAATAGTATCAGCACAAACAACATGTACTGGTAGGCATCATCAGTCGACCCAAATCCATAACATAATATCACGCACACAATAAAGAATAAAAACACAAAAAATTTCATCACGACCCATACGCTGTAACACCTTGTTCTTGGAAAGAGCTAAATTTAGATTCAGGCAAGTTTGACTTCAATTGTGAGTTTTGGTCAACTTCAAATGACCATTATTTTCAGCACAAGATGAGTTAGGCGGCCCATGAAATATAAAATGAAATATCTTTGATTCCTTTTTCCAATGCCACTGGATTTGCTAAATTCTGAGTTCGGATGAAGGAGATATGCCTGTTTGAGTACAGTCTGTCCAGTTAAGCAAACCCATCCGAATTTAGGAGAGGTATTTTGGTCTTTTACTTACGCCCACTAGCCTTACTCATTTTTATTAATATTTTAGGGGTCTAAACTGACTTATATCAGTTTTCCCAGTTCTTAAAAACGCTTAGGGTTTTAGAGAGAAGTTCAAGGGAAGAAAAAGAAGAAGTTCAAGCATCCGTTCAAGATTCTTGCGATCGTTGAGGGGTTTCGCCAAGGATTCTATCCTAATGAGGTACGTAAGCTATCATAGCTATGGGTTCATTCACCCTAATGCCAATCATGAGTTTCTTGAGTTGATTTAGTCCATGACAACCCATGTATTGAGATTCCTGATATGTTTCTTGAAGTTTTGTTCTTAAATCTTTAATAATGTTATTTGATGATTTCTTGAGATGAATGTTATGAGTTTGAGGGTTGTTTTTGAGTAAACTTTTGGTTACTAAGGTTGGGTATTCGAATCTAAGAGAGTTTGGGAGAAATCAATCGATTCTAGGTGAATTAGGGCAAAAAATTGAGAAGAAAAATTCGTTGAAATGATCTGGGGAAGGGGTGGCGCAATACGCCACTGGTACCACGCCTTAAGTGCGCCAGAAATGGCATTTTGAAGTTCAGGGGTTAGCGCCCCGTGCCACTTAGTGCGCGAGGGAAGTCTGCCCCCACTATTTTTCGTCGTTTGTTCCATCTAAGTTCTTTTAAAACGTATCCTTCTTCTCTTACTTATTGTAACTACTCAAACTACATATAATCATTGAGAAATCCATATATCCAAATCATAATTCTTATATTAACATTTTTAAATTTAAGATAGAGTTAAGAGTAAAGTTCGAGGGAGTTCTTTTGAGTAATTTTTAGAAGTCTGTTCTAAACTTCCAATTTTTTTTAAGACTTGAGCACTTGAGTATGAGGATGAGGACAATAGAGTTCATTTTTCAAAATGAATATATGGGAACTAAGTATTCCCAAGAGTAAATGTTTTACATTTAAAATGAGAGGAAAGTTGATATCCAAATGAGTTCATGAGTAGTTTTTGAATACTATCACTTTTTAAAGAACCTTTTTAGTAATAATTCAAAGTTTGAGGATGTGAAAATGTTTTTAAATATATGAGCATGAGTTATATTATTGGGAGTAGTATTGAGCAACGATATGGGGATGAGTTCAGACAACTCAAAGTCCTCATAAACAATGTATGCCAGTATGGGTAAAAAGGGTCATACTTTTTAGATGATTTCTTGTTTCTTTTAAAGCATAGTTTAGTGTATCAACTTAGTTTAGGATGTCTTATACTCTGGCAAGGTAAAGGACAATTCTAGCAGGATGGGCGAGATGTTGTATCATCACATAGCTCATAGTGATGGTTGTCGTTTAGAGAATCTCCCAAATAAGAGTAAAAGAGTTATTATTGTATTTTTAAATACATTGAGCTATTATCTACTATTTAAAAAATCTCTTTATAATGCATCTTTATGGTTGCTTTTATATTGAATGGAGTTGAGTATTTCTGAGTTAGGGGTATCTTTGAGTATCCTCGTATATCCTTGAGTTGAGTTGAGATAAGGCGAGTATGTTCAATCTTTTCATCAGTTCAAACTTATATATGTGATTTACAGTTTCCCCTTACATTCTCTTACATTCGATGTACAGGCTCCATTTGGCCTGCATCTTTTATGATCCAAATACAGGAGTTCAAGGTCATCAACACGCACCGTTGATACCACTTGCAGTTCCAGAGTTGTTTTGGGGAGCCTCCTTACTTATGGAGGATTCCCATTTACTTTTCAGCGTTGTTAGGATGTCGAGGGTCTTGTCCCGATTTCCATCATTATCATTATAGGCTCTATAGATAATAGTAGTTGAAGAGTCTTTTCCATTTGCTTTGTAATAAGACTTGAGTTCAACAATTATGTTATTAAGTGTTTCTTACTTTATTGAGTTAAACTGTTTTTTAGTAATGATGTTGTTATGAATTAAGTTAAATTTTTTGTCCATTTATTGTTGAGTAAGTCTTCAGTTGAGTTGAGCCAAGCCAAGGGTTCTATTGGTGCAAGAAATAGTTCTCGATTGCCGGCCACGTCCAGGAGGTAGGCTCAGTGAGTGAAAAACTTGGTATTAGAGCATATAGTTGAAGAGTCCTAGGGTGTCTATGAAGCCGTGTTTGTAGAGTCTAAGTTATCAGTGTGCAGCACACCACATCTATAATTAGGAGGCTACGATATTTAGGAACTATCTCAATTCTTTCATACTCTTCTAGTGTGATAAAGTTAATGTCACACCCAGATCCTACACCCTGGACGTGGCCAGCACTCGAAGACCATTGTTGGCCGCCAAGCGAACCCTTGGCCTGACTTTCTTAACTCAGCGGAAACCTAACTCAACAGAATAATTTCATCCAATGAAAGGTCATATAACAACACAACTGATAGAAATCTGGCCAAAAGGCAACTCGAGTCTCAAAATAGAATATTTACATATATACATAAATGAGAGACTCAATACTAACTGACTGACTATCTATGAAGCCTCTAAAATACTGAGATGGATGTTGGGACAGATCCCGCAACATCCTAAACAAATAAAACTAAGAAAACAAAATAACCGAGTCCTCTGAAATACAAAGAGGCTCACCACTGACTTTGGAGTGCTCAACTAGATCAACGGCGTGTTGGATGCTAATCCTGGGTACCTGCGTCTGCATCATAATAAAATGAAGTCCAACTGGCATCAGTACATGGAATGTACGAGTATGCGAGCTGGACAACTAAACAACAACTTAAGCTTGGAAGGGATACAAAAGAGAACTTACCTCGTCTCTGTTCAACTCATGTATAACTGAACTCAATAAAAAGCAATGCGACACATGCAATATATATAAAGCTTGCAAAACTTTTTAAAACATGACGTCAAAATCATATTTATAATATCACGAAAATACCATCCTTCCTCTCAATTTCAACTTGTGCAATGCATGAATGAAGTCCCATACCTCCATCCATACTAAGCAGAACCCCTCGAGGAACCATGAAATTTCTACTATGGTAGTTTCTCTAACTGATAACCACCACTACATGCTTAAGTAGTGATACAATGTTATACCTCACGTTACCCGAGGACTATCCTATACCTTGCCATGATATAGGACCTTACTTTAACTTTACTTAGTGGATCCACTAGCTTAACTTTTGTGATCATCTGAAAAGTATGAACCGAGAAATCCCATGTTTGGCTACATGGTTCTTATGGAGAGTTGAGTTAATATGAACTCGTGTCCCCAATTTGGTGCACAATACTACTCAAAAAAATACTTTAGCTCATTAGTGTTTTAAACACATCTTTCTTTAGTTGAGACAATTACTCAAAACTTAACCCAAAGGCTCTTTGAAAAACGCTTTCTAAAAACGACATCTCAAAACCATAATATAATATGATCATTCATGACTCGGGATATTCATACTGCTTAAACATTGATGGTATATCTAGATACCATACTGTATAAATATTGATGACATACTCGATTTGTCATACTAATCATGTTTTAGAAACTCTTTCGCAAAACTCATCTTTTCTTTAGAAGAGACAGTGCTCAAACTGCTCAAAACTCTTTTGGAAATCTCAGTTTCCTCTCATCTTAAATGTGAAAAACTTATAAACTTCTTTGGGAATACTTAGTTCCCTAATAACTTTTGAGAAATGCACTTGACTCTTACTCTTGGCTTAACTTCAAACTCTATACTCTTTACTTAACTTGAAACTCTATGCTCTTTACTCAACTTGAAACTTGAGCCTTCAAATGAAGTTAAAACGTTCAATGAAGACTCTTGAAAACTTTGAAGACTTACTTTGACTTACTTCTTAACTTCTAAGCTTGGCTCTAATTTTACTCGACTTTGATCCTAACTCGCCTTGAATTAGATTATGGATTCAAGGTATATGATCATATGTTTATGGATAAGTTCAGGATGTCTAGATGTACCTTAGAGTGTTGAAAACAACTATAAAACATAGGTACATTACTAAGGAATATGTATGAAAAAGTGGGGAATGAATGGGGAAACTTGGCATCCTTGGCGCTCTACAAGGCGCGGAGCGCCAGCCCTCGAAGTTCAGAAGGACTGCTGGGGCGCACTGCTAGGCGCGGCGCCCGAAGGGGGAAAGCTCAGAAGTTCATTTGAGGCACGCTGGCAGGCCCGACGCGCCAACCCTTTCCCCTGAAAACTCGACTTTTCTTCCTCTTTTTCCCAACTCTAAACCACCTTAACTTCAATGGTTTCAGCCCCAAAAACTAAGGATCATGAAATCCCTCAACATACAAGAGATTCAACTCAAAAACACAACCAAATCATGTCTCAAATCAACAAGAACTTCAATAACACAATCAACAACACAACGAATCTTTTCTTGAAAATAAAACGAGTTTGGAGTGTGGGGGAAAGGACTAACCCCAACATTATGAACTCACATACCTTAATAAGGATAACCCCCGACGAAATCCACGACGATCTTGATGAATCTTTGCTTCTTCATCGCTTTTCTCCTCTTCTTCTCTTCTTCTCTTCTTCTCTCAAGAACCCTAATCTCTCATTCTCACTCTATTAAAAAGGGCAAAACTGATCTAAAAATTAGCTTGGACCCTTTAAATAACCAAAACAATTGGTTAGGGAAAAGACCAAAATACCCTTACAAATTTCCGGACGGACTTCCCTGCCAACTGCCCAACTTCCAAAGTGCATAACTCACTCATACGACTCGGTGGCGTTAGAAAGATCATTCCATGAACTTCGCAAAAATAACCGGAACTGCACCAAACTCACCATGAGCTAGGACTTATAACTACTCAAATTTGGCCAAAACTCAGTTTTTTACCATACTTACCAAATTTTACAGATCCTTAAATCTTTCAAAGAAAAAAAATTCCAATTCTAAGCCTCTTCGTAGTTATTTCAAATTGTCGGATGTTACAATATCTCCCCCTTGGGAACATTTGTCCTCGAATGAGATTACTCTTACTAGCCAAGGTGTAACATCAACTCAAACACCCAACAAGCAACCATGCAAACAACAACAACATGCCCACTACAACTTAAAGAACACTAAGAAGGAAATTAGAACCTTGGTCTTCATTTCCTCCGGATTCGAAGAGATATGAATATCTCTTCTTCAACAAACTGGTTCTCCAAAGGACCTTGACTGATGCCACATCCTTCGTACTTAACTTGCGAACTTGGGGGTCTAAAATCTGAACAGAAATCTCCTCATGACTCCTTCCATAGTTGAAACTTTCAAACATACCCAATCCTCTATTTCAAACTCTAACGCCCTTCTCCTAACATCAGTGTAGGATTTTTTTGATGACTTTGTGCCATTCTGTTATCCTCTCTTGAATCACTTTCACCTTCTCCATAGCTTGATGAACTAACTCTGGTCCTATCAACCCTGCTTCACTAACATCAAACCATCCAACAAGAGATCTACATCCCCTCCCATAAAGAGCCTTATAACGAGTCATATATATGCTAGAATGGTAACTATCGTTGCAAGAAACTCCATGCAAGTAATCAACTCAATTATCATTGAAATCAATTCCACAATCCACCTTGATACCTCAAAACACCATCTCCCCCTTGTTCAAAAGCCATCACTGCTTATGAACATTTTTGCCTGTAATTCCAGCAAGATAGGGTCTGAGTCTTTCTCACCTTCTACTTCTGAAACTAATGATAACTCGGCCCTGCTCGTCACTTCTATTCCTCCTTCTGCGGAATCGATGTCTAATTCCCAGGCGTGCAAGTCTGTGCACATCTTTTGCTAACTCTCTCTTTCCTTCTCCAATATGGGCGGTGCTACCCATAGATAACTTTTCTTAAAGAATCAGTAGCAACATTTACCTTACCCGGGTGATAAAGAAAACTCATGTCAACATCCTTGAGTACCTTAACCACTCTCTCTCTGTCTGAGATTAAGCTCATTCTGAGTGAACACACCCACATGAAGATCATATAACAATGACGCCATATCTTCGAAGCAAAAACTACAACAGCTAACTCTAGCTCATCACATTACACCTCGATTCGCCTAAACTCGACTATTATTCTCAAATCCATTTTAGATTAAAATACTCAGTATGTACTCAAGAACCAAATATCATAACTGGACGGTAGTCAACTCCTCTTTCCATTCCTGAAAGTCTTCATCATAAGCTTCAGACCGTTGAAAGTTCGCTCTACTCTTTCAACTCTTTCAACTCTGCTAGTGCCATTCTATAAGGCGAAAAAGAGATAGGACAAATATCTGGAATGAGATCTATGCCGAAATCTATGACAAATTCTTTCGCAAAACTCATCTTTTCTTTAGAAGAGACATTGCTCAAACTGCTCAAAACTCTTTTGGAAATCTCAGTTTCCTCTCATCTTAAATGTGAAAACATTTATAAACTTCTTTGGGAATACTTAGTTCCTTAATAACTTTTGAGAAATGCACTTGACTTTTATTCTTGGCTTAACTTGAAACTCTATACTCTTTACTTAACTTGAAACTCTATGCTCTTACTCAACTTGAAACTTGAGACTTCAAATGAAGTTAAAACGTTCAATGAAGACTCTTGAAAACTTTGAAGACTTACTTTGACTTACTTCTTAACCTCTAAGCTTGCCTCTAATTTTACTTTACTTTGATCCTAACTCGCCTTGAATTGGATTATGGATTCAAGGTATATGATCACATGTTTATGGATGAGTTCGGGATGTCTAGATTTACCTCAGAGTGTTGAAAACAACTATAAAACATAAGTACATTACTAAGGAATATGTATGAAAAAGTGGGGAATGAATGGGGAAACTTGGCATCCTTGGCGCTCTGCAGGGCGTGGAGCGCCTGCCCTCGAAGTTTAGAAGGACTGCTGGGGCGCACTACTAGGTGCGGCGCCCCAAGGGGGAAAGCTCAGAAGCTCCTTTGGGGCGCGCTGGCAGGCGCGACGCGCCACCCCTTTCCCCTAAAAACTTGACTTTTCTTCCTCTTTTTCCCAACTCTAAACCACCCTAACTTTAAAGGTTTCAGCCCCAAACACTAAGGATCATGAAATCCCTCAACATACAAGAGATTCAACTCAAAAACATAACTAAATCATGTCTTAAATCAACAAGAACTTCAATAACACAATCAACAACACAACCAACAACTTCAACAACACAACAAATCTTTTCTTGAAAATAAAACGAGTTTGGAGTGTGGGGGAAAGGACCAACCCCAACACTATGAACTCACATACCTTAATAGGGATCACCCCCGACGAAATCCATGACAATCTTGACGAATCTTTGCTTCTTCTTCTCTTTTCTCCTCTTCTTCTCCTCTTCTCTCAAGAACCCTAATCTCTCACTCTCAGTCTTTTAAAAATGGCAAAACTGATCTAAAAATTAGCTTGGACCCTTAAAATAACCAAAAGAATTGGTTAGGGAAAAGACCAAAATACCCTTACAAATTTCCGGACGGACTTCCCTGCGAACTACCCAACTTCCAAAGGGCGTAACTCACTCATACGAACTCGGAATCGAGCAAACTCGGTGGCGTTGGCAAGATCATTCCACGAGCTTCGCAAAAATAACTGGATCTGAATCTAAATCACCCTGATTTACGAGTTATAACTACTTAAATTTGGCCAAAAAACTCATTTTTTTCCTCATACTTGGCCAATTTTCCAGATCCTTAATTCTTTGGAAAAAAAAATTCCAATTCTAAGCCTCTTCATAGTTATTTCAAATTGTCGGATGTTACAATATCTCCCCCTTGAGATAACTCTTACTAGCTAAGGTGTAGCATCAACTCAAACACCCAACAAGCAACCATGCAAACAACAACAACATGCTTACTATAACTTAAAGAACACTAAGAAGGAAATTAGTACCTTGGTCTTCATTTCCTCCGGATTCGAAGAGATATGGATATCTCTTCTTCAACAAAATGGTTCTCCAAAGGACCTTGACTGATGCCACATCTTTCGTTCTTAACTTGCGAACTTGGTGGTCTAAAATCTGTACAGAAATCTCTTCATGACTCCTTTCATGGTTAAAACTTTCAAAGATACCCAATCCTCTACTTCAAACTCTAATGCCCTTCTCCTAACATCAGTGTAAGATTTTTTGATGACTCTGCGCCATTCTTTTAATCTCTCTTGAATCACTTTCACCTTCTCCATAGCTTGATGAACTAACTCTGGTCCTATCAAACTTGCTTCACTAACATTAAACGATCCAACAAGAGATCTATATCCCCTCCCATAAAGAGCCTAATAACGAGCCATATGGATGCTAGAATGGCAACTATCTTTGAAAGAAACTCCCTGCAAGATAGGTCATCATCTCAATTATCATTGAAATCAATTCCACAATCCACCTTGATACCTCAAAACACCATCTCCCCCTTGTTCAAAAGCCATCACTTCTTATGAACATTTTTGCCTGTAATTCCAGCAAGATAGGGTCTGAGTCTTTCTCACCTTCTACTTTTGATACTAATGATAACTCGGCCCCGCTCGTCACTTTTATTCCTCCTTATGCGGAATCTATAAGTCTGATTCCCAGGCGTGCAAGTTTGTGCACATTTTTTGCTAACTCTCTCTTTCCTTCTCCAATATGGGCGGTGCTACCCATAGACAACTTTGCTTAAAGAACAGTAGCAACATTAACCTTACCCGGGTGATAAATAAAACTCATGTCATCATCCTTGAGTACCTTAACCACTCTCTCTCTGTCTGAGATCAAGCTCATTCTAAGTGAACACACCCACATGAACATTATACAATAATGACGCCATATCTTCTAAGCAAAAACTACAACAACCAACTTTAGCTCATCACATTACACCCCGATTCACCTAAACTCGACTATTATTCTCAAATCCATTTTAGATTGAGATACTCAGTATGTACTCAAGAACCAAATATCATAACTGGACAGTAGTCAACTCCTCTTTCCATTCCTGAAAGTCTTCCTCACAAGCTTCAGACTGTTGAAAATTCACTGTTCTTCCAAGTGAACTGGTCAAATAAAACCCTTATCTAACAGATCCCTTTAACTGCTCTTTCAACTCTGCTAGTGCCATTCTATAAGGTGAAAAAGAGATAGGACAAATATCTGGAATGAGATCTATGTCGAACTCTACTTCTCTCTCAGGAGGAATTCCGGGTAGATCATCAGGAAACACTTCTGGAAACTCTTTTACAATAGGAACTGACTGAAAATGAGGTATCTCAACACTAGAGTCAATAATTCGGACTAACTGATAGATATAACCCTTTGAAAGTAACTTTCTCGCCTTAAGGTATGAAATAAACTGACCCTTAGGCACTGCTGAACTGCTACTCCACTCTATGACTGGCTCACTCGAAAACTGAAACTTGACCACTCGAGTTCTACAATCTATCGATGCATAGCAGGCATGAAGCCAATCCATACCTAGAATGACATCGAAATCTACCATGTCTAACTCAACAAAATCAGCCATGGTGCTCTTTTTATTAATGGAAATGGGACAATCACGATAGACTCTTTCTGCTAGAATAGACTCCCCAACAGGTGTAGAAACACAAAAGGGTTCACAAAGTCTTTCAACAAGAACATCAAACTTATTTGCAACATAAGGAGTTATATAAGATAAAAATTGCTCCAAGGTTTAGCAAAGCATACACTTCAAAAGCAAAGACTTTGATCATACTAGTGACAACATTTGGAGAAATCTCTTGCTCATGGCGACTGGTGATTGCATAGATGCGGTTTGCTCCTCCACCGGTACTATAAGTAGCTCCTCTAAGTGCCATCCAGTCTGGTAGGACAACTGAAGAAGATTGGGCCCTACTGCCCAAATTTCCACTACTTTGCTTATTCTTTGGGCACTCCTTCATTAAGTAACCCTCTTGTCCACACTTAAAGAAACCTCTCTAGCCTTGACGACACTTCCCTGGATGAACCCTACCACATCTAGCACATGCAGGAGCCTTACTACCCCTTGGTACCATACTGCCTTGAGGATAGGCAAGTCTAGCCCTGAAACTATATGAATTTCTACTGTACCCATCTTTGTTCTCAAGAGCATGTGCACTAGCAAATGGTGGAGCAGGTCCCTTTTATTTCTGTGGGAGGGATGACTGATTAGCATCATTCTTTTGCTGCCTGAACTCGTCCCCTACTACCTTGGCCCTCTTATCTTTAAACTCTTCTCTATCCTTCAACTTATCCTCTTCAACTTGTTGTAAATGGATCATAAATCTTGCTAGGTCAATAACGCCTATCAGCATAGTTGCCTTGCCTTCCTTGCTTGACTGACGAGACAACCGAACAACATATAAACTCATCTTGCTCCTCATGTCTGCAACCATCTCCGGAACATAGCGGGAAAGTTGAGTGAACTTCAGACTGTACTCATGAACACTCATAGACTCCGGATTAAGGGTGAGAAACTTTTTGATCTTTGCCTCTTGCAACTCACGAGGAAAGAAACAACCCATGAGAGCACTCTCAAACACAACCCAACTCACTACTGGCGCATCCTCAACCCTATTTTTTTTCCATTGGTCAAACCAGATTCTAGCGACACCCTTCAATCGGTATGCAGCTAGTTCCAACCTCTACGACTCAGCAACCTGCATTACATCAAATACCCTTTTAAGTTCCTCAATGAAGTTCTCCAGATTCTCACTGACACTTGAACCTGTGAAGCTTGGTGGGTTCATCCTTAAGAGTTCACGGATCCTTGAAGTATCAACCACTTCATGTCGATTATCTCCCTGTCCAACATGATAGGTCGCAACTTGACTTAACATCCTGATAGCTTCACAAAAATCAGCATATTTGATCTCTTTTTAGGTTTGCACTGCTAGGGCATTCGGTAACTCTTGTTCCTGAACACTCTTTATAACTGGACGAACTCTGATTGCTCTTCGTGGAAGAATGATTCTTTGAAACACGCGCAAGCAAGAATTAGAAAGAAACTTTTTAGAGATATACTCTAACGCATGAGATGAATGTGAAAGAAGTGAGATAGTTCCTAAATGTTGCAGCCTCCTAATTATAGATACGGCGCGCTTCACATCGATAACTCAGACTCTACAGACATTGCCTCATAGACTCCTTAGGACTCTGGAACTTGCTTTGATACCAAGTTTGTCATGCCCTGAGCCTACACCCAGGACGTGGCCGGCACACGAAGACCATTGCTGGCCCCCAAGAGAACCCTTGTCCTGGCTTTCTTAACTCAGCGGAAACCTAACTCAACAGAATAACTTCATGCAATGAAAGGTCATAAAACAACCCAACTGATAGAAATCTGACCAAAAGGCAACTCGAGTCTCAAAATAGAATATTTAAATATATACATAGATGACAAAGTCAATACTAACTGACTAACTATCTATGAAGCCTCTAAAATACTGAGATGGATATTAGGACAGATCCCGCAACATCCTAAACAAACAAAACTAAGAAAACAAAATAATCGACTCCTCCGGAATGCAAAGAGGCTTACCACTGACTCTGGAATGCTCAACTAGATCAGCAGCATGCTGAATGCTGATCATGGGTACCTGCGTCTGCATCATAATAAGATGCAGGCCAACTGGCATCAGTACATGGAATGTACGAGCATGCGAGCTGGATAGCTAAACAACAACTTACGGTTGAAAGGGATACAAAAGAGAACTTACATCGGCTCTGTTCAACTCATGAATAACTGAACTCAATATAAAGCAATGAGACACATGCAATATATATACTTTAGCTCGTGTCCCCAATTCGGTGCTCATGACTACTCCTCAAAATACTTTAGCTCATTAGTGTTTTAAACACATCTTGCTTTAGTTGAGATAATTACTCAAAACTTTGCCCAAAGGCTGTTTGTTAAACTCTTTCTAAAAAGGACATCTCAAAACCATAATTTAAAATGATCATTGATGACTCGGGATATTCATACTGCTTAAACATTAATGGTATATCTAAAGATCATACTGTTTAAACATTGATGACATACTCAATTTGTATTACTAATCAGGTTTTAGAAATTCTTCGCAAAATTCATCTTTTCTTTAGAAGAGACAGTGCTCAAACTGCTCAAAACTCTTTTGGAAATATCAGTTTCCTCTCATCCTAAATGTGAAAACATTTATTAACTTCTTTGGGAATACTTAGTTCCGTAATACCTTTTGAAAAATGTACTTGACTCTTACTCTTGGCTTAACTTCAAACTCTATACTTTTTACTTAACTTGAAACTCTATGCTCTTTACTCAACTTGAAACTTGAGCCTTAAAACGAAGTTAAAACGTTTAGTGAGGACTCTTGAAAATTTGGAAGACTTACTTTGACGTACTTCTTAACTTCTAAGCTTGGCTCTAACTTTACTTGACTTTGATCCTAACTCGCTTTGAATTGGATTATGGATTCAAGGTATATGATCACATGTTTATGGATAAGTTCGGGATGTCTAGATGTACATCAGAGTGTTGAAAAAACAACTATAAAACATAGGTACATTACTAAGGAACATGTATGAAAAAGTGGGGAATGAATGGGGAAACTTGGAATCCTTGGCACTCTGCAATGCACGGAGCGCCAGCCCTCGAAGTTTAGAAGGACTGCTGGGGCGCACTGCTAGGTGCAGCGCCCCAAGGGGGAAAGCTCAGAAGCTCCTTTGGGGCGCGCTGGCAGGCGCGACGCGCCACCTCTTTCCCCTGAAAACTCATCTTTTTTCCTCTTTTTCCCAACTCTAAACCACCCTAACCTCAAAGGTTTCAACCCCAAACACTAAGGATCATGAAATCCCTCAACATACAAGAGATTCAACTCAAAAACACAACCAAATCATGTCCCAAATCAACAAGAACTTCAACAACACAACGAATTTTTTCTTGAAAATAAAACGAGTTTGGAGTGTGGGGGAAAGGACCAACCCCAACACTATGAACTCACATACCTTAATAGGGATCACCACGACGAAATCCACGACGATCTTGAGAAATCTTTGCTTCTTCTTCTCTTTTCTCCTCTTCTTCTCCTCTTCTCTCAAGAACCCTAATCTCTCACTCTCACTCTTATAAAAAGGGAAAAACTGATCTAAAAATTAGCTTGGACCCTTTAAATAACCAAAATAATTGGTTAGGGAAAAGACCAAAATACCCTTACAAATTTCCGGACGGACTTCCCTACCAACTACCCGACTTCCAAAGGGCATAACTCACTCATACGAACTCGGAATCGAGCAAACTCGGTGGCGTTGGTAAGATCATTCAAAATAACTGGAACTACACCTAACTCATCCTGAGCTAGGAGTTATGATTACTCAAAGTTGGCCAAAAACTCATTTTTTCCCATACTTAGCCAATTTTCCAGATCTTTAATTCTTTCAAAAAAAAAATCCAATTCTAAGCCTCTTCATAGTTATTTCAAAATGTCAGATGTTACAGTTAAATTCTATAAAAGTTTCGTTCTAATTCATGCTTTCGCGTATCTTTCAGATCATGCCTCCACGAAGAGCTTTTCGAGGTCGTCCTGCTATGAGGAATGTTGATCCTTGAGATCAAGGGGTACCCAATGCACCATATGTGGAACCCTGAATAGAGGTTACTAATGTTGAATTTTGGGATTCTATCCAGATGTTGAGTCAAGTTGTGACCAACCAAGCTGGTCAACAAAGGGGAATTTGATAGGATGTGGCTGATACATCCAGGATCCATGAGTTCTTAAGGATGAATCCTCCAGACTTCACCGGTTCAAGTATCACTGAGGATCTGGAGAACTTTCTGGAAGAGTTGGAGAAAGTATTTTATGTGATATATTTTGCAGATGCATGTGGAACTAGATGCATACCAACTGAAGGGTGTGGCTAGATTTTGGTACGACCAATGGAAGAATAGTAGAGCTGAGGGTACACCAATTGTGAGTTGGGTTGTGTTCGAAGAGGCCTTCTTAGGGCATTTCTTTCACCGTGAGCTGAGGGAGGAGAAGGTAAGATAATTCTTTAACTTGAAGCAGGAATCCATGAGTATAGCCTCAAGTTCACTCAACTTTTTTGCTATGCTCTGGAGATTGTTGCTAACAAGAGGAGTAGGATGAGTCTATTTGCATCTGGGTTGTCTCGCTTGTAAACTACGGAGGGCAAGAAAGATATGTTGATAAGAGACATAGACATAGCAAGGCTTATGATCCATGTGCAACAGGTTGAGAAGGATAGGATGAGAGATAGAGAAGAGTTATAGAACAAGAAGGACAAGACAACATGTAATAAGTTCGGGCAGCAGAAGGGTATTGTGAACCTGTCATCTTTTCAAAAAATGCCAACTGGAACTTCTCCATCATCGGCTAGTGCAGCTGCACCAAGAAACAAAGGTGAGTTTAAGAATTAAAATTCTAAGAACTTTAGAGCTAGACCTACACAATCTCAAGGTAGTGTGGCACAAGGAGGTAACTGGACTCCTGTATATGCTAAGTGTGGTAGGAACCACCCAAGAGAGTGTCGTGATGGTTTCTTCAAGTGTGGTCAAGCAGGTCACTTCATGAGATAGTGCCCTAAGAACAGAAAATATAAGGGTAATGGGGGCAATAGAGCCAAATCTTCTTCAGTGGCTCCGCCAGACTAAGTTGCACCTAGAAGAGCTACTTCAAAGACAGGCGGAGAAGCAAACCATTTGTATGCTATTACCAGTCGCCAAGGGAAAGAGAATTCACCTAGTGTTGTCACTAGTATGATCAGAATCTTTACTTTTGATGTACTCGCATTGCTTTATCAAGGTGCGAGTCTATGTTTTTTGAGTCCATACGTTGCTATAAGGTTTTATATCATTCATGAGTGACTTCTTGAGCCCTTCAGTATTTCTACACCTATTGGTGAATCTATTATAGCTAAGAAAGTTTATCGTGATTGTACCATTCCAGTCAATCACAAGGAAACCATGGCTGACTTAGTCGAGTTAGACATGGTGGACTTTGATGTTATTCTAGGTATGTACTAACTTCACACTTATGATGCTTGAGTTGATTGTAGAACTAGAGTAGTTAAATTCCAGTTTCCTAATGAGCCAGTTATTGAGTGGAGGAGTACTTTAGTAGTGCCTAAGGGTCATTTTATTTCGTACCTTAAGGCCAAAAAGCTAGTTTCCAAGGGGTGAATCTATCACATAGTCCGAGTTAATAATGCTAGTGTTGAGACACCACCTATTCAGTAAGTTCTAGTTGTGAGTAAGTTTCCAGAGGTATTTCCAGATGATCTTCCCGGAGTCCCTCCTAAGAGAGAAATTGACTTTGGTATAGATATTCTTCTTGATATTGGTCCTATCTCTATTCCGCCATATAGAATGGCTCCAGTTGAATTAAAAGAGTTAAAAGAGAAGTTGAAAGACCTTCTTGTTAAAGGTTTCATTCTACGATGTGTGTCACCTTAAGGCGCTCCGGTCTTATTTGTGAGGAAGAAAGATGGTTCACTTAGCATGTGTATTGATTAATGCCAATTAAACAAGGTCACTATCAAGAATAAGTATACCTTTCCGAGAATTGATGATCTATTTGATCAACTTAAGGGTGCAATTTGTTTTTCTATGATAGACCTCAGATCGGACAATCATAAGTTGAGATTAAGAGAAAGTGATATCTCTAAGACAGCATTGAGACACGTTATGGTCATTATGAGTTTCTAGCTATGTCCTTTGGTTTGACTAATGCTCCTGCAACGTTCATGGACCTTATGAACAAAGTGTTGAAGCCTTATCTTGATATGTTTGTTATCGTATTCATTGAAGACATTCTGATTTACTTGACGAATGAGGAGGACCATGGTAGTCATCTCAAAATAGTTCTCCAAACTATAAAGGATAAGGAGTTGTATGCTAAATTTTCGAAGTGTTAGTTTTGGCTTGAGTTTGTGGCATTCTTTGGCCATATTGTGATTGGTGAAGGGATACGAGTTGACACTCAAAAGATTGAAGCAGTGTAGAACTGGCCTAGGCCCACATCTCCAACTAATATAAGAAGTTTCTTAGGATTGGTTGGTTACTATAAAAGGTTCATAGAGGGGTTTTCATCTATTTCTTCCCCGTTAACTAAGTTGACTTAGAAGATAGCGGAGTTTCAATGGTCTGAAGCTTCTGAGAGCTTTCAGGAATTTAAAACTAGGTTGATTACAGCCCAGTGTTGACCCTACCACAGGGTACACAAGGCTTTGTTGTGTACTATGATGCATCTAGAGTTGGACTTGGTTGTGTATTAATGCAGAATGGAAAATTTATAGCTTATCCCTAAGACAGCTTAAGATTCACGAGAAGAATTACCCAACCCATGATCTAGAGTTGCATGTTGTAGTGTTCGCTTTGAAAATATGGCATCACTATCTTTATGGTGTTCATGTAGATGTGTTCACCGATAACAAAAGTCTACAATATGTATTCAGTCACAAAGAGCTTAATCTCAGACAGAGGATGTGGTTGATGTTACTAAGTGATTATGACATGAGTATTGTATATTACTCAGGTAAGGCTAAGTTGTTGTTGATGCCTTGAGTAGGTTATCTATGGGTAGTACTACCCATATTGAGGAAGGCAAGAAAGAGTTAGCCAAAGATGTGCACAAACATGCATGATTGGGAGTCCGGTTGTTTGAATCCATTGAAGGTGGATTGGTGGTGATGAATGGGGCTGAATCATCACTAGTGTCTGCAGTGAAAGAGAAATAAGACCAAGACCATGTTTTGCTTGAATTGAAGGTAAATGTTCATAAGTAGAAAGTGATGGGCTTTGAACAAGGGGGAAATGATGTACTGAGGTATCAACGTAGATTGTGTCTACCAAAGGTGAATGAACTCTAAAAGAGGATCATGGAGAAAACTCATAGTTCCAGATACTCTATCCATCCTGGTTCCACAAAGATGATCGTTACTTGAGAGAAGTACATTAGCGGAGTAACATGAAGAGTTGTATTGCTTAGCTCATTACTAAGTGCCCGAATTGCCAACAAATCAAGGTAGAGCACCAGAGGCCCATTAGTGTGGCTCACAACATAGATTTTCCGGAATAGAAGTGAGAGATGATTAATATGGATTTCATTACTAGTTTGTCGTGGTCTCGCAGGCAGCTTGATTAGATTTGGGTGATTGTAGATCGGATGACTAAGTCAGCCTATTTCTTGCCCATAAAGAATATCTATACAGCAAAGTCTTTTTCAAGATTATATATTCAAGAGATAGTCTGACTTCATGAAGTTCTTATGTTAATCATTTCGTATAGAGGGGCGCAATTCACTGCGCAGTTTTGGAAGTCTTTCGTTTAGGTTCCAAGGTAAATTGGAGTACTGGTTTTCATCCTAAGACTGATGGTCAAGCAGAGCATACAATTCATACTTTGGAGGATATGTTGAGGGTTTGTGTGATAGAGTTCAAAGGTAATTGGGATGATCACTTACCTCTCATTAAGTTGTGTTACAATAATAGTTATCACTCTAGCATCCACATGGCTCCTTATGAGGAACTTTATGAGAGAAGATGTAGATCTCCTATTAGATTGTTTGAAGTTGGTGAAGCTAGGTTGATAGGGCCAGACTTAGTTCATCAAGCTATGGAGAAAGTGAAGATCATTCAGGAAAGATTAAAAACAGCGCAACGTCGAGAAAAGAGACTGGGAATTTGGGGTTGATGACTGGGTTTATTTGAAGGTTTCACACATAAAGGGTGTTATGAGGTTTCACAAGAGTGGAGGCTTAGTCCCCGATATATTGTTCCTTACGGGATATCCAAGAAAATTGACAATGTAGTTTATGAGTTGAAGCTACCACCAAAGTTAGCAGCAATCAATCAGGTTCGCATGTTAAGAGCCAATGAGGTGGAATCAGTAAAGGTGATATGGAGAAATTAGTTTGTTCAGGAAGCTACTTGGGAAGCTGAGGAGGATATGAAAAAGAGATACCCACATCTCTTTACTTTCGGAAAATTCCAGGCCAAGGTAATGATTTTTGTAACACACTCTTTAATTGATATGCTATGTTGTGTTAAATTGCATGTTGGGTGTTTGAACTGGTGTTAGAAGTTGCCACCCTTAGTTCTAATTAGAGTGATCTCATTCGTGGACGAATGTTCCTAAGGGGGAAATAATGTAACACCTCTGTCTTGGAAAGAGCTAAATTTAGATTTGGGTAAGTTAGACTTCAATTGTGAGTTTTTGGTCAACTTCAAATGACTATAACTCTCTGCACAGGATGATTTAGGTGGCCCATGAGATATCAAATGAAAGATTTGTGATTCCTCTTTCCAACGCCGCCAAGTTTGCTTAAATCTGAGTTTGAATGAGTACGATATGACCGTTTGAGTACACCCTTTTCAGTTAAGGAAATCCATCCGAATTTAGGAGGGGTATTTTGGTGTTTTCCTTACCCCCACTAGCCTAACTCATTTTTAGTAATATTTTAGGGGTCTAAACTGACTTAGATCAGTTTTCACAATTCCTAAACACACTTAAGGTCTTAGAGAGAAGTTGAAGAGGAGAAAAAGGAGAAGTTCAAGTGTTCGTTTAAGATTTTGGCAATCGTTGAGGGGTTTTGCCAAGAATTAAATCTTAACAAGGTATTTAAGCTTTCATAGTGATGGGTTTGTTCACCCTCACGCCAATCATAATTTTTGTGAGTTGATTTCATCCATGACAACCCATGTATTTAGGTTCTTGATTAGTTTCTTGATGTTTCGTTCTTAAATATGTAATAATAGGATTTGATGAGTTCTTGAGGTGAATGTTATGAGTTTGAGGGTTGTTTTTGAGTATATTTTTTTTTACTAAGGTTGGGTATTCGAATTGAAGAGAGTTTAGGGAAAATCAATCAATTCTAGGTGAATAAGGGCAAACAATCGAGAAGAAAAATTCGTCGGAATGATCTAGGTAGATGTGGCATGATGTGCCACTGATGCCAGAGTGGCTGGCGCGCTGTCCCTGCTGTGCGCTAGAAATGGCATTCTGAGGTTTAGGGGCTAGCGCCCCGCGCCACTCAGTGCGCTAGGGAAGTCTACCCCCTCTCTTTTTTCGTCATTTGTTTCGTCTAAGTTCTTTTAAAAGGTATCCTTTCTCTCTTCCTTATTATAACTTCTCAAACTACATCCAATCATTAATAAATCCATATGTCAAAATCATAAATTCTTGAATTCAAATTTTCCAATTCAAGATAGAGTTAAGAGTAAGGTTCGAGGGAGTTCGTTTGAGTCATTTTGAGAAGTCCTTTTTAAACTTTTTAAAAAAATTCAAGACTTGAGCAATTGAGTATAAGGACGAGGAGAGTTGAGTTCATTTTTCAAACTGAATACATGGGAACTAAGTATTCCCAAGAGTAAATGTTATACATTTAATATGAGAGGAAACTTGATTTCCAAATGAGTTCATCAGGAGTTTTTGACCACTATCTCTTTTAAGTAATAATCTCAAATTTGAGGATGAGGAAATGTTTTTAAATATATGAGCATGAGGTATATTAATGGGAGTACTATTGAGCACCGATATGGGGACAAATCTCAAAGTTCTCATAAACCATGTAGTCCAACATGGGCAAAAAGTTGGGTCATACTTTTTAGATGATTCCTTATTGCTTATAAAGCATATCATAGTGGATCCACCTAGTTGGGGATGTCTTAAACTCCAACAAGATATATGACAATTCTAGCAGCCTGGACGAGACGTTGTATCATCACATAACTCGTAATGATGGTTGTTGGTTAGAGAATATCCCAAATAAGAGTAAAAGATTTATTAATGTATTTTTAAAACATTGAGTTATTATATACTATTTTAAAAGCTATCTTTATAATACCTCTTTATGGTTGCTTTTATATTGAACTGAGTTGAGTATTTCTTAGTTTGACTATCTTTGAGTATCCTTGTGTATCTTTGAGTATCCTTGAGTTGAGCTGAGTTGAGATGAGGTGAGTATGTTCTTTATTTTTATCAGTTCAAGCTTATGTCTGTGATTTAGAGTTTCCCATTGCATGCTCGTACATTCCATGTACTGACGTCATTTGGCCTGCATCTTTCATGATGCATATACAAGAGTTCAGGGTCATCAACAGGCACTTTGTTGATACCACTTGCAGTTCCAGAGTTGCTTTGGTGAGCCTCCTTGCTTCCGGAGGATTCCCATTTACTTTTCTGTTTTGTTAGGATGTCGAGGGTCTTGTCCCGACTTACTTCTGTCATTATAGACTACATAGATAGTAGTAGTTGAGGAGTTTTTTATTTCCTTTGTAATGTTTAAAGACTTGAGTTGAACAACTATGTTATTAAGCATTTCAGACGTTATTTAGTTAAACTGATTTTTAGTAATGATGTTGTTTTGAGTTGGGTTACATTTGAAGCCCATTAATTGTTTAGTAAGTCTTCCGCTGAGAGTTCAGTCAGGCCTAGGGTTCTCTTGGGGCCAGCATTGGTCCTCGAGTGTCGGTCACATCTAGGGTGTAGGCTCGGAGCGTGAAACACACTTCACCTCACGTCACCCACCCTCTTATGTTGCCGACTCTACCTTCTAAGTCTTCATATCCTCATATCAAATCATAGCCTTACTCATATCTATCACATAGAGAATCCCGCCACCTCCTCGATCTCTCATGCCAACACCTTACCTTAACCACACCCTAGTTATATGAGATATAAACAGTTAACACAAATTAGAAGAAACAGAAATATACATTTATAAACACAATTATAAAAAAGCCCAGACTTCCAATCCTCACTGACTTAGCACACACAACCAGTCACACCTACTTCACCACACTGTTCCAGCAACTCGATAATTAACCAGGTTCGCTCATGAAACCCACACACAAATTGCTAGTGTATCTATGTGGTAACCATTTCCATTGTTAGTGTACTGACGTGATATTTGATACAACAACAATATGTATCATTATGATACCCGATCAAAATAAATATATGTACCATCGTGGTACCCAATTCAATAATATATTTGTACTTGTATCCTATTAAGACTCCCCTCCACACCCCGCGTCCATACCTCACTCAACCTCCATCCATGCAAAATCCAAATTACTCTCGACGTTTAAAAGAAATGACTTATTTTCTTTTTTAGTTTTTGAAAAAAAAAAATATGAATATGTTTTTTTTTTTGGTAATACTTTAATTTTAATTAGTGAATTTATCCGTGCTTCACACGGTTAAAAAGGAATGATAAAATGTCAATAATTTTATTAAAATATGATATAAATATAAGAATTATTTATAATATGCGCATAAATATTATATATGACTAGACGTATAAGTTATTTCATAAAGAAAAATGTTTCTTTAGTCGTTATATGACTCCCAACAAAGTCATAATTTGTTATATTGGACAAAAAAATTATAAACTTATGATAATAAAAAAATAGTATAAAATATAAAACAAAGAAAATTACGTGGAGAATATAAATAAAAATAAATAAATAAATAATGCAACATCATTCTTATTATCTTAATAATTAAAACAATAGAAGAGAAAATACGAAATTAATGCACAATTTTTCAAACTCTTGTCTACATTCATTCCCACAAGCCGATCATCATTCAATATCCTTCACTTTATTATTCAAGTAAAATTTAAATATGAATATAAGAAGTATGTAAGAAAAAATAATAACTCAAATGTTATCATTTCTACAAAGTCTTACAATGTCTTTATTTGTAGGATGACAATACGAATATCGAAACAATATCATGACTACCAATTATTTTTAGATATTTTTTTCTTTATGGTGAAATAAAAGGTCAAAGT
Organism: Solanum verrucosum; assembly: GCF_900185275.1. Lineage (NCBI taxonomy): Eukaryota > Viridiplantae > Streptophyta > Magnoliopsida > Solanales > Solanaceae > Solanum > Solanum verrucosum. The sequence goes on along the minus strand of NW_026019911.1, from coordinate 706,377 downwards.
AGTAAATATATAGGCTTTTAAATTTTATTAAATAAATGTACAATAATATTGTTGAACCTTTGTTAGTAGTAAGTATTATTACACACAAAGATATAATAACTAATTTGCATCTGAACAAAAATAGAGACTTGCAATAGTAAAAAATTATACAAATTCAAACTAAAGAAGTTATATGGATAAAACACAAACACACACATCTTCCGTAGGACCTTATCATAATAAAATGGATTAAAAAATGTGAATAGAAAATAAGTGCCTACTTTTTTGAACTCTTGGCCAACACCCTTTTTAGCAAATTAATCAACATTCAAGAGTCTTCTTCATTGTGTCAAGTTAACGCATGAATTTGATAATAGAAGTATACTACAAAAAACAATGAAATTCTTATAGAATAATATAGTGTGGATGTCCACTGCACCAAGAAGTTACTACATAACCTCATCCATTATGAAGATAACATCAACCTTTATGATCATTATTCTTCTAACCTTTCACCTTCATAACCTTCTTCATTATATTCATGTTTGATGTCATGTTTATGACTAGCCTTTGGTGTGCCTCTGTGTTACACTATAAATAGCGGCATAAGGGTTCATATTGCACACACTTGAAGATTTGGTGTACATTTGAAAGAAAGAAAGTTATCTCATATTATTCCTCGTCTTATATTCTTCTAGTCTTCATCTTTATATTTTTCTTTTGTTCTTAAGTTTTACAACACGTTATCAGCACGAATGTTCTACCATTGCAGGATTGAAGCAAAGTAAATAAAAGAAGGTAAAATAATTGTGTTTATTTTTCTCTTGGGTACAAGGTATATTATTGTGGAATTTATTTTATATTTTACTTGTGAACAAGGTGAATAATTAATATTATTGTTACTGTGCATTTTTTTTTACCTATGACTATATATTCTTTATTTTGTATTTGAAACTTATTTTATATTTTATTTATGATTATGCTCATTGTTTTGGTTATTGCATAAGCTTTTAATTTATTTTGTTTTGTGTGTGAAATATTTTTGGTTCACATGGGAATTGAAAAAGGAGTAGTGGTAGAGAGCAGTTTTATTTTAGTGTAATTGGAATTATTATTTACTTAGTGTGCAATTGATTCTTTGATTTATAACAGTAATTCACTAGCTTAGTTATTGTGCACCAAACATAATATAATATAATGCTATATGTAACTCTCTGTTTTGATTTAAGATATTAGTACATACTGAATGAGAATATTTTTATTGTGTTTCTTTTGTTCTATATTTATTTGTGCATGTTAATAACAAAGTGACAATATTTTTTAAGACTCAATAGTATGTCCTATTATATTTGGCTTATTAATTCATTGATTGAGGGTAAGATGAAGGATTCAATTCCTATTTCACCAAGAGGGTAACACATCGGGTGAGAGTCCTGGTGCATCATGATAATAAAATGTTGGGTTGGGTTCCAACAAATAATCACCTAAAATGCCTTCTTATGGGCAAGCCGTTGGGTTCAAGTCCCAACATTATATAATGACGATGTAATGATGACTAAGCAAATTGATATGCTCTTAATAAAAGTCATGAAATTTGTCCAATTGATTTGCTCCATTCTATTATGTGAATGTGGTAGCAGGACATAATGTGTCTGCAAATGACAAGTGGTTAAATGTATGAATATGAGCGTGGTAAAATGTTAATGGTCAATTGTGGTAATCAAACGGAAGAACATTATGGGTTCTTAAGATGGTCCTTCAAATGTGAAGGTAATTTTTGGTCATCAAAATGGTATGAAAGTGTATTGGGCACATTGGGTTGTTGCAACCCAATTTGAATGTTTTGTAAATCCTCCATTAAAATAAAAGAAATACAAAGTGGTAGTACATTAATTACTTTTAAAGTGGTGTTGAGGTGTGTTAAATAAATTTGATAATGTCAAAGTATGACTAATAAAAACATATGGAGCATGTACAAATGGTTATGGTCATTTCTTTAAGAGAATGTGACTTGTGTTCGTATGGATAAGGAAATGTTCATGTATGGTTAGATAAATGTCACATCTCACCTCCACGGGAGGTTTGAGATATTGAAAAAAATATTTTGACATAAATGGTCATTTTGGTCATACACTTTAAGTACTACACAAATATTGTGGTTTGTTTTGTTATGAACTATTGGAGGACAAAAGAAAGAAATAATTCTTTTCTATAAAGGTTGTAGTCATGACCAAAATAAATGTTTGTGTGTGGCAACACAAATTTGTCATTGGTTTTCAAGAAATACGTCTTGCATATAATAATTTTAACCCTGACAATAATAATAATTTTATCCTTGAAGGAGATGGTCACCATAAGAATGGTATTGTGAAATTTGTGGCAGTACAGAAAATTAATCAAGAGTCTCAAAAGTACTAATTTGTTACTATCCATAAAATGAAAATAATTCATAATATTGAGGTTGTAGTAAGTCTCAAAAGAATCTTTTTATGTTTTCGAGGAGTTGAAAAAGTAATTTATTAGATTGAGACTGTAAATTATTGAAAGATTAAATATCTTCAGATTACTACAATCAAAGCTGGTTATAAATATTTACAAAAAAGTTTACCCGTCTTTCCCTTGTTTGTTGAATAAAAATATGAGCATGATGAAGGAATCACAATCAAAAGTAAACTAGAAGTTTACTAGAATAAATATCAGTTGGTATAACCAGTTGACGATTCCGGTCTAAATGTGATGCAAAAGAAATTGAGAATTCATGTGGCTATATGTTTGCAGAAATGAAAGATTCTTTAAGATTCTTTTTTGCTGCTTGTTCTCATGACAAAATGACAACTATATCAATTAAGGTTGGGATTGTATCCCCTAAAATTATTTGAATAATATAGAAAGGTGAATATGGTCCCGTTCACCTGCCATGTGGACCGCTTACTATTATGATTTAATAGATGCATCTATGGTATGGTTACATGTGCATTTGTATCAACTTACAAATTGGTTTTTGAAGGTTGTTTGCTTGAATTGTTAAATTAAGAGGACAATTCAAAACTATAAAATTATATTGATAATGTTTGTTTATTTAGCAGAAATTGTATGCCTCCAATTATAGCTAGACCATTGATTATGAGAACAAATTTCTCAAATAAAATTTGGTATGAGATAAGTTCATTTAACATATACGAATCAAGTTAACAGGGTTCTCCCATCACAATTGGTTCAGGTTCAGGAACAAAATAATTTCCATCTGAAAATTTGATGTGTGCACAAATGATTTTATAGCCCAACCACATACAAAGATGGATCCCCAAGTGAGGTTGGGGGGAAATGCTAGATTTTCTAACATTAGGGGGAGATATGATTAGCAGGTAAAAATTATGTATGGGGTGAATTATATTGATCCTCGTTAAAAACATGTGAACTTGAAGTTCAAGAGATAATTTATTTGCAAAATGTTGCAAATAAGTTGCCATATGTACTTCTTGACCAGATATTTTAATTAAGCTGCAAATGCTCCAATGAAATAGTCCTTGAAGGAGAAAGTCTATGGTACACCAGAAGACTGATAGACCAATCAATTCCAAACATAAAATTTCTTGAGTAAGGAGAGGAGAAAATTATCAAAATGGTCATGATTATGAGGTAAGTGCTTTGAAAGAGCACTACTGTCACGACCCAAGCCTAGGGCCTAGACGTGACATGGCGAATGAGGAACCCGAAGGAACCCCAAACAAGCCTCTCAAACTTGTCATCACACTTCATCGGTCGCGGAAGTACATTCAACATTAATTAACGGGAAATAGGGACTAAGGCAAACCATTTCAAAATGACATCATAGAATAAGAGTCAAGCTCGTTTACAAAATACTTGTCCAACTCACACCTCTACATACATAGATAGGACGGGGGCCATGACATATTACCGGCTCCCCTCATAGTTAAAATACAATTGCAAGCTAAAGTCTCAAAACATAGGAGTAAGAAACATAACATAGCCCTCGAATTATTGAGGACTCACCAACAAACTCGGATAAGCGTCGTACTAGCCACGTGAATGGAGAGAAGGATCAAGAGTAGCTCCGGTCCCTACATGGTGACATCATGTAGGCAAAATATGCGTTAGTACTTGGAATGTACTAAGTATGCGGGGTGCAACACAACAATAAACAAGGACACAATCGAAATACAAGAAATAGTTTCATAGGCATTATGAATAACAATATGAGGATGCATGATCAAAGTGAAGTGAAAACATGTTTAAGTAAATCTATACTAATAGTAGATATCATATGTGTATGCATGATCCAACCAATCTATAACCCCAACTTAGGATGGGGGATGCCGTTCACACCCGGACACCCTGGTGGCAAGGTATAAACCCCTCACATGGTTGATGTTGGTCACACCCCAAGCATCCTAGGTGGTGAGATATAAACCTCTCACATGGTTGATGTTGGTCACACCCCAAACATCCTAGGTGGTGAGATATAAACCTCTCACATGGTTGATGTTGGTCACACCCCAAACATCCTAGGTGGTGAGATATAAACCTCTCACATGGTTGATGTTGGTCACACCCCAAACATCCTAGGTGGTGAGATATAAACCTCTCACATGGTTGTCCGGTTCTTTTCCCCCGGACCGGGCATGGTCATGCAACACTTTATATAGGAAATTCTCATTAGGCTCTAATGCAATCTCACGTATGGAATGAACATATACACAAGCTTAGTTTGTCATCAACACATCTTTGAAGTTCCATACATCTCATAACTCAAGCTTTAAAACATCAATTTATCAATTCTCCATAGTTGGACATTTTGTCAAACACCTTGAAGGCATGTAATGAAATCAAAGAGCATGGAAATTAGGGTAGTAATTATGCAACCAAAACAGTGAACAACCTACAACAACACCTTTACATTCATAACATGATCACATTATCTTCATTGGATTCTCATTCATATAATGTCATGATAACACTCCAATTTCTCATACTATGCCTTTAAGGCCATAAGCCTCACATACCAATACACCAACAATACACCATAAAATAAGCATGGGTAATGACATACTTCAACAATCTAAAGACCTTTAAACAAGTTTGATTCATATACATTCATTATCTAGCAACCACTTCATAAAGGCATAAACTAGGAATAGAGAGAAATCATGGGTTCATGGAGTATTTTCATCTTAAATCGTCAATACAACAACAATATAACCATAAAGTGCCATTAGAAACCTTTTAAAACCATTTGATGGAAGAACCCATGAGATTGAGTGAAAACCTAGATTTTTCATATTTTGAAGTAACTTTGGATTTGGCTCCTTGTATGGAAAATTAGACAAGGATCAAGACCCCCATACCTTTGCTATGATCTCCCACGAAAATTGATGAAGAAAGCCTTGAATCCAAAGCCCTAGCTCCCACTTCTTCTTCTTCTTAAATGGAGGATTGTAGAGAGGGAAATGTTTTTTTTTGGGATGGGAATTGGATTATGGTATCTAGGAATTAATATAAGTCCTTTGAAAAAAAGGGTCCAACACTTAGAAAAAAAAACAGGCGGGTGAACAGTAGATGAACAGTAAAATCAGCTACTGGAATTTGGATTTTCTGCCGGACAGACTTTACGAAAATGGGCATAACTTCTTCGTCCGAACTCCGAATAAGGTGAAACGAAGTGCGTTAGATATCTAACTCAAAGGGCTTTCCATGGATATATTATTGGCCACCAAATAATTTGTGTGCTAGGAGATATGACCCTCCAAAGTAGACCCTCGAAAAAGGCTTCACTTGGAAATTTTGGATTTTGATACGGTTGCTCTAAAATTTGGGTTAGACCCATTTCCCACTCAATTTGACCCCCTAAACAAGAATATGAAGTCGGATTTTCGAAAAACGAAACGGATTTTGAGATATATGGAAATTACAATTATAGGTGTTTCCGAAGCACATTTTCGGGCATTTTTTGGGGTCGTTTCAACTACGACATAACACTTCATAAAACTTTGACAAAGATTTATGTACCTGAAATGATGAAAAATGAAGTGATCTCAATAAGTTATGTTGTATTGGATTCGACTCAAATTTCCACCGACGATATCTTTGATATGAAGTAGCGCTAAATGCTATATATGATTACGAGGATCTTAAATTCAAATATGTCTTATAGTGTGGACAGATAAATGATTGTCCAAATAAAATGCGCTATTCAAGTATATTTTGTTTCACTTAGAAAAAAGTGATGTTTTTGAACTTATAATTCATAGATGAAAGTACAATGTCAGTGTGGTATATACGAATCATTGTGCGAAAGTATAACCGTATGATATAATGTGTGGTTTGTACCTCGGGGCATAGAGAGTTTTCGCAAAAGTCCTGACAATATTAAAAGGAGATATATTCTCCAGTGGTGGATGCAATGAGACTTCTTTCAGTCTGGCAAAAGATGAAATACTTGAATAGGTATAATAGATTAATATTTTGTCTGACTAGACGATAAAGGTTATATAAAAATCCTTGAAGGATTTAAAATGTCTTAAAGCAATTCCATTTAGTATCCAATGGTTTTGAGACTGCTGAACACAGAGAATCTTTTTTATTTCAGGAAAATGATTTAAAATGTCATGTATTAGTGCAATTGGTGCTCTTATAGGTTGTTGGTTATGCAAATGCTTGAAGATTATTTGATACACATAACGAAAGTTATGTGAAAGGGTTTCCATATTATCATTCAAGTTATGACAAGAAGCAAAAAAATAAACTGACTCAACACATAGAAGATGTGTGCTTTTCTTTTAGAAGAAAAGACAAGCTTCAATAAAATTGAAATGATCAATCTCCGAGTCAGAAATGATTTGCTTATGTAGACGCGGAATATTTATTTGATCCGCATAAAGCTAGTCGTAAATGAAATAATTATTTACATATGGAGGTACAACAATATCTTGGCATTCAAAAATCAAACACTAGTAACCACTTCTTGAAATCATGCAGAAATAATATTAATCTATGAAGTAAGTCGGAAGTGTGTTTGCTTGGAATCATGATCTATCATATTCAGAAAATATGTGATTTTCCTTTGGAAAAGGATATTCCAACACAATAAACGAAAAAATATATAGATCAATTGAAAGGAGGATACAATCAAAGGAGATCGAACAAAACATATTTCACAAAATGTCTTTTTCACACATGATTTTAAATAAAATGGCGAGATAGACGTTCAAAGACCCGTTCAAGTGATAATCTTGTAAACTTATTCACTAAGGATTGTCAACATCAATATTTGAGAAATTTTGATATAAGATTGGAATGCATCGTCTCCAAGATATCAACTAATATTGTTATCGAGGGAGAAAAATACGTGTTGTACTTTTTTTCTTAACCATGGTTTTATCCCAATTGGGTTTTTCTGGTAATGCTTCTAACGAGGTAACATTCAAAGTGTATTAAAAGATATGTGTACTTTTTTTCCTTCACTAGGATTTTTCCCATAGGGCTTTTCCGATTAAGGTTTCAACGAGACATATTATCTATGGACATCCAACGGGGAGTATTATAAAATAATATAGTGTGGGTTTCCACTACACCAAGAAGTTACTACATCACCTCTTTTATTATGAAGATAACATCCACCTTTATGATCATTATTCTTGTAACCTTTCACCTCGATAACCTCCTCCATTATATTCATGTTTATGACTAACCTTTTGTATGCCTCTATGTTACACTATAAATAAAGGCATAAGGGTTCATATTGTACACACTTGAAGATTTGGTGTACACTTGAAAGAAAGAAAGTTATCTCATATTGTTCTTCTTCTCTTCATCTTTATATTGTTCTTTTGTTTTTAAGTTTTACAACAGAAATATTAAAAATAATCTTGAGTTGGAATTTCATGAAAAAAAAAACTTTTGAATTTATATTGACAAATTGAGGAATATCATAAAGTATCTTAAATTTTATAATTTAATATTTAGGGGTTATGAATATGAAAACTTAAAAGTCGTGGAATTAATGATATTATTATGAGTAGAAGGTTGGATAAGGCATAAATACCTCATAGATTATGACCGAAATCCTAGAGACGACCTCAACTTAACTAGGGTTCTATTACCCTAATACCACCCCCCCCCCCCAAACTAATTTGAAATGCAATATATACTCCACAAACACCGACATGGAATTGCACACTCTCTTGAAGGAAAGTGATGAATGCACAAATTCAACAAGTGTCATTTTTTAATTAGTAACTTTATAATTAGTTAGTACACATATTTATTGATATTAAAACTTATATCTATTCAATTGTTTTCGTTTCTTTCTTTGTAAAATATTTATTTTAATTTCTTTCTCACTTTAAACTTTCTTAATTAATTTATTATCTTTTCACTTTTAATTATTTTAAAAATACTATGTGTATTCTTTTCTGAAAAAATTAACTTAAAAGGGTCCTTTAATTTTAACATGTTAATTTTTTTTTTATGTTTTATTTGATATTCATTCAAAATTAACTTAATATAGATACATGACATTTGAAATCAAATCAACACGAAAGACAAATAAAATAAAATCAATAGAAAAATAAAAGAGAAAAGACAATGAATGAAGGTAATAAAAATAAGTTTCGATACAAGGTAATAGAAATGTGTATTAGCTTAATTTAAATACAAAATAAAGGAAATAAGAATATTTTTAAAAAAAATTAAATTTACACATATGGCAGTAAACTGTGTACAAATACAACCAACTTAGGTGGTTAATGGCGCCACGTGGGCATTAAAAGGTGCACAAAAATAAGTTTAGGTGTGTTTCTGTGATTTCGGTCATAGTCTAGGGGGTACTTGTGCCTTACTCCGTAGAAGTTTAATAAATATAAGTTATGGAGGTGAAACTTTAAAAATAAATAAAGAAGGAAAAACACAAATAAAGAAGATAAAAGAAATACCTTTATATTAAATAGAGACATAAATTACTTGAATTGAATAAATAAAAATAAAAAAGGAATAAACTACGGAAGGGAAGTGATTGAAGGAAATGTTTAATGTCATAAATAATCATATTTAGGGAAAAAATATCGTAAAATAAGATTATTTTTTAAAAAAATCATTATTTTCTCGTAGTATATAAGAGGGAGTTGGAGCTTACCATGTAGCACTCTGTCGACACGTGTGCTTGCTCATAAGGCTAATCATGTCATTTCACTTTTTAGCTTAAATGTATTTCTCCATTTTTACACAAAAACCACAGCTTTCCTCCTCTACTTTTTAGCTTAACATGCGTCCCTCAAATTTTATCCAACAGAAAACCATAGCTTTCATTTTCCTCCACCTCGGTTGCTTTCGGTTCTGCTTGCTGAAGTTTATCGGCTTGCTTCTGCTCTATGACGCTTCTTCGATTCAGGTAGTATCTTCTAAATAGAAGAACCCAAGTTCTGGAAAAAACCTAACCCAACATTTTTGCCTATTAACATTAAAAAATATAAAATTGGATGTTAAAATTTTCTTCTTTATTCCTTCATTTTTGGAGTTTTGTATATACGTGCTTGGCAATTTTTCCTTCTCGGGAGAACTCGGCTACTTCAAAATATCTAATCCACCATTTTTGGGCATTGATATAGTAAAAAATAGAATGTTGAGATTTCATTTATTTATGCCTCTACTTAAGACACAATTTACTAATTGTTCTTGGTTTGCTAGATTTTTTATATTTCCGTTGCTTGTATCTTCAGTGTTGCTATTTGTTTCTAATCCTACACTCAGTAGTTATTTGAAAAAGAATCATATTTCTCCTTCAATCTTTCTCATGTGCTTAAAAAACTTTGCTCTTGAAATATCATCCCAGTCTTGTGCTGTAATGATAGGTTTTCCTTTTCAATTTAACTTTTCTTTGTAAGAATTGAATAAGTCCAAATATTTAATATTGTTATCTTCAAAGGCTTACTACCACTTTAATTAGTTCTTTACTACAAGTTACATTAAGGGCTGTCAAACGGATGTGTTGAGCTGAAATTATGTCAGTTGAATGAGCTAAATCAATAAATGAGCGTGTTGTAACCCAAAAAGTCCATCTTAGCAGATTAGTACTAGCTAACATTAGGTAGGCACAAAAAAGCACCGAATGAACACAACACACAAAAGATATTTTCAATAAAACACGACAATATGCAGCACCACAGAATAACCAAATTACACTAGCTTTCAATTGAGCATTTTCATTCAAGCATACATGTCTTGTCTAATTGTGTGCAATTTCTTGGCTGCCTTTATGCAAATGACACATTAAGAGCAATAGAACAAACATCCATGTTTGTCGAATACAAAAGAATGAAATGAAATTCAATCGGCGCAATATTATTAAAAAATGTTGCCAGCTCAAAAAGAGACATTAATATTACAAAGGTGCACAAGAGACCTCGAGTCAATAAGACGTCTTCTACAAGTTTCATCCTTCAATAACTCTGTCAAGTCAATATCTTCAACTTCTAATTCGCCGCTTAATGGGAACAATCCTCTCATAATAAGAGAACCTTATGTTATGTCAACTGAAGGTTAGTTTTGGAATGTATGCGTCCACCAGTGATTATAGGCCCTAGTCCCCTGACAATATAATAGTGCGGAAAATAAATAGCTCAAAGTAAATCAGGCACAATGATTTTACGTGGAAACCCCCTTACTCAAGGGTAGTGAAAACCATAACCTGTACTCACAGGATTTCAGCCCAAACTCCATTTCATTCAAACGGAACAATGTTTTAGATCACAAACACTTGCAACCTAGGAATTGAAACTCTTTAATCCCTTCCACCTACTGTAGCAATGATAACGCTCAACTACACTTCATACAATTCTAAGTGTAGGCGATTACAATCTAGTATAAACCCAACGAAGAGTTGAGGAGTTCGATGTCTAGGTTGAGGCTCACTCATTGAAGTGTGACCATAGATCTGGTCTTTCCCAGGAAAGAAAGCAGCATCTCACAGGGAGTGATGCGGTAGATAATTCAATTAGGAAATGAGAGACGTGTTCTAATTGATTGTAGGAACAAAATTCATTAAAATAAGTACAGTAAATTGATGGGGTTGACAACTAGTGTTAATGGGGGGAATTGGATTTGTCAATTAACAACTACGAAAACAGGGGAGTATTCAAGTAGAGAGGGATCCTAGAGAGTGTGATTGATTAATAGTCAATTTCACTATACGGGTGACTACTAATTACTCAAAATCGTTGAGTCTTAGTGGGTAGGCTAGGGTTTAGATGTGATAGCCATCTCTCGATCAACTATCACGATTCAACCGAGTTCTCTCTAACCTCGACAAGCATGACAATTATGAATAGCCCAAAACATCAATTAATCTACTCTCTCGAGCTAGATTGGTAGGATCAAATTCAGACTCACTTTCTCAAGATGAACCCACAACAACCCAATCACTACAATCATCAATTGATAACATTAATTCTAAAACCTATTTCTCAAGCAAGCTAAGAATACTAGACTAGAACTTCATTTGTAACTACAATTCATTAATTAAAACTCAGTTATCGATCGAACCTACTTCAAATCAACAATTAAATCATTAATTACTAACAACCATAAGCTAATTGAGATAATTAATGACATAATCACACCACCAAGAATGGGGGTTTTAGCCACGCATTCCAAAAAACAGGAAAATATTACCAACTATGGTCTACATAAGCTGGGTAACGAAATTCGTGTCTTCATAATGTTTGAAATCAACTTAAAACCAGAACCCAACTTCAAATTCTACTCAAAAATTCAAAACTAATAAAAATAGTGTTTGGATCTAAAACTCGGAGATAAAAATGTATGAGAACCCCTTTTTCTCTTTTCAAAAGTCAATTTATGCGTTCCCAGATTTTTGCCTTTAGGGTCATTCGGCGGAATAAGTAGGGCGTCACCGACTTGGTTGGCGACGCACCAAATGCTCTTGTCCATTGCCTTTTTAGCTTGAGTCTTCACCCTTTCTGTGTTGTGATTTAAGGCAATCGAAGTCGGGATCGCCAACCTTGTTGGAGATGCGCCATTTGTCCCTTCTCATTGTCGTTTTTGCTTGCATCTTCACTAATAATCGTGTAACTTTAGACGGTCCAAATCTCCTTCGCCGATCCAATCGGCGTGTCGTCGAATCGTTCCCTCCACAATCGAGTTGCCTATTTCTAAGGGCTGACACGCTGTAACTTTAAACGAGCTGGAGGGCCACTCGGCGAGTCGCCAAGTGATCTCAGAGATTGCTAAGACTTGCCTTTCTTCAACTATTTCAGTTTTACTGCTATTTTTTTCCCCAGTAATGTCCTTGCCCTGCTTTTTTGCCTTCATAACTGTAAATAAGCACTTTAACATCAGTTTAGATCTTCAAATAGGCATTGAGGAACTAATACTATGAATAATAAGCCCTAAATAAGTCAAAATCCCAGACTCATCAACACCCCCAACTTAAACTTATTCTTGTCCTCAAGTAAAACACAAGATCAACCAGTTCAACAACGATGTCTACAACTAGTGCTACTAAACACTCAACATGAATGCACACAAGAGGTTCAATCTACTCATGCAATGTTCAATTGTGCACTCTAAGTTTTAAACTATGACTAACCATTATCAAATAGAATTCAAGCTCTCAATGCTTGCTTCAAATGCAAATTCTAGCTTAACAAAAGCATTTGAATGCCCTCACAACAAGAATGATTTCATACTCACACAAAGATAATCAAGTTTTCAGAATTTAGGAATCAAAAGCAACTCTCACACTCTCAAAGACAAACACATGCATGACTCTACCTAGGCTTGCCCAAATTTTTCAACCCACATGATTTTCAGCGCACTTAAGATCACAAAGGTCTTTCAAGGCTTGTAACGGGGCTGAGGGTAAATGTATGATTATTCTTGCTTAGTTACTTCTACCTTCATGAAGCATGGCCTGCATTTCACTTTTTCTCCTTATATTTCACACTTTATGATTTTCACAATCCCCCCTATTCTATTTTAAGCATGATTCATTGGACACCCCATGTCTTTTATCCATTGCGCAAACTTTATTTCAACATTCTCTTTCTTTTTCAATATTTTCTTTCTTTTTCTTTTCTCTTTTTTTTTATATGAAGGGGTTCCATCTTTTTCAACACAATCCATCAAGAGTAAATTTTTACAAACTTATTGACTTTTCTCCTTTTTTACCACACCCCCAACTTAGGCTTTTGGCCTAACTTGGATATTCAAATGAACCAATGCTTCGTGAATGTTATAGGTGATGGGACAAAGGGGCCAACGTTCTTCATGTTTCATTCAAAGAAAAGGGTAGGCTCAAATGGTGTCCAGCTAGGTTCACACTCTCACAAGGTGTCATAAAGAGGTATAATAGCAATTTTGGTTCACTCTTCAAAAATTATGCCTAAGATCATCTCTATTGTTCGCTTACATAAGACATTTGGACTATCCAGGCAAGTTCTAGGTATTACCAAGCACATATTTCAAGGAAATATCACCACACATGGCATTCAACACAATCATGAAACTAGACTCTAAAATTTTCAACTTGCGTGCAATGATCATCTCAAGTGGTCAACTTAACAACCAACTTAGTCACAATGAGATACTAGGAGTTCACATATGAATTATGCAACTCAACTTGCCTATTGGAGCCGCACACACATATCGTTTAATCGAGAGTACTATTCAAGTCATCGGTATTGATCACAACTGACACTCAAAATTGCAAGAAAATAGCCACATTCACTAACAAAAAGAGATGGCATCTCAAAAATCAACCAATATGCAGTATGGATCACAAAGTTACAATCACAGAGTCTAAATTATCAAGCCATAAAATAGTGCATGAGCTTACTCCCACCCCACTGAACAAACCAAACATTGTCCCCAATGCACGAATAAAAGTAAAGACACAACTAAAATGGAAATATCACTAAATGAGTGGAGTGAGGTAAGAAGAACTCTTCACCGAATGTCCAATCATCAAAGGCTACTTAAGACCGTCGAACCATTCGGCGTACCACCGAACTGAAGCCTGCTTGCCAAAATTTTGAGGACACTGACCCTCTACTTGAGACCCGAAAGGTGGGTTCACGCGAGCTCCCCAAACCATTCGGCGATTCGCCGAACGGTCTAACATCTCACCAAACTTTCCTGAATGGTGGTCCACCAGTCCGGACAAAAAAGGTGGACTAAATTGAAACCACCGAACCACTCGGTGAATTGCTGAAATGGTCCTATCATCACACAATTTCCAGTCCCTGCACATTCAGTAAATGTTATTTGAAAACAACTAAAGCTTGGGTTACCTCCCAAGAAGCACCTTATTTAACTTTATGACACGACGTGGAAATGCTCTCACACATCTTCCAAATACACTACTTCAATTATCGATATTTGCAAACATTCCCCAACATATAGCTTCAGACACTGCCCATTCACTTTGAATGTTGGGCGGTGTTTACCTTCAACTTCAATTGTCCCATTTTCGAACACTCGATTTATTTTGAATGGGCCATACCACTTCAATTTGACTTTACCTGGGATAATTGTAGAGTAAAACAAAATCACCTACTCGGAACTCTCGCTGAATGATTTTAGTGCCATGACACTTTTTCATTTTATCCTTATAAAGGGCTGAACTTTCATACGCTCTCAACCAAAACTCGTCCAATTCATGAAGTTGATTTACTCTCCCTTTCGAAGCATTTCCCCAATTCAAATTTAACGACTCCAATGCCTATAGTGCCTTATGTTCAAGCTTGATTGGAAGGTGACAAGATTTTCCAAATACCAACTGATATGGTGACATGCCAATTGGTGTTTTGAAAGCGGTGCGATATGCCCAAAGAGCATCATCCAGCCCCTGAGACCAATCCATTTGATTTCCATTCACTGTTTTTGCCAGAATACTCTTAATCTTTAGATTTGAAACCTCAACTTGGCCGCTTGATTATGGATGATAGGGTGTTGCAACTTTATGCTTAACTTCGTATTTTCTCAACAATAATGCAAACAATTGGTTGCAAAAATGAGACCCTCCATCATTGATAATAGCATGTGGGATACCAAATCTGTAACATAACAGAAATTTGTAGACTAAACTAAAGCCTTCTATGAGAGTTTTAGAGTTTGATATGAGGGTTAGAATCGTAAGATGACTTCTCGTACTAAGAACGAAGGGTTTAGGGTTAAAACGTCAAGGTATGACTCCCCAAGGACCAACCAAGGGTCCTTGAGGAGGACCCTAAAATCCCCCATGAAACTGCCCAAATCAGTCCACTCACGAGGGGACCTACACCCCGTAGGGGATTCCATGACTTGTGGGTGGGACTCGTGGGTTAAGACACCCAAATTACACTCCCAGACCCTCACCCATGAAGGAGTAGTATGGTTCGTAGACCCACCCACAGTCCGTGGGTGGGATCTCGTGAGGTGAGGCAGTGAAGTCTTACGTTAGTTTAAGTTGGGGGCTAAAGGGGTTAGTCCATAATTTTTTAAGGGTTATGTGGTGTCATTTTATTTGTAATATGACCACCTATATAAATCTAATAGACCCCTAAACTAAATCAATTAAATCATTATTCCAAGACCCCAAAACAAACCCAATTCCGTCCAAGAAATCCTCCATTGTTGCAAGCTTTTGTGAGGGATTTGAATCAAGGTATGTTAGCTTATTCATCTACGGATTTTTCCATCCATAGAACCTCCTAGATTTTTCCCAATTGTGAAGACAAACCCCAATTCTAGCTAGGGTTTCTTCCTATATTGTGGGTAGTGTTGAGTATGATTCCAATTGAGTGGATAGTACTTGTTTATGATTAACTTAATATTGAATTATGATGAAATTATATGTTTTGTATCATTAGACCTATTCTAATTGATGAAATTGATATTATGTGGGTTTATGCCATGAGGTGAAATTGAGGATTTATAGGTGATCTTCTAGAATTGATGTTATGAGTAGTAATTGTTCAAGAATAGCAACATATAGACATGAATTGAATTAGAATAATGTGAATATGATGGATCTTGATGAGTAAAGCTTGAAGTTGAACCTTTATGATGAATTATGACTAGAATCACTTGATAATGAGGGATGTGATTAGAATGCCTTGAAATCTAGATATGTATGATGATTGTAAGAACTAAAGCTTTGAGAGTAAGGCTTTTAGTTATGAATGATGATCACTAGGGCTTGAGAGGAAAGCTAATATGATGAACTATGAATGCTAAGGCTTTGAGAGTAAAATCTATAAGAGAATAAAAGACTAATGAATATAATTGTGATGAAAGATATTTACCTACCTAATCTACCTCATGAATTGTTGAATGCATAAAGTGATAGAATTACATAAATTATGAGGATATTCATGTTTCATGCATGAACCCTAGGTGTGAATATTGAAATGTAGGCTTTGAACCTCAAGGAGGTGAAGTATGAGTTTATGCTTGTAGTAATTGAACTACTTTAACTATGAATGTATCAATGTCTAATGTAGTCATTCTAGATATGTCGATGTGATATGATTATGAATATATCTATGTCTAATGTAGTCATTCTAGATGTGATGATTTAATATGAGCTTCAACCTTTAAAAAGGACAAGATAAGATATTGTGCATGTTTTATGAAGTTTAGTACAGGCTTTAGAAACACTTTGAGAGTAAAGTGAATATGCACAGGATCTAGCTGTGGTGTTGTAGAAAGGTAATACTTATACATACACTTAGGCATTAATATGATAGAATCTGAAAGGTTTGTCACATGTAGTGACTCTAAGGTTGGAAGACTAGTCTCACCAATTAAATCTATGAGCTATAGTATGAGTTGTGTTGGATTGAGTGTCAAGACATTCTTCCACAAATATGAATTTAAGTCAAGACTTAATATAAACTCAGTGAGACGTAATGCC
Organism: Solanum verrucosum; assembly: GCF_900185275.1. NCBI lineage: Eukaryota > Viridiplantae > Streptophyta > Magnoliopsida > Solanales > Solanaceae > Solanum > Solanum verrucosum. The sequence continues at coordinate 689,468 of NW_026019911.1, read as the reverse complement.
TAACACTGAGTGGATATGAATATGAGATGGAAGCTTTTACCCTAGTTGAGTCCGGCTTCCCAATGAAAGCTTTTACACTAGTTGACTCCAGCTTTCTAAATGGGTTCCTTTTACCTTAGTTGAGTCCGGGTTCCAAAAGTAGGAATCTCATGAGATGGAAACCTTCTACCTTAGTTGAGTCAAGATTTCTAGAAGGAATCTCCTTATCCCATAACTATGTCCCCTCATAGGTCCTTAACTATTTGGATCCATCTAAGCTAAGAGTATGGTTCTACCCTCTGCAAGTAGAATAACCCCTTTTCTTTGTGGGGTAAACAACGGATTCCATGTTAAGCTCACATGGTCTATGTCGGTTAAGGCATATATCCTCAATATTGCTAGTAATATGAATAAGTATATGAATTATGAACTATGGGTACTTACAAAGCTTTACTTAGTATGGGCAAGAGTATGGGATCTTAATCATGCATTGCACAAGTATGCTTTGAAGGTATCTATGGTATGATCCTTTTATGTTATTATGATCTATGTAATAAATATTCTTATGGTTTATGCTTAAGATATATGTTTGATGGATTGTTTCCATAGTTCCCTTCTATGATATGATTGACTAAAGGCGAGAGGTTCCCTTGTCTATGAGAAGTAAGCTATAGGATAAAATCAATTATGATATAGAGGTATGATGGCCTGAAAAGTGATACTTAGCCTAGATGGGATTATGGGGTCTCATTTATGCATTGCACAGGTATAACTTGAAGGTTACTTATGAAATTTCTTCTATTTTAAGAGGAAATGAGTATGGACTAAGCTTATGAACATATGGTATTTCCTATGTTGTTGAATTATGCCTTATGTTGACTTTTGCTTATGTTATGCCTATGTTGGAGATTATGCTTATGATTATGTTATTGTCTCTTATGCTTATGACGTATGTTTACTAATCTGTTTATTATGCTCGTATGATGCCATGCTAGCTAACATATTTAGTACAATTTGTACTAACACATACTTTGCCGACATTCTTATCAAATGTAGGGTTCGGTGATTTGAGTTCTATTTTTGAGGATAGGTTTCTAAGGAGAAAGGAGCTGAAGATTTGGTGAGTCCTCATATCATCGAGGACAAGGCCACTATTTCCTTTATGTCTTTTATTTTTGAAATGACCCAAAAAGTTCTTAAAAATGTGCTTCGGAAGTTACCGGAACTTGTTTAGCTATATAAAAAAAATCCAATTCGTTTTTCAAAAATCGGACTTCATATTCTTGTTTAGGGGGTCAAATTGAATGGGAAATGGGTCTAACCCAAATTTTAGAGCAACCGTATCAAAATCCGAAATTTCCAAGTGAAGCCTTTTTCGAGGGTCTACTTTGGAGGGTCATATCTCCTAGCACAAAAATTATTGGGTGGCCAATAACATATCCATGGAAAGCCCTTTGAGTTAGCTACCTAACGCACTTCATTTCAACTCATTCGGAGTTCGGACGAAGAAGTTATGCTCATTTTCGTAAAATCTGTCCGGCAGGAAAGGCAATTTCCAGTGAGCGTTTTTACTGTTCACCCGCCTCATTTTTTTTTCTAAGTGTTGGACCATTTTTCCAAAGGGCATATGTTATTTCCTATATACCATTAGTTCAATTCCCATCTCTAAAACATTTCCCAAAACACCTCTCCCATACTTAGACACATTTTCTCTCAAGTTCTCTCAAGAACCCTAATCCAAAACCTTCCTCAAGATTGATGAGACTCTTGCTCCAAGTTCCAAGCTTCCATTGAAGACACTCTCAAGACCTTCATAAAAACTCAAGGTATGTGGTGTTGAACTCATGGGTCCTTCCACCCATAGTGTCTAGACTCTATTCTACTCACTAATTCATGGTTTAAGTTAAGATTCATAAATTAGTCTTGTTCTTTGTAATAATTTCCTGCACATTGAATTTTAAACATGAAAAGTGATTGTTTTGAGCATGTTGTGACTCTAGAACTTGAACCTAAATTTGGAATGGATGTGGAGATTTTCATGTGGTATTGTGGGTGTTAAAAAGGTGTTGTTGTAGGTTGTTCACTGGTTTGGCTGCATAATTACTACCCTATTTTCCATGCTCTTTGATTCCATTACATGCCTTCAAGGTGTTTGACAAAATGTCCAACTATGGAGAATTGATGAATCGATGCTTTAAAGCTTGAGTTATGAGATGTATGGAAATCCAGAGATGTGTTGATGACAAACTAAGCTTGTGTATATGTTCATTCCATACGTGAGATTGCATTAGAGCCTAATGGGAATTTTCCTATATAAAGTGTTGCATGACCATGCCCGGTCCAGGTGAAAAGAACTGGACAACCATGTGAGAGGTTTATATCTCACCACCTAGGATGCTTGGGGTGTGACCAACATCAACCATGTGAGAGGTTTATATCTCACCACCTAGGATGCTTGGGGCGTGACCAACATCAACCATGTGAGAGGTTTATATCTCACCACCTAGGATGTTTGGGGTGTGACCAACATCAACCATGTGAGAGGTTTATATCTCACCACCTAGGATGCTTGGGGTGTGACCAACATCAACCATGTGAGAGGTTTATATCTCACCACCTAGGATGCTTGGGGTGTGACCAACATCAACCATGTGAGGGGTTTATACCTTGCCACCAGGGTGTCCGGGTGTGAACGGCATCCCCCATCCTAAGTTGGGGTTATAGATTGGTTGGATTATGCATACACATATGATATCTACTATTAGTATAGATTTACTTAAACATGTTTTGACTTCACTTTGATCATGCATCCTCATATTGTTATTCATAATGCCTATGAAACTATTTCTTGTATTTCGATTGTGTCCTTGTCTATTGTTGTGTTGCACCCCGCATACTTAGTACATTCCAAGTACTAACGCATATTTTGCCTACATGATGTCACCATGTAGGGACCGGAGCTACTCTTGATCCTTCTCTCTATTCACGTGGCTAGTACGGTGCTTATCCGAGTTGTTGGTGAGTTCTCAATGATTCGAGGGCTATGTTATGTGTCCTACTCCTATGTTTTGAGACTTTAGCTTGCAATTGTATTTTGGCTATGAGGGGAGCCGGTAGTATGTCATGGCCCCGTCCTATCTATGTATGTAGAGGTGTGCGTTGGACAAGTATTTTGTAAATGAGCTTGACTCTTGTTCTATGATGTCATTTTGAAATGGTTTGCCCTTAGTCCCTATTTCCTGTTAATTAATGTTGAATGTACTTCCGCGACCGATGAAGTGTGATGACAAGTTTGAGAGGCTTGTTTGGGGTTCCTTCGGGTTCCTCATTCGCCATGGCACGTCTAGGCCCTAGGCTTGGGTCGTGACAATTTTCATGTGTTAGACTATTGTATGGGATGTGACCCAAAGGTTTTCTTCAAAGTTGAGTTTAGATGGTTTCAGACAAAGTGTATAAGACTTCCGCTTCTTTTTATAAAACACTTTGATTGTAAGGATAAAGTTTTAAAAAATTTCGTACTTTTCTATTATCTTATGTTATGACATGCTAATGGCTTGTATGAGACCCCATCGGGATCAAGTACGCCATGTTACTTCTAGGGTGTACCCCTAGGTCGTGACAAACTTGGTATCACAACACAAAGTTTAGAATGGTTCTAGGATTGACTCAAACCACGTCTAGTAGATTCTTGTTCATAAATGTGAAGCGCACCACATTTATGAATATGAGGCTATTCGATGCTTAGGAAACTTCACTTCTTCATTCTCTAAGTTGTGCCATAGATTTTAACTCTATTAGGTGTTTCTCCTAATCTATGCCATATGGTTTTCAGGTTATGGTTGATACAAGGGAAAATTCTAGGAGGAATGAGGAAGACAATGTTGAGCAAGAGGTTTCTCTCCAAGGTCCTCCCCAAGCTCCAATAGACCCTATAGGGGAGAATGTGACTAATGCGGAGGTTAGGTCGGCTTTTCTAATGTTGGCTCAAACCATGAAAGAGCGAGCCAATAGAGAGGTTGTAGCTCTGGCGAACCCAATAACGGGGAAGGCTGCTACTAGAGTGAGGGAGTTTGTTAAAAGGTACCCTCTGGAGATTTATGGCTCCAGGGTGGAAGAGAATCCTCAAGAGTTTCTAGAGGAGGTCTCTAAGGTGTTAGACTTTATGAGAGTGACTCCGGTAGAGAAGGCGGAGTTAGCTTCTTGTCAACTCAAAGGGGTTGCACGAATATGCTATGATCAATGGAAGGAGACTAGACCAGTAGAAATGGGCCCCATAGAGTGGGAAGGGTTCAAGAGTGCCTTTCTAGATAGGTTTTTCCCTTTATATATGAGAGAAGTTAGTGCTTGAGTTCATCAACCTTAGACAAGGTGATATAAGTGTTAAGGAATACGCATGGAGGTTCACTAAGTTGTCTATGTATGTTCCAATTCTAGTATCCGATCCTAAATCGAGAATGAGTAAGTTTGTGCTGGGATTGTCCAATTTAGTGGTAAAAGAATGTTGTATGGCCATGTTTGAGCATGATATGAATATCTCTCGTGCTATAGTTTATGCTTATAAAATGGAGGAAGAAAAAAGTGAGAAAAAGAGGTTTAGGATTGATAATGATAGCTCTTCTCTTGGAAGGTCCTCCGGACAATGTCCTTCTAGGTTTCCCCTAAAATTTAGTGAAGAGAGAGTGTCTAACCCTAAGCCTCGGAGAGGGAGAGATAGTGAATCTTTGTAGCCAAAACCTACTTATGCTAAGTGTGAAAAGAGACATGAGGGTGAATGCCTAGCGGGTTGTAATGTTTGTTTTGGTTGTGGTGAGACTGGCCATAAGATGAGAGATTACCTGGTGCTTAGGTCTAGGGAAAGAGAGAGGAAGCAAATGATGTCCTATTCTCTACAAGCTAGAGGAGAACAAGAGTGACCTCCTTATGTGACTATCGGTATGTGTTTTATGCTTCTTCTAGATTCCAGTGTTGCTTGTCTTTTATGACTTGATAGATTTGATATGATAGTCTTTGATGTTATCTTTTGTATGAATGAGCTTCATTGTTGCCTTTATGTTATAAAAGATATTTAGGGGATTGTGTATAGGCTTACTCCCAAGGGGGAGATAGTGTGCCTAGCTAACAAGGTTTGTGTGTGTTTATGTGTTGCCATGATTTCCTTACATGTGCATGTTCATAAAAAGTTTAGGTCTTTGTATAAATGACTTATGTGCATTGTTTTCCTCATGTTGTAGTGCATTGAGTATGATTTGCCTATTTGACTTCATAAGATAAATATATGAGTCTGCCTTAGTTTGGAGTAGAGAGATTCCTCCTTGAATAAATGCTTTTTGAGAGTAAATTGCATTTAGGTTCCATGAGTATGTGTTGAGAATGTTTTAGTTTGGATATGGTCGTTCCTCCTTGAATATGAGTAGATATAGAATTGCATACATTATGGGTTGTTAGATGTAGTTCCTACACCCTTGTGTTGCATTGAGTATGTTTAGTTTGGAGTCGAATTTTTCCTCACTTGTTTATGTGCATTAGATGAGTTGCATGCATGATGGGCTGCTAGTCTAGAGTTGTTTCCTTCATGCAGTGTTTAGAATAGTCATTTGAGGACGAATGATACCAAGGGGAAGATATTGTAACATTCCGGAAATTCGTAGACTAAACTAGAGCCTTCTGTGAGAGTTATAGAGTTTGATATGAGGGTTAGAATCGTAAGATGACTTCCAGTACTTAGAACGAAGGGTTTAGGGTTAAAACATCAAGGTACGACTCCCTAAGGACCAACCAAGGGTCCTTGAGGAGGACCCTATGATCTCCCTTGAAGGTGCCCAAAACAGTCCACCCACGAGGGGACCTACGCCTAGTAGGGGGTGGATGGGACTCGTAGGTCAAGACCCCCAAACTACACTCCCAGACCCTCACCGACGAAGGACCAGTACGGTCTGTAGACCCACCCACGGTCCGTGGGCGGGGTCTCGTGAGATGAGGCAGTAAAGTCTTAAGTTAGTTTAAGTTGGGGGCTTAGGGGGTTAGTGCACAATTAGTTAAGGTTTAAGTGTTGTCGCTTTATTAGTAATTAGACCACCTATATGAACCTAATAGACCCCTAAATTAAATCAATTAAATCATTCTTCCAAGACCCCAAAACAAACCCAAAACCCTCCAAGAAATCCTCTCTCTACAAACTGAAGAAAGCTTGGTCAACTTCTTCCATTGTTACAAGCTTTTGTGAGGGATTTGAATCAACGTATGTTATCTTATTTATCTATGGATTCTTCCATCAATAGAACCCCCTAGATTTCCCCCAATTGTGAAGACAAACCCCAATTCTAGCTAAGGTTTCTTCTTATATTGTGGGTAGTGTTGAGTATGATTCCAATTGTGTCAATAGTACTTATTTATGATTGAATTAGTATTGAATTATGTTACTATGATGATATTATATGTTTTATATGGTTAACCCTAGTCTAACTGATGAAATTGATATTATGTGGGTTTATGCCATGAAAGGTGAAATTGAGGATTTATAGGTGATCTTCTAGAATTGATGTTATGAGTAGTAATTGTTCAAGAATAGGAACATATAGACATGAATTGAATTAGAATAATGTGAATATAATGATTATTGACTAGTAAATCTTGAAGTTGAACCTTTATGATGAATTATGACTAGAATCACTTGATAATGAAGAATGTGATTAGAATGCCTTGAAATCTAGCTATGTACGATGATTGTAAGAAGTAAAGCTTTGAGAGTAAGGCTTGTAGTCAATAATGATGATCACTAGGGCTTAAGAGTAAAGCTAATATGATGAACTATGTATGCTAAGGATTTGAGAGTAAAATCTATATGAGAATAGAAAACTAATGAATATAATTATTGTGAAAGATCTTTATGTACCTAATCTAACTCATGAATGGTTGAATACATAGAGTGACAGAATTACATGAGTTAGGATGATATCCATATTTAGTGAATGAACCCTAGGTGTAAAGATTAAAATGTGGGCTTCGAACCTCAACGAGGTGAAGTATGAGATTATGCTTGTAGTAATTGAACTACTTGAACTATGAATATATCCACGTCTAATGTAGTCATTCTAGTTATGTCGATGTGATATGATTATGAATATATTCATGTATGATGTAGTCATTCTATATGTGATGATTTAATATGAGCTTCGACCCTTAAAAAGGACAAGATAAGATATTGTGCATGTTTTATGAAGTTTAGTACAGGCTTTAGAAACACTTTGAGAGTAAAGTGAATATGCGCAGGATCTAGTTGTGGTGTTGTAGAAAGGTAATAGTTATACATACACTTAGGCATGAATATGATAGGATGTGAAAGGTTTGTCACATGTAGTGATTCTAAGGTTGGAAGACTAGTCTCACCTATTGAATCTATAAGCTATAGTATGAGTTATGTTGGATTGAGTGTCAAGACATTCTTCCACAAATATGAATTTAAGTCATGACTTAATACAAATTCAATGGGACTTGATTCCTAACACCGAGTGGATATGAATATGAGATGGAAGTTTTTAACCTAGTTGAGTATGGCTTCCCAATGAAAGCTTTTACACTAGTTGAGTCTGGCTTTCTAAATGGGTTCCTTCTACCTTAGTTGAGTCCGAGTTCCCAAAGTAGGTAGCTCAAGAGATGGAAACCTTCTACCTTAGTTGAGTCCGGGTTTCTAGAATCAATCTCCTTATCCCATAACTATGTGCCCTCATAGGTCCTTAGCTATTTGGATCCAACTAAGATAAGAGTATGGTTCTACCCTCGGCAAGTAGAACAACCCCTTTTCAGTGTGGGGTAGACACTGGATTCCATATTAAGATTGCATAGTCTATGTCGATTAAGGCTTATGTCCCCAATATGGTAGTAATATGAATAAGAATATGAATTATGAACTATGGATAGTTAAGAAGCTTTGCTTAGTGTGGGCAAGAGTATGGGATTTTACTCATGCATTGCACAAGTATGCTTTGAAGGTATGTATGGTATGCTCCTTTAATGTTATGATGATCTATGTAATAAAATGCTTATGGTTTATGCTTATGATGTATGTTTGATGAATTGTTGCCATAGTTTCCTTCCATGATATTATTGACAAAAGGTGATAGGTTCCCTTGTCAATGAGAATTAAGCTAGAGGATAAAATCAAATATGATAAAGAGGCATGATTGCCTAAAAAGTGATACTTAGCCTAGATGGCTATGTTGTTGAATTATGCCTTATGTTGACTTATGCTCATGTTATGCCTATGTTGGAGATTAGGCTTATGATTATGTTATTGTCTCTTATGCTTATGATGTATATTTACTAATATGTTTCTTATGCTCTTATGATGTAATGCTAACTAACATATTTAGTACATTTTATTCTAAAGCATACTTTGCCTACATTATTATCAGATGTAGGGTTCGGTGATTTGAGTTCCATTCTTGAGGATAAGTTTCTAAGGAGCAAGGAGTTGAAGATTTGGTGAGTCCTCATAGCTTCGAGGACAAGACCACTATTTCCTTTATGTCTTTTATTTTCATGTTTTAGACTATTGTATGGGCTATGACCGAAAGGTTTTATTTAAAGTTGAGTGTAGATGGTTTGAGACAAAGTGTAGTAAGACTTCCGCTTGTTTTTATAAAAGACTTCGATTGTATGGATAAAGTTTTAAAAAATTCCGTACTTTTCTATTATCTTATGTTATGATATGCTAAGGGCTTGTATGAGACCCTCTCGTGGTCAAGTACACCATGTTACTTCTAGGGTCTACCCTGGGTTGTGACAAAATCTTGCGAAAATATAGCGCTTTAAGAATTCCACAACACTCTTTCCCTCATTGTTGGGTAAGGCTAGAACTTCCTTCAATTTAGAACGTAATCAACTGCCACCAAAATGTATTTGTTTCCAAAGGAGCACACAAACGGACCCATGAAATATATTCCCCAAACATCGAACAATTCAACCTCGAGGATGGGATTAAGAGGTACCTCAAGATTTCTTGATACCTATTATTGCATTTGGCATTGTATGCATTGTTTAACAAAGCCATGCGCATCTTGGTATAGTAATGTCCAATAGTAGCCACTTTGAAGCACTTTGGCAGTTGTTCGCACCCCCCTAAGATTTCCACCAACAGGTGAAACATGTCAGCATTGAGAATTTCATTAACTTCCTCTTCCGGTACGCAACTTCAAATTATGTGGTTTGTGCATCTCTAAATAGATATGGTTCATCCCAAAAATACGTCTTTACATCGAACAAGAATCGCTTTTGTTGGTAGAAGGTAAGACCCTCAGGTATTATTTCACACACTACATAGTTAGCGAAGTCAGTATACCAGGGTGGGTCGCCTTGGGTTATCATCGTCACTTTTTTATCAGGAAATTCAGTCACAATGTACCTCTCGTTGGAATAAACCATATTGGTTTCTAACCGAGACAAATGATATGCCACTTGGTTTTCACATCCCTTTCGATCTCTTACTTCGAAATAAAACTCTTGCAACAACAATACCCACCGAATCAATCTTGGTTTTGCATAAATCTTAGCCATCAAGTACGTAATGGCAGCATGATCTGTGTGCACCACCACTTTGGTTCCCAAAAGATACGCTTTGAATTTTTCAAACGCATACACCACTGGTTACAATTCTGGCTCTGTGATGGTATAATTCTTTTGCGCCACATTCAATGTCTTAATTGCATAATAATTTGGGTGAAATAATTTCCCTTTTCGTTGACCATGAACAACTCCCAAAGCAACACTACTAGCATCACACATGAGTTCAAACGAAATACTCTAATCGGGGGCAATAATGATTAGGGCTAACACTATTTTTTTTTCAAGCACAAAAATGTTTTTATGCAAGCGTCGTAAAAATTGAAGGTAGATTCCTTTTCTAGCAATTTTCAAAGTGGGTGTGCTACTTTGGAAAAATCCTTTATAAACCACCTCTAGAAACCCACATGGCCTAGAAAACTCCGGATACCTTTTATCAAGATGGGAGGAGGGAGTTTTGGCAATGACTTCGAGTTTAGCTTGATCCACTTGCATTCCTTCTCCTGAAATTTTATGCCCCAAAACAATGCCCACTTTTACCATGAAGTGACACTTCTCCCAATTTACAACTAGATTGGTTTCCACGAACCTTTGTAGCACTTGCCCAAGGTGTCCAAGAAGGCATCAAATGAATCACCAATGACTGAGAAATTATCAATGAATACCTCCATTGAGTCTTCCACCATATTGTCGAAAATACAGAGCATACATCATTGAAATGTTTCAGGAGCATTACACAACCCAAAAGACATCCTCTTGAAAGTAAAAGTCTCATAGTGACATGTAAAAGTTGTTTTTTTTATCTTCCGGTGCAATGGAAATCTGCTGGTATCCGTAATATGTAACGACCCTTCCGAAATAGTATAAGCCAATGACTCACGAGATTCTTATGCATATATTGTCCTCACACTAGTAAAAATGATATAAAAAGAATATTACTAACCTCCGAGTACCCAAACTAGGTGGTTCATGCTTCATGCAATCATTCAAAATTAGTAGTAAATTTCGTATATTACAAGACCTGGGTTTACACACCGCAAAAGAACAAAACATGTAGACATACTTATATTACAACCTATGGTGACATGATCAAAATAGTCCTCAAAATTTCATGTAAATATACAACACATAGATCATGTACAAGTCCCAAAGTTTATACAAAATATAGATGCCTATATGCAAATGTGATCATCCTTCAGGCTCTCAAAATTTCCATCACCAATAGCCAGCTTCATGCATCCACTCAATCATTCCTTAGGATAGAAACAACTATCGCTAAGCATATAGATTAGTGGTGTAAAATTATAGGTTCGGAGCAATCAGATTCACCAAGTTAACTTTCTCAAGTCATGGGCAACACCATTGAAACATAATAATTAAATCAAATAAACAATATAATAAGAGTATCAAGTTCGATATCTAAAGATCCAAATGTCAAAAACTCTCATAGCACCAATTTCCAATAGATTCAATAACAAGGCTCGCCTAATATATACATCATGTCGTCACACCAAGCACAAGCATGTATCAAGAAGGGCCGATGCCCTGTATCAAGAAGGGTCAAAGCCCAATAATCAAGAAAACCAAGAACCATATGAAAAATGGCTTTCTAGTTCGTACTTAAAATGGACAACTTTCATTCTTAAGACGGACTAAAAATCTAGAGTAAAGATGGAAAATGATCCTAATTAAGAGGAATGCCAATAGTTACAAAGTCACAGCCGCAAGAAGGACAAGGTCCCGACAAGAGTGCCAAGTGATTAAACAATCCGTACAAGTGGGCGAGTTATACAAGCGTCTTTAACGTCTTAAAGGATACCAACATGACAATGCAAAGTGACAAGAGGTAGCCAAGGTACCAAGATCAACTTTCAGATATACCAGCAGTTAAAAGAGTGCAAGTACACGTTTATACACAAACCTCAGTGCTTTAGCATAGAAACAGTCCAACACAACTTCACGAGTTCAAACCGTAGACCAACCAACGTATCAAGGTCCTCAACTTGTTCACGAGTATATACAACCTTAAAAATACAATTAAAGAACTTCTTTAATTCCTAGAATCCCAATAATATTGATGTAAAACAGGATTATCTTCACAAGTAAGCTTAGTTTGTAGAAATACGACTATGCTCCCAAAACAGTAATTCTAGCCAGCCTAGTACCTCATGTCGCAATTTAGATTTGAAAAGGAAAACGGAAACACTAGACGTTATAACCTTCATGAAAGATGTAGATGCATCTATTAGGGTTGTAAAAAAATAGGAATCACCGCAAAATATAGTTTGTACAACAAGATATATTCAAAACACTGCCAGTGGTTCATACAGGATTTGTAATTTCAAAATCTGGATAGAACTTGTCCTATGTTGCGTCCAATATTTCGAATCCATAACAGCTAAATTAGTGTTTTACATAGACATAAGAGTTGTAGGTCTACGTAATATATTTCCAAATCATATTTATTCACTGTAAAAAAAGTTATAGATAATGAGATATGCATAAAATACCAAACACTACCTAGCTTACAAACAAATTTCGTCACTTACCAAAAAGAAGTGTGTGTTCTCGAATTCCAGCCAAGAGGGCCAAGTTTCTCGCTTGTGATTTTGAAGAAAAACTTGTTAGATAATGTTATAATGTTCCTATACTTCAGGTGAGACAAATTTGACTAGAAGAGGTGTCAAAATATAGTCTCAAAAGTGAGGCTAGTCACATATACAGTTGTCCCTAAAAGGGCTGCCCAAATAAAAGTAGGCTGCCCAAAAAACATACATATACACCTATATATATATCCTTCACCTCCTTTTAAAGTTATACATAATTCTAATTAGAATATTACCTAAACACTCCGCTACAATCCCATAAATTATGATCACAATTTCTGCTAAGCAAGTTAGCAATTATCACAACATTTCAAGTTCCCAAAATGAGAGTAAAACATATTGTAGTAATTAAGAAACGAAAAATCGACATGCGACTCTTGGTTAATATTTAGGGATGTTACAACTCTCTCCCCATTAAAGAAATTTCGTCTCGAAATTTACCTTACACTAGTCCCGGAACAAGTGCGGATACTGGGTCCTCATGTCTTTTTGTCTGTCCCTGGTAGCTTCTTTTGCAGAATGGTTCCTCCAAAATACCTTTACTAAGGGGATTCTCTTGTTTCTAAGTTGCGTTATTTCTCAAACTTTAATTCGGATAGGTTCTTCATTATAAGTCAAGTCAGGATTAATCTCAATAGATTCAACCGAAAGAACATGTGATGGATCAGAACGATATCTTCTGAGCATAGAAACATGAAAGACATTGTGGATCTTCTCCAACTCCGGTGGCAAAGCTAATTTATATGCAACTGGTCCAACCTGATACCATTTTTCGTTGCGGAACTGGTAGCTGTGGAATTCATGGAAGTGGTAGTGTGGTAGGTGGTAATGTGATAAGTGAGTATTTTATTTTAAATATTTTATTGTAGTATTCTTTTGCTAAGTGTCTTAATCTTGATATCCCTTTAATGTTAATTTTTGGTAGTGTGAAATTCATGGTAAAATGTAATAATATTTATTGTAATATTCTTCCAATAGTTGTTTTAATCTGAATATTTCTTTAATATTACTTATGATATATTCAAGATATAACATATCTTCGGTTCTTTGGTACATAGATAAATTTTCCTCTATTAATTGTTCTAATAGTTTTATATCTTCCATAGATTCTATCAAATATTGTAAATATTCATAATTCATTTTAATCTGAATTTATTTCTAATAAATCGTACCATTCTATTCTTTCGTAGTCTAAATCATGTAAGTCTATTTCATACCATTGTTGGTTCAATATATCTTCTGGTTCGTTATTAAATATTTTTTCCCATATGATTCTTCTAAATTCAATTATTTTTATATCTTTAAGTATATATAATATTAAAGTTTCATAGTTTTTTATCATTTCATTATGAAGGTAAGTAGTCATGTTCTTTATTATGCAGATTTTTTATTTCAAATTATTCCTTCCTATCATATTCATAATTGATTAAATTCATATTAGATCATTATGAACTAGATTATTTTTATCATGTTTTCCTGTCACTACTAGCATCGTACTTTAGCGGATACTTTCTTCTTATCAGCGCCTCAACTTTGTTTACTCCCCTAAACGGTTTCCTCGCCTACCGGTTTCAACATTAGGATGGCATAGTATAGAAGTTTTCTCCCTGTTTCCAGTGTGCTAATAAACTAGAAATCATGATTCAAATAATTCTAATACATAATAACTAACATAAATTTATTCAATCATATATATGATATTCAGGAATATATGAAATTAGTTCCGCATATATTTTGAACAATATACCTTTGCTTCTTGCTTAGCCATGCTATCTGAAATATCTGATTGGATTTCAGATTTTTGCTCCATTTATCTAAATACTAAATTTTTTGTTGAGAGAGTTTTTTGAAAGAAAGTTTTAAGTTAGGCAATGCCTCCTTTATATTTACATATCCCTCCACTTATATAGAAAGGAATTCTTACGTACTACTTACAATTTACACCTACCATTCCTACTACTTACACTTACCCATATAATTGTTTCACTTGTCCATTCTTGCCCATACTACTTTATTACATTTGTCCATCCTACTTTTAATATGCACATGCACACACTACCCACTTTATTGACTATATTACATTCAATAATAAGACTAGTATATTTACAAGTGTCTTTTTTATCTTATCTCTTTTCTTATCTCCTTCCATCCGTATCTTCTTTTCTTGTCTTTGACTACTTTACACTTGTCATACTTTACATGCTATATTTATGACATACTACTATTACTATTATGACTTTTTTACCTTTTTATGTACTAACTTTTTCTTTCTTATCTTTTGACTTGTCTTCTTCTTCTTATCTCCTTCCGTCTTTATCTTATTCCAGCTGGACATCGGGAATCACGTTATCTTCTCCATTGCATTTTGAACATATGTGGTCAGGGTATTTGTGACCAATTAGCTTGCAATACCTGGTCAATAATTCTGCCGAAATAAATCCTTCTTTTAGTGCTCGTGTTGTAGGTCGTTCTTCTGGCTTAAGTAATGATAAAATCCATCTCTGGACTTCATCCATATCTGCTTTCCTTAGCTCCCTTGAATTTGAATAGATCATTAACTGATCTCTTGCATAGTAGCTCCATATTGTGTTTCCGTTTAAATAATTATTTGCTAGTTCTTGTATAATAGTTGATATACCAATTATTCTCTTATTGGCATAAAAATTGGGTATCTCTATTTTTTGTATCTCTGGTTGTTGTCCGATATCTTCTGGTATTATCATATCTTTTGTTAGTCCTATCTTTACTACTTGTATCGGAGGTTTTATTTCCTCGTGTAATATCTCTGTTGTTGCCGTATAAAACTTTACATAGAATAGGTTTCCCTTAGTAACTCTCTTATAAGTAATAAATGCTCTATGTAGTTTCGGTATTCCGCTTAGTTCTTCTCCGTCATATGTGTATACAGTATTTAGTAATCCATAGTTATAACATGTCCTTACTAAGTTGGCGTTAGTTTTTTGTTGTGCAATTAGTTTATTATAACCTTGCAGTCTTTGGGTTAAATAATCTTGGTTTGGTTCTTTTGTAGTTGATCTGGGGTTGCGGTTTAAATAAGTTTGGATTTTGTGTATATTTTCGATATAGGTTCGTGTGATGTAATTATATGTCTTTTTCTCATTTTGGTTTTGCAAACTATCTGCATATGTAGATGTTTGCGGTTCTATGGACATATGTCTAGGTGTCCTTTGGGTAAATGGTTTTTCGAATAGCTGGTTTAAGTTAGCATTTTTATGTTGTTTATCGCTAACTTGTTTGCTTGTACCTGCAGCTGTATTTAAACAAACATTATGGGTTTTAAGGAGTTTCCCATCGTCTCCTTTTAGCTCTAGATTTTTTCCGTCTTCCGATCGACGTAGCTCCGCATTTTTATAGTCATGCTGCTGACTAGCTTTAGACTTCAGATTATCTTCATTAGTCTTTAGATTTTGTATCTCGTTGTCCATACTATCCACTTTTATACAAAAGTGTAGTTATGGCTTTGAGTATCTCTTCCATTGTATTTTCGTTCTCAGTCTGAGTAGCTTTGTCTTGATAAGTAATCTGCAATAACATTCTTATCAGTTTTTATTACTTCAATTGTAAATGTAAAATTTAATATATTTAATACCAATCTCCTTATTTCTTTTGTTGTTACCGAATCTTGTATTTTTCTTGTTAGCCACCATTTTACTTGTGTATTATCTGTTCTTATAATAAATTTGTTATATACAATATATGGTTCAAATGATAATAAACACTTATATACTGAATATAATTCTTTTCTATTTATTTCCCATTTTATTTTTGTATTATTAAACGTTCCTGAATAATACCTGCAATGATGTTCTATCGTAGTGTCATTATACCTGTATTTTAATATTCCTCCATAACTTTTTTCACTCGCATCTGATTCTATTATATAAGTAAATTTTTTGTTTTCATCTGGAAAGTATAGTTTAGGTAAGTTTTTACATAATAATTTTACCTTTTATATTTGTATTTGGTCTTTTTTATCAAACTGATATTCTATATCTTTCTTTAATTTTTGTTGTAATGGTTTTAAATTTTCTGCTAATTTTGGTATGTATTCTCTTACTTGATTTACTAGTCCTAAGAATGATTGTAATTATTTTTTTGTGTCTAGTTGTTCATTTGAGTTAATTATTTTTTGTACTATATGTGTTTGCATTTTTATTCCGTTTTTATCAATTTGTATTCCTAAGAATTCTATTTGATTTTTCATTATATCAGCTTTCTTTTTACTTAGACTTATACTTGAATATTCTATGATGTGTATAAATTTTTCTAATAATCTTATATGTTCATCTTGTGTCTTAGAATATAATAATATATCATCGATGTACACTACACAATTTTCTATTTGTTTAAAGTAATTATCCATAAAGTGTTGATATCTACCTGGTGCGTTTTTATATCCAAATGGTAATACATTCCATTCATAAAATCCTTGTGGTACAGTGAATGCTGTTAGTTTTTTAGATTCTTCTTCTAGTTTTAAGTGGTAAAATCCTGATTTACAATCAAATTTGCTAAAATAATTATATCCTTGTATTTGTCTTATCTTTAGTATTTTATTTGGTATCGGATAATTATATGTTTTAGTTTTTGCATTTAAATTTCTATAATCAATAACCATTCTACTTTTTCCTCTTTTTTGTTCACTATGTTTATTTACGATAAATGCCGGGCTTGTATGCTTACTATTGTTTTCTTGTATATATCCTTTTTCTAGTAATTCATCTATATGTATCTTAAATTCGGTTAAATCATTAAAATTATACTTTAATGGTTTTTGGGTTATTATACTGTTATTATCAATTAGCTCAATTTTTACTTTGGTTTTATGTTTTTCCCATCCTTGTAAAGGATCCTCACTATATAATAGTTCTAACTTATCTTGAATTATTTTTACTTTATCTATAGAGAATATAATTAATTCTATTTTAGGGTCTTCTTCTTTTATATTTTCTAATTTTTGTGTAATTTTTTCACTTCCTTTTATCCATTCTGTTGTTTTTCGTTTTTTATTATTTACCCTTTTTGCTCCTATTTTTTGTTTACACGGTGTTGTGAACCACCAGTGTGTTTTTGTTATTATATGTGGGTATAACTTTTCTAAAAATGGCATTCCTAATAGCATATCTTTTGTAGTTAATTCAAAGTTATATATTTCTTCTATAGTTAATATCTTATCCCATATTTGTATTTTTATATTTTTTGCCTTATATGTGATCATGCTTCCTTCATTATTAAATCCTGTTACTACTATAGGTGTTTTTAGTTTTTCCCACTTATCTTTTGGTAAACAATTGCATTTACATATATTAGCTTCTGCTCCCGTATCTATCAATATTAAATATTTTCGTTGTTCCATTATTCCGGTTATGTAGTAATGATGTGGTTTCATGTCTTCTTCTATTGATTTTTGTGGGGTTTTATCTATTCTCCTTGAGGTACTCATTTTTGATGATGTTTGGGGTATCTCATTGTTTATTCTTTTCGATGTGCTTAGTCTTTCTTTTACTATTTCTAAATCTTCTTCTATATCAATTTCATTATAACTATAATCATTTTTATCTATGACTGTAACTATTCTTTCAAAGGGATCTTCTATTTTTATTTTGTCTATTTTATTTTTTGTTGTTATTTTATGTTTTGTTGTTAGAACATATAAGTTTTTACATCTAGCTGTAAATATTTTACTTCCTGGGGCTAGTTCTATCCCTGACATTCGCCAGTATAATACTAGTGATTTATCTATATTTCTGTCATTTATTGCTACTGAGTAGTTGACACTTATTATAAACTTAAATTTTTGGTATATGAGGTTACCTCTTACCGTACTTATTATACTTTTTTCTATGAGTTGTATAATTCTATCATCCACTAAGTATATTTCTATGGGTGTATCTATTCCTTCTCTAAAACATACTTTTATTAATATTTCCGTTCCTCCTAAATGTACATATTTAATTGGATTTTTAGCCTTAATATCTTGTATTTCTTTATTTATTATTCGTTTATTTATTATTGGTATTTTGGCTTTTCCTTTAGTGTATTTGCAATCTATGATATGTTCTCTTTGACTTACTACATAATATTCTTCTTTTTGTCGTTTAAACCAGTTTCTTACTGTTGGTATTTCGAATATTTTTGCTACGCTTAGGTCTAATTCTTTTCCTTTTATTTGTTCAAATACACTATTATCAAATATTATTTTCTGTTCTAAATGTTCTTCGTCTTGATGTTCTTCTCTATTTATTGTTTGTATATCTGCTTCAGTCATTTATATTATAGAATTCATTATCTGATTCTATTTCTATGTCATTATCTATTTCGTTTTCCGATAATTCATATATACTATCATTGCTTTCTAATTCATAATCTACGTATTCTATTTGTGTATATTTTTCATCGTCTATTATTATTTCTGATATTTGTTTTTTCTTTGGATTTTTAGGTAATTTACAATCTCTAGCTATATGTCCTAATTTTCCATAATTATAACAAGTACATTCCGTTAGTTTTCTTTTTGGTCTATATGGTCTTTTGGTTTTGTAATTTTTTACATAGTACCTTCTTCTTGGTTTTTTATATTTATATTTTGATCTATATTTTTTATTATATTTCTTTCTATTTTTGTAATACTCATCCGTACAACCAAATTGGGGTGCTGTTTTATTTTTGCAACATGCTAAGTTCTTTATTAATATTTTTTCCATTTTTATTTCTTCTTTATGCTTTTCACATAGTTCCATAAACCATCGTTGCAAGAATTTCATTCTAGCTCCTAAGGTGTCTGTTAATTCTGCTTCATTCCAACTTTTTATTATTTTTGAATTAAAAGGTTCTGGTAATTTTGTAAAATATAATTTTCTTCTTTCTTTACTTTCTTCTGTGCTATATGTTCCTTTATAATAATATTCTCTAAATGCACATGTATATTCATCTATGTAACACATATTGCATATTGCTAATTTTGTCATTAGATTCCGATTTATGATTTTTTCTTTATTTTGTTCTTCTACTTCTGTTGTCATACTACTAAATTCATTTCTTATAGTTATTTCGTATTTATATAATATTTCCATGGTTGTAGTGGCTATTCCACCATCAATTTTTTTATTATTTCTTAAAGTTGTTAAGCTTTCATTTGTTAAATTTTGTAGCCATAATTTTACTGTTCCTATAAGTGTTCTTTCTATGTATCCTGGTGCCTCTGCTATTACTATCTTGTTATCTATTAATTGTTTTGATATGTATCCTATCCATAATTGGATTGTTTTATTTATGTCTGCTACACAGTCTAAATCTAAAAATTCACGTTGTCCAGTTATTGGTTTAGGCGTCCATTTTTTATTTAATCTTTTATCCCATGTAGTTTTTTCTTTATCATATTGTTCATAATTTTCATTATAATATTTTGGATTAAAAATTTTTAGGTTTTTTACTCCTGATGTGCTAAGTTTTTCGTCCATGTCTACGTCTTCTGTATTTACTTCTAAATTTTTTGTATTATCTATATTTGCTAAAAGTTTCGTATATGTTTCGCTTGTTTCCGAATGTTGTTCTATTTCATCATCGTTTATCTCATCAACTCTTATTTCGGGTAGATTATCTTGGTTATTTTCTTCTTTTTCTCCTAATTCATCTTGTAATTGCAATTTTTCTTTGAATTTAATTATCTCATTTGCTAATTTTATTTTTTGTTCTTTTTCTTTTTGTTTAATTTCATACATTTCTTTTAATATTGCTAGCTATTTTTCTAGCTCTATTATTTTAGTATTTTTTACTTCTTCTAATTGTTGTACTTCCTTTTTTGCTTGTTGTTTTATTTTTTCAATTTCCGTTCTTCTATCTATTTCTTCATTTTCTTTTGTTATTCTTACCATAGCAGTTAAACTATCTTCTAGTTTTACAGTTTCTTTTTCTAACATTAAACTTATATTGTCACCTATTTTCTTATATCTTCTTCCTAGATTAGAAAATATTATCTTTATTTTTAATCCGTCATAATTTTCATATGTTTTTTCATCTATTGCGTATTCTTCTTTATTCATTTATAAATTATGTTGTAGTTTATATTCTAAGTTATTTATTTGTATTTCTAGATATAAAATAGTCTTTCTTTGTGCTACTATAGATTTGTGACAAATTCCTGCGAATATATTATTGTTAAGTCTATTTTGCCTATGTTCTAATTCTTGTCGTTTTTCTATAATTATTTCATTAAGTTTTTGTCTATAGTCGCTATTCTTGTTATTCATTTTTTAAGTATTGAATATATTTATATTCTATTCTAGATATATTTTCTATTAATTGATTTAATTTTTCGTTATCAGTTTTTGTGATATTAAGTTGTTTATATTCCGGATATAATTTATTTAATTTTCTTCTTATTTTTCTTAATTTTCTACTCGTATGTTTCTTACCGTGTTTCTTATTATCCATAGCTCTGATAATCTGATAAGGTCCAATAAATCGGGCACTAAGTTTTCCTTTTTGTCCAAATCTCAAAATCTTTTTCCATGGAGACACCTTTAAGAATACTTTATCTCCCACTTGATATTCACTGTCCCGCCTTTTAAGATCAGCGTACGACTTTTGTCTCTCCGAAGAAATCTTTAGACAATCCTTGATAATTTTTACCTTGTCCTCTGTTTGTTGCACAATTTCAGAACCAACAAGCTTTCTTTCACCAACTTCACTCCAACGAAGAGGGGTCCGGCATTTCCTTCCGTATGGGCTTCATAGGGAGGCATTCCAATACACGATTGGTAGCTATTATTATAAGAAAATTCTATAAAAGCCAAGTGCTTTTCCCAACTACCCTCAAACTCCATAATGCAAGCTCGAAGCATTTCCTCCAAAATTTGTATCACTCTTTCCGACTGGCCGTCTATTTGAGGATGGAATGAAGTGCTAAATTTTAACTTAGTACCCAAGGCTTCCTGCAAGCTACCCCAAAATCTAGATGTAAACCTTGGGTCTCCGTCAGATACAATAGACACAGGGAATCCATGTAGTCTTACAATCTCATTAATGTACAATTCGGGTAAACGCTCAAGTGAGTAACCCATCCTGATTGATAAGAAGTGAACACTCTTGGTTAGCCTGCCCACAATCACCCATATTGCATCATGATTTCTTTGGGTGTGAGGAAGTCCAGAAACAAAGTCCATAGTTATTCTCTCCTATTTCCACTCCAGCATCGACAAGGGTTGTAGTAAACAAACTGGGACATGATGTTCTGTCTTTACTTGTTGACAAACCAAACATTTAGAAATGAACTCCGCAATCTCTCTCTTCATACCATTCCACCAATAATGTTCTTTAATATTCTGGTACCTCTTTGTACCTCCAGGATGCATTGAATATGGTGAAGTATATGCTTCATTCAATATTTTTTCCCTCAATTTGTCAACATTAGGGACGCATAACCTGTTCTGATAAAATAAGACACCATCCTCTATTAATGAAAAATCAAGTTTTCCCCCATTTTGAACTTCTTTGGTCAATTTTACAAGTTTCTCATCTATCTTATATGCTTCCTTCACCTGTTCAAGTAATATTGGATTTACTTGCAAATTAGAAATAACTAAACCATTTGCATCAGGTGTAAAATAAACATTCATGCCTCTTAACTCAAGAAACAAGGGTAAAGGACTCAAGGAAATGCTTGCGAAGGATTTTCTACATAAGGCATCTTCAACCACATTGGCTTTACCTGGATGATAATCAATCGTGCAGTCGTAATCCTTGATGAGTTCAAGCCATCTACGTTATCGAAGGTTTAGCTCCTTCTGAGTACCCAAGTACTTTAAGCTCTTGTGATTAGTGAATATATGACATTTCTCTCCGTACAAATAATGCCGCCATATTTTTAAAGCAAACACTACAACAGCAAGTTCAAGATCATGGGTAGGATAATTAAATTCATGCGGTTTTAATTTTCGAGAGGCATAAGAAATAACCTTCCCTTCTTGAATCAAAATGCATCAGAGACCATTGTGAGAAGCATCAATGTATACTACATACTTTTTCCTTTCAATTTATAGAGTAAGTATAGGTGCTTGAGTCAACAAGGATTTGAGAGTTTCAAAGCTCTCTTGGCATTTGTCATTCCAATTAAACTTCACTTCCTTCTGCAAGAGTTTAATCAATGGAGAGGCGATAATGGACAAGCATTTCACAAATCTTCTATAATATCCTGCTAAGCCTAAGAAACTTCTTACCTTGGTTGGACTTTTGGGAGGTCTCCATTCGACAATTGCTTGTATCTTACTAGGATCCACTTCACACCTTCGGCTGATATAACATGTCCTAGAAACGTCACTTCATCAAGCCAAAATACACACTTGGAAAGTTTAGCATAAAGTTCTTTCTCCTTCAAAATTTTCAAAATAATCCGGAGGTGGTTATCATGGTCTTCAATACTTCTGCAAAATATTAAAATATCATCTATAAAAACAACCACAAACTGATCAAGATAAGGCTTGAATACTCGATTCATTAGATCCATGAATACCGCACGAGCATTTGTCAATCCGAATGGCATCACCAAAAAATCGTAATCACCATACCGAGTTCTAAAAGCAGTTTTAGGAATATCTTTCTCTCTAACACACAATTGGTGATATCCAGACCTTAAATCAATCTTTGAGAATATTTAACCACCCTTCAGTTGGTCAAACAAGTCATCGATCGTTGGTAGTGGATATCTATTCTTGATTGTTATTCTGTTCAATTGTCTATAGTCAATACAAAGCCTAAGAGTGCCATCTTTCTTCTTTACGAACAAAACAGGGGATCCCCAAGGAGAAACACTAAGTCGAATAAAACCTTTCTCAAAAAGTTCTTGCAATTGAGATTTCAATTCTCCTAGTTTTGTCGGATCCATTCTATAAGGAGTGGTAGAAATAGGGGTAGATCCAGGAATAAGCTCGATTGGAAATTCAACCTCTCTTTCCCGGGGCAATCCAGGAAGGTTTCCTGGGAAGACTTCTGGAAAATCACATACAACAGGTATGTCCTTGATACAAGGACTCTTCAATTGTGACTCAACTATGTGAGGAAGGTATGCCCTACAACCTTGACGCATCAACTTTCTTGCCAAGGTCACAGAAACAATACTAGATATTAATGATCTTTCACCTTGTACAATGATGTGTGAAAATGTAGGATCTTTAAAGGTCACATGTTTCGACCTACAATCTACCACTGCATGATATTTATGAAGCCAATCCATCCCGATAATAACATCAAAATCCTTGAAGGGCATTTCAATCAAATCAGCAGGGAAGACCAGGTTTTGAATCACGAAGGAACAATCACGATAAATTCGATTACACACAACCTGATAACCCAAAGTACTTTCAACCAGTACATTATAATTAAGTCTCACAAATTTCACATTTTCAGGAAGAAGAAGTGATGAACAAATATAGGAATGCGTAGTACCAGGATCAAATAGTGTAAACACACATAAGCCAAATAAGTGAAATTTACCGACAACCACGTCTTGTCCATCTTGATCATCCCTCTGCCTCATAGCATAAGCACGTGTAGTAGCCCTTTGTCCACTAGCTTGATTAGCTCCACTCGTTCCTGCTGCTTGGGTGTTTTTAGGTATTGCACCTCTATTAGTTTGAGGAGGATTAATAGAAGGCTTATGAACTGAGCCTTCAGTTCTCAAGGAAGGAGCATTATTAGGATTAGGACAATCCTTCACTTTATGATCAAAGATCCCACAATTGAAACATGCACCAGAAGCTCTCATGCAAGTACCATAATGATTATTTCCACATTGCGGACAAGTGGGAACAAGAGGCTTGCCTTAGCCATAATTTGGAGTGCTAGCTGTAGAAAAATCTGATATGTTTTGCTTTTGTTGCAGTGGCATGTTATCACTACCAGCCTTAGAATTATCAAACCTTCCCCTTTTTGATGGGCCCCCAAAATCTGGTCTAGGCTTTCGGAATTTGTTTTCATTTCTACTAGCTTCTTCTTTATCAAGTCGTTCCCAAGTAAAAGCAGCATACACTAACTTACAAAAGTTCTCATGTTGCAGGATCACCACATTCTTTCTAATGGAATCATTTAAACCATCTTCAAATTTCCTGCACTTGTCTTTTTCCTCTTTAATAATACCTCCAGCGTAACAAGAGAGCCTTAGAAACTTTTGTCGGTACTCAGCAATAGACATGCCTCGTTGCCTTAAATTCAAAAACTCCTTTCTCTTTGCATCACAATAAACAGGTGGGACATACTTCATACGAAATTCCCTAAGAAAATCATCCCAAGTAAGAACAAGAGGTTTTACCTTGGCATTTGGAACACTTACCCACCAATCGTAGGCATCCTTTTGTAATAGTGAAGTAGCATACTTAAATTTGGCAACATCTGAACACTATAACTGCTCAAATACCCTCTGCATGCGCTCCAACCATTGTTCAATATCGGTAGGATCAACAGTGCCTTCAAACTCCACTCCACTCATTATTCTCATTTTCTTAAAGTTAATCACATTGGGATCATGCATCGCTTCGGCCATGTGGTGGAAGAATTTAGCCATTTGTTGGAAAGGAGGATTCATGGCTTGAGTACCACGACTCATGTGAGGATTTGAACCAGGTCTTACACCCTGATGATTTCCCACTTCAGACCCACTAGTGTGGGGAACATATTGATTCGAGAAAGGTTCTCCAACCTCTTCTAGTGCATAAGGTTGGGGCACAGAGGTACCAGAACCTTCACGAGTAGCTTCCATAGGTCGGTCAGAAAAAGAGGCCATAACTTAATTCCTTCAAAAGGGAAGATAACATTGCATTAGGAACATGTACATGATGCATGTTCACTCTACATGCGATAA
The DNA here is from genome assembly GCF_900185275.1 of Solanum verrucosum. Lineage (NCBI taxonomy): Eukaryota > Viridiplantae > Streptophyta > Magnoliopsida > Solanales > Solanaceae > Solanum > Solanum verrucosum. The sequence goes on along the minus strand of NW_026019911.1, from coordinate 664,451 downwards.
AATATTATAAACTATGTTAGTGAACAAATAATCCAAGAGAACCTTTTTGGAAAGCGAACAAGTATACAAGTAATTCACAGCAAAAACCCTAGAACTACAAACCTAGGCTCTGAAACCAACACTTGTAGCGACCCTCCCGAAATAATATAAGTCAATGACTCACGAGATTCTTATGCATATATTGTCCTCACACTAGTAAAAATGATATAAAAAGAATATTACTAACCTCCGAGTACCCAAACTAGGTGGTTCATGCTTCACGCAATCATTCAAAATTAGTAGTAAATTTTGTATATTACAAGACCTGGGTTTACACACCCCAAAAGAACAAAACATGTAGACATACTTATATTACAACCTATGGTCAAATGATCAAAATAGTCCTCAAAATTTCATGTAAATATACAACACATCAATCATGTACAAGTCCCAAGGTTTATACAAAATATAGATGCCTATATGCAAATGTGATCGTCCTTAAGGCTCTCAAAATTTCCATCACCAATGGCCAGCTTCATGCATCCACTCGATCATTCCCTACGATAGAAACAACTATCGCTAAGCATATAGCTTAGTGGTGTAAAAACTATAGGTTCGGAGCCATCAGATTCACCAAGTTAACCTTCTCAAGTAATGGGCAGCACCATTGAAACATAATAATTAAATCAAGTAAACAATATACTAAGAGTATCAAGTTCGATATTTAAAGATCCAAATGTCAAAAACGCTCATAGCACCAAGTTTCAAGAGATTCAATAACAAGGCTCGCCCAATATATACATCATGTCGTTACACCATGCACAAACAAGTATCAAGAAGGGCCGACGCCCTGTATCAAGAAGGGTCAAAGGCCAATAATCAAGATAACCAAGAACCATATTAAAAATGGCTTTCTAGTTCGTACTTAAAATGGACAACATCCATTCTTAAGACGGACTAAAAATCCAGAGTCAAGATGGAAAATGATTCGAATCAAGAGGCATGTCAATAGTAACAAAGTCACAGCCACAAGAAGGACAGGGTCCCGACAAGAGTGCCAAATGATCAAACAATCCGTACAAGTGGGCGAGTTACACAAGCGTCTTTAACGTCTTAAAGGATACCAACACGACAATGCAAAGTGACAAGAGGTAACCAAGGTACCAAGATCAACTTTCAGATAAACCAGCAGTTAAAAGAGTGCAAGTATAAGTTTATACACAAACCTCAGTGCTTTAGCATAGAAACAGTCTAACACAGCTTCACGAGTTCAACCATAGACCAACCAACATATCAAGGTCCTCAACTTGTTCACGAGTATATACAACCTTAAAAATACAATTAAATAACTTCTTTAATTCCTAGTAGCTAAATAATATTGATGTAAGACTGGATTATCATCACAAATAAGCTTAGCCGGTACAAATACGACTATGCTCCCAAAATAGTAATTCTGGACAGCCTATTACCTCATATCGCAACTTAGATTTGAAAAGGAAAACGGCAAAACTTGACTTTATAACCTTCATGAAAGATATAGATACATCTCTTAGGGTTGTAAACAAACAAGAATCACCGCAAAATATATTTTGTACAATAATATATATTCAAAACACTAACAGTTGTCCAAACAGGATTTGTAATTTCAAAATCTGGACAGAACTTGTCCCATGTTGCGTCTCATATTTCGATTCCATAACAGCTAAATTAGAGTTTTACATAAACATAAGAGTTGCAGGTCTACGAATGAGCTTTCCAAATCATATTTATTTACTGTACACTAAGTTCTAGAGAAAGAGATATGCATAAAATACCAAACACTACCCAGCTCAGAAACAGATTTTGTCACTTACCAAAAATGTTTGTTCTCGAATTCCAGCCAAAAGGGACAAGTTTCTCTCTTGTGATTTTGAAGAACAACTTGTTAGATAATGTTCTAAGGTTCCTATACTTCAGGTGAGACAAATTTAACTAGAAGAGGTGTCAAAATATAGTCTCAAAAGTGAGGCTAGTCACATGTACAGTTGTCCCTAAAAGGGCTGCCCAAAAAGCATACATATACACCTATATATATATATCCTTCACCTCCTTTTAAAGTTATACATAATTCTAATTAGAATATTACCTAAACACTCAACTACAATCCCTTAAATTACGATCACAATTTCTGTTAAGCAAGTTAGCAATTATCACAACATTTCAAGTTTAACAAAATGAGAGTAAAACATATTGTAGTAAATAAGCAACGGTAAATCGACATGCGACTCTTGGTTAATATTTAGGGGTGTTACAGAATAACCATCCAACAAGTAGTACAATCCACGCCCCGCAAGCCTATCAATCATTTGGTTCATAAATGACATTGGAAAATGATCTTTCTCGATCCATGCATTTAATATCCGGTTGTCCATGCATACTCGCCAACCAGTGACCAACCTCATAGGTACAAGTTCACCTTTTTCATGTGGAACCACCGTGATGCCTCATTTCTCTGGTACACATTGTACGGGACTTACGCACTTGCTATCCATAATAGGGTACACCACTCCGGCATCTAACCACTTGATGATTTCTTTCTCCACCACTTCTTTCATAGGCAGATTTAGCCTTCTTTGATGTTCAACACTTGGCTTGCATTCACTATCCAATTTGATTTTATGAGTGAAAATCCCGGGAGTTATCCTCACAATATCAGCAATTGTCCATCTGATGGCTTTAATGTATCGTTTTAACACCTCGACCACAAATTTCACTTGCCACTCAAGCAAGTCCCTTGCAATGATAACGCGAAAAGTGTCGTTCGCTCCTAAGAATACATACCGAAGATGGGATGGGAGCGCTTTCAACTCAAGTTTTGGAGGTTCTTCGGTGGATGGTTTAGCTGGAAGACTCTCTCGATTTGTTAGATCATTATCAAGCTTCAATGGGTTTTTAGAATGAGCACCTAATCCCAACAGAGCAACAACAACTTCATCATACCCCAGCATTTCGTCCTCGTCATAATTTGAAAGAACATGAGCATGGGGTTCACCCATAGACATCATTTCACTCACACTAGCCATTGCTTCATCAATTACATCAATTGTTGAGACCACATGGATGTCATTAGGTTGCTTCACCAATTTGCACACATTGAATGTAACCTCCTCATAATTCACCCGAAACTTAACTCACCACTTTCAACATCTACTAGAGCTCTTCCGGTTACCAAAAATGATCTACCAAATATAATAGGCACCTCTGCATCAATCTCAGAATCCAAAATAACAAAGTAAACCAGAAAGATAAATATATCTACCTTTACCAAGATATCATAAAGTATTCCATTGGGGTATTTAATAGACTAGTCAGCCATGAGAAGCCGCATTATTGTGGATTTATGTTCGCCCAACCCAAGTTGTTTGAAGATAGCATACGACATCAAGTGAATACTCTCCCCCCAAGTCATACAAATCTTTGGAAAACTGAAGCATCCCAATGGTACATGGGATGGTAAATGCCCCCGAACCCTTTTTTTATCACATCGTTGGTCATAACGGCACTACAATTATGAGAAATGTCAATTGTTTCCAAGTCCATAATTCTTTTCTTGGTGACTAGTTCTTTCATGAATTTCAGGTATCCCGACATCTCCAATAATGTTTCCACTAAGGGAAAGTTTATGGAAAGATACTTGAATAGATATAGAAATTTCTTGAATTTTGCATCTACATCTCACTTTTTGAGCCTTTGAGGAAAGGGGGGCGGTTTTAGTGACTTTGAAAAAGAAGCAACCCCTTCTTTATCTATTTGTAACTCTTTTGTGGTGCTTTGCCTTGGACTTTCTTCATCCTTTTTGGGCATGTTATTCTCTGGTGCTTAGTCAGACCTCTTTACATCAATGGTGTCCTTCTCTTCTCTAATAGTGTTTGCCTTATCATTAACCTTCACATCACCACCTACCACTTTCCCACTTTGTGTCAAAACTGCTAAGCAGCTATCATGATCAGCCTTTCAATTAGCCATATCATTATTTCCACACCTTTGTAGTGGCTTGGAGTCTAGCTGGACTGAGAGTTGACTCATTTGACATTCGAGTAACTTGATAGATTTTGAATGAGAGTTTACTTTATTGTTCAAGGATGAGAAATCAACTTTCATTTCCTTAAGCATGTCGTCAGATTCTTAGACTTTATCTAGTATACGCGATAACAACTCATCTACTCGAAGGTTTCCTGAATTGCCCCTAGATTTTGGATTGCCACCCATTTGCTTGCATTACACACCATAGTTGTCTTCTCTCCTCCAAAAGTCATTTTGGTCAGCCCAATCTCGATTGTAACTTCTCTCTCAATCCTCAATAAGTGTGTTCCAACCTTGATTCCCGCCCGACTTTAAAGACTCGGGCAAGAACCCTCCTCGAGTCTGGACACTTTTTTTAACTTTTTGTTTTGATCAGCACTCTCCAACGCCTGTTTTCTCAACAAATCCATTTGACACATCATTTTTGTAATGTGTTCATCCCACTCTTGATCCTTTTCAATTTGTTCCTTTGCCATACTGAATTTCAAAGGAGACACTTGATCCTCTTCAGTGTACCAAGCACGGTTGATTTTTGTCATTTCATCAAGAAGAGTAGATGCCATTTGAAATGGTTGTTGCATTATCCCTCCTCGAATATGATGGTCAGCCACACCCTTGTTTACTGAATTTAAACTCTAGTTGAAATATTTTAGTATCACATTTCCCGGAAGACTATGAGGTCGACATTGTAGCAGTAGTTTTCGAAATCTCAGCCATGTCTCATGAATAGGTTCACCATCTAATCGCTTAAAGTTCTGATATTGTCCCTCAACTTCACCATCTTCGAGGGTGGGAAGAACCTTATATAAAAAGTTTCGTTAAGCTCCTCGCATGTACTGACTGACTTTCTTGGTAACTTGTCCAACCACTCTGTTGCCTCCCCCATTAGAGAAAAAGGGAACAATCAAAGTTAGACCGACTTCTGCGAGATGTTCTTGAACGAAAATGGACTACACACGTCTATGAAATTCTGAATATGTTCATGGGATCCTCATGAGCCAGCCCTCCGAATAAACCTTTCATTCGAAATAGTTGTAACATCATGCAAGTCACATGGAATACAACATTTGCCACGACTAGAGGTAACCGAATAGCACCCACACTACCCAATTGAGCCTCATTGACATCATTAAAGCTATCGATGTCATCATGATGTCCAAGTTGGCTAGTGTTGCTCTCATTCACACTAATCTCGTCACATGTTAAAGAGTAGCCAACAAAACACACAAACAAAGTAAGTCAATTAAACTACAAACAAGATTAGATCACAACTAAACATCACTAAAAGAATTCTAAACACCATTCCCCAGCAGCAGTGCCATTTTGTATAACGCACAACTACACTTGATCCAATTCTAAGTGTAGGCGATTGCAATCCAGCATAAATGCAACGAAGAGTTGGAGTCGATCCCACAGAGAGTGATACGGTAGAGACATCAATTAGGAAATGAAAGACATGTTCTAATCAATTATAGGAATATAATTTATTGAAACAAGTACAATAAATTGAAAGGGTTGAAAACTAGTGTCAAATGGGGGGAATTGGATTTGTCAATTAACAAATACGAAAACAGGGGAGTATTCAAGTAGAGAGGGATCCTTGGGGGGTGTGATCAATTAATTTCCAATTTTACTATACGGGTAATTACTAATTACTGAAATTCGTTGAGTCTTACTGGGATGGCTAGGTTTTAGATGTGATAACCCTCTCTCAATCAACTATCACGATTCAAGAGAGTTCTATCAAACCTCAACAAGAATGACATTATGAATAGCCCAAAACCTCGATTAATCTAGACTTTTGAGCTAGATTCGAATTCAGACTCACTTTCTCAAGTTGAACCCATAACAACCCAATCATTACAATCATCAATTGATAACTTTAATTCTAAAACCTTTTTCTCAAGCAAGAAAAGAATACTAGACTAGAACTGCATTTGTAACTATAATTCATAAATTAAAACTCAGTTATCAATCGAGCACACTTCAAATAAAAAAATAAATCATTAATAACTAACACCCATAAGATAATTGAGACAATTAATCACACCCCCAAGAATGGGGGTTTTAGCCACATATTATAAAACGTAGGAAAATTTTACTAACTATGTTCTCCAGAATCTAGGTATCAAATTTTGAGTCTTCACAATGCTTGAAATCAACTTAAAATCAAAACCCAACTCCAAATTCTATTCAAAAACTACTAAAAACATTGTTTGGATCAAAAACCCGAAGATAAAAATATGTGAGAACCCTTTTTTCTCTTTTCAAAAATCAATTTATACGTTCCCAGATTTTAGCCTTCGGGGTAATTTGGCAGAATAAGTCGGGCCTTCCCATCGCCTTTTCAGCTTGAGTATTCACCCTTTCTGTATTGTGATTTTAGGCGATCGAAGTCGAGCTCGCTGACCTGGTTGAGGATGCCCCATTTACTTTTCTCATCGCCATTTTTGCCTGCATATTCACTAATCATCCTGTAACTTTAGGCGGACCGAATCGGCGCGTCGCCACAATGTACCTTCCATGCCGAGTTTCCTTTGTCTAAGAGTTGGCACACTGTAATTTGCTGGAGGGCCACTTGACGAGTCGCCGAGTGGTCTCGGTGATTGTCAGCCTTGCCTTTCTTCAACTATTTCATCTTTTCTGCTCTTTTTTGCCTTGTAATGTCCTTGACATGCTCTTTGGCCTTCATAACTGCAATTAAGCACTTTAACATCAGTTTAGATCATCAAATAGGCATTGAAGACACTAATACTATGAATAATAAGCCTTAAATTAGTCAAAATCCCAGACTCATCAAGCAACTCTACTACAAAGGAAAACTAAGCAATACCTTTATTTCCCACTAAACCAACTAACTCCAGTTCATCTACACTTCAAGAACCCCACAAGCCTAACTCTATCCACCAAATCTAATCTCCAAGGTAAGAGCATAAACGAGCAGCAACTCTGTTGCATGACACATCAACTAACTCTAGTTGACACTCCTAGGCAACTCTACCCAAGAGAACATCAAAACAATGATGTAAAGAGGCTTGACTAAAATAAAGATGATTCAACTAACTAATTCTAGTTAATACGACTCAAACTAAGGACTTAGACAATCAACTGATCTACTATCCTTTATAACTTAGGAGTAGATTTACAATGTAAGCATAAATGACAGAAAGCTCAAAATATAGCAAAGACTCTTTAGCACTCTATCTGGTGCCTTCTTGAGTATGAGCAACGTTTTTCCTTGAAGATGGCATTCTCTTTGTAAGCTTATGAATTTTCAAAAATTTAAATTCTTTTTTGTCAAATCTTAAGTTTGTGTCTTGTGAGAAGAAACTATATCAAATGGACACAAACCTCTTGACACTACAACATTGGCTGAAAGCCTACTTCTCTCAAAAGTTGGGCACCAACCTCATCAGAGTTGGCAACTTTGTGACAATGCCTTTTCATTTCTTTCACATACGCAGTCTTTCCGAGACTAGGTCCCTTGCAGTGTGTTCTTTGTGAGTTCTTGAAAAGACATGCTAGCTGTCTCTCTTTCTTTTTGAATGAAAAATGGTGTTTGTTTATTGTTGTGTATATTAGTCACCAACAAGAATTTTGACCACTGAAACAAACAACCTCGTTCGCCCTTTCTATTGGTGAAGTACGCTACACTTTTCACCAACCAACCTAACAAGACAGCTTTACAGTTGTACACCATTTTGAATCTGGACGAGACCACTCTGCTAAGGACTAGGTCCCTGCATTTCTGAGGAACATGAAAATACCTAGAATACAACATGTTTCCCATTTTTATGATGACACACAAATATTCCTCATGCTGAGTTTATTTATTCATTTTCCCTATCGCCAGTCCAAATAACAAAAGACCCTTTCCTGGATCTCGTCCATTGTTAGATCCCTAAGTTTGTTAAATCATCAAAACTTAACATCAGTTCCAAAATAACATTTTCCCCTTTTTTGATGATAACAGACTTATTCACCTTCTCCCCTCTTTCACCAGTTCCCCTTATCAATATGACTCTTCAGGTGACTGGATTGGTCCCCTTGTTTCTTCATTTCCAAAGTTTGTTAAATCATCAAAACTTCACATTATCAACTAAATAGCATTTCCCCATTTTTGGTGATGACAAACTTGTTTAGCTTCTTCCCCTTATCGGCGTGACCATGTCCTCTTCAAGTAACTAGCATTGATTCCCCCTATCAGCAACATGACCATGTCCTCTTCAAAAAGCTAACATTGATCTCATACCTTAACAATTTTCCCCCTTTTGACATCATAACAAGGGTTAAAGCGGTAAACTAAGTTGACAGAAATATAGTTCAAGCAAATTCATGGCCACTCGAGCAACACTAAGCATGAGGAAAAATGCATAATGTAATGAGATAAGTCAGTAGAAATGAGGGTTATTTCATTCATAAATAACAGATTAGAAATCAAAGAATTGCAAATATTATTATGAATGAGAAATAGGACAATACCCACTCAGTTTCGATAGAATAGAGGAACAAGGACTGACACGGGAGTTTAGGAAAAGAGGAGATGGCTTAGGAACAAGGGATTGACAGAATAGGATTAGTAGAGAATATCCCTTAGCATGGTTTTTCAGAAGCCTCTCTTGAAGTTCAGCATTCTTTTCTACTAGGGCTTCATGTTGAACCTTCAAGGCTGCCAGTTCTTTTAAACCTGGTCCCTTTGATTGTGATTTTAGAAGCTAAAACATCAAACAAACTATTTTAGTATCCCTATTGGCAAGAGCAACTATCATAACTTCCATAGCAAGCTTGAGTTTCTCATGTTCCACCAACAGCTTAGACATGTTACTCTTGTTCCCTATCTTCCCTTCAACACATCCACATTTCAGATTTTGTTTTTCATTTCAAGGTCAGACACCCTCCCATTCAGAATACTTTGAGTTCTCATAATATAAACTCTTTCCTTTTTTAACATCATCTTTTCCACCTTCTATTTTTTTTTTTGCTTGCCGGACGTGGTCCCTTTTCACACTCAAGAATTTTTTCATCATAAAATTCTCCAGTAGGCACAAAGGGTTTAGACATTTTGAAGTGTTTTTGAGAGAGAAGAAAAGAGGGTTTTGAAAATTTCTGATTGTTGAAGGGGATTTGAATTCTCTAGGGAGATTGAAAGAAATATGAAGTATTAAGGAGGTGAAAGGGTATGTCATGTGAAAGGAGGTGTTGTTTGGTATTCAAATGATGGGACAACGGTCAGATTTCTGATTGACTTACATGTGGAAATTGCAACGGTTCTCATGCATAATTTAAAATGCAATGTTAAGAGTGCTTACCTTCAAGAACGGACCGGGTCCCTCTCTGTAATTGCGTAGATCTGTCTTGACCTCCTTTTTTCTTCAACAATTATGCCTTGTGTGTATACCTACAAATGGTATAAGACTGAAATTGCTAAAATATACATAATTGAAAAATAAGGATACTTGCTCCTTTTCTGTAGTCATGAGAGGGTTGATTGCTTAGGCAAGATCCATTCAGTCAAGTTTCAGCATCCCCAACTTCAATTTGTTTATCTTAACTAGGTTTGCCTCAGTTGATGGAAGAGAAACCGTATCTTGCATTTTTAGTTCCCCATGAAATGAGATATAAGCCCTAGAAAATGAGTCATTCATGTTCATTCTATCAACTTGATACTCAGCATAATCAGTATCACCATATTCTTCCAAATAACAAAAAATCTCCTGATGTATAGAGTTGAACCAGGTCTATGTCTTCATCAAATGTCTTAGTATTCTCTTAGCAGTCTTCAAATGTTATTCCATTGGACAACATTTGAATCTTGCATAAATTCTAACACTTATAGCATTTACATATGGAGTAGATCCATCAGCATCCAGCTTCGATTTGGTCACCACGGGAGTATCAATTTTCTTGGCGTCCATGATCTGAAACTTCTTCAACAACTTGTTGTACTTTTCTTGACAAACGAAGGTACCTTTAGAAGTTTGCTTAATCTGCAGCTCCAAGAAGAAATTTAATTCTCCCATCATGCTCACTTCAAAACTCACTATTCATGTGTGCAACAAACTCTTCACACAACACCTGAAGGGTTGATTCAAAGATGATATCATCGATATATACTTGAATAATCAGCAATTCTTTTTCTTGTGATTTCAAAAAGATGATTTTGTCAATTTTTCCTCTTTTGAAACATTGTTGAAGAGGAACTTGGACAACTTGTCAGCTGGTCGGGGAACCTAGTGTCATACTTTTTTTTCTTTCAAACTAAGCTTGATCAGCTTCTTCATTGTCACCTTCAGAATTCACATTATTAGTTTGAACTACATCATCTTTGTTCAGCATTATCTACATGAGCAGGTCCCTCATCAGATTCATCATCAGCATCAACTTCTTTGGGATTGTTGGATTCGTGAAGATGATATTTTTCGGTAAGCTCACTATTTAGACCATCTCTTTAAATCTGAAGCAGCTCTTCCATCTTAGAATCTTCTTTGTTTTGCAAATTCTCAATTCTTCCAAACTCATCAAAAATCACATGAACACTTTTTTCAATTCACATTTTTTTATACACCCGATAAGAATTGCTGGAGGAAGAATATCCCACAAATACTCTTTTAGTATCATTGAGATCAAACTTCTCAATATCATCATTTTGGTCACAAAACATATAGTATTTACCACTTCATCCTGAAAGTTCTTTGATGATTAAAAACTTGCTTATTCCATTTGAAGTATGGTCTAATCTGCTTCTCTTTAACACAATCATCACAAACTTTGTCATTTGCAAATTTTATTTTGGGTAGACCACGGAACCGGTCCCTTGACACAACTTTGTTCAGAGATAAGAACTCACATGACCAAGTCTCATGTATCATAGATCAATATTTTCACCTTGAGCACCAAGAAAAGTGAGAATGTTACAACGAGTAATGTTTAGATCAGTAGTATACATGTTCTTGCATCTCTTTTCTGTCAACATCATCATCCGAGAGATTAAGTTGTGACCACCCATTTAGTAGATAAGAACTTTACTCAATTTCATTTATCACAAATCCATGAAACACTTGGAAGATTATACTTCAACCCATTGACATAGTACACAACTTCAAAAGAGTTTTCCACAGACTTTCAAGTCCTGCCTACACCAAGAATGTACCATTTCTTTCCATGCCAAAAGAGACACCACCACCTTGAAGTGCCTTGAGATAGACGAAGTAATTCAATTTTCTAGCATGTGCTTTGAGCATTCCCTATTCATGTCACGACCCAGGGGTACCCCCTAGACGTAACAAGGCATAAAAGACCTCAAGAGGTCTCATACATGCCCCTTAGCATATCATAACATAAGCTACTAGAAATGAGGGGAAATTTAAAATATTTTTTTGTAACATCAAAGTTCATAAAACGAAGCGGATGTCTTTTACACTTGTCTCAAACCATCTAAAACATGAATTGTCTTTGGGACACAACCCATACAATAGTTCTAAACATAAAATGAAATATAAAAGGACATGGTGGTCAAGCCCTCGAATGCTATGAGGACTCACCAAAACTTCTTTTTTTTTTATACTATGAACCTTGCCACGAGGATGGAAGTCGATATCGACGGACCCTACATTTGATAAGAATGTAGGTAAAAGTATGTGTTAGTACAAACATGTACTAAATATGATGGCTAGCATAAATCATCAACATAAGCATATCATAGGCATTAGTCAACATAAAACATAAGGCATAATCATAAGAGATAGTCAATGCATCTAGATCAACATATCATAAGAGAAACACTTCAAGTAACCTCAATGCATGCTTGTGAAATGCATGGATAGGACCCCATATATCTCACCCATGCTATGCAACCCACTTTAGGCCTTTTTTCATAAACATCATCTTTTGATATCATCCTTATCTTATTTCTCATAGACAACGGAACATTCACCTTTAGTCAAACATATCAAGGAAGGAAACTATAAAAACAATCCAAGCTAAGCATACATCATGTCAAGTAAATCTCATATTAGAACATTCTTACAATGCTTCCTTGAAGTACTCTAGTTTCATTATAAACATGCTATTTCAATTAGGGACTAGTCCCTCTTTAGATATTCTTGTTATTCATGGAATAGTACCTTTTTACTAGTTCAAGACAAGTCATTACTCATGAATGGTTACGATTTACCAATTCAAGGCTACCAAGGAAAACACTACCTTATGCTAGACTAATCTACCATGGAAGGCACCTTACTTGTAACACCCCGAAAATGCTAATAAGAGTCGCCTGTCGATAAACCACAGCTTAATTATTACAATATGTTTAATTCTCATTTTGGAAACTTGAAATAATGTTATATTTGCAACCTTGTTTAAAGTAATTGTCATCGTAAGTTAATGTATTGTATGGGGGTATTTGCGTAATGTTTTAACTAGAAATATGTATAGCTTTAAAAGGAGGTGAAGGATATATATAGGTGTAGATGTATACATTTGGGCAGCACACAAGTATTTGTGCAGCCAACTTTTATGGACAGCTATGTATATGATAAGCACCTCTTGTGTTACTATATTTTGACACCTCCTCTTAGGAAATTCGTCTCACCTGAAATATAAGCCCCTTAGAACATTATCTAACCTATTGTTCTTCAAGATCACAAGAGAAAATCTTGGTCCTTTTGGCTGGAAATCGAGTTACACTGTTCTTTTTTGTAAGTGGTAAAACCTGTTTTTGAGCTGGGTAGCGTTTAGTAGATTAAGCATATCTCTTTCTATAGAACTTTGGTTACTATGAATAACTATTATTTGAAAAGATAATTTGTATATGTACAGCTCTTATGTTTATGTTAAACTCTAATTTAGTTGTTATGGATTCGAAATATGGGACGCATCATAGTACAAGTTCTGTCCAGATTCTGAAGTTAGAAATCCTGTATGGACAACTGTTAGTGTTTTGAATATATATTTTTATCCAAAATACATTTTGCGGTGATTCTTAGTTGTTTGCAACCTTAAGAGAGGTACCCACATCTTTCATGAAGAGTATATAGTCCAGTTTTGCCGTTTGCCATTTCAAATCTTAGTTGCGACATGATGTACTAGGATGGCCAGAATTTACTGTTAGGGAGCATAGTCGTATTCGTACAAGCTAGGCTTACTTGTGATGATAACCCTATTTTACGTCATCATTATTGAGCTGCTATAAAGTAAATAAGTTATTGAATTCATTTTTTTAAGGTTGTATATCCTCGTGTACAAGTTGAAGACTTTGATACGCTGCTAGGTCTACGGTTTGACTCGTGGAGTTTTGTTGGACTGTTTTTGTGCTAAAGAACTGAGGTTTGTGTATAAACTTATACTTGTACTCTTTTTTACCTACTGGTATATCTGAAAGTTATCTTGGTACCTTGGTTACCTCTTGTCCCTTTGCATTGTCGTATTGGTATTCTTTAATACATTAAAGACGCTTATGTAACTCGCCCACTTGTACGGATTGTTTGATCACTTAGCACTCTTGTTGGGACCTTGTCCTTCTTGTGGCTGTGACTTTGTCACTCTTGGCATGCCTCTTGGTTCGGATCATTTGTCATCTTGACTCTGGATTTTTAGTCCGTCTTAAGAATGGAAGTTGTCCATTTTAAGTATGAACTAGGAAGCCATTTTTTTAATATGGTTCTTGGTTCTCTTGATTATTGGGTTTTGACCCTTCTTGATACCTGCTCGTGCTTGGTGTGACGACATGATGTATTTATTGGGTGAGCCTTGTTATTAAATCTCTTGAAAAGTTGTGCTATGAGCATTCTTGGCATTTAGACCTTTATATATTGAACTTGATACTCCTTGTATATTGTTTACTTGATTTACTGATTTTGTTTCGATCGTGCCACCCTTGACTTGAGAATGATAACTTGGTGAATTTAAGGGCTCCAAACCTATAGTTTGTACACCACTAAGCTATATGCTTAGCAATAGTTGTTTCTATCGTAGGGGCTGTTCGCGATGATGCTTGAAGCTGGCCATTGATGATGGAGATTTTGAACACCTTAATGAAGATCAGATTTGCATATAGGCCTATATATTTTGTATAACCTTGGGACTTGTACATGATCTTTGTGCAGTATATTTAGAGGAGATTTTGAGGGCTGATTTGGTCATGTCACCATGGGGTGTAATATAAGTATGGTTATACGTTTTTTATCTTTTGGGGTGTGTAAACCCAAGTCTTGTATTATACTAATTTGCTATATGTCTTGAAAGTTGTGTGAAGCATGAGCTGATTGATTTCGGTACTCGGAAGCTTGTAATAATCTTATTATTTTACCCTCGAGTGTGAGGTTAACATGTGCATAAAGATTTGGTCGGTTAATTGCTTAAATGTTATATTTTTTATTTTTTATTTGGAGTTCGTTATGAATATAATCCCTCTACTAGATTAAAATCAGTATGCCCTCATTAATTGGTTTTAAATGTCGCAAGTATTTAATTAGATTTCTTGTTTAAGTAGTGGTATCGTTTTGAAAGGATCGCTACATTACTTGTGCAAGTCCAAGCTACTCAAGGAAGGGTACTATTGCTCAATCGAAGCTACCAATGATATGGTGTGGCCTCACCAAGTCATGCTACCATGCAAAGCACTCTATTGTGCTTAGTTCAAGTTAACCATTAGATGGGTCTATTGGTTAATCCAAGGCTATCCATGAGGACTCCTAACTCAAGCTACCAAGCTTGGTCTTGTCTTACCAAGTCAAGCTATTCATGAAGGGATTATCACTACTTCAAGCTACCGTAATTCTAACATGTTTTCATTCATTTGAGGTGAGCAAGCCTTTCAACCTAGAATCATTCTATATGAGAAAACCTTTCACGTCATGTTCATTAAGTGTTTATGAGAATGTCCTTTGAATAAATAGAACAACAACATTATAATCATTGATACTTTACTCTTAAAATGTATTTAAAGCATTTACATAGATTCTATAAGAACATGCATAATTTCCTACATTCATAATATAGGTCAATGTGGATAACTCATTCCAAAGCAATCCTATCTACAATGCAACATTCATGGTACTAACGTTACTCTCAAAGCCCCAACAATCATAGTTCATCATGCAAGCTTTACTCTAAAATCCCTAATAATCATAAGTCATTATTCATGCTTTTACCCTCAAAGCATTACATCTCATAAACATAATACATGCCTAGCTCTTAAGATAAGTCTACTCATAATTTATCATGCATGCTTTACTCTTAAGCAATTCTAGTCATATTTTATGATATAGCCCCCAATCTAAATCAATACTAATCATAGATAATCATGTATACTTTGACCTCATTCAATTCATATCTATATTCCCTAATCTCAACCAATCTACAATACCTATTATCAATCTTAGAAGATTATCTCTAAATCTTCAATTTCCCCCTTCAAGGCACAAAACCCACATACTTCAATTTCATCTTTCTAGACATGGGTTACACATTCAAACATGTAGTTTCATCTTAAAAACATTATATACTACTAGTTCAATCATAAACAACCATTATCCACTCCATTGGATCAACATACAACAATATCCAGAATATTGGAAGGAACCCTAACTAGAATTGGGGATTCATGTTCACAATTGGGGGAAAACATGGGGGCTTCATGGATAAAATAATTCTATGGATGAATAAGCCATCATACCTTGATTACAAATCCTACCAATCTTGAAACAGTGGAGACTTGACTTGACCTAACTTGACCCGGTTCTTCTTCTACTTCTTCGCTTTCTAGAGAGAGAAATATTTGAGAGGATGATAACTTGAGATTTTTTTAGGGGTTTTGGAAATAATGACTTAATTTGGAATTTCCCACTTTACCCTTAATTAGGCCGCCTAGTACCAGGCACTATGGCCACTTTCCCGAATCGTCAAGGGCACGGCCCTTCATGGTGCCCGTGGTCCCTTGACCAGTGGCTAAAACACAGCAACCTAAACCCCCTAAACTTCAAGGCAAGACCACGGCCACTCCCATAAGCTGTCTAGGCCTTCATGAGCCCTTAAGTGGCTCATGTGGAGGAGGCCAACTTGGGAAGCCTTAAGGGGCTCACTACCTCACCACCACGGGTGGCACCATGGGCCGTGGTGGCCACCACGAGCTGTGAAGCCTCTCATGGTCATGGGTAGTGCCATGGCAATCTTGGGCCAGCCTTAGCCCTATCCCTTTTGCCTTGGCTTTCGCCCTCTAACCTTGAGTTATTGCATACATACTTAGGCCTAGATGGTCTACTAGGCTACGAGGTGTTACAATATATCTCCCTTGGGGAAATTCGTCCTCGAATGTTGACCTAGACACCTCCTAAAGGAAACGACTCTAGACTAGCTGCCCATCATGCATGCAATACATCTAAATGCATACAACCAAGGAGGAAAACATCACTCCAATCTAAATATACTTAATGCATCATATGGAAGGTAGTAACTACATCTAACAATCCATTATTCATTAAATCTCTTAACTAATCATGTCAAAGGAGAAACTACCATCTCCGAGTTAAAACATGCTCAACAAAATTTTGTGGAGCCTAGATGTAATAAATACTCATGGCATACATTCAAGGAGGAATCTTTCAACTCCAAGCTAAGACATGTTCATTAATTCATCTCATGAAGTCTGTAGGCAACTCATCAATACACTACCACATGAGGAAATCAAACATGCAAACTCATTTTCTTTCTAAACACAAGTTATCATGAACATTCATAACATAAGGAAATCACGGGGACACATAAACACACATGACTCCAAACATAATACAAACCAAGAGGAAGTTACTATCTCAAGGGCTCATATGGGTCTACAAAACGAGGACTACACTTCCCAAACTCATTACACCTTTCTAAGGTGAGAAATTCAAGTAACCCAACTCATAACATTAGGAGCACTCAACGACCTTGCTAACTAAGCACATCATCCCCGCTTGGGAGTAAGCCTAAACGGACTTTTCTAAGCACCATTTATTTCAATTCAACTATGGTCAGATTCAAGGCATCACTAGACTTTCACATCCATCACCCAAGATGATTCTAATCCATGGAACATACCCAAGACTCATAATGACCATACCGGGTTATACCATAAAAAAACATAGCAATAATGCAGCCCATTCATACTAAAAGACAACATCAAAGTCTAGCATATAAAGTCTATCAAGTCACAAAAGACAAGTAATCACCAGAATCTAATTAAGAATAAAACACATACTGATAGTCACATTCGGAGAACACTCTTGCTCATCTCTAGCTTGGAGAGACCTATTTTTCCTTTGAGCATTCCCTTCTGAACCACTAGGAGAAACTTGCTTACCCTTAGCCTTCATCTTTGGATAATTTCACTTCTTGTGGCCACTCTCATCATAACTAAAGAAACCCTCACTACCGGCCAAATACCTACCCTCATGTCTTTTTCCACATCTAGCACAAGTAGGCCATAGGGACTCACTACTAAATCCTTACTATTTAGGGTTAGACACCCTATCTTCATTATACTTAGGAGCCTTGGAGGAACCTTTCCCGGAAAACCTTTGTCGATTCCTAGGATGACCATGTCCATCGGGCTTTACATGGGAGGAGTAATCATCCTCCATTCTAGACCTCTTTTTCTCCATAGATATCCCTTCTTCTTTCTTCTCTTAAATTTGATGGCAATACATCATAAGGCAAGCAATATCCATGACATTAATGAGCATAACGATACGACATTCTTTCACCACTAGGTCGGACACACTCGACATAAACTTACTCATTATTGTCCTAGGGTCGAACACTAGAGATGGAGCATACTTGGACAATTGGTTGAACATAAAGGCATACTATTTCACACTCATACTTCCTTGAAGAAGGGTAAGGAACTCATGCACCTTAGATTCCCACATCTTAAGGGGAAAAAATCTATCTAGAAATGCTGAGAAAGTGGTCCCCATAATCAAATTACCAGCAACAAAAATATATTTATTGTAAGGATTGTATGGGGGATCTCTCTTCTTATTACCCATCCCTCTTCTAGTATTGTTGCCTTGACTAATTAGATATGTAAGAATCTTAGAGAAAGTGGTCCATTTGAGGGATTTGTTAAGTTCCTCTTTTACACAAACCAGGTCCCTCTCCAACATAAGATTTCTTTCTAGAGCCAATTTGATCTTCATCTCAGCAGTGTGCAACTTATTTTCAAGCTCCAGCTGCAAGCTGCTGGCCTAGTTTTTTCCTTTAGAAATGTTAGTAGTCACCTTTTTATCTTTCCCTTCAGTTCTAGATTTTCAGTTTCTAGAACAACCATTTGTTTTTCAATATCAGATATTTCGGTAACTAGAGCAATTTTTTCATCTTGAGATATGTCTAGGCTATTGTTCACGAGATCATTCTCAGTCGTTAGCTCACTGATCAAATCAATTAGTACAACAGCTAGCTTTCTCAATTTACTAATGGAAAAGGTATTCTAGTTTTGCTTGAAGTATGATAAGGTTACCTCTTCATTAACTTCTTCATCCTCCGACTTTGATATGAAAGCATCATCAGACTATTCAGAATCATCTGAATCACTTGAGGTATTTCCCAGACTGTCAGAGCTTTCTTCACCCCATAATCAACAGTTTCTATTCTACTTGACTTGTCACGGACCTGGTCCCTTTTTTTGTTCTTGTGTCCTTCGAACATGACATATTTCTTGTGCTCACCAATGTGCATAGGACAATCTCTGATACAGTTCCCCAGTTTACCACACTTGTAACACAAGTCATTTGAGTTTGTAACCCTGTCAAGCTTTTCTTTCTTCATAAGACAATCCTTCTTTTTGTACATCTCATGAACTTAAAGATGTTCAAATAGTGCATCCAGTATCACTACTTTAGGGTCTCTTGTCTCATCGCCAATCACAAATTCATTTGTCCTAGAACTGGGAAGAATTTCCAATATCTTAGAGACTTGATTGCATGCAGGGACATGTTCTTCCAGGAGCATAATCTCATTTGTGATGGTGGAGAATCTAGTACATGAATAGATTCCCTTTTCTTTTATGGTGAAACTTTCAAACTGAGTAGTGAAGAGATCTAGCTTAGATTTCTTTGTTTCCTTAGTACCCTTGTACATTGTTCTCAACTGATCCCAAATTTCCTTGGCTAATTCACAAGAAAAAATCAAATCATATTCATTTACTCCAATGCCACACATCAATAGCTTCCTGGATTTATGATTTTTCTCAACTTTTCTTATGTCGGAGTCATTATTTTGTTATCGAGTTTTGGGAATGACTCTTGTGACATCTCCATATTTTACTTCCATAGTTGGCACATAAGGACCTTAATAAATAACATTTCATACCTCAATGTCCTCAGCCATTAGATAGCCACTGATTCAAAAATTCCATCATATATAGAACTGACCATCAAAAAGAGGTGGCCTTGTAGGGGATTTCCCTCTTTGCAAGTCTAGGAGAGTCGTCATTCTTCACAAGACTCTCTCTCTTAGTGTTAAACTGGCAGAGAGCCCAAGCTCTGATACCAATTGTTGTAATGTATGTATCCACCAGTGACACAGGACCAGGTCCCTCGATAGGATAATAGTATGGAAAATAAACAGCTCAAAGTAAATCACGCACAATGATTTTAGTAGGAAACCCCCTTGATCAAGGGCTGTGAAAACCATGAACTGTACTGACAGGAGTTCAACCCAAACTCCATTTCATTCAAATGGAGCAAAGTTTCAGATTACAAATTGTTGCAACCTGGGAATTAAACTCTTTAATCCCTTCCCCCTTACTGTAGCAACTCTATTACAAAGGAAAAATAAGCAATATCTCTATTGCCCACTAAACCAACTAACTCTACTTGATCTAGACTTCAAGAACCCCAAAAGCCTAACTCTAGTCACCAACTCTGATCTCCAACATAAGAGCATAAACGAGCAGTAACTCTACTGCACCACACATCAACTAACTCTAGTTGACACTCCTAGGAAACTCTACCCAAGAGAACATCAAAACAATGATGTAAGGAAGCTTGACTAAAAAAAAGATGATTCGACTAACTAACTCTTGTTAATACGACTCAAACTAAAGACATAGACAAGCAACTGATCTAATATTATTTAAACTTAGGAGTAGATTTACAATGTAAGCACATAAGACACAAAGCTCAAAATACAACAAACACTCTTTAGCACTCTATCAGGTCTGTTGTTGACTATGAGCAATGTTCTTCCTTGAGGATGGCCTTCTCTTTGTAACCTTATGAATTTTCAAAAATTCAAATCCTTTCTTGCCAAATCTTAAGTTTGTGTCTTGTGAGAAGAAACTATATCAAATGGACACAAAATTCTTGGGACAACACCATTGGCTGAAAGCCTGCTTCTCTGAAAAGTCGTGCACCAACCACATTAGAGTTGGCAGCTTTCTAAAAGTAGTCTTTTCATCTTTTTTCACATACGCAGTCTTTCCGGGACTAGGTCCCTTGCAGTGTGTTCTTTGTGATTTCTTAAAAATACTTGCTAGCTCTCTATCTCTTTTTGAATGAATAATGTTGTTTGTTTATTGTTGTGTATATTAGTCACCAATAAGAGTTTTGACCACTGAAACAAACAACCTCGTTTGCCCTTCCTATTTAAGAAGTACGTTGTTCTTTTCACCAACCAACCTGGCATGATAGCGTTAGAACTGTACACCATTCTGAATCTGGACAAGAGAACTCTGCCAGGGATCGGGTCCCTGCATTTGTGAGGATCATCAAAACACCTAGAATACAACATTTTCCCCCTTTTTGATGATGATACACAAATATTCCTCACGCTGAGTTTATTCATTTATTTCTCCTATCGTCAGTCCCAATAACCAGAGACCATTTCTTGGATCTGGTCTTTGTTAGATCGCTAAGTTTGTTAAATCATCAAAACTTAACATCAGTTCCAAAATAACAGTTAGTAAGTTAAATTTATGCTCTTTACATACATGCTCTGAATTCATACATTGTTTATATACATGCATGATCTGCTTTGACATATTTCATATTTATTTGATAGCTCCTACATATGAAGCTCATTCTTTAGCTCACACTTCTCCAAAAGGGAAAAGTTTGTTTCACCCTTCATGTGTCTTTGAAACAGATGAGTTATAACAATCCAATATTTTTTGTTATCTTCCAGATGCCATAAGGCATTTGCTTCTCTAATTCATAACTACTTCTGTAATTAGGATCCACATCAGCCACATCTCCTGACCCCTATACTCTTACCTCGGCCAAAGTATCAAACAGAGGTTTGTTTTAATCATTATTTCCTTACATATAATAGTATTCACTTCTTTTCAGCTCTAACCAATTTTGTGATATTTAGGAATTAGGCCCAACATAGGTCGTCACATAAATGTTAATGACTTTCAATATGAGTATACACCCATCAAAGTTGTCCCAAATTCTAAGTTTTTCGATGCAAAAATATTTCAGTATGAATCGCCTGGATTTTGTGGCGATAATGGCTCAATTAAGCTTACATCACACAATATGCCTACAAAACTACGACATTTATTTTTAAATGCTTACGAAGAGTCTCAACATATTCAAATATATGTTACGACATACAATAATATGTTCACTTTTACTTTGCTTGGGGTAAAATATGACAAAGATTTGGCTAAGAAATATCATGGTATTTATACCTTTTAAGTTCAAGGAAAAAATGTACCACTTTATTGATGATTTGTACCCTGCAACTGGAAAGGGAAAAAACATACAACTATACTTCAATGACAATGAAAATGAGGTGGCAAATAGAATTGCTTGTTCCGCTAGAATCGGTAAACTATGATAATAAAGTTGATGAATAAACTGCAAGTTAATGCATACTCTTTCTTCTCGAAATCTCTAACTTATGTACTAGAACTATCACAGGTGTACATTGCACTGACATGTGATTCAGGGTTAGATCAACGAATATATAACCTACCTACTACATCAGAAGTTTCAGAAATATGGGTTGATGAAGGAGTACATACTCTATTGAAACTTTATATTTGAATTTATCATCATAGTAATAAAAGTCAATTAGTTAATTACTACTATGGATGTTATGATCCCTTACAATATCCACTGTTATTTCAATATGGTCAAGTTGAGTGGCATTGTGGTATTAAGAAAATACTACATCCAAAGAATACAACTAGTTGTCATGTCTACTGTGAACGGGAATGCTTACCCAGTGTTAAAAACATGTGTACAATAGATAACTTCCTTGTTATGGAAGCTGAAGAGCTCAAACAACAAAAGAAAAAAAAGAAATAATGTCTCTTGCCGTGAATATTATTGTTACAAAATTCAAATGCAAGATGATGAAAATGATGACCTCTTACATTATATCGTTGATGTATTCACAAAGCTTGAAACACAAAGGCTAGATTTCTTTTCCTTCAATCCAGACTTATTCGAATGGAAGTTTTCCAAGGTCTTCTAGATGTCTTAATACATGGTGAAAGAGATGCTGCTAAAATTGGAAAACCAACATTCCTTCCTGTCACATTTACTGGAGGACCAAGAGATATGCGTCAACGATATCTTGATGCTATCACTTGCTACAACATTTCAGAAAACCTGATTTATTTCTAACAATGACTTGAAATCCAATGTGGCCTGAAATAAAAGAACATTTGTTACCTACCGATGAGGCACAAAATAGAGCTGATTTGAATAGTAGAATATTTTGAGGGAAATTCGAAGAACTAAAAACTAATATATTAAAAAGAAAATGTCTTTGGAAAGGTTGTTGCATTTATGTACAGTATAGAATTCCAGAAACGTGGTCTCCCACATGCACATTTCCTTATTATTCTGTGTAATGAATATAAATATTTGACACCTGAGTTATACAACATAATTATTCGTGCTAAATTACCCGATTCTAAAAAAGAAGTTTACTTCCATTCAGTTGTTGTACATTAAATGATGCATGGTCCTTGTGGTGATTTGAATCATACAAATCCATGTATGAAAAGTAAATGATACTGTAAATTTAAATATCCTAAAGATTTCTCTGAACGAACATTAAAAGGAAAAAACTCATAGCCCGTTTACAAAAGACAACACACAGGAGAACTTATAAAAATTAGAGGGCAATATCTTGATAACTTCTGGGTCGTATCATACAATCTATTTTTACTTGCCAAATTTAATTGTCAAATGGATGTCGAAATATGTTCTGACATTAAAGTTGTGAAGTACCTTTACAAGTATATTTGCAAAAGACACGATAAAATTATTTTTGTTCATGAGAACGATAAACGGATAGAGGTTGATAAAATAAAAGAATATCAATATGTTCGGTGGGTCATGTCTGAAATATTTATTTAACACTCTATAACCTTTGGCCCATGTAGACGAATGAATTATATTTAAGTAAAGTTAATGTTATTTATTAGCCAAACCACGAAGAAGTAAAACCCTACCGTAGCGCTAAAATCTCAAGTAGGGCGAAAACACAAACCTTATGTGGCATTAAATGGCATAAGCGACAATGGAGGTAAAATAATTGTTTTTTTTTAGATTATAATTTTCTGCCGTAATTTTGATTGCAATAGTTGGCAATGCACAATTAAGTACTCATATTACTTGTGTAATGAAAATAGTGAAAAATCACCTGGGAATTTGTTGTAATTTTCCACAAGGCAAAAAGACAAACTTTGAAATGTAATCATGGCATATGAATGACCAATGATTGAAACATGAGGGATAGAAGGGATAATCAGCAATAGTAAATTGTTGCGTATTCCTTTGTGGTTTAGCTACTGATTTTCGTCATTAACTTGAATTTAATTTTATAGTTTAAGTTTTTCTATATTGAGATAGGAAATTAAATTTTGGATGTATTATATTCTATGAAAACTATTAGGATTGTAGTTTTTGGAGAGATTATGACATAACCCTAGACTTGAAATTTGAGGAAATTGAAAGAATTGACATGTTAATTGACATCAAGATATTGGGACGTGATTTTAGGTTGGGTGAGTTTTGTGTCTAGGCTCAAGTGCCGGAGTGATTGTTCGATTATATGAGACAAGTGGTTTTCTAAACTCTTGTTAGGTGAATGAAATTCGTGTATTCCCTTGTAATATGTGTTTGGGGGTAATGAGACTTGGTGATGGGTTGACTTGTCCACATTGATTAATTCTAATAATGAAAAAGAGGTAATAAAAGACAATTTGATTAATTGTTTGTATGTGATGTGTTGAGAATGGTTTGAAAGGCTTGTTGAATCATTGTTGATGTTGTATCATGATTGTGTTGTTATGAATTGGGCAATGTTATGAAAATGGTAATCTACTCATTATTTGTGAACATGTCATTTCCATTGTTTTGAGACATGGTTGTGACAAGTGTTATGTGAATTGAGAAAGAATAAGAAATTAAAGAAGATGTACCATTTTGAGGGACGTATCGCGCACTGCAATGGATACTATATTTTGAGGACGTATCGCGCGCCACAATGGTTGCTATTATCGATGGTCGTATCACATGCCGCAATGGATGCATGGACAGATATGTCCCTCATGGATCTCGGACTAAGAGACAGCGGGTGTGTATCGTTAGGTCAGACATGCATCACTATATTTGACATTGCATTTCATTGCATTGCACTTCTTTATTATTGGTGAACTTGATCTTGTGTGTTGTTGATCTTGTGAGTGCCTTTCTGTGGAACTTTTGACTGATGAATATTAAGAATGTTGTTGAAGATATGAAATTGTTAGAGTGTTGTTGTTGAAGATATGCAATTGTTAGAGTGTTGTTGAGGATATGAAATTGTTAGAGTGTTGTTGTTGAGGATATGAAATTGTTAGAGTGTTGTTGTTGAGCTATGTGCTTTGTAAACTGTGAGTTGTTAGGTTGGGATGGTTTTATGCAGGCTGTAGTTGTGGAGGTTGTGATTGATGAATATTGAGCTTATTGTTGAGAATATGTGATTGCTATAATGTTGTTGTTTAGATATGTGCTTGTAAATTGTGAACTGCTACGTTGGGCTGGTTTTATGGCGGTTGTAGTTGTGGAGGTTCGGTTGAGGTGTAGGGAGTACCCGTATTCTATACCCTTAGCTTGTGTTTAGAGGTTTACTTGTTGAGTACCGTGTGGTTTGGTACTCACCCCTTGCTTCTATAACTTTTGTAGGTTACAAGCCTGGATTTTTGTGATACTTTTCATTCTCTTCTTTTCCGAGGCTTCTTGGAGATTTGTGAGGTATTTGTCATCTCAGTAGACCTACTTAGTCCTATTTATGATCTTGTTCTATTCTAGAAACAATATCATTTGAGAGTTGTGTTTTTCTTTTGAATCAGTTGTAATAGTTAGAGGCTTGTACACGTGATAACCAGATTTTGGGGTATTTTTGAGTTGATTATAAAATTTCTGCATTTTATTGTAATGGTTGAGTTTTAGGCTGACTTTTCTTGGTGGGATAAGATGAGTGCCATCATGTCCATTTTTGGGTCGTGACAAAATGGTATCAGAGCTTCAGGTTTATAGGTCTCACGTGTGTACAAGTCGAGTCTATGTAGAGTTTCAAGGATCGGTACGGAGACGTCTGTATTTATCTTTGAGAGGCTATAGTGACTCTTAAGAAAAATCTTTGCTTCTTGGATCTCTATCATATGTACTTGGTCCGATTTTTATTCTTATCACGTCACTCCATTCACTCTAACTTATAGTGATCACTCGTGCGTAGTTTCTCATGTGAGCAGTTGTTGTGTCGTGTATAACTTGAAGGTTAGACCTAGTACTAAAGTCGAAGTGATAAACTTATGGAAATGATGTGTGGTTAGGTTACGAATGTTCAGCAATTTGGAAGTATTGAGTAAGGTGATGACTCGATGATGCATTTTAAGGATATTCAAATGATGAGGTTGAACAATAGTTTGAGGGATTTTATGAATGTGTATATTTTTGGTTAGTTACCCCAATAAAGGAAATAGTACTTGTGTGGTATAGGCAATATCTTGATTAGTTAGATAATTGGAAGTGTAATGATTATAAGGATGGATACGTAATGAACAATGTCACTTCGAAAACTACAGTTAGTAATGTTGTCATAACATATATGGGCTACTTAGTTAATAATGAGAATGATGTTACGCTAATTGAGGTCAGAATCACTATTGTAGCTTCATAGATTGAGCACATGTCAAAAAGGAACATGAAATGACTACTATAATGGTACCAATTCTTACTTGGTTAGAGTGATGGAGTGTCTTATTTCTACTATCGACCTGATATATTAAGATATGGATACCACATTGGATGAGAGACCGAATAGATTTGGTAGTGTATTGTAATTATTCGATGGATAGAAATGTATGGCTATTTGGGTACAATCTTCTCAGTAGATATGATGTGTTCTAGTGGTGGATCTAACGGATTGTCACGATGTGGTACTAGTGGTACATGGAAACGAATAGGTCGATTTTCAAGTGCGAATACTAACTACTTAAAGAGTTATCAGGTGTATCACATGCTCATATAATGAAATTCGGTGTTGCATTTACATTTGACAAACCGATTAGGTTGTAACTGCAGATGTTTGGGGTTAAGCAGTGTGTATAAGGAAGATTTTAGTGGTGGATCATTGTTACGGTGTTAATGCATTAAGTTGAGAAGTGTATCCCGAGGGTTCTAAACGAGGACCGGTGATTTCATTTTAACGTCCAAGGGAATTGATAGATACCATAATGACAAGCTTATGTTTAAAGGAAGTCCCAAAGAGTATACTTGTGTGAAGGTAATTGAAAATTTTAGTAAAAAGTGCATATAAAAGTGGGTTAGTCCTTTGAATTTAATTGAGATAACTGGGTTAAAAGGTCATACTGATGAAAAGGTTGACTTCGTGGTGATGACTAGAGCTAATTAAGCATGATGGTAATAAGAGTTAGTGATGAATTGTGACTAGGATGCAACTATATGATAAAGATTGTTGGTTAAATGATTTTTTTATGGTAATGACGACTTGCGAGTATCTAATGTTATGGTTTGCTACTATTTGATGAGTAATGTGGTTGCATGGAAAGTTATAGGAGGTGTTGAGACACCACTTGAATAGAATTGAAATAAACTAGTGTCACAAATAAGAAGAATTAGTGGGATGTATTTTAGTCATTGGAAAGACGTGATTGAGAACAAATATATTTACATTGAGTGCAACAACAAAAGATGTATCTTCAGATAGTAGAAAATGGAGTTTAAAGACATGTGGTTTCATCTATTTTGATCTACTCATGATAATAGTGTCACAATTTCATCATGTTGGTTACAAACTATTTGATAAAATTTAAGAAAGAAGTCTACAAACATTTGACCCAAGTGTTGTGATAAGTTCTTTTATGATTTTGAGTATGGTAACTTGTACGATTGAATTTTTAACGAAGGATACGGTAAGATCAATGGAGAGGTGATCAATTATAGGCTAAGATATGTGAATTCATAAACATCTTCAATCTATGAGCGTGTGTTGATAGATAATGGGATTGTTTTATATAGTTGGAATCAAAATTTAAGTTGTTCATCGTAAGTCTACTATCATGTTAGGATGTGTTGTCAAGTTATGGATTGGTTTGGTAAGAAAGGATCGATCGCATCGGTTATTAAGCATTTTAGAGAACTTGTGCATCCTTTGGGACATAAAGTTTATTACTTTTGATTGTTACAGGACCTTAGGAAGGTTTTCACTTAAAAGTGTTGGTTGAGAGTATAAGGTAACATGTCATGGGTTGTTGGCCAAAGAATAAGATTGGTAAGAGAGTCATAAAAGGAACAAGAGTCTGGTGTATTGAAGAGTTCAAGATATTAGAATTTTGCGTCATGAGAAGAAGTTAAGAAAAGTGAAGGAATAAGACCTCTCGTATATACCCTTGGTTCAGAATTGAAGTTTATATGGATTTTTGCCTTTGAATTAAGATATGACTATGAGATGTGAACTGGTTTGGCACACACTTACTAGGGATTTATCATCCACTTTTATAAATATGGAGTTTTGGTTTGGATTACAAACAATGATGTGTGGGAGATTCTATGTGGTTATGTCGAGTTAGATTGTTCAAAATTTGATAGGTAACTTATAGATGTTAAACGGTGTGGACCAATGGTTCTACATGTTTAATGAGAATTTTGAGGGGATTGAAACTACTTTGTTAATGGGACGATATAGACTGTTTTGATGTGTTGCATAGGCATTTAATGGTGAGTAGAGGTTATGTGCTTATAGTATATGAAATTATTAGAGTGACTAAGAATTTCTCTATGTTTTGGCATAAGGTATGTGAAAGTTTGGAATGATAGTTGAAACATTGTATGTGAAAGACTGTGTGGAGTTGACATTGTGTGTGATTCAATAGTGTTATCTTGATGAAAATGTTCTATCAATTTTAACATTAGTGCTATCAGCCTTGGGTGGGATCCATATTTATCATGAAATGCTTACATGAAAAGAGAGGGAGACATAGTTTGAAATATTTGGAGGGGATAATGTATTTGCTAAGAAGGCGTCGATACTAGTGACAGTTTGAGAGTAAAGTAGATGGCCGGTGTGGTTATTATGTTCTGTTAGGATTAATAGTATTGCACTTAATGGAGTGTTGTTAGGAGCATGTGGGTTTGATAAATTAAGTATCTGAGTGTAATAGTGACCAGATTGATGGATTGTATGTAGCTAAAATTCAAAGAGATGGAGTCAATTGAATGTAAATGTTTTATATGGGCTTTTTGGAAGAAGTATTTAGTGTTATTGAACCTTATTTCCGTATATTCTTATGGGACCACTTTCTTCGTACTGTACACTATTTGGAGTATGATTCACTGCTTATATTACGTGTGTTCCACATCTATGGGTGAATTTCTAGTGGTGGATCGGATTTACCGATCCTATTAAGTCTTCTTGATATGATAGGATCCTTGAGCAGACTTGATCATTTCAGTTATAGAATATTTGATGTTGTTAGGGATACTAGAAGTATACCACTGGTTCTACACGCACGACCTTACTTATGATAATCTATAGAGGAGTTTCTATGAATATATTTCAGTTGTTCGACATTCTTAATGTTCGTCTCGTCGTGCAAGTCACATTTTGGCTACGTGTGATTGAGTGTGGGGACCATTGGGTCTAGTTGTACCATTCCTAAGGGTTGTTTACAATCACAACTATTGATTTAAGTGCTCCGACAAGTGTTGTTAGGTTCAGTATGCTTGGGTGTATCACTTGTTGGGTGGTTACTTGATCA
Organism: Solanum verrucosum; assembly: GCF_900185275.1. NCBI lineage: Eukaryota > Viridiplantae > Streptophyta > Magnoliopsida > Solanales > Solanaceae > Solanum > Solanum verrucosum. The sequence goes on along the minus strand of NW_026019911.1, from coordinate 635,146 downwards.
TTTTCTTCTTTGAATTAGATAAGGTTGATTCCCATTTGATGAGTACCCAATGTCTAAAGATTAGATGTTTATAACATAGGCTCGTGAAAAGATTGTGTTGTGAAAAGGAAATCTTGATAAGATCTGTGATGGTTTGTGCATTATGAGTGTGTAGTGGTTGATTCAAGTTCACTTTTGGTTGTAGCCGGTATCGATTCAAAATGTTATCTTGGTTATGTAGAAAATATTTGTCATGATGGTTGTGTTAAGGTCTAATGGGTTTCTGTTTAGATTTAGTTCATGGGTTAGTTTGTGGCTTGATAATATTTGTAGATATATCAAATTTTGATTCGAAAGTTCAGTTCTTAGTAGTTATTCTTGATGAAATGGTTTCAAAGAGGAGCTCACATAGAAAGATGAACACCGACTGGTAGGTCATAACTTAGACTTTTGGTAATGCCGGTTATTCTTCCTTCTTCTTCCTTATGTTCGAGGACGAACATGATTTTTTAGTGGTGGATAATGTAATGACCCAGAAAAAACATTATTGGAAATTATCATAAAATTATTGTTTTACCCCTCCCAATAGTAGTTCCGAGACATTTATGATCAATCGATGAATTTGGTTTGAAAATTTTAAACTATTTGATAACTACAGTTATTTAATTGATGGGTATATATTAAATAATTTATTTATTTTGTTGGTGGTCAATGTGTCGAGTTCGAAATATTTATTTAACATTCTATACCCCTTGGCCATGTACACAAATGAATTATAGTTAAGTAAGGTTACTGTTATTTATTAGCCAAACCACGAAGAAGTAAAACCCTACCATAGCGCTCAAATCTCAATTACGGGGAAAACACAAACCTTATGCGGCATTGAATGGCATGAGAGACCATAGAGGTAAAATAATTGTTTTTTCTTTTTTTAGATTATAACTTTCTGCCGTAATTTTGATTGCAATAGTTGGCAGTGCACTATTAAGTACTCATATTACTTGTGTAAAGAAAATAGTGAAAAATCATCTGGGAATTTGTTGTAATTTTCTGTAAGGTATAAAGAAAAACTTTGAAAAAATAATCATGGCATATGAATGACCAATGATTGGAACATGAGGGATAGAAGGGATAACCAGCGATAGGTAAATTGCTGCGTATTCCTTTGTGGTTTAGCTACTGATTTCCGTCATTAACTTGAATTTAATTTTATAGTTTAATTTTTTCTATATTGAGATAGAAATTAAATATTGGATGTATTATATTATATGAAAACTATTAGGATTGTAGTTTTTGGAGAAATTATGACTTAACCCTAGACTTGAAGTTTGAGGAAATTGAAAGAGTTGACATGTTAATTGACATCAAGTTATTGGGACGTGATTTTAGGTTAGGTTAGTTTTGTGTCTAGGTTAGACACATAGTAACATAGGTGTTGTTAGTTTCGAAATCTTATTATGATTATTTATATGTATAGATTGCACTTATTTAAAAGCCCAACAAAAAGGGTAGGCACAAATCCCGGAGTGATTGTTCGATTATTTGAGGCAACTGGATTTCTAAACCCTTGTTAAGTGTATGTAATTTGTGTATTTACTTGTAATATGTGTTTGGGGGTAATGAGAGTTGGTGATGGGTTGACTTATCCACATTAATTAATTATAATGATGAAAAAGGGGTAGTAAAAGGCAATGTGATTAATTGTTTGTGTGTGATGTGTTGAGAATGGTTTGTAAGGCTTGTTGAATCATTGTTGATGTTGTATCATGATTGTGTTGTTGTGAATTCTGCAATGTCATGAAAATGGTCATCTATGTGACAAGTGCTATGTGAATTGAGAAAGAATGAGAAATTAAAGAGGATGTACCATTTCGAGGGACGAATCGTGTGCCGTGATGGATACTATATTTCGTGGGATGTATTGCGCGTCGTGATGGTTACTATTATTGAGGGTCGTATCGTACGCCGCGATGGATGCATGGACAGATATGTCCCCATGGGTCCCGAACTGAGAGATAGCGGGTGTGTATCGTTAGGTCAAACAAACATCACTACACTTGACATTGCATTTCATTGCATTGCACTTCTTTATTATTGGTGAACTTAATCTTGTATGTTGTTGATCTTGTGAGTGCCTTTCTGTGGAACTTGTGACTGATGAATATTGAGCCTGTTGTTGAAGATATGAAATTGTAAGAGTGTTGTTGTTGAGGATATGCAATTGTTAGAGTGTTGTTGTTGAGGATATGAAATTGTTAGAGTGTTGTTGTTGAGGATATGAAATGGTTTGGCTGTTGTTGTTGAGCTATGTGCTTTGTAAAATGTGAACTGTTAGGTTGGGCTTGTTTTATGCAGGTTGTAGTTGTGGAGGTTGTGATTGATAAATATTGAGCTTATTGTTGAGAATATGTGATTGTTATAATGTTGTTGTTGAGATGTTAGGTTGGACTGTTTTTATGTAGGTTGTAGTTGTGGAGGTTCGGTTGGGGTGTAGGGAGTACCTGCATTCTATCCCCTTAGCTTGAGTTTAGAGATTTACTTGCTGAGTACCGTGTGGTTTGGTACTCACCCCTTGCTTCTACAATTTTTGTAGGTTACGAGCCTAGATTTTTGTAATACTTTTCATTCTCTTCTTTTCGAGGCTTCTTGGAGATTTGTGAGGTAGTTGTTTGTCATCTCAGTGGACCTACCTACTCCTATTATGATCTTGTTCTATTCTTGAAACAATGTCATTTGAGACTTGTGTTTTTCTTTTGAATAAATTGTAATACGTTAGAGGCTTGTACACGTGACAACCAACTTTTGGGGGTATTTTTGAGTTGATTATAAAATTTCCACATTTTATTGTAATAGTTGAGTTTTAGGCTGACTTGTCTTTGTGGGATAGGACGAGTGTCATCACGTCTATTTTTGGGTTGTGACAATACAATAATATTTTATTAAGAATTCAAGGAGTTATCCAGTTATGTAGGTTATGGTAATCATTATTAGTATTGACTTTGTACTAAAATTTGAGTATGAAAATCTACAAAGAAATATATTGGGCATATGTTTGCCGAATCCAGCTCCTCTTCATTTTTCTCAAGTTCTTATTTGGATGAGAGACATGTGTCATAGGTAAGAACTAATAGCAAGGATTTAATTAATTAAAATAAAATTTTAATTCTAATTTGGATAAATAATATTTCATAAAAATAGTAATGCCACAATCATAGAAATAAATTATATGTCCCTAAATAGTTTTATAATTAAGGAATGAATTCTTATTTAATATAGGAACGTGTGTTGTTGTATTCTAATTTATCGATTTATTTTTAATTTATGGAGGTGAAAAGTTAAACTATGGTTATATAGGGTTATTTAGGTGCTTAAATTGTATATTTAAGTTTTTTAACCTATTATTTTGTTTGTGTGTTCTTGTTTATAACAAGTAAATGAGATCTAAAGATCAGATATCAGTATACACATATAACAACACCACACTATTATAGTCATGAATTTTTCAGACAAACACAGACACTCGGTAGTGGTGATAAACGATTGGTAGAACAAGATAGTACCAAGTGAGGTTTGAGAAAAATCATATATTATTATAAGTGGGAAGCTCCAAAGTGAAAAGTTGAATTACCATTTTGTCCCTCTACTAAATTAATTTTTTATTAAATATAAATATTTTAATTACATAATGGTAGAATTTAAAATTCTTAAGCCCTTTAATAATTAAATTATCATTTTATTGATAAATGAGTAGATTGATATTGCTTTAAATCGTAATCATAAATCTCATAATGGTAGAATTTTGAAAGGTTATGATATGGAAAGTCATTCATCACTTCCATGTAGAAATCAATTTCAGAATTAAAATTTGAATTTAAAGGGTCATTTCCTAATGCTATTTAAGAACCAACTTACAAATATGAAAGCTCACAATAGGAAATCGAATTAAGAAAATTGCACAATTCAACATGAGAAGATAAGAGAGTCAGAAGTTGCAAGTGAGGATAACCAAAAAAATGCTGAAAATTGGTAATCAAGAAGAAAAAATAGCAGCGAAAAAAGATAGAGTAAATTTAATACATGTGTAGTATCAAACAGTGAATAGTCTTATGTTAATATGTTGATATGTTGTCTTAACAAAGTTTTCTTTTCAGAGCATGAGGACTTTCTTTGCAATATCCTCAACTTTCCGTTCTTGCTTTCTTTCTCCATTATAGATTTTTTTCTTCCATGAAGCATTTAGAATTGTATGAGTGTTGGACTTGAAGTATAGATATCAATTTAAGGTATATGTAGAAATTTTCTAGTTGTGCATTTGAATGAGAACCATTAATCATTTTTGTTAATCATTTTTGCACATACTAATATACCATATGTTTGGACCCAATAACTTAAAAATGTAACTCATTATTTTAGTTACCAAACTAAATTTTGCAGGTTCATCAAATGTCTAATCATTTGACATACAATAAAGAAGTTATTTGAATATATTGATTGTTCATCTATTTCAATTTATTTTTTTGGAATAGCTTGTGATACTGATTAAATGTGATTTTGACAGCAATTCATACTTTTCACAGGACTCACATGCAAGTATAATATAGGGGTAGAGAGGTTGTTTCTGATATTCAAGATACACAATTAGCCAACATCTTGACAACATAAACAGCCAATCAATTCCAATAACATCAAATAAAATCTGCAAACTACATATATACATTTGTTCTAACCAGCTATACAAGACCATCACCAAGGAATTCCATATCCGTTGCAACTAGTGTTTGGGTGTTTTTGCTCGAGTTGTACGAGATGAAAGTCCCATACACAATTCTCAGATGGATAATTTCTTCTATCTCAATAAAGTACCTAATTGGTTCGAATACTCCATGTGATCATCCTTGGATATAAAGTCACTACTATAGAAATTGACATCAAATGCATTTTTGCACCAAAACAAATGACCACAGTCTGAAGAAAGAAGGATTCAAAGTTGGATGGCATTATACATAAATGTGTCCTTCAACTTGGCCTCAACTAGCCGTCAAACATTGTGTATGCATAAATAGACACTTCAACTTATATAAAGTTGAACAAGTAAACACACACGCCCTACGTGTACACAATGTAGGACATGAGTGTCTACTTGCTCAACTTTATACAAGTTTAAGTACCTACTTGTGTAAACTGAAAGTTGGAGGGCATAGATGTCAGTTGATGCCAAGTTAAATGGTATATACTATTTATGTATTATGCCAACTTGGACAAGGGACAAGGATAGTAAATCACATTGAAGGTCCCTAACAGATAAATTGAAGTTGACATCCTTGAACATTTGAAATAGAAATGGAATTTCTAGAGCAAGGTGAAATATTTGGATCATCAAAGCCTCTGCTGCTATATGCCAATCGGTTAGGCGAAGGAAGAACTGTGTCACTGCAAAGCATGGAAACAATTGTAGCTGTATTTGTCCTGTAACTTGCATGTTCTTGCACACAAAGAAATCCCACCAATCACAATGATGCATCTAACAACTTGTGTTTGTATTGCAAGTGAAACAAACACATTCGGATCCGGAAACTCTAGTATCTTGCCTTCATTCCACAGTTGCCATGCCTAAGATCCAATAATAATAGTTTTGTCATTTGAAAATAGTAGTAGTATAGGATAGAAGAATATTCAAGTCCATTCAGACCTCTCGATAACAATCATACTCAGCCAAGTTTTTCTCGAACTTCCATATTATGTTATATTATACGTTCTCTATACTACATTTTCACTATAGACAACGTTATTATAAAGTGGTTTGACTATATATGAGAAAATGAGAAATTCTTTTAGTTTTTCTTTTTTTACCTGGTCCGGGAGGTTGAGAGAGTTTTCAAAGTGACAATAGTTGTTGTTTCTTTTACTGCTGATAAGCTCTAACAATATGACACCAAAACTGAAGACATCTGATTTCTCGAAAAAATTTCCTTGTATTGCATATTTAGGGGACATATATAGTGCAAACAATAAGAATTAGGCCGAATGTCGCTGAGACAATAATTGCAATATGGGCTCCCGTTAGCATCCTCCTCTTATCTACATGACAATAGGCAACTCGATAAGACAAAAACTAAAACATGAAGCCCAAAACATGAGGTTCAAGTTCAGATTCCGATGGAAGCAAAACCATACTAGGTGTTCTTTCACATCTACCTAAGCCTTAGTGAGCAGAATTGGCAAAATAGATAAATGTGCCCTTTAACTTGACCTCATTTCACATTTATTCCCTCCAACTTTGGGTGTACACAAGTAGGCACTTAAACTTGTATAAATTTGAACAAGTAAATGCATGAGTCCTATGTGGCATAATACACATAGGACACCACATAAGACACAAATTGACATGTAGGATACCACGTAAGACTTGTGTGTCTATTTGTTCAATCTTATACATATTCAAGTATCTACTTGTTCACTTTCAAAGTTGGAGGGCATAAATGTAAAATTAGGCTAAGTTAGAGATCATATTTATGTATTATGCCGAGCAGAATTACTCAATATCCCTATTGGTGAGAGGTAGCAAGTACTCGATTGAATAGGTGGAGCTACAAGCTTGTCTACAGAGTTCAGAATCCAGTAGATTTGGCCTAGACCATATAATATTTGTGTTTCAGAATCCATTTAATAAGTATAAATAATTTATTCAAGACCCAGTAATTTGTTTTTTCTAGAATCCAAAATCTATAAACTAAAAATGCTAACTCTATCTCCGAGAATAGTCCAGGCGCACTAAAGGTTACTCGAACACTACAGTCATAAAAAGATAATGTGAGTCCAACAAATGATTAGAGACAAATAACATAGGGAAGGTACTAAAGCAAATCCAAAATGAAGTGAAGTTCCGTTCGAGTAGTAATAAAATTGGATGTTTATAGAGAAAATTGGTGCTATGTTGCTCAGTCTCTTCAAAAGTATTGTCGTGTGCATGTCGGATCCTCCAATAATAGAGTGTTTTTGGAGGATCCCATGTGGGTGCAACAACATTTTTGGAGTGTCCGAGCAACATATAATTGGTGTATCTATATCTACCATGTTGGGAATGTGCGAGTCACATGTATAGTTGCTCTCCACCGCAGGCGAACTTTTGGAGGTCAATAAGTTCTTTTCCCCAAATCATGCAGCCTATTCCATCCACATAAACATATGCCAAACAAGAACAATTCTTCAAGCAAGAATTTTTGCATTCCATTTTATCCCAAGTAAGTAGGTAATGTGAGAAATCTGGTAATTTCATCCCTGAAACGGATAAAAACATATCCCCTCTCTTTCTCTCATCATCAGAATTTTTACTAGTGATCGTCTCCTCACACTGGAATTGTGCTCTCCGGATAGAACCACTAGTCCAATCCCCCTCGTTCCATTCACCGATAGACTTTGGTTCATAGCCCTTCAAACATTTGCATATTGGTGAATCATTATTCTTGCAACTTCCAAAAGGACCACATGTGTTATACAAATCACATTGACCTTTAGGTAATACCTGCACCTTTAACCATTTATTCTCTTCTGCTGCCATATCCATTTGAATTATCGATCTGTAGGAATCAAAGTATATAAATGTTGGAACAGAGATTGAGTATAGCATAAGAAAAATAAAGTTCCTCCCCATTATTATCCATAAATAGTTGAAAGCCATTGTGGAAGTCTTAAGTCATGCTAGGCACTCCCATGAAACATCTCCGTCTCCACTGCCCCAATCTAAAATGCTTCAACGAGCCATTCAAATATAAGTACTTGTAAAAGTTCATCAGGATCCACCACAACAGTGCTAAAACTTCCCAGTGATGGATTTTTCTCATCTTTCCACGACGTGATGACTATTTGCTCCGCTGTTCTAGTATTCAGCCCAATGTTCATCATACGAGGCAAGAGAGCATCAGATGGATGATTAAAGCTCTTCCATAACAGTAAAGATTCATTCAACTCATTCTGATCGCGAAGAACAAGATTCCCCTTATTAGTCAGTACATCAATTGTATTATTGTTCGATACTAGATTAATTTATGTAGACTAGATTAACAAAAACCAATGTGAATAATTACAATCAATGTGAAAAGGACATGCAATATAGTTAAATCAAAAAATGATACTATTTTATTCTTGAAACATGATCATAATTTATAACAACAGATAGTCAAACTCTTCTGTTTTGTATGTAATGTTCTGATGACCATATATAAAAGGAATAATTTCACAAACCTCCCTCTAGATTTTCCCCTAATCACTCAGGGGTCATTTGTTTCAAAACTAGGATATCCAAGATTATAATTAAGAGTAAAAGCGGGATAATAATCCCATAGATAACCATGATTTTCGTATTAACTTTTATCCTGGATTTAGCCAACACCTATAACCAAACATGGGATAAACTAATCCCAAAAATATTTTCTGTTTATCCCTCAAACCAAACGACCCCTTAGTTCACTTATGGTTTCAAATATTATAATTACCTCCCTTATTTTGATTTTTTGTCACCAAACTAGTTTTAAATGATAAAAATTCTTCATGTTCCAAGACTCTATTCACTCTATCCTCCCCGGACTCCACTTGTGGAATTAAACTAGATATGTTGTTATTGTTGTATATTAGGCGCTCCGTGCAGTTATATGAAATATTTATAAGATAATAATATGAGATATTTATATTTAGGTTAGTACCGGATATATAAGATAATAAATATTCATATTCCTCTTCATCTACATGAAACATTTTTTTCATTTTTTTGAAACATATAAAATAGAATTTCTTCTTGCATCTTTTTAAGTGCAAATTATTCATATGTATATAGTAGAACAAAATATTCACCATAGTGAAGTAAATGGAATAACAGATAATATTTTGAAATAACAATATATTGTATTATGTTGAAAATATTATATATGTTTTAATTTCCTCTATCTTTTGTAGGAGTGTAACACCCCGAATTTTTGAAACGTATAAATTGACTTGTATCTTCGTGGAAAGACCATGAGGGTGGGTAATAAATTAAGAATAATGTGTTATGTGATATTTTAAGTTTTCAAGTGTTATATCTCAAGTTTTGAAGTTAGGTAAGTGGCAAAATAAAAGTTGGCGAAAGTTACCATAAATTCCTTTTTAAAGATTTGTCTGAAATTAGGGTCAAATGTCTCAGACATTTTATCCCAATCGATTAAGATTTATGGTTCCCGAAAACTATGAAATTGAAGGTCTACGAGTCTAGTTTCCAACACATCAACCTGTTCGTTCATACAACTTCAGAATGGAGAAATATTCACATTTTTGGATAATTGAGCAAGCAAGCATGTGGGGTGGGTCCCCTAGGAACTTTATATATATCATCTTCGTCGACTTTTCTTCATCTTTCCTTCATTTTCCTTAGTGAAGAACCAAAAAACTCACAAAACCTACAAAACCCACTTCTAGGACAAGCCAAGTTACTGATTTCCGTGACTTAATTCCTTGACAAAAGTTGTTCTACGTGTTAAGCTCGTCAACATGGTATAATTTGTTTTATCGATTTCCTAGAATATCGTACTATGGTGTGTGGACAGCAGGGGTTTGGGCATATTTTAATGTTTTGAGGTGTATTACAAACTTATAATTAAGGTAAGACCCTTCTTTCATCGACTCTAGCTTTGATAAGTCGCAAATAGCAATTTGCGATGGAAATACATATCTTTTTTCGGATTTTCGTTGTAACTTTTATTCTTTTGTGTTGATTATGATCCTACCTTGTTATAGTATCAAGAGGGTTTGTGATTAAAGTTATTAGAACACGTGAATTCAGCGAAAAAGCTATGTCAAGGCTATTCCCTACTTACGGCATGTTTCCTTAAAGCTTAGAAGCAATGTATTTGGGTTGTTATCCTTGATATACTTGTAGCCGTGATTATTGATTGTTGGCTGCTCGAGTTGATATAATCCCCCATGTCGGGATTCTTATTCAGTTAGTAGCGTCCCAATGTTGGATACGACTTATAGGCTATTTGTATAGGTTGCTTATAACTAAATTGGTTGCTTTTAGCGATTGGATTGTTATTATTGCCCTTGGGGCTATTGTGGTTAGCTGCAGGAATGTCATCTATGCCTAGAAGGGCTATGTTCTGCCTACAGGGCTATATGGATGCCTAAAAGGGCAATGAGTTGCCTATGAGGCTATATTGATGCCTAGAAGGGCTATGAGTTGCCTACAGGTATATATTGACGCCTAAGAAGGCTATATACTTTCTGCAGGGCCATGTTTTTGCCTAAGAGGGCTATGAGTTGTCTATAAGCTATGTTGATGCCTAAGAGAGCTAAGTGCTACCTACGGGGCTATATTAAACCTAAGAGGGCTATGTGACTACCTACGGGCTAGGGGACTACCAATCGGGGTATATAGGTTGATTGGCACCTTCCGAGCTTATTGGCGCTTGAGTAGGTGGTCTTGTGTGCTATTTGTACCTGTCGAGCTTATGGGGGCTTGGTTATGTTGTTGTTTTATCACTTTTGATAAGTTTATATTTAGGAGTAGGTCAGTGCACTTATCTTATCCTTGATTTATTTATTAGATTATTCCAGTATATCAGGATACCTCATCATAGTCTAGTGTCTTTCATACTCTGTACATTATTTTGTACTGATGCCCCATTGCCTTGGGGGAGCTGCATTCATGCATGCAGGTCCTGACAGATGACTGAGTAGACCTCCTCAACAACAGGATTGACTATTATCCATTGGCTAGCCCCTTTCGTCTGGAGCTGCCAGAGTTGGGAGGTTAGTTACCTTTTGTTGTATATATCTTTATAGGTAGGCTGGGGCCCTGTCCTGCTAATCTTTACTACTCTTAGAGGCTTGCATACTAGTGTGTGGGCTGTATAGCTACGTTATGGATATACTGGCCTATGTTGTTGGTTTGCTGAAGCTTGTGAGTTGTTTGATGTATTGTATTGATATATATCTGCTTTTAGTTTTGGTATAGATTTCATGGTGGCCTCGATGGCCCAATAATGACTTTTATGCTAGTTGGTATTTATTTATACAATCTCATATGAGTAGCTGTTTCTTTTATAGATCAATTGACAGGGGCGCTGCCCTTAGTTTTAAGCCGAGATATACTTGTTTGTTTTCTTGATTGCATGTGGCTGCCATGCGCTAGTAGTAAATGGTTTAGCAGGGTTGGGTCGGGCCCGAGTTTTGGCATTAGGATCCAGTTTTCCCCTCGAGTTTGGGGGGTGACAAACTTGGTATCAGAGCAACGTCGTATCCTAGCGAATCTGCAAGCCATGTCTAGTAGAGTCTTGTTTATAAATGTGTTGTGCACCACATCCGATAAGTAAGAAGCTATCGGGCATGTTAGAATGACTATCCTTCTTTTGCTCACATCGTGCTATAGAGCGGTGTCTTAAGGGTTGATGTTTCTGGCTTATAATTGATACTTGTATGCAGATAGAGATGACTAACACTAGACAGACCACAACTTGCCAGGGGCTAGATACAACAGCAAGCGAGAGTACCAGCAATGTACCACAGGTGGAGGTAGCCCATTGTGAGACCAAGGGGAGACATCTTCTCAGCCCCCTATAGCTTCTCCACAGCTTCTGGAGCTCCGAAGGCTACAGAACTTCTTGCTCCACCAGTATTACCACCTCTAATTCCTCATATTCCATCTTATCAGGATTTCAAGAGTGCAGTATATATGTTAGCACAGTTAGTAGTTGCACAGTGCCAACCAGTTGCGCCAGATGTTGCCAGACCTTCTAAAGGCCCAGAAGTTCAAGAGTTAGTGAATTTCTTGCCTTGAATCCTCCACAGTAATAGGGACAGATCGCAGAGAAGACCCTCAGCACTTTGTTGATCAGCTTCATAGGATCTTCGAGTCATGCATGCCTCAGCGACTGAGTAGATCAGTTAGCAGCATTTCGATTGCGTGATGTTACAGTATTGTGGTATGAAAGTTGGGAGAGATCTAGGGGAAAAGATACATCTCTACCCACTTGGGATAGCTTTACAGAAGCTTTCATAGATCACTATTTGCCTCGAGAGATTAGGGATGGCTGGGTGGACCAGTTTCTGCACATCCGACAGGGTGCATGAGTGTCAGAGTACGGGCTGAGATTTGATTCATTGGCTAGATATGCACCAACATTTTTGATACGATGCGTGACAGGGTGCGTAGATTTGTGGGAGGGCTTGACTCAGACTATATCGAGGCTTGTTCTACCGCTACGCTAAATGATAATATGGATATCTCGCGGATTCAGCCTTTGCACAAGGCATAGAGGATCGCCGACATCTACAGTATATGAGTGAGAGGGTCGAGAGAGAGAGAAGAAAAGGGCTAGGCCCCTGGTTCACAGGGAATTTTCAGGGTGGTCCCAGACCCCGATATTCTATTAGGACACTAGACCTCCACCACAACAGTTCCAGGGTAGTAGATTTGATCGTCAGGATACTCAGTCCAGGTGAGGGTTCAGAGCATCAGGCTCGCACAGCAGAGGGGTTCAGGCCAGGCTAGGACATCCCCGCCACGTTGCGCTACTTGCGGTAAAGCATTTTGGGAGTTGCAGACAGGGTTCCACAGTTGTTAATCTTGTGGACAGAGGGGCATGGGTGGAGAAACTGCCCTACCATAGGTAGGGTAGTATAGGTCAGTCGACCAGGTCAGCAGTAGGTTCCTTCTCATCAGTACGTCTACAGGGCGTGGACCCCAACTTCAGCACGTAGAGGTAGAGGCGGAGGCAGAGAGGGAGCATCTAGTTCTGGTAGTGGACAGAACCGTACATATTCATTAACCGGCCACAAGACTCAGTGTCATCACCAGATGTTGTGATAGGTACATTGATTGTTTGCTCCCATTGTATTTATGCTTTCATAGATCCGGATCTACTTTGTCTTATGTTACTCCATTTATTGGGGGAGGTTATGTATAGTAGTAGAGTCATTAGATCGACCATTTATTGTATATACACCAGTTGGTGAGTTTATTGTTGCCAGGAGAGTTTATCGAGGTTGCACGGTAGAAATTATCGACCGTCAGACCTTTGTAGATCTCGTAGAGTTAGAGATGGTAGATTTTGACGTCATTATGGTTATGGACTGGTTAGCGACTTGTTATGCTAATGTTGAGTGCTGGACAAAGATTGTTAGATTCCACTTTCCAAGAGAGGCAATTCGGGAATGGAAAGGCGATACAACAACGCCGAAAGGTAGGTTTATTTCCTATCTTAAGGCAAGGAGGATGATTAGCAAGGGTTGTATTTATCATTATTTTCACGTTCATGATATAGATGTAGAACCATCGACTCTTTAGTCTATTCCAGTAGTTAATGAGTTTCTAGATGTATTTCTAGACGAACTCCCTAGTATCCCTCCAGAACGGGAAATTGATTTTTCTATCGATATGCTACCAAGTATACAACCCATATCTATCCCTTATTATAGAATGGCTCCTACTGAGCTAAAGGAGTTGAAGGATTAGCTGAAGGACTTGCTGGATAAAGGCTTTATTAGGCGTAGTGCTTCACCATAGGGTGCACTAGTGTTGTTCGTAAGGAAGAAAGATAGCTCACTAAGAATGTGTATCGATTATCGACAGCTGAATAAGGAAGCTATAAAGAATAAGTATCCCTTTCGAGGATAAATGACTTGTTTGATCAGTTACAAGGTGCTAAGTTTTTCTCAAAGATAGATTTAAGAGCAGGGTACCACCAGATACGAGTTCGGGAGAAAGACGTTCCAAAGACAGCTTTTAGAACTAGATATGGACACTTTGAGTTCTTGGTAATATCTTTTGGATTAACTAAAGCCCCAGCAGTGTTCATGGACTTGATGAATTGTATATTCAGGCCGTATCTAGACTTGTTTGTTATTGTATTTATTGATGATATTTTGGTGTATTCACGTTCAAAAGATGAGCAAGCAAATCATATGCAAGCAGTCCTTCAGGTTCTTCGAGACCGAGAACTTTATGCAAAGTTTTCTAAGTGTGAGTTCTGGTTGGAATCTGTAGCTTTCTTAGGCCATATTATATCAGATGCATGCAATGCGGTTGATACACAAAAGATTGAGACCGTAAAGACTTGGCCCAGACCCATGACTCCGACTGAGATTCGTAGTTTCTTAGGGTTAGTGGGTACTACAGAAGGTTTGTAGAAGGGTTTTCTTCAATTTCAGTCCCATTAACGAAGCTGACTTAAAAAGTAGCTAAGTTCCAGTGGACTGAGGCTTGCAAACATAATTTCCAGGAGTTGAAGGACAGGTTGACATCAGAACCAGTTGTTGCATTGCCTGACGGTTCCGAAGGCTATGCGGTGTATTGTGATACTTCTGGTGTTGGATTGGGATGTGTTCTAATGCAACATGGTAAGGTTATCGCATATGCTTCAAGGCAGTTATGAAAGCATGAGAAGAACTATCCAACCCATGATTTAGTGTTGGTTGCAGTTGTGCATGCGCTAAAGATCTGGAGACACTATTTGTATGGCATTCATGTTGACATCTTCACAGATCATAAAAGCCTTCAATATATCTTTAGACAGAAGGAGTTAAATACGCAATAGCGTCGATGGCTTAAGTTACTGAATAACTACGACGTGGACATTTTATATCATCTAGGAAAGCCGAATGTGGTGGCTGATGCCCTCAGTCAAAGATTTATGGGTAGTTTATCATATTTAGATGTTGAGAAGAGTGAGCTAGTGCAAGAGCTTTATCAGTTAGCTAGCTTGGGAGTCATATTTTTATAGGCAGAAGATAAAGGGGTAACAATTCAGGACACAGTCGTATCATCTCTAGTTGTAGAAGTAAAATCACGGGAACAAGAGGATCCTAGCTTAGAGCAGCTCTGAGCCAAGGCTCAGAATCAACAGTCTTTAGCATTTGATATAGCAGGAGATGGAGTCCTTAGATATAGTGGTCGATTGTGTGTTCCGAATGTTGCAGGGCTTCTGCATCGAATTATGGAAGAGGCACATCATTCCCGTTATTCTATTCACCCTGGTTCAACGAAAATGTACCATTCTATTAAGGAGATCTATTGGTGGCATGAGATGAAGAAGGATGTTGCTGAGTTTGTGGCACAATCTCCCAACTGCCAACAGGTGAAGGTTGAGCACCAAAAGCCTTTTGGGCTAGTTCAGGAGATAGCCATTCATTTGTGGAAGTGGGAAGCAATTAATATGGATTTTATTACAGGTTACCTCGATCGCGTCGCAAGTTTGACTCTATTTGGGTAATTATTGATAGACTAACAAAATCAGCTCACTTCTTATTAGTCAAGGCTACTTTTATGGCCAAAGACTATGGACGGCTCTATATTAGGGAAATTTTTAGGCTACATGGTGTCCCAGTATCTATTATCTCTGATAGAGGAGCACAATTCACCGTCAACTTCTCGAAGTCCTTTCAGAAAGGACTGGGGACATATGTTAATCTTAGTACAGCCTTTCAACCTCAGACAGATGGTCAGGCTGAGCATACAATTTTGACACTCGAAGATATGTTACGGGCGCGCGCGCTAGACTTCAAGGGAAGTTAGGATGACCACTTGCCTCTTATAGAGTTCGCATACAATAATAGTTATCATTCCAGCATCGGGATGGCACCTTATGAGGGTTTGTATGGGCAAAAATGTAGATCCCCCATTGGATGGTTCGAGGTAGCTGAGTCAGGGTTGATTGGACCCGACTTAGTAGAGTATACAATGGAACAAGTTAAGCTCATTCGGGAGAGATTGCTAATACCTCAAAGACGATAGAAGTCATACTTAGATGTGCGACGAAGGAACTTGGAGTTTTGTGTCAATGACTGGGTATTCTTAAAAGTCTCGCCTATGAAAGGTGTTATGTGATTTGGCAAAAAGGGAAAGCTTAGTCCAAGATTCATTGCGCCATACCAGATACTTCGAAGGGTAGGACGAATGGCTTATGAGTTAGAATTGCCTTCAGGGCTAGAATCTATTCATCCAGTTTTCCATGTATCGATGCTACGGAAGTGCGTAGGAGACCCTTCCCGGGTTGTCCCAGTTGACGATGTTCAGATCACATAGGAGTTGTCCTACGAGGAAACTCCAGTTGCCATTTTAGATCGGCAGGTCCATAAATTGAGGACCAAAGAGGTGGCTTCGGTTAAAGTATTGTGGAGAAGCAAGAATAGAGAAGAGGTGACCTGGGAAGCTGAGGATAGCATGAGGTCCAAATATCCTCACTTGTTTCATACCCTAGGGTGATGGCATATCAGTTTATATTAGGGCAGTAAGGTAAGATAGGTATTTGATTATATATATATATATATATATATATATATATATACTATTGCTTATTATTATTGTGGTTGTCATTGTATATCTACTCGCACTGTTATGGTGGAGCTATAGTGCTTAGCTATTTATGTCATCATGTAAGACGCCTAGGTTAGAAATTTTGCATTTCAGGTTCTTGCATAGTGACATCTACAAAGGATACACTGCATAAATTTTGGCAACTCCTAAGGATTGAACCGCGTGACTCAGATTTTTCATTCGAGGATGAATGTTTCTAACGGGGGATGGATGTAACACCCCGACTTTTTGAAACGTATAAATTGACTTTTATCTTCATGGAAAGACCACTATAGTGGGTAATAAATTAAGAATGATGTGTTATGTGATATTTTAAGTTTTCAAGTGTTGTATCTCAAGTTTTGAAGTTAGGTAAGTGGTAAAATAAAAGTTGGCGAAAGTTACCGTAAATTCCTTTTTAAAGATTTGTCTGAAATTTGGGTCAAATGTGTCGGACATTTTTTCTCAATATATTAAGAGTTATGGTCACCGCGACCTATGAAATCGAAGGTCTACGAGTCTTGTTTCCAATGCGGCAACCTGTTTGTTCATACGACTTCAGAATGGAGAGATATTCGCATTTTCGTAAGACTGCGCAAGAAGGCAGGTGAGGTGGGTCCCCTGGGTCGGTGGAACTTTATATATATCATCTTCTTCGAATTTTCTTCATTTTTCCTTCATTTTCCTTAGTTAAGAACCATAAAACTCACAAAACCTACAAAACCCACTTCTAGGACATCCCAAGTTATTGATTTTCGTGACTTAAGTCCTTGACAAAAGTTGTTCTATGCGTTCAGCTCGTCAACATGGTAAAATTTGTTTTATCAATTTCCTAGAATATCGTACTTTGGTGTGTGTACAGCAGGGGTTTGGGCATATTTTAATGTTTTGAGGTGTATTACAAACTTATAATCAAGGTATGACCCTTCTTTCATCGACTCTAGCTTTGAGAAGTCAGAAATAGCAATTTGCGACGGAAATACATATCTTTTATCGGATTTTCGTTGTATCTTCTATTCTTTTGTGTTGATTATGATCCTGCCTTGTTGTAGTATCAATGGGGTTTGTGATTAAAATTATTAGGACACATGAATTCAGCGAAAAAGGTATGTTAAGTCTATTCCCTACTTACGTCATGTTTCCTTAGAGCTTAGAAGCAATTTATTTGGGTTGTTATCCTTGCTATACTTGTAGCCGTAATTATTGATTGTTGGCTGCTCGAGTTTATATAATTCTCTCTTGTCGGGATTCTTATTCATTTAGTAGCGTCCCAATGTTGGACACGACTTAGAGGCTATTTGTATAGGTTGCTTATAACTAAATTGATCGCTTTTAGCGATTGGATTGTTATTGTTGCCCTTGGGGCTATTGTAGTTAGCTCCATGAATGTCATCTATGCCTAGAAGGGCTATGTTCTGCCTAAAGGGCTATATGGATGCCTAAAAGGTCTATGAGTTGCCTACATGACTATATTGATGCCTAGAAGGGTTATGAGTTGCCTACAGGGATATATTGACGTCTAAGAAGGCTATGTACTTCCTACAGGGCCATGTTGTTACCTAAGAGGGCTATGAGTTGTCTATAAGCTATGTTGATTCCTAAGAGAGCTATGTGCTACCGATTGGGCTATATTAATGCCTAAGAGGGCTATGTGATTGTCTACGGGGCTAGGGGACTACCGATACGGGTATAGAGGTGGATTGGCACCTTCGAGGCTTATGGGGGCATGAGTAGGTGCTCTTGTGTGCTATTTGTACCTGCCGAGCTTATGGGGGCTTGGTTAGGTTGTTGTTTCATTATTTTTGATAAGTTTAAATTTAGGAGCAGGTCAGTACAGTTATCTTATCCTTGATTTATTTATCAGATTATTTCAGTACATCAAGATACCTCATCATAGTCTATTGCCTTTCATACTCTGTTCCTTATTTTGTACTGACGCCCCATTGCCTTGGGGGCACTGCATTCATGTATGCAGGTCCTGACAAACGACTGAGTAGACCTCCTCAGCAGCAGGATTGACTTTTATCCGGTTGACTAGCCCGTTTCCTCCAAAGCTGCCAGAGTTGGGAGGTTTGTTACCTTTTGTTGTATATATCTTTATGGGTAGGCTGAGGCCCTGTCCCGCTAATCTTTACTACTCTTAGAGGCTTGCAGACTAGTGTGTGGGGTGTATAGCTACGTTATGGCCATATTGGCCTATGTTGTTGATTTGTTGAAGCTTGTGAGTTATTTGATGTATTGTATTGATATATACCTGCTTTTAGTTTTGGTATAGAGATCATGGTGGCCTCGACAGCCCAATAAGGACTTCTGTGCTAGTTGGCTATTTATTTATATGATCTCCTGGGAGTAGCTGTTTCTTTTATATATCAATTGACAGGGGCCTTTCCGACCGAAGGCTTAGTTTTAAGCCGAGATATACTTGTTTGTTTTCTTGATTGCGTGTGGCTGCCATGCGCTAGTAGTAAATGATTCAGCAGGGTTGGGTCGGGCCTGAGTTTTGGCATTATGATCGAGTTGCATCCCTCGAGTTTGGGGCGTGACAAGGAGTACTAAGTTTCTATACAAATTCTTATTTCTTAAAAATACTTTTGAAAATTTTTCATTGTTTCATTGTTATTACATTTGTATATTATAATTTTTTAAACACTAATTAAATATTTATATGAATTATGAAAAATGAAACATACAAAAGTTATGAAAAATACTTAAGTTTAGAAGTTACAAGTACAATGATGAGACATGAGTTATAAATAATTCAAATGTACAATTTTATTAGACATTAAATGCATTGATTTTATTTGTAAAATAAATAAAAGAAAATAAAAGGTGAAAATAAATAATATTGAACAAAAAAAACATAATAATCGGTGACTGCATAAATATCATAAATACATTTCAAACAAAATAGACGAAAATAGATTGTTACATACGCAAAAAAAAGACTTCATGAAATTAATATTTTATTTTTCAATTACTTTTTGCAAGTATTATAAAAATGAAACCCTAATCATCATAATCTTTTTTGTTGTTTAAATGGGATAATTATATTTACTGTGCTTCATAATTTAAAAAAAAAAGATAATACTAATGGACCAAATGATAAGCATTGACAATACATATAACTATATTATTTATACAAACCAAAATTTAATTTTTTTTTAGCAAAAGAATCTAAGTAACTAATAAAAGTCAAAGAAGAAAGAATCTAGCAAAAATAGTCTCTAATTATGCTTTTTTTTCCCTTCTACCATGTTCCTTTTCAAGTAGATCCGCCACTATATTTTGTTCCATATGTCAAATATTTATCATGTGCTACCAATTGAATAAAAAAAATTATGAATAAATAAAATATCATATACCAATTAAAAAATAATTATATCGAAAGAAAGAAGAAATTTAAAGTATATGTAATATATTTGTATATTAATTTGCAACGTTATAGGTCAATGTGTTCTTAATTTAGCTGCAATAATATTTCTATCGAATAGAACATGCTCTTCTTCTCTCCTTCTCTAATATGAAGTCATTATTTCTATTAAATTTATAAAAAGATGATTGAATATTCTATACATAAATTGTGGACAAAATGTCACGACCCGAGCTGATATACCGTGAGTTTACGGTATTTCTAATACATTTCACTTACAAGTTGTGTGTGTCTAGGGCCTTTTTATATTGGTTTTTATGTATTTTATCATGTTTTGCAGGAAAGGTGTTCAGGCGCGGAAGTTTAGAGACAGCTGAAGGAAATGTAGAAAAATGCATCCACGGAGGCCATCTACGGACCGTAGGTCCATTCACGGTCCGTAGGTGATGACCGTAGATCAGCAGGAATGTGTTGAGGACAAATCAGGGAAATCTGACCAAGTGTGGAACCACGATGCCCATTGACGGTCCGTAGATTGATCTACAGACCGTACTGTTGATCCGTAGAATGAGACTGCGAGGGTTCCAGTACCTGATTTTTGAAGATGCTAAGTATGGAGCTACGGAAGGGATTGACGGACCGTAGGTCGATCTACGGTCCGTGCTGCTGGTCCGTCGTTTGCTTCAGAGAAGCTGATTTTTTTGGATGCTGAAATATTTCTAAGTCCCGAGTTACGGAAGGGACTTACGAACCGTAGATCAATCGATGGTCCGTAAGTCAGTCTCGTGGATCGAAGACGCGTTCCTGAACAAAACTTTCCTTAATTTGTTTCCTTTTTATTTAGGATTTGTTTTCTATAAATAGGACATGTAAACCTCGTTTTTGGGGGTTAGACACTATTATTCTATTTTTGCTGTGTAACTTTGGAGATTAATTTGCAACCCTAGCAATTATTGATTTCCCAAGTTCGTTTTGAAGATTTTGGCTTTGCAATTCAAGTTAATTTTCTGGGTTTACTATTCTCTTGACGTAAGTTCATGATTTCTCCATCTACGATTATGAATTGTGTTCTTGCTAATATGAGTAACTAAATCCACAACTAGGGTTGTGGGAACCATGATCGATTAACAAAGTTTGAATAGTAAATAAGCAATTCTTGACTATTATTTTGCATGCATTGATAATTCTTTCGTCTAGAAGTCTTTTTAGCGGTGGCCAACGTTAGAACTCGCCTTGTTACTACTTGCCGGACCAAGGAGGTAATTAACAAGAAAAGAATTATCAACATAGATTTAGTGTGATACTATCTAATAGGCTAGTGTCGATTGGTGCGAAGTAATAACTAAGCCAAACATCGATTATGATGTCTAATATGAGGTAAAGGTAAGGGTTAGTAAATTATACACACGTAGCCGGACCAAGGTGCGGGGTGAAATTCTCTACTTGCCGGACCAAGGATTTAGAGATACCTAACTTATCACTTTGCAAGTAATACACTAGAAGAGGATTGCTATTACTAGGATTACTGCGTTATGAGATTATGGGGAACACGTGTACCCTAGTTATTTCTTTTATCTTAATAACAACCAAAGTTGAATCTAATTACTGATTACAATATTAAGTCTTGCTATTCGTTTCATACAAGCACAACCCCCCTTTTTATTACCTGTTTCTGGAAATCATTTGACTAATTGAATATAATTGTTGGTTAAAAGTAAAGTCTAAACCATTTTCCTCGTGGGATCGATCCCAACCTACAAGTTGGGTTCTTTACTTGATAACGATCGCTTATGCTTCTGAAAGGAGGTGTAATTTGAGCGTATCACGAGCCTATACCCTATACATGATCGACACCCGAGAACCATTTCTAATCCCCAAGCGAACCCTTGGCCTGGCTACATGACTTACATGACTCTAAACAATATGCGGAAGCTTAAAATAGATGAAAATTTAGGCATTTAAGAAGGTCTTAAAATATTGTTTTTCAAATACTTAACATATGTCATATGTTAAATAAACATCCTGAGAAAACAATGGAAAACATCTACTCCTATTTGTCTGTCTATGAAGTCTCTAACAGTTCAAGATAGATGTCAGGACAAGACCCACAACATCTAAAATACTTCTAAAGATTGAATGGAAATGGAGTCTCCTAAAAGCAAGGAGCCCTCACCAAATCATGTCTACGAGTGTGAGATGATCTCAACGGAACGCCTATTGATGATCCTGAACACCTGTATCTGCATCATAAAAGATGCAGATCAAATGACGTCAGTACATTGAACATACGAGTATGTAATATAGCTAAGCAAAAAAGAAACTGAATTTAAAGCAACCCAATTGAATCAATACATGAATAAGACATGAATGCCCTTTTCACTTTACAGTAAGATATATAATAAAAACATTATTAAATTAGCATACTTTACTTATGAGGAGTTTCTCTAACCAACAACAATTACTGTAAGAGTAACAATAATACAACATTTTTCCCATGTTTCAAGGGTTATCCTATACCTTCCCGAGGTATAGGATGATATTGGGACTATGATTCCATCTAATAGGCCTTCTTAGATGCAGTGAGGAGTCGCATGAAGAATCAATGCTATCATATCCTACACTAGCTACGTTGTTTTATGGGACTTTAGAGTTATAAGAGACTCTAACCCAATTCATTGCTCCATACCGCTCCCAAAATAATTAAGTATGCTCAATTAACCCTTTACAAAGAAAGGACTTTTTTTTAACTTTACTGAAGTATCTTTCAGACGTTAGACATACTTACATATAGATATATATATATATATATACATATATATATATATTACAACTAAAAGTCCTTACATTTTTATGAAAATAGAGCTTTAAAACTTCCCTTTTAACTTACTTTAACTTTAAGTGAAATCAAAATTAAGACACGTGATTAGGACATGGAGGAAATCTCAAGGATTATTGGAACATATAGGAGTTAATAAGAAGAAGAGAATGTAGTAACGTTTCAAAGGAATACATCCGAAAATGAAGCACGGAAAAAAATGGACCGAACGACCTTGGTTTATTGAGTGGCGCAAGGCGCCACGACCTAAACTTCTGGATAAAATTTGGGGCGCACTGCTGGCGCGGTGCGCCAAGCCCCAAACTACTAACCTGTAATTCGGGCGAGCTGCCCCACTCTATACCCAGAATTCCGACAAAATTTTTAACTCAATTTCGAGTCCTAACTCATCTAGAATCGAGTGACTTCTTTTAAACTCTTTTTGATTCACAAACCCAACATGAATTCAGCGAAACTCATATAATCTTTATCAAAAATCACAACTCATACTCAAGTTCCTCAACCACTAGAAAGTCAAGAACTTCCATTATTAAAGAATGAACAACAATGAAGAACATATCACTAATATCTTAATATAACGATTTCATGGACGAATATAAATGTATGGTGTGAGGATGAATAAGTCCAACACTATGGGAAGCCTTACATACCTTGAAAGAGCGATGTTTTTGGTGAATTCCATAATTCTTGAAGAACGCTTGAACTTAGCCCCTTCTCTCCTCTTAAAACCTCAATCTAAATCCCTAAGTATTTTGAAACGTGGAAAAAGTGGTCCAAATCAGATTAGACCCTTATTTGGGGTGAGAAAAAAACGTATTAGGCCTAGTGGGAAAAAGAAAAGCACAAAATACCCTTTCCTAAAACGGATGGAATGCCTTAAATGAAGAGGCCTCACTCAAACAACCATAACTTTTTACTCAGAGCTCAAAATTTAGCAAACAAGGGGGCGTTGGAAAGAGGACTCAAATACCTTCAATTTGATAGGTCATGGGCCACCTAATCTTTATGTGCTAAATGATATAGTCGTTGGAAGTTGACCTTAATACTAAAAACTAATGGGTGACTTCCTCAGATATCTATTTAGCTCTTACGAAGTCTGAGGTGTTACAATATCTCCCAGTTTGGAAAATTCATCCTCGAATGAGATCACACTAAGCAGAACAGGGGTGCAAACACTGAAAGGCTCAAGAAGTTGTGCTGGGGAAATTTCAAATTTCATGGCAACATAAGGAGTCAGACAGACTCGCACCAGGATCAATTAAGGCATAAACATCGAAGTTAAAGACTTTAAGCGTACCAGTGACAACATCAGGTGAGTTCTCCTGATCCAGGTGATTGGTTATAGCATACAAACGATTTCTCCTCCGCATGTCCCTGAAGTAGCTCCTCTCAGAGCAGCTCTATTTGCTGGAGCCACTGAAGAAGACTAGGCTTTATTGCCCCATTAGCCTTTCTGTTCTTAGGGCATTTCCAAGAAAAATTGTCACACCCCAAGCCTACACCCTGGACGTGGCCAGCACTCGAGAACCATTGCTGGCCCCAAGCGAACCCTTGGTATGGCTCAACTCTCAGCACAAGACTTACTCATCAGTAAATGAACTCAAAATAAATTTTTAACACAACTGTCTCAAATACTTAAATCATAATATTTAGAAATAAACATTCAACTGGCCAAAGAGGCAACTCAAGTCTCAACTTTAATAAAGGAAATGAAGAAGACTCATGAACTACTATTGTCTATCAATGAAGCCTCTAATACTATGATATATGTCGGGACAATACCCCAGATCATCCTAACAAATCTGAAATAATAGAAACAAATAAGTGATCCTCCGGAAGCAATGAGGCACACCGAACAACTTTGGAACACGACTGGATCAACGGAGCACCGGTTGATATATAATCAGAAAAGATACAGGCCAAATGGCGTCAGTACATGGAATGTACAAGTATGCAGGGGGAAATCTAAAACATGACATAAGTTTGAATTGGAACTGAAGAAACAACTTACCTCGTCTCAACTCAACTCAATATCAACTCAATTCAATATAAAAGCAATGACAATAATGCAATATAAAGAAAAGCTTTTAAAATAATAGATAACAACTCAATGTATTGAAAAATATAATAATAACTCAGTTTGTATGTAAAAATACAAAATAACTCTATTTGGGGGATTCTTTAATCGACAACTATCATTATGAGCTATGTGATGATACAATGTCTCGCCCACGTTGCTAGAACTGTCCTATACCTTGTCGGAGTATAAGACATCCTCAACTAACTGGATCCACCAAGCTATGCTTAAAAATCAATAAAGAATCAGCTAAAAAGTATAACCCTTTCTACCGACGTTGGCTACATGATTTATGAGGACTTTAAGTTGTATGAACTTGTCTCCATATCGGTGCTCAGTACTACTCCCAAAAATATACTCAACTCATATGTTTAAAAACTTTTCCTCATCCTCAAACTATGAAATTATTACTCAAAAGATTTTTCTTAAAAGAGATAGTGCTCAAAACTCCTCATGAACTCATTTGAAATCGAATGTTTCCCCTCATTTAAAATATAAAAACATTTACTCTTTGGGATTACTTAGCTCCCATATATTCATTTTGAAAAATGAAACTCAACTATACTCATCCTCATACTGAAGTACTCAAGTCTTAAAACAAGTTTTAAAAGATTGTATAATACTTTTCGAAATGACTTGGAAGAACTCTCAAGACTTAACTCTTAACTCTACCTTGAATTTGAATTATGAACTCAAGGTTATGATTCATGTTATGAATGATCTCTCTATGTTTAGATTTAGTTTAGAGTAGTTAGAATCAATAGGGAGTAAAAGGTTCACTTTAAAAGGACTTAGATGGAGCAAACAATAGAAAAAAGGGTGGGGCCAGGCAACCCTGGTAAATTACGGTGCGGGGCGCCAGCCCCTAAACTTCAAAGAACATAATCTGGTGCACTTCTAGGGCGCCGCCCCATCCCCTCTAGAGCATCTGGGGCGTGCCACTCCATCCCCTTCCCAAGTCAATCCGACAAATTTTTCTTTTCGTTTTTTAATCCTAAATCACTTAGAATCGATTGATTTCCTCAAATTTTCCTTAGATTCAATTACTCTATACAAGTACACGAGAATATACTCAAAAACAACCCTCAAACTCAACAAGATTTATCTCAAGAACTCATCAAACTCATGGCAAACGATTTAAGAACGAAACTTCAAGAAAACTCATCAAGAACTCAAATCATTCAACCTCAAGAACGAAATTACGGATTTAAAATCACATGATTGACGTGTTGGTGAACGATCCCAACACTATGAGAACTTACATACATCTTAGGGATCAAACCCTTGGCGAAATTCCACAACAAAACTCAAGAATCTTGACGAACGCCTTGAACCTTCCCTCTTTTCTTGTCTTTTCTCTTCTTGAACTCTCTTCTAAAACCCTTAGAGTAAATTAGGATTGTGAAACTGATCCAAATCATTTTTGTCCCCTAAAATATTATTCAAATCGTTTTAA
This sequence comes from Solanum verrucosum, assembly GCF_900185275.1. Lineage (NCBI taxonomy): Eukaryota > Viridiplantae > Streptophyta > Magnoliopsida > Solanales > Solanaceae > Solanum > Solanum verrucosum. The sequence goes on along the minus strand of NW_026019911.1, from coordinate 609,107 downwards.
GCTAATGGGGTAAGGAAAAGAGCGAAATACCCCTCATTAATTTGAGTAACTTTCCTTAATCGATAGGCTGACTTCAAACAGACATCTCAGTTATCCGAACTCGAAACATAGCAAACTCGGTGGTGTTGGAAAGAGGATTCCAAGACCTTTATTTTTTTATATTGTATGGGCCACCTAAGTCATCATGTACGTAAAGTTATGATCGTTTAAAGTTGACCCAAAACTCACAAATTAAGCGTAACTTGCAAAATTCTCAATTTAGCTATTTACAATTTAGCTCTTTATAAATGTAACATCCCTCCTTAGAAATGACTATAATTTTAAAGAAAGCTATTTTTGGAGAGAAGAAAATTTTGAAATTTTGGCAAGTTATGCTAAGTATGAGTTTTGGGTCAACTTCAAACGACCATAATTTTCAGTACAAGAGGAGTTAGGCGGCCCATAAGATATCAAATAAAAGGTATTTAAATTATCTTTCCCATGCCACTGAGTTTGATAAATTTCAAGTTCGTATGAGGGAGATATGATCATTTGAAAATCTACCTGTCATTTAAGGAAAATTACCCAGATTTAAGAGAGGTATTTTGGTCTTTTCCTTACCTAATTGAGTTAATACGAAATTTGGTAATATCTAGGGGTCTAAACTGATTCGGTTCAGTTTTAAAAATCCTAAAATATGCTAGGTCTTTGAGAGAAGTTCAAGAAGAGGAGAAAAAGGAGAAAAAGTCAAGCGTTCGTCAAGTTCTTGAGGACTTTCGTTGCGGATTTCGCCAAGGGTTGATCCCTAAGAGGTATGTGAGTTCACATAGTGTTGGGGTAATTCACCCACACTCCAATCATGATTAATTCAGCATAATTTCGTTCTGGGAAGTAGAGGATTTGAGTTCTTGATGAGTTTTGTTGAAGTTTCATTCATAATCTTGATTGTTGAGTTTTGATGAGTTCTTGAGTAAATCGTATGAGTTTTAAGGTTGTTTTTGAGTATATTCTTGTACAATAATGATGGGTGTTCGAATCTAACTGATTAGGGAAGAAACCACTCGATTCTAGATGAATTAGGGTAAATAAACAAGTAAGAAAATTCGTCGAACTTTCTGGGAAATGGGGTGGGGCATCGCGCCACTCAGTGCGCCCCATATCAGGATCTGTAGTTGGGGCGCCACGCCACTAAGTGCACCCCAACCCAGGTTCTGTAGTTATGGGTCTGGCGCCCTGCCCCACTCAGTACGCCAGGGTCGCCAGGTCCTTTACCCTTTCCCACTTCTTTCCGTTTGAGTTTCCTCAAATTTTACGTATGTTTTCTAGTTGATTTCTACACTCTAAGGTACGTCTATACATCTAGATATCATCCATAAACATGAATGATAACCTTGAATCCATAAATTCAAATTCAAGAAAAGTTAAGAGCCAAGTCTAGAGAGCTCCTAGAGTCTTTTCAAAAGTCTTTTACAAATGCTTTAAACTTGTTTTAGGACTTGAGCATGGAGTTGAGTAAGAGTAAACGTGAAGTTCATTTTCTTCAAAAGATTTTATGGGAACTAAGTATTCCCAAAGAGTTAATGTTTTCCCATTTAAACAAGAGAGGAAACATGGATTTCGTAGAGAGCTTTTGAGCTAGTTTTTGAGTAATTATCTCAAACCACAGAAAGAGTTATGCTTTTAAACATATGAGCTAGTTACATTTTGGGTGTAGTATTGAGCAGCGATTTGGGGATGAGTTTGAGTTCAGATAATTCAAAGTCTCCATAAACCGAGTAGGCCAACATAGGTAGAAAAGGGTCATACTTTTTAGATGATTCCTTAATGCTTTTAGCATAGACTAGTGGATCCATTTAGTAGTTAGGTTCTATACCCTCGTCAATGTATAGGACAACCCTGACATCGTGAGGCAAGATGTTGTATCATCACATAGCTCATAGTGATGGTTGTTGGTTAGAGAAACTCCAACAAAGATATTTTGTATTCTTATATACACAGAATTACTTGTATTTTCACATACAAACCAATTTTCACAGGGGGTAGTCTCGGGGAGCGAAAAACTGTCACGGCCCAAGGGTACCTCCTAGAGGTAACAAGACACATAATGCCCCTAAAGGCATCACGTAATCCACTTAGCATATCATAACATAAGTAAAGAATAATAGAGAGTAAAACACATTTTCAAGTCTTAAGAAATTTTCATAAAAACAAAGCAGAAATCTAGACATTGTATCATTTAGCCATCTATTACAATCGAAGTATCAAATAGATTCACAACACTTATAACAAATCTGAATGTCCAGTACAATGAAAGAAAAAGAACAACATGACATCACTCGTCCTCGGATCCATGAAGACTCACCATAAGCTAGGAGAATAGTCAATCCAAGCATGTATCAAAGAAGATCACCTTAAACACCAGAACCTACACTTTGTGGAAAAATGTAGAAGAAATATGGGTTAGTACAAAAATGCACCAAGTATAATAGCCATACACAAAAATCCTTAAAACATACCTAAAAAGGACATTTTAGTTGAAAAACATGCATTTATCAAGTTTGAGAATCATCATGCACTTTAAGTGTAAAAGCATAAGTCACAAGCATATTGAACATTTAAATCATCATAGTATAATGGAAACATGCCATAAGCACCCTCAAAGTCTACTTGTGCAATGCATAAGTAAGATCCAATAATCCTACCAATGCTAAGTAAAGCTTCTTGAGCAATCATAGTTAATAATTGATCTTCTTCATTATGTTGGGAATAAGCCTTAACCAACATAGACCATGTGAGCTTAACATGGAATCCGGTGTCATGCCCGACACCGAAAAGAGGTGTCCTACTTGCCTAATGTAGAACTAAATGTTTAGCTTTTAGGTGGATCAACTAGCTAAACACCTATGACGGCACATAATTCTATGATAAAGAGATTGCTACTAGAAACTCAACCTTTCTTAGAGGGGGAGCTTCTTTGTCATGAGATTAACTTAAGAAACCCGGCCTTTCTTAACGGGGGAGCCTCTATCTTATATTCAATATCCACTCAGTGCTAAGCATTACTTCCCACAATTACATGTTTAGTCTTGAATTGAATTGTCATGCATGGAGGAGTGTCTTACACTTCATCCAACACAACTTATAAAATAGCTCATAGATTCAATAGGTGAGAATGGACTTTCAACCTTAGAGTCATCATACAGAGAGAAGAACATTCACATCATGTTCATTATGAGTTTATGTGAATGAACTTTCAATTGACACTATTACTAGACTATAATCATGTTCATAAGGTATATATACATGAAGCCCACAATTTGACATAATTCTCATGTTTTACCCTCCTTGGATCAAGGAGCATATTCATCCAACCACATCTAGGGTTACTTCATTAAACATGGATAATAACATTATTAGAATGACTAAATTACAACAAGTTCAATTCCATAGGATTCACCTTTCTACAATTCACCCACATCACAAAAGGCATAAATTAGGGATATGGGGATTCATGGATTCATGGGAGATTTTTATCATAAAACCACCATAAAACAACAATTCAATCATAATATAAGATAATTAAATCATAAAAACATTTTTAGAAAGAATCCATGACTTGGAGTGAAAACCCTAGCTTTTAGGGAATTTCTTACTTTGAAATTGAGAGTTTGAGGGCTTCATGGATTAAAGCCATCCATGAATCAAATACTACCATACCTTAGGTGAAGAAATCCAACAAATTCGTGTGAGAAAGCCTCCTTCTTCAAGCCCTAACTTGATCTTCTTCTTCTTCATCTTTGGAATCCTAGAGAGAAGATTTTTGGGGAAAATTGATTAGATTTGGGAATTTGGTAGTTCTGATTTAGAAGACTAAGTTTATGGACTTAAAACACTTATATGCTTAGTCTAAAATAATACAAAACGATGTCACTTAATGGTTAATTAAAATGAAAAACCCGAAACTACCCCTCAACCAACTCCCAAAACCCAACTTCAAGGTGTGACCCACGACCATGGACCCACGGACCGTGTGTGGGACCACAGCCCATGCTGGCAAACCATAGGTCAGTGGTCTGGGGCTGGTTCTGGGAACAGACTTGGCAGGCCTCACCCACGACTCCCATCTACATGGCTTGGGCTGACCCACGAGGCGTGGGTGCCCTCCTTGGGTCACTACCAAGCAGCCTCTGTAAGGCTTTTCCTCAAGGACCTAAGGTGGGTCTTTGGGGTTTCGACCTTGATGTTTCAACACCAATACATGAATTTTCGGGTACGTGAAGGTACGTTCAAGGATCTAACCATAACATCAAGCTTTAATTATTCCTATTAGTTTTATGTTAGACTCTATCTTAGTTTACAAAATTTCCAGAATGTTACAATATCTCTTTCTTGGGAACATTCGTCCTCGAATGATGATCTAAACACCCTACGAAAATAAAGACTCAAGTCTAGCAACCCATTATGCATGAAACGTCAAACTAATGCACAATTCAAAGGAGGAAACACCAACTCCATCTTTAACATGATCAATGCAACTCAAGGGAGTAGGAACTACATCTAACAACCCAAATATGCATGAAACTCAACATTTCTCATAATCATAGGAGGAACTAACTTCTCCAACTCAAATAATGCTCAACACAATATTATGGAGCCAATATGCAATTACTCTCAAAAGCATACCAAGGCATGTTCATCAACACATCTCATGAAGTCAAATAGGCAACTTATACTAAATGTGCAACAACATGAGGAACATAAATCATGAAAACTCATTTTCTCATTAACATGAATTTCACAACGAACATGCATAGCATAAGGAAATCATGGAAAAGCTCAGTAATCACACATGACTCCCAAACACTAAACTCAAGAGAACTAATTACCTCAAGCTTGAATAGTAGAAGGAAAGAATGAGGATATCGGGACTTTCATATTGACTCAGCCTGCCAAGTAGCACCCTCAACTAAATGATTTCTCCAAAAAACCGTTACAGAAGCTATTTCCTTGTTTCTCATTTCTCTTGACTTGCCAGTCAAGGATCTTTACCGGGACCTCTTTATAGGAAAGGCTCTGATCAACTCCCAACCCTTCTAAGGAAGTAATGGATACAATCTCCAATACACTTCTTTAACATAGA